>NC_133462.1:67681887-68424387 GCF_048565385.1 Saimiri boliviensis
ACACATACACACACACGTGTGCACAGGCATGCACACACACACACAAAATTTTTATGAGCTGTTGCTATTAGTTACGTAAAAATGGCATTATGCTAACATTAAGAAATATATGCACCCTAGGGACTCTATCCTTAAGGTACAATCCCCCCAAAAAATGTTGACAGTGTTAATGAAGCTATACAGAAAACAGCAAGAGATGAATTACTTGAAGAGAAGGACTCTGAAATAAATGTAATCCCTAGATGTACAGGAGCCAGGAAGATTTCAATAGCTAAATAATAAAAAAAAAGTGGCCAGAGTAAGATGTAGTTGGCAAGAAAGTAGAAAGGAGTTCAGAATTTTTTACCGTCTTTTAATCAATAGCTTACATGTAGTTAACTAATCACTAAAAACTCATAAGCATCACTCATAAATATTTGATCTTTCACAATTTACTGAATGTGTTGATAATTTCAACTTTATTCTTAAGGTACAGGCTCTTGCCTCCCAAGAAGGTGATCAAACATGAAATCCTTCAACAGGCAAATATTATCAATTATAAAACCTTTATTCGTTAGGGTGAATTCACTTTCTCAATTATGAAAAGAAATATGAAAAAGACAGTGTTAATTTTTAATAAGTATGAGACATAACATGTTTTATTTTCATCAGAGAAAAGCTATGGGATTCTTTAGAACTGTAACACCTACTCCTTTCTTTTTAGTTTAATAGTTATGTACAGATATGATTAAGAAAGTAGGATAGAAAAATATCAATTCATCATTTTAATATTTTATGACAATGTAATTGGTTTTATTATGCCTATCTATAGTTCATATTACTGTATATAGAATGATTTTAAGGTGTTCCAAATAAAATGAGACTTGAAAAGTTGAAGAATTAAAGGCAATTCCAGATAATTATATTATAATGCTCAAATATTTGGTTAATTCAAAATAAATGTTTTGTAACATTTCCTTAAGCATTTGGATAAACACTTCAGTTTTACTGTCCATTGAATGTGGCAGTTGTACTATTTTGCTCTGACCTGGTCTTTCTTTTTCATTTTACTTTTTTGCTTATCTACCTTGCTGTAAAAGGAATATTAAGGAAAAGGCACTTGGGAAAGTAAAAGTTAGCTTGGCTTTGGCCTGGAAACCCCTCCTGACACAGAAAAAATATTTGATAGCAAACGTGCGATAAAAACACAGAAACACTTTAATAAACATTTTTTTTTTTTTTTTTTTTTTTTTTTTTGAGACAGAGTCTGACTCTGTCTCCCAGGCAGGAGTACAGTGGCGTGATCTCAGCTCACTGCAACCTCTGCCTCTGGGTTCAAACGATTCGCATGCCTCAGCCTCCCAAGTAACACGCCCAACTAAGTTTTGTATTCTTAGTAGAGATGGAGGTTTCACCATATTGACCAGGCTGATCTCAAACTCCTGACCTGGTGATCTACCCACCTTTGCCTCCTAAAGTGCTGGGATTACAGGCATGAGTCACTGCACCTGGCCATAAACTGTTATTCTTAATAAAACTTTTACCATGTACCAGACATTTGTGTAAATGATAACTGTATTTAAATTTTTACACTAACTCTCTTAAAGTCGGCATTACTTATCTTAGTAATAGTTGAGAAATCTGTGGCTTTGTAGAATAAGTATATCTCCTAAGGAGGCACTGTGAATAATAGGTTTAAGGCAGACTTCCCATATAGGGTTTTCTTGCCTATAATATAGATTGCAGTTAAGATTTAGATGTCTTAAATAACACACTTATTTGCTTCTTTGCAAAAAAAAAAATGTGAAAGGGTGAATGTGTTTGTATATGTGTATTTATCCAGGTGTATTTATCTGTATAAATATGCCATCACCAAGGAACCAAGACAGCTTTTTAGCCATATCACACAGCAATGACCTACAGTTTTGCACATTATCTTTAAGAGTGGCCCTGGAGAATCGATCCAGTGAATGTTCCAAATCAAGACACAGCCATAAAATTCTCAGTCTTAGACTCCACTAGTGTTATCTCACATTGGCTAAGTGGTGAGAAAGAAAACAAAGTGATTTTCTTACGGAAAACATTATTGTATTTTATTATAGAATATTAAAAAATGTGAAGGATTTCTCTCTAATGCCACTGATACCAAGAAAAGCATTTAAAAATTGTTTTTTTAAATGCATTTTTTACATTCTTTCAAAAGTTATAGAACCCCAATTTGCTGGATTTAATTTTACAATGCACATTAGCATCTAGAAGTTAGGTTCAAAGGCATTGTCAATTGTTTTTTTTATATTGGAATTTCCTTAAGAGTCAAATATATTCTTTAAATGAGTAAGAACTGAACAAACCAAAGGAGAAGCATTGCTTATTTTTTTTTCCCAGCTAGGTACAGGGCAACTCCTTCTGAACTATAAATAATAGCTAACAAACTGGTCAGATTAGGAAAACAAAACCCAAAAAACAAAAAATTGAGCTAATACTACATTAAAGTGGTAAGAATATGGAACTTCTATATACCTTTTTATTTTTTAAAATACTCCACCAAATTTATATTTTGTATTATATGAGCAATTTGCAATTTGGAGAATGAGCCATACCACACTTGGGACTGTGAAGCATATTCCTCATAGAAAACATTGAACAGTGTTTCCCTGCCTTCATGGATAACAATGGGATTAAATGTGTGGAAGACATGAAATAAACAGGCTTCTCTTTCTAAAGAACAAGAATCATTAAGAATGATTATTATTAATGATAATCATTAAGAATATCATTAAAAAATGTTAGATGAACAAAAAAATTGAATGGTTTCAAAATTTATTCAGATTTTTGCCAGCAAAAGAGTTAGAAATAACTTTTGTTTCAATGAAATTTTTTATTTAAAATGTGATAACACTGGGCTCTATTTAGATGAATATGTTTAAGACACCGTTACATCCCATTGCTACATTTGGCTGAATTTTATTGAATATCACATTATGATTTAATAACAAAAAAGTCTGCTTTTTAAGATTGATTCATAGATTTCTTAAATCAATAAGGACACATTAAAAATCATCAACAAAAAGAAGCTGAATCTGTAATATCTTTCAAGATTGTGCTAGCTATCTAGGGCTATTTAGAATACTCAGATATGCAATCATTTAAAGGCACAATATATAATGTAATGGGCACAAAAATATTTGTAAAGCAATTGAAGACCATGGGTTTTAACTTCTTGGCAGCATATAGTTGACTTGTTCTAAATAAAGACATTGTTGTTCAATCCCAGTGATTAGAGATGGATCATTGACTAGGGAAAACCGTTTGCATACTGAGTACAGTATAGAGAAAAGTAGCAAGGGAGAAAATAACTCTGCTGTAAGTCAGGATTGAGTCTGGAAAGTATGAAGCTGTGGCAGAGTAGGTTTTACAATCCGATTCTAGTTTCCACCTTCCTATCAGGGCTTTGTGGCATTTGATTTCTTAAGGTTAACGTAGCTACTATCTGTGTAGGATGCAGGTCGATAATGCAGGTCCCTTTTATTTAAAGTTGCCAGAACATCAGGAGACACCACAGAGCCAATTTCATAGCCAGAACTACAATTTGCGGCTTACATTTTGAAAAAGGGTAAATTTCAATCTCATGTGACATGTTCCTTTGTTTTTCTTTCTTTCTTTGTTTTTGAATGGAGAAGAAAAGCTGGCCTATTGCCATTCCTGCATTTAAGGGAAAGTATCCATCAGAGGGGTTTGGGCTATAAAATTCTTAATGGCAATAAAGACTACAGCTTGGATGGTGTTAGCTGCTTGGAAAGCAACCAATCTCTGAAACAAAATGAGAGGTGTGATAAAAAATAAGGAAGAAGAAATTAAAACATAGAGCTGTTTTCCAAGGTAATATTTATATAATATACTCTTCAGTGAAGACAGTGTGCATTAAAATGATAGGGCATTAGCAAACATTGCCAAAAAATATCTAAGACTGATGAGCATTTCCATCTAAAGAATCAAAATCTAAGTAATCAAGAAAAATACACAAAAGTGTAATGTGATGTTTTGAAACTAAAGAATGTCCTGTTAGCTTAGAATAATTATGTGTTATTAATTGGGTTTTAAAAATTATATTAGGAATAGAAAGTATAATCTTGTCAAGCTATTAACTGCTAGTGAAATAGATATACATTTCAGATATAGATTTCTGAAATATGAATATCAAAAGCTGATATTAATGTAATTTTAAATACCATTCTTATGAAGCTGTATCACAGAAAACTATTTTATCCTAAAAGATGAGGTAAACTCAACCTTTTAATTGATTAACTACTTGTCGGGGAGCAGTATTGCCAGAGTGTGTCACTTATGGACTTTCAATTATTTTCACTTTTTAATCTTAAACTTACTTAGATGTTGAGCCCATGATTGGAAAGAAAAACATCCACCTTCAACATGTCACTAAATTAGGAAAAGTTTTATATTTGCCTACTAAACTAGCCAACTTATCTTTCTTTCAATAAAATGTAGACTCTGCCCTTCACTAGACCTATGTTCAGTCTTGAAATTTATGTTGAATATAAAATCTTAGTAACTCTTAAATGAACTTTTATAAAAGGAAAAATCTCCCATCCTGCTCGAAAGTCTAGCTATGTAGAGCGTGAGTCACCGCCACTTATTTCTTCCTTAATATTCAGTATCATCTGACATTTAACACATTCCCAGAATGTAAATTCAGATACTCACCAGTGGGCCCAGAGCACAACCTTTGGTCGTGCATGCTTGGACTCTAAAGGAATGTAAGCTCCAAGGAGCAAATCCATAAGCATGACAGCTGAGTTCTGAGGAATTGTGGATTAATACACCATCCAGATATAATCCATAACTCGTGATAACACCTGGGAAGATAATAATTGCTTTTTAGTATGACTACTAGACAACAGCAAAAAGGTCTAAAGAAAGCAAGCACTTCTTGATGTGATTTCTAGTTTCATGGAATCATTAAATCACAGACTCTGGTATTTCTCTTTGTCTAAACTCTGTTTCTTATCAAAGGATAAAATAGATGTTACCCTTGAATATCAAATTGTAAAGCTAATTAATACAGAGACAGAAAAAGAACCCAACAGTTTCAGCATGAGAATCTGTCTATTGCATCATGTTTACTGTTATGTGTGTTCCAGATCAAAAATTAATAAGTGGAGCATACTTATAGTTCGTATTGCTTTCTAAAACAGATATTCTTAATAAATATGGTCCAGAAGTAAAGTGACCTTATTAGTTAATGCATTCTATATGACTCATAATGTGTCAGGCACTGCTCTAAGCACCTGGCATGCACTGGCTCCTTTTTAGCCCTCTCTTCATCACATTCCTATAACAGGCAAAGAGAAAAGATATTAGAAGATAAACTGGCTTCCTGCTGCACATTGTCAGTCCGGACATTCAAAAGGGCATCTCTTTATATGACCAATCATATAAGCATTGAAAATCTGCAGCAACACATTCAAGATAGAACATGAAAGACACAGATCCTCCTTAGAAATGAAGATCTGGGTGGCCTCACTAGGTAAAAAATTCCAAACAAGCTGGGTGCGATGGCTCACACCTGTAATCCCAGCACTTTGGGAGGCTAAAGCAGAAGGATTACTTGAACCCAGAAGTTCTGTGCAATGTAGTGAGACTATCTCTACAAAAAATAAAAATAAAAGAATTCCAAACAGATGAACTAACTACTAGCTGAGGGCAAAGAGAAGAAATTGTAAATATCACCTATGTCCTCACAACTAGTTACAGAAACAAGAATTATAAATGCTATTATGTTTTATTTCTGTTTATTATACAGAGATTTGTATATTGTAACAAATTTTCCTTCCTTCCTCATTGATTCATGTAAATGGCATTAGTGGGCATTAATTTACAGTTTACTTTTTTTTAGTTGAAGAATATCCAGGTGGGTTGCGTCTGAACTAAAAAGGGAAATTAACATCACCCAGATAAAAATATGATGATGGAGGTGAGAGCACCATCATTTGTACAAAGCATAGTAGTATCATGTTAGATGGAAGCATAGCGTGATTGTTATTGGTAATGAAAGGTGGTGGAAAGTACAGGGGTGTACATGAATGCCGAGGAGCTAAGAAGGTTATTCATCTGATGTCTGCCACAGCCACACATCCATGCGTCTATAGCCTGTTCCGTAGGGCTGAACCTACAAACTACAAACCACATTTCCAACTCTCTTGCTTGCTTGTTGGCTTTTTTTTTTTTTTTTTTAATTATTTTTAACTTTTATTTCAATATACGCTTTCTATTAGGTTTTGCCACTGGGAGGCACTGTGAGGAGGACAGAAGCAGGAAGAAAGAAAAAACGTCCAGCTTCTAGCTCCAAGAGCTGAGGTCTTTGCTGACAGCTGTTGTGTCAGCAGGAGACAAAGCACCTGCAGCCTCAATCATTCCAGACAGAAGAAGCATCTCTTCTGCATTTTCTGCCTCTTCAGTAGTGGAATGTTGTTGGCATTGCAGCTCTGGTTGGGGTAGCGTCCCCTAACGGTTCAGATGTCAAATCGGCAAGTGTAGCAGTAAGCAGCAGCTCCTCGTCAATCATCCTTTTTCCGTCCAGTACACCTTTCTCTTTTGTTCTTCCAGCCCTTCTTTACAACACTTTGAGAACAACCTCCTTGTATCAAATACCCTTTGCCTTAAATACATGAAATGTTTTCTCTTTTACCAGTCAGATCTTGGTCAATACATTCTTTTAGGATTAAATATATTTTGTTTAAATTAGTTAATACTTTTAAAAAGCTACTGCTGTGACTTGTTTTCCTTTGAGAAGATAACCTTGTACAGTTTATCATTCTGAGAAGTCCATTCTCTCTTTTCCAAATTTTTGGGAGAGTCTTTATTTTACTATCATGTGCCACTTGTAGCTCCACAAAAAAACAAACAAACAAACAAAACAACAAGCAAACAAACAAAAAACATTTGGCTGCCGGAATCTGTTTTCCTTTATTTCTGGTGTGACAATTTACAGTAACTTTATGAATACCTAAAGTATTTGATTTAATTCCATTTAATACTTGACACACAAAGATGCAAATGAATTAAAGCTAAGAAGTGAAAGACATACAGTGAAAAAACCACCTACCTATAATACATAGAAAATTTAAAGGGAAAAAAGATATAATCAAGTAATAATAATAAAAAAATTCTTATGTGCCAGGTTCTCTGTGAAGCAATCAGTTAATCCTCTCAAAAAAAATCTTATGTACAAAGTGTGTTGCAGAAGCTCTTAAAGAAACCATAAGACCCTTGAAATGCTATCTACTTGACCTGCTTTTCTACTGAGATAGAAAGTACCTAAATCAATAGTTCCCTTTTCTTACATAATTGAGGAACAGAGAATGCCTTTTATGTTAGGATTATGTGTATAATATCTCATTTATCTGACATATTGGGAAATGAGATATTTTTTAAAAGTTAATTTTCATTATAACTAAATCTCATCCCCTTAAGTGTGAACTTTAAAAATCTTAACCATTTTTGAAGGAAATCTTTCTAGTAAGTCTTTCCACACAGAATACAATGAATATAACTGAATCATTTTGTGAAGACTCAAACTATAATTATGGACATCAAAGACTACATTCTCTAATTCTATAATGCTTTAGTGAGATACATTTTTCTATAATGCTTTGATGAGATACAGGGTTCTCAGCCAGCTTTTACCCTAAGCATCACTCAGTGACTGTACCTTATCAATTCTTGTGTCATTGAGTTCTTCTACATCAGGTGTCCCCAAACACATGCGGCCCCCTGAGGCCATTTATTCGGCCCCCCCGCCATGCTTCAGGAAGGGGCACCTCTTTCATTGGTAGTCAGTCAGAGGAGCACAGTATGTGGCGGCCCTCCAATGGTCTGAGGGACAGTGAACTGGGCCCCTGTGTAAAAAGTTTGGGGACGCCTGTCATCCTCTTTCAGTGCCAGTCTCTCCAAAGTTACTTCTTTTTTTTTTTTTTTGTCTGTCTGACTCTAGCAAGTCAACCCTTAGCAATCTATGTTGAAAAGCTAGATAACCTTGACATCTGGAACTATGGATATAGAAACAGCAGACAGTAATTGAAAGAAGAGCTTAGACTAAGATGAATACATGTCAAATGAGCTAAGAATAAAATAAAGTGAGATTTATGATAGTTAATTCAACTACTCAAAAACTTTTTAGTATCTAGGATGTATCTGAGAGGTGGATGAGAATGAAGTCCAGCTTTAGCATAGGTAAGATCACACCTACCGCCCCTCACCCGCTGCCACGTACAGTTACCCAGAATCCTGAAGGTAAACAGTATTTGACACCATATGAAGGAAGGGCTGGAGGATCAATTGTAGAACCACAATGTAGGATTAGTATTATACTGATACATACACACACACACACACACACACACACACACACACACGCACACATCATATGAAGCTGATTTCAATATAAACAAAATCAACATAATATAAAACACTCTATGATTTAGTTTTAAAACATACTTGAATGACACTACAAGAAGTTGGGACTTTCTGATACACCGGAGACACTGGTGTTTTTACGAACTGACTAGGGACAAGATGAAGGCATATACAGAAAAGTTAATCTAGAATCACATATAAAATAGACTGGAGTAGGGAAAACCATGGAGGTGGTAACAGTGAGATGGTTAAAAATATCAAAAAGAAAAAATAATTATTAAAGTCATCTTTTCCTGAATGTATAGGAAGTAATCATGAATGAGGCAGGGATGTGGCAATACTGCATTTCAGCCGTAGTCTGTGGCAGGAGAAATATATTTAGCAGTTATATATGCTTTCTTTTTAATTATAAAAAACTTGTGACACTGAGGGATGGAATGTGTTAGATTGCAATATGGTATGATAATGTCACTATTCAGAAAAAGAGTGTACCTTTATCAAACATGGACAATGAAGTTAACAATCTCATAAAAGCCCGCTTCTAAGAACTATGTTACCCTTCTGTTACTGGTTACAAAGGGAATTGCTTTTCAATTTGAGGATAAAAAGAAACTATGTCCTGTGATGGAATTGTTCTGTATCTTGATTATATCAACTTCAAAATCTTAGTTGTGATATTGTATTATAGTTTCAGAAGATGTTGACATTGGGAGAAACTGAGTTAAAGATACATAGAATCTCTGTTTCTCACAGCTGCTTGTGAATCTATAATTATACCAACATAAAATATTTAAATAAAAAACAAAAACTTGTTCGGGGGAGCATGCCAGGCAAGAAGACACAAACACTTTAAAGTCCAAGGAAGTTCATGCTAAAGCAGTAACAACTGGATTGAATGTTTTAATCAAGTACTACTTAATCCTCAGGAAGAACTCTTGATAGTAGAATGGGTTTTATTTTCAGCTGAGAAAAACAGATGACAAAAAAGCTTTTAGAGAGGTTTGGTAGCTTGGCCAGTGTTACACAGCTAGGAAGTGGTAGAGCTATGTGTCGGCGCTGAAGCATTCAGACTCTTCTACAGTGCATACAACTTTATATCTTCCATATGCCTATTTTTTTCTAAATTTTAAAAATTATGTAATATAACATATTAAAGTATACATAGTATCAATTCTATTTGAATGACAAATTTAAAAGCAAAACGCCATGTAACCATCACTCACGTTAAAAAAATAGAATGTTGCCAGTACCCTAGAACTCTCCTGTCCATAACTAGATCCCTTTCCCTCCCCAACAGATAACTTTTTTTTCCCCATCCCCAACAGATAACTATCAGGACTTTTTAAGAACGAAGTCTTTGCTTTCTTATTTAGAAATGCATCCCTTAACAACATAATTTTTTATGGTTTTCAACCTTACATTAACAGAATTATGTTGTATGTATTATTTTTGCATCGTGCTTTGTGTAACATAATATTCATGAGTTCATACATGTTATTGAGAGTAGCAGTACTTCACAAATTTTAACTTCTGTGTGGAACTCCTGTAGAGAAAATATTATTTATTTATTCTACTGTTGATATTTAGATTGTTTCTATATTTTGGCTATGACATCAATGTAACTATATGCATTTTTGTACATGTGTCCTGAAGCACATGTATACAAATTTTCTAGGACAAATGTCCTGGAGAGGAATCGTTGGTATATGCTCAATTTTACTAGACAATGTTCAATGCTTTTTGAAAATATGTCAATTCTAGTAGTACACTTGAGTCTATACGAGTTCTCATTGTTCTATATCCTCAAAAATTATCAGACTTAGAAATTTCTGCCAGTATTAGATGTGAAAAATAGTATTTTGTTTTGGTATTATCTTTTACTTCTTGGATTATTAAAGAGGTTGGCTCAGTTCTTATGTTCATCAGACATTTAATTTTTCTTCTTTTTGTGAAATAACTTTCCAGACATTAACACCAGTTTATTATAGACGTGTAGGAATGTTTTATAGATTTTGGATACAGTTTTCTGATGGTTACATGTGTCCTAAATATCATCTCTCTTATTATTTATCTTTGTGGGCACTTAGATTACAGTATATTTTGATAAAAATAAATATTAATTTTAGTAACTTTTATCATTATGAGGCTACCTTTCTATATCTAATAATACTGCTCACTGTAGAGTCTTCTTTTTCTGATATTAAAATAGTTATATCAGCTTTTTTTTTTCATTCTTTGAATTTCAACCCTGTCGTATGATTTTGTTTTAGAGGCGGAGGCTTAACAGCTAGTTCTGGGTCATCTTCTCTAGCCTTGGAGACTCCTCAGGATATAATTATTGGCTAAACACTCCTTGCAACACTAACTCAAGGATTATACCAAATCCAAATATATGGGAATACGTTTAAGGACTATCTACTAGTCCACGCACCAACACATTATTGTCAACATTTTTTATAATTAACGGTTAGCTGGCATTAATGAGACATAGCTGTACCAAAGAATGGATGTATCAGATGGCCTCTAGAAATGTTGTGATTTTATTCAATGACATGTTCTTAAGCGTTTAGGAAAAATGAGGGAACACTACACCTATCGACATAAAAAGATACTTATTCCATGTGAACTAAAGAGAAAAAGCAAGTTGCAGAACAGAATAATTTGTATGGCCAATTATTTTGAAGTATCAAATTTGTGCATACACATTTAAGTAAGTAATTATTATTCACTCAACAAATGCATTCTTGAATGCCTACCCTGTTCTGGGCACTATTTCAAAACAAAGTCAAAAGCTTCCAAGCCAATGGCCTTCTTTCACAGGGATCTTCCTCCCACCACCTCAGCCCTTCTGTCATGACCACATAGCTTTAAAACCGGTTTGATTTTAAAGCTAAAACTCACTAAGCTTTTACTTCTTGACCAACAAAATGGGGTAACATTCCTTGCCCTGGAATATTTTTTGACTTTCAACCCTGTGGTATGATTTCGTTTTAGAGGAGGAGGCTTAACAACTAGTTCAGGGTCCTCTTCTCTAGCCTTGGGGATTCCTCAGCATGTATCCATTGGCTGAATACTCAGTGGATATGAGAATCAAACAGGTGAGCATATACAAATGTGCTTTCGTAATAAGCACTGTGCACAAAGAAGGGACATACGTAGAGCTGTCCCTTGCTTCTAGCATGAGTTAAAGTCTTACTTGCTGTGGGAAGCTCACCTTAGACTATCTCCTCCATTTCTAACCTATATCATGTGCTGCACTTCTCTTGTAAAAACTAAGTCAACATCTCTCAAAAACAAGCTTAGGTGGGTCTGTATTCCCCCCGGTACACTATCTGTCAATAGACAATAGTTTCTTATATTTGTATGCTATATTTTCATTTAAAATTCACCCCTTTCCAATCAAGTTCAGAAAGTGCAAAGAAACAGGTATTTACTAAATACTGTAAAATAATTTTTTGAAAGTCTGCTGGATTTAGATTTGGATTCTGGTAGTCTGGCTTATCAGTGACTATGGAGTAGTTACTGTGAGCCTGACATTGTGTTGCATGCTGGTAATACGGAAGTTGTCAGAACAGTCATGGTTACTTTCTTCACAAAACGTTCAATCTAAATGAAAGAACAGACTTTAGATGTATTATGTAGATGCAAAGTTTACTTTTTAAAAATCAGATAGATAGAAGGAAAATATGGGATAGAGAAGGGAGAGGTGGATGCTAACATGGTCTGGGTAGGTTAGGGAATAGGGCTTATCTGAGAAACTGACTTTCTTATTTATTTATTTAGAGATGGAATTTTGCTTTTGTTGCCCAGGCTGGAGTACAATGGCACAATCTCAGCTCACTGCAACCTCCACCTCCCAGGTTCAAGTGATTCTTCTGCCTCAGCCTCCTGAGTAGCTGGGATTACAGGCACCTGCCACTATGCCCAGCTAATTTTTGCATTTTTAGTATTGATGGGGTTTTGCCATTTTGGCCAGGCTGGTCTTGAACTCCTGACCTCAGATGATCTGCCCACCTCAGCATCCTAAAGTGCTGGGACTACAGGCTTGAGCCACCATGCCCAGCCAAGACTGACCTTTAAGCTCAACTTGCCACTCAGAGCGACTTCATCAACAAGAAGAGGTCGTAAGTCATTATTTCACTAATAATAACAAAGAAATACTGTATAACAATAAGCAAAACACTTTCAAAGATATGTCAATAAGTTGATTTGAAAAATTAAATATGATGGGTTTATTAGATAAGCAAGTTGACACTAGAATCTTTGAGCCTGGTTCTCCCTATTGGCCTTTAGGATGTCTACTATGTTGAAACAAAGTTTAAGAAAATAGGCTTATTTATTTTTACCACTCTTAGCATAAAGAAAGTCATTTTAAATTTATCTTCACACACCACGCCCCATCAAACAAACAAACAAACAAAACACCTCTCTGTGTTAAATGTGGACTAAGTGAAATTCAGGAATCAGTCAGGGTTCCAACAGGAAGCCAATGACAACTCAAATGGCCATGGAAGAGATTTTAGTGGAACTACTATTTACAAAGATGTGGACAGGGTTAAGGGAAAGCAACCAGTGATAAGACAGCATTCCCAGCTAGTATCACCTAGGATTCCTAGACCATTCTAACTAGTTGGCTAAGAGCCAACTTTATGTTTGTAGGGGAAAGGATGAGAACAAATTCAGAAACCTTCAGAAACCTGGAGCTATAGGAAAGGGCCTTTGAATAGGACCTGTAGACTTTGCTAGAGGAATGCAGCCCTGGAATCCAGAGCCATGAGAAAGAGAGCCAAGGGGAATAAAGTTCTGAGACTCCACACTCCTCTCACCCTCTCATCTTTTGCTGTTACTGCCCATGGACAAACCAACAGGAAGCCAGAGAGAGAGGAAGCCCATTGCCACTGTTAGGAAGGGTCAGCCTTGCAGGGCATGGGACAGAGTGGAAAGAGTGAATGTAGAAAAGCAAAAGGGAATTATCCACCATAAAAAACTATCATTTGTTCTATTACATTGTATCATATTGTATTTTTTTCAGGCTTTTTCTTGCTTATTCTCTGATGCTAATAATGGAAAGAGCTGTAACAAAACAAAACTATAACATGCCATGTGGCAAAGGGGGTCAGGTTCTGGCTTAATTCAGTTTAATTTAATCTAGTTCTAGACATTCAGTTCTTTAATGGATAATCCACAAAATGGATACTTAATTCCCATTGGCTGTACAACAGAAGGAGTTTCAAGTTTATCACCTTTCTCTCTCCATAATGATAGGATTTTTAAGGTGTTTAATTTTCACAGGGAAGCTGGATGATAATTGTCCATAAACCGTATCCACTGGGATATATATCTTTGTGCCTCTTCATCATGTTATGTCAAATTGTATTTCCTAAGGTGCTCAATAGGTTGTCATATATAACCAAGGAAATTCCATGCAAGTACAATACAGTGTAAATTTAATACAAGGTATCTCTATTTACATGGAAGAATTCTGTTTACTGTAAGAATTAAACAACAATGCTTTAGTGTGTCATAAAAATAAAATGCATAGTGAATATAGATGCTCCAAACATATTTGTTTGTCTTTTCCAGCACAGCATGGCAATAGGAACATCAGCTGAGGGTTCCCCCCAGGTCCAGATGCTGATTGAATGTGGCAGGTATCTCCCTGTGTGAATACTTGATCCTTCAATTAAAAAGGAAAAGAGGGAAGAGCTTTCACATTGTGGGATAATGCCTTATTACTGTTATGCTCTCCTAAAAATGGAATCAACGGAATCCAAAAAAGATTGTGCTTGGGAAATTCTACCTGACAAACTGACTGGAGGTGTTTCATAAAAGTTACACAAGGTTTGCTCAAAACTGTCAAGCAGTTTTCCTAAGTGATTCACTGAGTTCTATAATCCATTTCACCTACTAAAACCAGGAAAGAGATTTCCAGGAAAGAAAATAGAATCACATTTTGACTATTTAAAAATAAAGTTATTTCAAAATAAACAGTAAGAAAATCAAACAAAAAACCAGTTATTTCTCTAAAACCAGAAAAATATCAGAAGAGAGATCTTATGAATTTTAAATATTGGGACTAAGAAAAGGACATCAAACAAGTAAAAGTAATGAAATTTTTGTTTTCATATGGCTAAATTCTACATTATAAGTCTTTCTACAAAAGGTAGAGGCAGATGGTATAGTAAATAAAACCATCAGGTTTTGCCATTCACACCTTGTCTTGATTTGTACAACCTTTCTGCTTAACAGCTGCCTTGATTTTGAATAATTAAATTGTTTAATACTTATAGATCTAAGTTTCCACATTTTTGAGATAACAATACCTATTTCATGGACTAGTTATGGGAATTAAAATGCCTGGCAAATTCTTGTAAATTATAGCTATTATTATTATTACTATTGTTATTAGTGTTAGCAGGAAATCAAGTACTTCTTTCTATGCACGCATAGAATATTTAATTTGTATTTATACATACATCTTCATGTGCATGTTTTATAAAGATGTATTTCTATAGCATCATCTCTTAATGTGAAGGACAATATATAGAGACTGTGTATAAAAGATCTATAGTTAATTGATTTCTCTACCACCCATTACTGGCAGAATATATAAGCTCAAAACACTGAATCTAATGTTTTTTAAAATAATGTTCTATTGTCCTCAAGGTAATATGCGTAAGTCTACAAAAATAATCTACCTCCTAAGATGTTTCTATTCTTTTTGACATGATTGCCACCGTTTTGATATATGTTCACATATAAATTCTTACAAAGCTGGGCCAGTATGAAAGAATAAATTAGGAAAATATTTTCATAAGCTCCTCAAGTCCCCTTCACTTCTCAAGAAGATGCTGGACTGTGCCCAGTTCTCAGGCTTCTTTCTCTCTCTCTTTTTAGACATGGTCTCACTCTGTCACCCAGGCTGAAGTGCAGTGGCACAATTGTGGTTCACTGCAACCCTTTCCTCCTGCCTCAGGAGGAAAGTGATTCTCCTGCCTCAGCCTACCAAGTAGCTGGGACTACAGGCACACACTACTATGCCTGGCTAATTTTTTTTTTTTTTTTTTTTTTTTTTTTTTTTTTTTTTTTTTTTTTTTTGGTAGAGACAGGGTTTCATTGTATTTCTCAGGCTGGTCTCAAACTCCTGGGCTCAAGTGATCTGCCCACCTCAGCCTCCGAAAGTTCTGGGATTACAGGCATGAGCCACTACACCCAGCCACATGCTTCTCTCTTAATTATGCCCATATTGCTATTAACAAATCCTGATTACAGTAACAGTATATCCTTTCATACTGAGACATGCAAAGCACAAACAGGACAAGTCTATGTGGTGACTCTCATTCAAATATCTACAGATTACCAGGCTGATGAAATCTTAGGCAAAAGGACTGGGTCTCTAAGTGTGTGCTTTAAGCCTTCAGCAGGCCAAAAGGAAGATTCCTCTCTGCTGCCTTTGAAATCATCCCACCTATATTACATAATCATAAAATGTGCTCATAGTATGCATTTGTATATGTTTTATGATTGCATATGAATATACTTCTCACATTGACACTATTACAATTTTGTTATTGTCCCTATCATCAGTAAACATTAATTCATTCGACAGCTTTATAACACTCCTCTACTCTGTGATACCCTGCCAAGGGCTAGGGCTAGAGCCGTGAAAAAGGCACATATGATTCCTGCCTTCATGTGGCTCAGTCTAATATAGAAACTATTTTAGTTAGATTTACTCAGGTAGAGGTAGAGGATAGTTCCAAGGAATTGTAGCTATTATTAAAAGATAAATATTTTATATTCTATATTTTTAGTTAGTATTTAAAAAACACATATTCTAATTAGTTTAAAATGTCACTATAAATGTTATGCTAGATAATGACGAATAAGTTTGGCTTAGTCAGATAGCTATGCTGTTTTAGCAAGGTAGACATGAAGTGTGAAGAAAAAACATATTTCAGGATTCTAAGGCCTAAGCTTCTAAAAGGGAATATGGCTCATGAGAATTTGGAAGCTCTCAAAAGCATAACTTTAATTATGCAATTGTCATCTATACAATACAGGTCACAAATGTATTAGACAGTAATCCTTCGTGCTACTTCTCTGTGACGGCTAATGATATTACAAAGGAAGCCTCAAGGCCCTACGTAATAAAGGGTTCCTATGGACCTTGGACCTAATAGTAGCTCTTTTCAGCAGTTTTAAAATCGTGTCTGAAATCGCAGCCTGTAAAGAACACCTTTGCCAGAGGGAATGTGGGTGCAAAGAACTCTGATTAGAGAAACACAGAGCTGGAGTGTCACACCATCATTTCTGCAGGTATGTGAAGCAAGGGACTAGAATTAAGCAGGACATATTTGAAGATGAGCAAAGCCTTAGGTGTGAATCGAGTGATAATGACTCAGTACTTAAAGATTGTACTTGGCAGACTGAGGCAATTAATAGCAAGTAACATTGTTTGTAATGGCAAAATCATGGAAATGTCCATCAATAAAAAGATGGGCCTGGTAAGCTGTAGTTTCATTCAGTGGGATTGTATATTGCCTTTCAAAAGAATGAGGTCACGTTCCACTGAACTGCAAGGAAAGATGTTTGTACCATATTGTGAAGTGAGAAAAGTAAATTCCACAACAACTCAAATAGTATGATCTCACCCTTGTTTAACAAATGCATATTTTACGTATGTATCTTTATGTCATTATTAATCAACAAATTTGTTTGCTTTAAACTAGCACTGTTCTTAATCTTTTTTCTAGTTTAGAAGTTTAGGGCATTTTATTACATCCTCCCTTTATAATATTTTATTATTATGGTAAAAAAAACAACATAAAATTAGGCATCTTAACCATTTTAAGTGTACCATAATGTTATCTACATTCGCATGGTTGTGCAACATATTTGCAGAATTTTTCATCTTGGAAAACTGAAACTCTAAACCCACTGAACAGCAACTCTCCGATTCTCTCTTCCACCCAGCCCCTGGTAACTGTAATTCTACTTTGTATTTCTACGCATTCAAGTACTGTAGATAAATTCACATAAGGGCAATCATGTAATATTTGTCTTTTTGTGAGTGGCTTATTTCATTTACCTTAATGTTTTCAAGTTTCATCCACATTGTATTGTACGACAGAACTTCCTTCTTTTTAAGGCTGAAAAATATTCATATACATACATACAACACATTTTGCTTATTTATCTGTCCATAGATACTTGGGTTGTTTGCACCTCTTAGCTATTGTTAGTAATGCTGCAGTGTATCTTGTTTCCAATTCATCCAGATATATTTCAAGAAGTGGGATTGCTATATCATATAATAATTCTATTTTTACTTTTTTGAGGAGCCTTTGCACTATTTTTCACTGCATATGCATCATTTAATATTCCCACCAACAGTACTTGAGGGTTCCAATTTCACCACATCCTTTCCAGAATGTGTTGTTTTCTGTTTTTTTTTTTTGTTTTTTTTTTTTTAATAATAGTAATCAACAAATTTTTAACTGAGCAATTATTATGTGTCAGGCACTATTCTTGGAGCTGCTGGCACACTACTGAACAAAAGAGACAAATTAGGAAAAGTTATCCGGGGGCTCATGAAGTATGTCCTGAACCAATTAGCAAGCACCCCAGCACAGATACTGTGGAGCAGGACCAGGCTGGGAGACAAGGAAGAGAACTGAAATAACAAGGTGGGAGGTTATTTTCTTAAAACTTTGGGTAAGGATTATCATCAGACTTTGATGAGTAGGAGCTGATTGTTTAAGTCAGAATCAGTTATGAAAAGCAGAAAATGTTTCCTAAGCTATGTCAGCCAAAGGCTACCAATTGTTTGATTAGCAAGAACTGGACATTTATATCAAAACTTTTTATGCCTTTCAGATTTTGTCATATATAGGCATGCATACAAATATACCTAGTTCTCACTATAGAAAGTGGGTTTAATTTTTCTCAACAAATTCTTGTTCATGTTTACAAATCCCTAGTGAAAAAAAATCCCTTTAGACACATAACTAACAAAGTCAAGATTTTGCAACCTGAATGTGCAAAACCAGGCAAGTAGCGTCTATTTCAGACTAAACACGTGTATATCTCTGGTCCTGTAACATCTTCATGAGGATGCAGAGGGATGACATGTCCACATCTCACAGGGGACCTACAGGAGCTGCTTTTCTGTATACCTGGCACCTTGTGCACCTCCCTGCCTTGTGACCATTCCTTTATATGGATATTTTTCCCAAGGGACTCTGACATCCTGGATATCAAGAAGCAAGGAAATTCACTGTATATATAAGAGTGATGGAACCTAGTAGGTCATCAAAATATCTATTTTGAATGAACAAATGCAAATTTTTTGCAGGGCATAAGAAGGCTCCTGAAGCTATCTGGGTGAGCAATATTAGTGGCCTTCACTAGAGAAGTGCATTTGAGGGGTTCTGTGGTGTGAGCAGCCAAGGGTGAGCAAGGATTAAAGTCAAGAGTGCTGCCCAGGATCCTGGCTGGCAGGACTGGGAGGTGCTAATTAGTTAGAGAGGGAAGACAGGAGAAAGAGCGGGTAGACACACAGAGACCATGAGGAGAAATCAACTTGGATATGCTGAGTTTAAGATGTAACAAAAATCCAGGTGGAGGATTTTATAAGACATCTCAGTTGGAAAATGTATTAAACACCCAGGAGTATTTTGATGACAACCACCAAGGCAGTGGCAGATTCTGATTATTTCGGAGATCTGTGGTGGAGCCCAGAATCTCCTTCTCTAATTGGTGCTCCCATGATGATTCTAAGAATCAGATAAGTTTGAGAAATACCTTTAACATCATCGGAAAGGGTTTCCTTAGTAACACAAGAATCAAGTCTATCTTACTCTTCAATTGTATTTCTCTTCTGCAACATATTCAGAAATTAGAAAGCAACCATTAGGTAGCACATATTGCCATATGGGCCTGGTACTGTTAACCTTGAATTGCACATAATCCAGAAAAGAAAATTAAAAATTCTTGGGTCAAATACAAGATCAAAACTCCCAAAAGAAAAAACCAGGCTCAGAACCTATACAGCCAGAAAAATGTATTTTAGGAACAAATTTATTTCCAACAAATATGTAGCAGGCATTGGATGGTAAGGACTTCTATCTTCTCTCTTGATATCATTAAAGAGCCAGGGCTTTGGAGTATATATGCTATGTCTCAAAGGTAATTTCCATAAGAGGCATAAAATGAATTAAATATTACTGAGTATCAATAAAAAGTAGAACATTGTGTTAGGCTCTGTGAAGTGAAAGAGAAATTATGATTTATGGTCCTTATCACCTGGTGGGAGTGTTTGACATATACCCAAATAACTTTAAGCACAGGCTGAATGAAGTTCCATTATGAAGGCATAGAAACAGGCCATATAGTCAAGAGAAAAGGGAAAGTTTACCTTAAACTTAAGGAAGAGTAGAATGATTTCATGGAATAAGAGGCCTATAATTAGCCTAGAAGAATGAGTTGGATTTCTACAGGTAAAGACAGAGTGATGATAAGGATTGTGAATCTCAATTTTCTAATCAAGTAGACTGGGGTCCATGGAAGTTAATCAATTTCCCAAGGTAACACAGTTAGTATACGTCAGAAGCCATTTTTGACTCTAGGCCTATTTGACTCCAAACTCCCATGTTTTTCAACCCAACATTAAGTCATAAATATTCCAGGGTGGCTAGAAGGCAAGATATGATACAAGACAATGTGTATTCAGGTTGAGTTACAAGCTGTTAGTAACCCAAATGCCAGATTCAAAAAATTTGGACTTTATTCTTTCGTTATTTGAGGAGAAGTGTGGGGGCTTTGAAGACAGATGGAGAGACAAGATCTTCCCAGCATTCAGATTATTCCTCTCTAGACAATTGACAAGAGAAACAAAAGGCCAAAAAATTGGAGGAAAGGGGAGAGAAGTAGTAAAAAAAAAAAAAAAAAAAAAAGGTAGTTTTAAAAAAATAAAACTACCTTTTAAATGTCTAACCACCGTACCACAATTAAAATTCTAAAAATTCTACTGTGATTTAACACAAGACTTTGGAATACCATGGAAGTGTTAATACAGAGCTCCAAAATACCCCAAATTCTTCTTACTTGATGAGTGCATTTTAAACTACTTGCAAATACACAAAACATAGAGAAATACACAAAAAATTCAAAGATCTGTGAAATGTGGAGATTTTTTCCCCTGAACAACTGAAGATTCTGAGTGCCATTGTGGTTCCAGTTGCATTTACCAATTGGGATGAAGGGGAGTGTTCTACTATGCAAATCATTTAATAGCATTTCACAGCAATCCAATTGAAATAAATCATTAACATTTTCATTGTCACCTATGAACTAGAGTTCTTTGTGGAGTAAGAAACGTAACAAGGCTGGGAGTGGTGGCTCAAGCCTGTAATCCCAGCACTTTGAGGGGCCAAGGTGGGTGGATCACGAGGTCAAGAGATTGAGACCATCCTTGTCAACCCCGTCTGTACTAAAAATACAAAACATTAGCTGGGCATGATGGAGCGTGCCTGTAATCCCAGCTACTCAGGAGGCTAAGCCGGAGAATTGCTTGAACCCAGGAGGCGGAGGTTGTGGTGAGCAGAGATCGTGCCATTGCACTCCAGCCTGGGTCACAAGAGAGCGAAACTCTGTCTCAAAAAAAAAAAAAAAAAAAAAAAAAAAGAAGCGTAACAAGATTGTTGACTGCTTAATATAGTATCAGATAGGCATTCATTTATTTTTTCTTAGGAAATTAGTAATAGTACAGGAATAACTTCAATAGCGGCAATAATAACTCACTCTAATTATTAGAATTCTCTTCATTAGCTCAAATGTATCTAGTGTGTTTGCCAAAAGTTTAATTAAAATAAGATGGCTGGAATAATTAATATCATAGTAAACATAAGACGAACTAATAAAATTGTAACTTTTTTCTTTCATTCTTCTTGGCTATGCTAAAAGAGTCCATTTCAATTTTCAGCAATGAGTTACTTAAAAGAGTTTCTATGATATTAAGAGGCTTCTTGATATTTCTCTCAAAGAGGAATGAAATTTAATGTCAAGTAAGCTTCTATCAGTGTGAAACAATGGTACTATGTTATGTGAATCTTAAAGACATTTCCACTAAGTGAAAAAAGCAATTTCTACCCAAAACTATTAAAAATTCTTCATAATGAGGTTTCATTTTTGTGAAATGTAACTGACGAGCTTAATTCGCTAAACTGTACAAAAACAGATATATTGCTTAGAAATGCACAAAATTTGCCTCCAGCTAAGTATGTATAAATATATGTATGTTTAATCTATGCATTGTTTAAAAACTGCATGCTGAAATATTTATAAATAGTATATTAAAAAATTTAGAATTTCAAGTGGCCTCTTTTAAGATAAACTTATTAAATCAAAAGCGTTTTGACACAATATGTACATGAACTTTCCACCTCTCTACTTCTCTGAGGAAGAACTAATGGCTTTTAAAAACAGAAAGTCGTTGAAAATACAATGTCACTCTCACGACAGCAGTCTTTGGGAATCCTCCCCGTTTGCTCTCTTCACCTCTCCTGGAGCATATTAAACAGTAAGATGCAGTACACAAGAACTATCAAAAGGGAGCACTTTTGAGCCACCAAAATTGTGTGTTAGCCTAAAAACCACAATCTCCCCGACTACAGACAATGATACTATCTTAGGTATTTTATGTGCTAAAATGATCATTAAAAATTAAGCACCACATATAAGCTGCCATTTAGAATATTAATTTACCTTTGCTAATCATCTTTTTAACTTGAGGCTAAAAGAGTTCACTTACCATTCGGATATTCAGGCTCAGTCCAGGAGACATTAAAGGAGTCAGGTGAATACGAGTGGGCTTTGGGGGCTGGCACGCCTTCAGGTATGTCCTCGTCAGTTAGGGCCTCACTGGCTTCACTCACTGTGCACCCGCCACCTGTGCAAGCCTAAACAAAGATGCAAAAAATGCACGTTTCACTCTTGGTCCCAAAAAGTTCTCATGAGCACTGAAGAAAGAGAATTCATAATAAAAGTTTCAGATTTTGTTATGTGGTGTTACCTTTACTCCCCCAAAATTAATTCATTTCAATGTTAAGATTTAACATTTAGTTAGTTTGCTTTTTAAGACATAAGATAACCATCTCCAATAGTTAGAGAATAACTGATACCGTGTGAATATGTGAATTAAAGATGCATTCGAAGTTAGAACCTAGAGATGTAGGACACATATTGACTGGATAAACAGTCCTGCTGGTTAGCCTGCACAAGGGTTCCCAGAGTGAATTAAACACACACACACACACACACACACACACACACACGGCATGTGTACACAACATGAGTAAAGTATTAGAGGAAGACTACTTCAAGATAAAACAACTGATTTCTAAGGAAGAAAAGATGTGCAGCAAACACAATGCCTTTTATTTCTGTGTGACTAGTATGTTTATAGTATAACACTAATTAAAATTAAATAAAAATATTTCTCGTAAAACAATAAATACAAAGCAGTTGAGTGAATGTTTAATGGCTTAAAGGATCACATAATTTACTTACGTGTCAGGGTAGTTAGGCTGCATTAAAACATGTCTGACAAATTTAACATGATCCCAGAACTCTCTGTTCCCTAATTAAGTATCACTAATGTCAGAAGTGGTAACATGAATGTTAAAGATATTCAGAAACTTCCGTGTATACTTTCATAATGAACTCTAAATAATTTTTTAAACTTACTGGACAAGCACTTCTCTAGGAAACTGATACATACATAAAAGGGTTTTTAGCCCGTATTTGGTAGCAAATATTAGTGATTATATCCTTATATAACAATGATATTCGAAAACTATACTTAAGCTTACTTCAGTAACTCTTCAAGTTACAATTTCAACTTATACAACAAAGTTTAAAAATCTTCCAAAAAGCACTACATTTTACCAAAATCAGGAAGAAAATAAAGCAAAATCAGAAGATAATGTAAAAATGCAGAGTTATTTAGTTCATTTTTGTATAAGGCAGATATTACTAAGATAAAAAATTAAAGCATCTATTTGTTTAGGTGTCTCCTGTGATTTTTCAGTTTAATACTGAGGGAGTGGTTTTGTGATTCTTAAAGCAGTCAATATCATTTTCCCCTAAGATAGAAGAAGGCTGTTTGATTTTTAGATTTTTTAAACTATTGAGAATATACTACTATTTGCAAAGTTGTTGTAACTAGTTGCAAATTCTTCATTATAAGCATAAACAACAGTTTATGGTCAACAAATATGGACATTAATCTCACTTGCTATTCAAGACTATAGCAGTAGCCAGTGTCTTCAGGATAATTTCTTACCAGCTTAAGCAAGTTTCAGATGGGTTAAATTGTGGCCTGGGCATGAAATTGCATCACGATTGGATACCTAATTAACCTCTGTGTGTTTCCTCTAATTCTCAGCTGCGGTATGTGCCCTTCTACGCAAGAAAAAAACCAGACTCCTCTTGAGAATGGAATCTTTGCAAATGAAGAGGAAGTCAGTTGAGAAGGTGGCCAAACTCTGACTCAAAGCTTTAGGACAAAAAATAACTCAAAAAATAACTACCTAATGATTAAAATAGAAAAAAAAAAATGAAGACCCCAGACATTTTAAAGGTGCTAAAAGTCAACCAGAAAATATAGCAAGAAAAGAGGCCAAATGAGACAGCTGAGTTATCAGAGGAAAAATGGTCAAAGAAAAATTCTTTCCAGTTCTCAGGGAGGAAAAAAAAAATCCATCTATTTGCATTTTCAGATTTTTTTTCCTTAGAAGGGAAAAATGTTTCAGCTTCTTATTGTTAAACTTGTAACACACTGGGATTTAATTCTGATAGTCTATTTGCCATTTTTTTTTCATATTTGTGTACTAAAATAGTTTCCCTGCCAACTCTCCCAAATAAATACTATAGTATACAACATATAATCTTACATTTTTTAAACAGTGTGAATTAAAATTTACTTTGTTTTGAGGATTTTATGATGTCTTCTAGGATAAGTGAAAATATTCCCTGGTTTGGAAACACCGTTTTCTTGTACTATGTCATCTGAGACCTATAAACCGGTAACCTGACAAAGAAATCTCTTTAAGAAGGCCAGATGCAGTGGCTCACACCTGTAATCCCAGCACTTTGGGAGGCCAACGCAGGTGGACCACCTGAGGTCAGGGGTTCAAAACCAACCTGACCAACATGGTGAAACCCCATCTCTACTAAAAATACAAAATGAGCCAGGCATGGTGGTAACACACCTGTAAGCACAGAGACATGGGAGGCTAAGGCAGGAGAACTGCTTGAACCTGGTAGATGGAAGCTGCAGTGAGCTGAAATCATGCCATTGCACTTCAGCCTGGGCAACAAGAGTGAAACTCCATCTCATAAAAAAACCAAAAACAAAAACAAAAAAACTCTTAAGAATATAAGGCATTTATAAAAGAATTTTTCTTGTAAATGAAATTATTGATAAAGAGGCTGCTGAAGTAACAGAATTACCTGCAAATTTTTATTTTGTTTTGCCCACATTTTTGGGGTGCTTCAGAGAATTCCAAGTAAGCAAGACAATATCTTAGTTCCTTTGATGAGAAAATAAATGTTCTTAAAGTCACTTCCAATTGGTCTAATCTAATTGACATCATCTAAATGAAAGTGAACCAATCAGTATCTTGTTTGACCTGACTGCACCAGAGGCCACTGCATTCAATACAGCTGAATGCTGATTAAAATTCTGTTTGGAAAAACTAAACAAAATGATGGAGTTGATTAAAGACGTCTTTACGAAATGGCAAGGTCTTTGAAAGTCTGAGAGCCATTAAAATAAGTTATTTCAACCCATCTCCTATAGCTTTTCTCAATTACAGCTATTTTGAAAAATTCATAAAGGCATAATTCTGCCTTGAAATGATGAGTAACATCTGACCAAATAATTCTGGTACAATAAAATGCATAAATAATAAAACTGTATAAATCATTTTTTGCAATCATGACTATGAAAACAATCCAAATCTAGTATTCCCTTCCTTTGTTGTTGTTGAGATGGAGTCTTGCTGTGTTGCCCAGGCTGGAGTGCAGTGGCCCATCTCGGATCACTGCAACCTTTGCCTCTCAGGTTCAAGTGATTCTCATGCCTCCACCTCCCAAGTAGCTGGGATTACAGGCTTGCAGCATAATGCCCAGTTAATTTTTGTATTTTTATTAGAAATGGGATTTTGCATGTTGGTCAGGCTGCTCTGGATCTCCTGGCCTCAAGTGATCTGCCCACCTGGGCCTCCCAAAGTGCTGAGATTAGAGATATAAGCCACTGTGCCTGGACCAAAACTAGCATTCCCCTTTTTCCAGTAAGTTTTCAGGTACATAGGAATTGGGGGTGTTAAGAGTGCTGCATATTTTAAAGCATAAAGAAAAAGACCACTTGATCCATAATTGCTTAAAAAGTTAAGCATACCATTTCCAGGAACATACAACACTTAGACTCCATCCATACAATTGGCTAGCAGTAGTACGGAAATTATCAAACAACACCTATTTTTATAGCTGTTTGTATTAATAACTTCTTTATTTTTAACTTATTGTATTCTTTATTAGAAGCTATCACATTTTATCATACTTCAGAATAGCTTTTGTTGAGTGTAGCAATATATTGTGCTAATTTTTTTTTTTTTTTTGCAGTGGAAAGAGTATATGTTTTCTAACCACACAGTTCCCAATTCCAATGTTTCCAAGAAAATTATTTAATTCATATCATAAAAGTCTCATGACCTTTATGAAAAGATGTCCTTGGTAGTCATTCATTCAGGAATTGTTTGTTCAGCTTCCAGTTTCCAATAGGCACTGTGCTTGAAATTGCAGATCAAATTTTGAAAAATTCAGTCCGCATGTTTCAGCAGCTCATAATCCAGTCAAATGTGAAAATTAAATGATGTTACATGAAGTAACATACCTGCTCCAAGCCTAGAGTAAATCATAGTGGTTCAAACCCCCATAATTCTTTCTGTATTCCAAAGGCTGCTTAAAGGCATTGTTATCTTTATGTTTTGTTTTCTAGCCCTTAGTCAACATGCTAAAATGATCTATAAAGACAACTCCACTTTGCTGAGAACCTGCTCTCGATCTACTAATCTAAAGACCTTGAAAGCCAGTTATTACATTGCAACTGTGAAATATACAGTAATCCCTCAATTAACCAGGATGAACCTAAAATGTTCCGATTCAATTAATTTACTGCTTAATAGAGTTAAGTAAAAAACCTGTTAGTTGAATCCTTCGTGAAAATATATTATTTTCTACCCTAATAAATACAGTTAACTTGAAAATAATGTGAGCAAGTTTATTTCCCTACCAAGACTTAAGGCAAGGATTTTCACATCTTTATGACATCTTGCATCAACACTATTCAGTGGCTGACAGATAGCATTTGACTCCATAGAATATTGTTTGGGATGACTTTTTTTAGCATCATAGAATTTTATGGCTCAGAGACATTAAAAATCATTTAGTTCAATGTTCTAATTTTAGACTTGAAGAAAATAAAACTCAGTGAAGTTAAGTGAATTTGCCTTAGGTCACACAGTTAGTAGCAAAATCTGAATTAATACTCAGGGCAGATGACTTCTAATCTACTAGTATGTATTTTTCAAGGTATTACAGATTTATAAAATATAGGAGATTGATATGAATTCTGATTGACTGCACAGCATATCCTAAAAACTGCCTTAGGAATAGAATCTGTTTTCTGTCATTTGCCTACTTCTGATAAAAACCAAGAGCACAATTTCTTAATTTTGGTTGCTTCCAAACAGTTAAGACTTTTCTTGATTTTGATATTACCACTATTTTGAAAATAGCTTGTATTTCTCCATTAGTATTTGAAAATCAAGTTAGTTAGTATACTTCTTACTTAATGGGTAATAAAAGTGTAAGTAACGGAAGTGCTGCTTCATAAACTCTGCTTTGCAGAACACCTAGGCACGTGGAATTAGTTTTGAATGGTATTTTTCACCACTGTCTGATTGCCCTTGTTTTATGGTGTCAAGTCAGACAGTTAGCAATAGTTGAATGTAGTTTATTTTCTCATGGTATAATATTTAGAGCATTCAAGAGCATGTTAAGTAAAATGAATGCATACACAGTGTCTACATAAATGTAAATTTATTCATAATCAAGAGCAGAATATTTTCTATGGCATTTATCAAAGCAAATATCCTTATATAGGTATTGCTATAAAATGAAGAGTGTGTTTAAAACAAATAGGGACAATCTCATGTTTATATTCAGTTATTTTCAGATGTGCTATTAAACTTAAAAAAGATTATATTTCATCAAAAAACAAAAGGAACTACTGAGTATAAATTCCACAGTAATATCAAGGTCTTTTAAAAGACCTTTGTGTAAAAGTGCTATTTTGCATTAAAAAAAAAATGCTATTGTCTGTCTAAAGGAACCTCTAAACTATGTTGATTCTGGGGTTTTATTAAGTGTTCTGAGACAGTAGCATAATGTAAACCAGAATGTAATAACAATCAAGAATATTTGATGGTCATTTAAACTTCCATTTACAAATATAAGATCTACATTTTTATACTGTGCATTGTTTTTTTAAATGAATACAAATGCCACAGGGAAATAACCTTGTTAATCCTAACACTTTAGAAATAGTTCTTAACAATTGTGATGTTCTGCAAGTAATTAAAAAAATCCTGATAATCCCAACTTTGACTTGGGTAAATCTACTGACTCACACTGTTATTCTATCATTTTGTCTAAAATAAAATAAATATGTAGGTATTAGATCAACAGAATTCACATTTAGGAGGGGAAGTGAGTTTTCAGTATAAATAACAATACACGAGCCTTTGAGTTTTTGCTTTTTCTTAAGTGAGAGAGAAAGAAAAGATGGGACAAAGGGAAGAGAATAAGAAGTGCAAGGGATGGGGACAGAGAAAGTGATGGAAATAAACTTACTCCCAGCTTGATGAGATATTTATTACCAGGTAAAAGGTACTGTAGCATATGATCCTGGAAAAGTTCTGTACTGTTATAAATGACACTCCAAATTGTAAAATCATGTGTTTGATTTGAAATATATAATATATAGCGTTCCAGAATCCCACTTATTTTTCTTGGTTGTTTCCACCTGGGAATGGTAAAATATAGCATTATTATCATTCATTCAAATCAAAACTGATATATGCAGGATTTTTCAAAGGACACATATAAAGCTCGATTTGTGACACTTTTTAAAAAAACACCAATCTCAAAACTGATTCATTTAAAATAAAACACTAAAGTAGTTATCCAATGCCAATCCTGAGGGGCAAAAAGAAAGTAAGATATGGTTCCCGCCCTCTGGTTACTTGTAATTTTAATTCGCTAACGATACAAACATGTCTATGTGAGTATTTATTTTGAATTTAAGCTGTAGAACAAAAACTGTAGAACTAGAACATCTGAGAATTTAGATATGGGGGAAAGAGGGCATAGTATAATTGTCCTGCAAAATCCAGGAATCCAACATGGGGTTAATACATAATCATGGAAAACAGTGAAATTGCTGATTGGAAGGGCTAAAATAGTCAGGCAGCATTTCTTGACTGAAGTGACACATTACCTAGATACATAAGATTTTATTGTTAACAGATGGATTGGATTTGGATAGGTAAAAGGAAGGATAGAGGGCATTCAGATGACAGCTGCAACGTATCAGTGGAAATGAGAAGGGCAAGTCATAGAACAGACAGTAAATTGTTAAACTGAGAAATACTTGAGTTGTGGGGAATCTTTTTTGGCTAAGTAATGTGGCTTGGCTTAGGGACACATGAAGACAATAGGAGAATTTAGACATGGAACAATGAGATGTGAATCATAATATATTTCAGCTTGAATGAATGTCATAATCCATTCAGTCTAAACTCTTATTTTACAGATAAGAAAACTGAGACCAAGAGAGATAAATATGAACAAGCATTAACTCTTGATAAGAGAGATCTATTAGATCTTAGTTCAGCACAATAGCACACCTTATACCTCATTTATTAGGAAAGGGACAAGAATCTCTAATATCAGGAATCATCTGAACATGCCTATATGTGAAACTTCCTTTCTGACACCAAATGCAGGAATAAGGGAGTAAGATGTTCCTGGTTTATACTAAATATATATATATATATATATATATATATATATATATATATATGCTTTCTAATACCAAATTATTACAAATAATGCCCTGTATATAAAAAGTTCAAGGCAGTCATGAAAGTGGTTGGTTTTTCCTTTATTGAAGTTTGCATGGAATCTGTATACCTATGTAGCTCAGCCTGATTGCATAAAGACAAAATGGAAATTAGGCTGGCAAGTGATAATCAAAGGTTTCCAGATCCACTGAACTAATCACTTCTATGCATTTAATCACAATAAAATTAATTTTATGTCACAAGCTCCTCCCCTGATTGAATTCACTGAGAGTCTTGCATGAACCAGCATGTGAGAGAGACAACATTTCTACTTACTGTACGTATATAGTTCTAGAATCCAGGACAGTCAGAATTGGGGAATCCACATGTTCTGGTGGCAGCTGTGCTGTGTGCAGTAGAACCCAGGAACTGTTTGTACAGCCCACATGTGTGCATGCACTGAGTAGAAACTGGTGGGGTGTAAACACTGCTAAACCTACAAGGTAGGAAGAAACAAGAATTTACTTAGCATTATACTTCTTACTGAGGAGATTTCATTCCTCCACTGTAGTCCTACCTCAGAGAACTATTAAGGTAAAGCTTAAAATATGCATAAATAGCCTTAAAAATCAAAAGCAATATTATATAGGGTGCTTCATCTCTTAAATGTACTGTGGTTATGTTTAAGTAGACAAGTGTCAATCAAACTCTTGCTTTGACTTTTTCATTTTAACAATTTTACTGTTTTCTTGAATGTCTGTGACCAGGTAAATCATTTGCTAAGTTTAGTCTTAGTGCAATGGCTCTGTTTAAAAATAAATGAGATATTTAAATTATTTTAAAGCATATTTGAAGACAACAGGAGTTGGCTTTGAAATGCAAATACATAGTTTGTAACAATGACTTTGAGCTTGTAATTCTGTTCCTCAGATTCCTTTCTTCTTCTGTCCACCACCTATTATTTGACCTTCAAATTGTGGAGGTGCAGTGCAGGTGACTGTTGGGGTGACACTCCTTGCGTCACCCCAGCACAAGATGGAGTTATATTAGCCTTTTCTCTTTCTCTTTGTACATACTTTTAGCTTAACATTTAAAAACATTACGTCATGACTATCTGATACACTAAACACCTTAAAAGCAGCAATAGTAACATATTCATTTTGCATCCTTAGTATGTAGCACAATACCTGGCACATTGTCGGTTTTGAATATGTGTATCTGAATGAATGAGGAATGAATGAATGAATGAGATGTAGTAGGTCTGAAATATGACCATGAGAGTAGAGTAGTGCCCTAGGCCGAAAGAATCTCCCCCTCCCCTGAACTTCCCTGGTATTTTATATTGTCTGTCTGTCTGTCTTTCTTTTATTTTTTTAATGCATTTTAGGTTTTGGGGTACATGTGAAGAACATGCAAGATTGTTGCATAGGTACACACATGGCAGTGTGGTTTGCTGCCTTCCGTCCCCTCACCTGTATCTGTCATTTCTCCCCATGCTATCTCTTCCCACCTCCCTACCCCCTGCCCCTCCCCCATTTCCCCCCAATGGACCCCAGTGTGTAGTGCTCCCCTCCCTGTGTCCATGTGTTCTCATTGTTCAACACCCGCCTATGAGTGAGAATATACGGTGTGGATATCAAATTCTCTTGTATTACATTAAACTAATCTGTAATATACTAACTCAATTCTAAAATATCCTGAACACTTCATTACACTTGGTAATCTAACTTTGGTTAACGTTCAGTCAGGTGTACTAATACTGTAACACTACTAGAAACAATTATTATTTTCTGAAATATTTTAAAAATCAGTCACAATTTAAGTAACACATATTCCTAAATCTCATTAACCATAAACCATTACAATTTCATGTTGAAGAGATTAATGAAATGCAACCTAATTCAGGCAAACAGATTTTGCATTGCACTGATAACAAAAGTAAACTGGGGAAAGAATACTTTGATTTTCATGCAAAGTGTAATCAATTGGTTAAACATGTAGGTCACTAGAAGAGAGATTAAAAAATAATTTACAGTACATACAGTTACCTTAGAACAAAATTTGTCGACAAGAAGAGACTCTCAATGCTTTTGATCAAACCTTGTTTTCTTTACAAATTCTATCCTACAGGGATGCAATGGTTGCAAGATGAGGTGAGGCGCTCCCAGTCAAGGTAGTCAGAATATATGCTTCAAGGACACTTTGAAGCTGCTGGTGAAGCAACATGGCATTGCCAAGGACTGCTGAGAGATGGCAGCCACAGTCGTACTATGTGTATACAACTGAGACAGAACTGGGGTGACTTCATTTGGACCAACATTCTAGGAAACTTACTAAGTTAAAAACCATTAGAGCAGTGTCCTCAGATGCTTACCAAGAGAGTAGATTACTGTTTACTGAGAGAAAAGCAAAACTACCAACAGGGCCAATCTTGGCCAAAATTATAATGTGTTTATATGCTAACATATTGTATCTGCTATTCCTCTCTTCTCTTCATCTTCTCTCTCTGGTGACCTTTCTTCTCTTTCATTGTTCTCATCTGTCTGAATTCCTTGTCATCCCTGAAAAGAAGAAGCTGGGGATTTGACTCTAAGTCCCATTGCAGGAGCAAAACCAAGGAGGTCACCAAGCCTAGAGGAATTCCTGATGGGTAAGTCAGTGCAATTGGAGAAAACCTATGATGTTTGAAATGAAAACACATTTAACTTTCTGAAAGAACATCCTCTAGCCAGAAATTATATTCCCTGTGGCCAAATCCATGTGACTCTGAAATATATAATGGCCATATCAGATTGTCTTAGCTACAACTGAGACTGGATGCTACAAAGTTCTTTGACCAGCGAACTCTTTGGAGTGGGATTGTTTTTCCTTCTTTCTTTCATTCCACTTTGCTAAGGCAGGGATTTAGTTGCCCAGTTTGTAGGTGATGAAGAAGTTACTCCATTCAAAAAAGGCCTCATACTTGCTTGCATATGTTTCCATGGTGTAGACTTGCATATCTGGAACTTAGGTATCTCAAGCTAGGACTTAGGTATTTCAAGAACACATTGTCATAGTAGCACATATCACAGTGTCTGCTTATCATAGAATGCCCCACTTACCTTTACACTGTAAACTCCATGCATTGAAGGTGACTGTGATCACCTAAGTCTTAAACCCACACAGAATATCTCCCTCAGATGGAATTAGCTTCCTCAAGCAAATAGTTCAGGGTTTATCTGTGCTTTGATTCTTCCAAGGACTGGGAAGTGTCTATTTCTATAATAATTGGGACTGGGGGGTTGGAGTCAGGACAGGAAGTGAATTTACTTAGAAGGGTCAAGTTGCTCGAGAGGTCTGGAATGGCTAGTGAGCCAGGATTGAAATCATAAATACTCAACTTGTCAAATCCTCCATTCCTAGTTAAGTTTACCTCTAGATTATCCAAAGCATTGTGAAGTTTGTGGGTAAGAAACTGTTGCATTTTAGAAGACAGCATGACTTTAAAGTGAATGTGTAACAGAGTTTAAGAAGTTCATGCTGCATTACCTGAAAAGGGCTGCAGAAAACAGAGAACAGGGGAAGGAGAATTAGAAGTTCTGGTAATTTAATAGGTAGGAGTCAGCAGAGTTCTCATCGGGAAGGTGACATTTTGGGCAAAGACCTGAAAGGGAGTGAGTATAAAAGCTGTGGGAATTTTGGGGTTGGACCATTCCAAGAGAGACAACAAGCACAGCAAAGGAAGGAGGGACATGCCTGACACACTTGAGGACTAGCAAGGAGGTGGCTGGAGCAGAACAAATCACGAAGAAGTAAGTTAGGGATAATATCAGAAACTTAGTGAAGGGCCAGTTTGCACAGGCCGTGTAGGTCTTTGTAAAAATTTTGTTTTTTAATCTAAGAGGTTCTATTTAGACAGCTACTAAGGATTTTGAACAGAGATGTCATGCAATCAAACATGGACTTCATGAGTATCACCCTGGCTGCTAGATGATGTATAGATGGTGGTGAGCAAGAGCATAAGAATAAATGTCACTAAAGGGCTATTTATAATATCAAGTAAGTGGAGGCCTATAATAATCAAGTAAGAAATGGTTGGATTTCAAATATGTTTTAAAGGGAAAGCTAACAGGATTTCCCAGTGCACTATAGGTAGAGTATGAAAGAGAAGAGCCAGAGTTGACTCCAAGGCTTTTGACCTGAGCAAAGGGAAGGATAAAGTAACCATTTTATTGGTAGAGGAAGGCATGGAGGGGAAAATAAAGGATTAATATTATGAATGTCTATTAGACATTTGCTATGTTAGTTAGATATCCAAGAGGAGATTGTCAGGATATTTGAACAGAAGTTTGGAATCACAGATAAAGTTAATGGCTTGAGATATCATTTGGTAAGTCATCATCATATAGATGGCATTTCAAGTGGCTAGGAGTGCAAATGGTGTGAGTGTAGATAGAAAAAAGAAAAGATATAAGAACCAAAACCCTGGGATACCAACATAAGAGACCAATGAGTAAAGGAGCAATCAACAGAGGAGACAGAGAGTGAGCAGGAAGGTATGAGGAAACATTGAGATCAGAGCATCTTGAAAGTCAAATGAAGTGATTTTTAAGAGTTAGAGGTGAAATCAGATGAGAACTAAAAATTGATAACCGGGTATAACAATATGTAAGTCATCAGTAATTGTACAATTGAAGTTTCAGTGAACTTGTGGGCACCAAAGCCAGACGTGAGTGGGCTTATAATGAAATAGAAGAGGAACTAGAGAAAGTGAACATAAAGAACATTTTCAAAAACTTTTGTGGTAAAGGAAAACAGATGAACAAAGCAATAGATAAAAGTGAGTAGAATCAAGAAAAGATAATTTAAATGAGAGAAAGTTACTTAAATGAGAGAAAAATTTATGTTGTTTGTAATGGGATGACCCAGCAGTGAAGGGAAAACTGGAAGTGGATGAAAGAGAGAAAAATGGTTGGAGTTTTGTCCAACAATATGTGAAAGAGGAGAATCTAGTTCAAAAGTGAAAGAGTAGAATTTGGAAGGAGACAATTTATAGTAATGGGAGGGAATGCAGACTATGTGGGTGCCAATGCTGGTGGGTTGGTAGAGGGTAGCAGAGTCTATGGGTGTTATCCTCTGACTACTTCAATTTTCCCAGTTAAAAAGCAAGATCATCCACCAAGAGTGATCTTTTGATTCTTCAGAGGAATACCCTGCAGTGTCCTTCTGTTGCTCTTAGAATGAACTCTAATAATGCCCAGTGAAATCCTATTTGACTTGACATCCTCCCCATTTTTTTCATACACTGGACTAGACATTATTCTGTTCTTCTAACACAACAAGTTCACACTTCTGGGCCTTTGCAGGTGCTGCTCCTTCTAACTGAAATCTATTTTCTTCTTTTTTGTCCTTGGATGACTTTTTCTTATGCTTCAGGCTCATCTTTCTATGAGTGGTCTTTCTTGATAATTGAACAACATGGCCACCATCATCCCCAGGTTCTTGTCATACCACCTTGCTTAGTTCCATATCATAATCACTTAAACAAGTCATTTATGTCTTAATATTATATCCTTCCCAGGGGAATGTAAACTTCTTGAGTTCCGAGAAATATTTTCTATCATGTTCACCAGGTTATTTCCAGGATTAGTGTGATGACTAACTCATATAATATTACTTGCTGAAAACGAATGAGCAAGACCAGAGGGCTATCTCTATGCCCCCTGCCCAGGCTGCCACTTTTTTTTTCTCAGAAATACAGTAATTTCTAAAAATGTTTTAAAGTCTCCAAGAATATAATGAATACAATTTCCAGGCCAATGGAGGGGTCTGTAGTTGTAAGATAAAGGAGATTTACCATTAAATACAAGAAAAAGGCAAAGCTGTACCTGTCTGAATGCCAAAACATAATTTCAAAGTACCAGTGGTTCATTGTAACAGAATGAAACAATAAAAACAAATAAATCAAATAAAAACAAAACAGGAGATAATGGTATACCAAAATGTTAACAATGTTTTTCTTAGAGTGAGTGCATACAGATGATTGAATTTTTGTTACACATATTTTTTAAATTTTCTGTGATATACATTTATATCACAGATGGAGAAAAAAACAGCCATAGTTAATCAATATCAATTCATTATTTAAAAGAAGATCTGCCCCAAACCTAGTTAACGCATGCCCCATTACATCTCCGGTCACACTGCTTTTCTCTATGACTTCAGCATTGGCTCAGTTTTCTTTTCAATCATAATCCCTTTTTGGCAACTCTAACATCCTCAATAATGACTCATCTCCGAATCTGGCTTTACTTTAACTTCCTCAAATGCAATGCCCTTCACCTCTACTTCATTTATTCAATATTCAGCATAGTTACACTTACTACTTGATAATCTGCAGAATGATTTCCAAGATTCTAAATCTAAATCCTGCACTCTGTGACCACAAACTGGTTACTTCAACCTCTTTCATTTGTCACATTGATGCAATCACTCCTATGCCCCTACACAATGTCCAATCTCTTGACACCTTATTTCCAGAAGAGTTGCATTTTCCTTGTTATGAAATTTGATCATTCATAACAAAGCCATATTCCCAGGTCCCATAGGGTTCTTCACATCTCCAGTCCTCTTCTATATGGCTATCCCGATTCTCAGTTCTGGATAAATCTTATCATCTTATGTCTCTAATACTTCTCATATCTCTAAAATGCTTCTGAGAGGCATCACTGAACACACTGAAACAGTCTATAACTTTAGGTTTTCCAGTTTGCACTGGGCTCTTGGAACTGCTCAGCCACAACTGTGTTGTTTCTTTGTCTCTTCATTTTATTGATTTCTTTTTTCCTTCTTTTGTTTTCACAGTTTGGCCAGTTCTCTTGAGGATCCAAGTAGGGGTTCAGATTGAAGCCCTCAGGTAGAGCTTTCTCTTCTAAACTCCTATAATGCTCAGGATTTGTTTAATGGAAACTGAGATCAACCTGATTGTCATATTAACCTATTTTGTTTCTTTTAACCTTCCCTGCTACTGACCCTCTATCTTTTCTGCATTTAATTTTACCTAAATGTCTCTCAATGATATGGTTTGGCTATGTCCCCATCTAAATCAATCTCATCTTGAATTGTAGTTTCCATAATTCCCACATGTTGTAGGAGGAACCTGATGGGAGATAACTGAATCATGGGGGCCGTTTCCCTCTACCGTTCTCATGGTAGTAAGTCTTGTGAGATCTAAGGGTTTTATAAGGGGCTACCCTTTTTGCTTGGCTCTCATCTCTCTCCTGCCTGCTCCCATGTAAGATATGCCTTTTACCTTCTGCCATGATTGTGAGGTCTCCTAGCCCATGGAACTGTGAGTCCATTAAACCTCTTTTTTCTTTACAAATTACACAGTCTTGAGTATGTCTTTATCAGCAGCATGAAAATGGACTCGTTCACTCAGTTAAATTATGTAATCAGAATTTAACTATAAAATAGATATTCTCCATAAAACAGATTGTGACCGGTCAGGAGGCAGGAAAACAAACAAACAAACAAACAAAAACTTGCAAAATAATTGAGGGAACAGAGAAGGCTCAGAGTTCAGATATAATGTTAGGAGAAACAAGAAGTATGGAATCTCCCACTTCCCTAATTCAGATTTCCCAGCTGATGGATTGAAGATAGAAGGAAGGAGAAATGTTCAAGCTCTGATAAGGAAGGGCCCTGACCCCTGTTTTCAAGCTAGAGTCCCAGGTCAGGGGGCAAGACAGGAGTAAAAGGAAAGACTTTGGTGTCTGTATTCAGGCAGGGCCACAGAAAATCTTGCAAAGATTTCAGTAGCCCAAGTATAATGTGGAAGCAATGAGGATATCCACTGAATGTGAAAGGGTCGTCCCAATAGTTATCCCTTTGCACAGAGAAAGAGGGCATCTTGGGTAGCCACATTCCATATGCTAAGGAACTAGGTAAGACCCCAGAAGCTTTTACATAATTAGTGGAGGTGCACGCATCCCCAGAGTGACTGTGATTTACTTACTAATAAGTTGGATGCGAGTAAAGTCAGATATTAAACAGAATTATAGAAATAACATAACTGTATACAGAGATAGAGACATACATATATGTCTTGCAGACTGAAATTTATAAATGTTACACACTCAACCAGCACCTCATCTTTGCTTATCATAACCACATAGCCAAGATTTTCAGAACCTAGGTACAATTAAAATGTTTTCTACATATTTCAGATAAGTTAATTCACACACACAAAGTAGTTAGTTAGGTCACATTTCTGGTTTGGGAAATCTGACTGCCATGTTGTTGCTACAATAGAAGTTGGGGATTTTCTTTTGGTTTTAAAAATCTGAACACTGTAAACTTAATAATCCAAAGAAAACCACTCTGATTAAATAGCTTTTTTGACTTTCAAGTTACTTTTCTGCCTGTGCTGTCCACACCAAAGTGGAATATCCTCAGTGTATTTGCACAAGAAGATGAAGTATTACTAGTCTTCTTTGAATAATGAGGCATGAAAAAAAAGAGAGAGCTAAGAGAACCTAATTTGACGTATGGCAGAGAAAGTTGCCTGGTGACCTGATCGGGAAATTCTTGGCAAAACAGGAGGAAATGATGAGGGAAATGGGTAAATAAAAAATTAGAGAAGAAAAGAAGAGGAGGCATCAGGTTGGGCATGAGGGAAAAGAGTAGTCACATGTAAAACGAATGAATGGAATGAGAGAGAATATTTTAAAAACAGTTAATAAAAAGAAATCAAAAAGAGTTGGTTACAGGGAAGTGAGGCTAAGACAATCTTTGAGAGCGAAGCCATAAACAAAGCCACCAATTTAAAATTTAAAGCAAAGAGGAATGTAATGATAACTCTCTCCTAGCTTAACTGCAACTGATTTGGTAACATGTCTCTACAGATGTGATTAGTCCCTTGGAGGGCAATATAATGGATCAAAAGATTCAAACAATTGCAGGTACGTACACAAATCTGAGTTGGGTAAACGGAGAGTGGGGAAACCCTGAAAACATAAGGCCACTGTTTGTCAGAGCCCCTGAGCAACAACATCTTGTTTTCCATTTGCTTGATTGCATCATTTGCATAAGATCAAACACAGGGAGTTGTGGACAGAGAAAAACAGATCACTCTAACATGCATTAGAAATGGATCCACAGGCATTATCCTCAGACGTGTTACAAGGAAATGCATCCCAGTGCATGGAAACCTCACCGATTACTGTCAAGCAAACTATAATTTACAATACTGGCCATGAATTATATGCTATTTTAAGATTGATTTCATGCTGTTGTTCAGAGAATTTCATTGATCTCAATTTACAAAATGAACCAATAAATAGGTGATGATTTTCTTTTAACTCCTGGTGTAAACTGAAGAATTTATACCCTTTTATTTATTTCTATCATCAGAAAATTACATAGTACTTTTTTTTTTTTTTGCTTCTTTATGATGATCTAATGAATGTTGCCTGGTCTTCTGGTAGCTTCCCAATATTTCATAAATGAAAAACACAGCTTTTCCTGCTTTGCCTTTCATCTCTACGCATCCTTCACACAAATCATCAATTAGATATTTTAAAATGTTGGAGCGATATAGGTAGCACTGACCACATGTTCTTGTTATTTGGTGTTCCAACCTGAGAACCTCTGCTAGGTTATGGTTCAGTGAGAACACACCTTCGGCAGCTGACCTAAGAGGTGGTATGTTTCTCGTGGATGCCTGAAAAGCAATGAGCTATGCTAGGATGCATGTGGAATCTCAGGCTGCATTCATCTCTGCCATAGTGTAGCCCTTGCTCCACAGTTGCTTGCTCAGCATTTTGATTCCGGAAGAACCAGATTCTGACCTTATAATTAATAAACATAGGGTCCGCCGGGCGTGGTGACTCTCGCCTGTAATCCTAGCATTTTGGGAGGCCGAGATGGGTGGGTGACGAGGTCAAGAGATAGAGACCATCCTGGCCAATGTAGTAAAACCCCATCTCTACTAAAATATAAAAATTAGCTGGGCATGGTGGCACGCCTCTGTAGCCCCAGCTACTCGGGAGGCTGAGGCAGGAGAATTGCTTGAACCTGGGAGGCAGAGGTTGCAGTGAGTCGAGGTTGCGCCACTGCACTCTAGATTGGCGCCTGGCAACAGAGCGAGACTGTGTCTCAAAAAAAAAAAAAAAAAAAAAAAATTAAAAAACTAAACACAGGGTCACTAAACTCAATAAATTCTTCCATTTGTTCTTATGTTTTCCATCTTATCAGAGAAATCCAACTCCCTCCCTTTCATCAAAACCCTGTTCAATGTTCATATTATCCATGAAACATCTCCCGACTCTCTTCCGCATATGCATAGCTTGCACTCTACTGAGTTGTCCTTTTAATAAATCTCCCTTGCAAGCATCCTTATACCAGTCATCAGGATTGATGGTGTTATAAGCTCTTTGAGAACAAGGATGTATCTTTTTGTAGGCATCTTACGACCCCTAATACTTTGGACACTCTTCATTGTTGGATAGTAAAACCTTTTTGCAATAAGAAAACTGGCAAAAAAGAAAGGAAAACCTGGTTCCTCCAACATGTTTGCAGCAGGTGGCATGTGGTGGGGAGTGCGACCTGCTGGGGGTTATCAGTCACTACTCTGTGTGTGTGGAGGGATGGTGGGGAGAACCGTCACTGTCAGTTGTGATAATAAAGGATGATGCTTCCTCATTTCTCTCTTTTCCTCTGTGGCTGGTTAGAACAAAAAGGCCCCCATGAAAAACTCCCTAGGCTGCCAGCATTTTTACCTAGCTGTCTTCTACTCTGGCTTCCTGAACTTCTCTAACACCCCATGTGTAATAATTAATTATAAAATATTGAACCCAGGCTTTTTTTCTTGGTTACTTTTATATTATAAACCAAGAGAAAGTCCCCTGCTCTATTCCTCCATTCCTTCCTCCCTCTTTCCCCCCTCTGTCTCTCTCTGTCTTGCTCTTGTTCTCTGTCTACACACACACACACACACACACACACACACACACACACACAAACACACACCATCTTACCCACTCCCCTACCTTGCCTCTGGACAAGGAGAGCTATAGAATTAGGGAGGTAGCATTTGGCATTTGATCTTCATCAATGCTTTCAACTCACAAACGGAATGGGAGAGAATTGAGATAACTTTATAGGGTTATTATTTGAACAAACTTAGTTGCATAAGTTGGCTAATCTTTCCTGTGAAACTGGAGGTTTTTCTCTCAGATTTAGTTGGATATTTACTACTATCATATTCTTTAATAAGATTAAGAATCAATTAATACTTTGTAAGAAAATATTCATGTGACATACAATATATAATATCTTGTTAGGCAACAGAAGTTAATAAAGACATAATGAGAATAATAAGTCCTGACTACCTGTGGCAGGAAAAGGATAGATTTATGAATCAGTGTTCCTTTTCAAATATCTTAGAGAAGTCAAGATGCTGTTAATTCAGTAACAATCATGGCTCTATCACTGACTACTACCTACCATTTGCCAGGCAGTGCTAAGTCTATTGTCAGCTTAGTAAAGTATCACCTGAGAATGGTTCTCAATGAAAACCCATAACCAATTCTTAAATATTAATGTAATACTATTTCAACCTAGCCCTATACCAGACTGTATATAGCATAAGAAAGCAATAAATCTCGGCCTTCAAGAGCCAAGATATCTCTTTTGGGTGGCAAGACATACGCATTTCTTTTTTGACATAGTCTCATGCTACCCTTATTAAGACACACATCAAATGCCACGTCTTATAGGAAACCTTCTCTAACGCTTCCAGTTTGAATTAATTTCTCCTTTGTGCTTCACTAGCATCATTTATACCACTATTTTAACATTTAAGATGAATTTACTGTATTATTGAGTACATTTTAAGTTATTTCTTAGGTATAAACTCTTAGGAATAATTTCACAGTCAAAGAGCGATCATTTGGGGTCCTGACAAGGGAGAAGATGACACATTGAAACAGAATAATTGAAGAGAAATATGGCAGGAACTATTTACAGGATTTGGGGCAGGGTTAAGTGAAACATTCAAGAATGAGAACACAGCTAGTAGCTAAACACAGACCAAGCTATTGCTGCCTTAGGCTGAGGACCACATCAGGCTGGAAAGAGAGCTGTACTGTAGGAATGGCCTCCCCCTCAATGGAAGAATAGCTACTGCCCATCTGAACCCTTGGAAGTACAAAGCCTAGAGAACGAACACCCTGGCCTCACTCCCTCCTGTCTGCTGTTCTCTTTATTGTGTCTTACACTGGCAGAACCCAAACAGAATCCAGAGGCTAAAGCTCAGGACAAGGTAGAGAAAAGTAGAGCACACATTTGCAGGGGGACTGAGATCATGCAGAACAAAACTATGGCATATTACCATATAAATTGCCAGTTTTCACTTACAGCAGCATTATATCAAAGAGCTCTTTCCCCAATCTTCTAATAATCAGTATGAATAAATTTAATTTAAAAAAAATTTACAAATTTGAAAAATGTTAAGTAGCATCTCATTTATTGTCATCATCATTATTATTTCTGTGACTTTCTTTACATATTTTTTTATTTTGGGAAGTGCCTATTTATCTAATTGACCCATATCTAATAGTGTTTCTCTTTTTCTAACTGAAAAATAATAAGTCAATATTATATGGATATAGCACCTAGCACAGTGTCTATTAGCAGGCTATCAATAAATATTAAATAGGCATGCTGTATTTTGTTCTAGTTTGTTACTTGTTTTATCATTTCAATAATGGTTTCATTTTTCTATATAAACCATTTAAATCTTTATGCAGTCAAGTATGACACTATTTTCCTAGAATTTTATATGGCTAGAGAAATATAAAGACTTCAAAGAGGAAATAGCACTTAACATGGAAAAGTGTTTAGGTTTTAAAGCAGTAGAGACAGAGAGTGAAGACATTCTGGATGGGAAGAGCAGGCAAAAAGACTAGAAAAATGCAGTACAAGCTTGGAGAGAAATGTTTACCTTAGTTCAACATAGTTCAGTTTAGCTGGAGCACAGGGGATATGAAAGAAATGAAGAAAGTAATACTAAAACCATTATTTGGGGCAACCATTAAAGACCAGGTAAATAATTTTGTAGTAATGAATGTGATGGATGCTAAAAAAAAAAAGGGGGGCAGGAGTTAGGAAAGCTTTGTTTAGTCTTTGTTCTGCCATTAGCTATCTGCATGAACTTGGAAAAAAATACATGCCTTCACTGGATCTTCGTTTCCTCATCTATAAAAAGAGAACTCTGTGTTAGATGCTTTCTAAGATTAAATTCCATACTGTATGTCTATTTTAGAAAAACAACTTGGCAATCAGAATTTTGTGATAAAAATGGTTGCTTCTTGGATATTTGCTCTAGTACTTACAAAGGCTGGGAGAGCATCACCCGTTTAATTCATAATAAAATGTCTCTGCAATTTAATTTGGAATGATATGCTGAGCAAGTAGTCCCTAATAGCTCTGAATATAAGAAGAGGGTGGGTAGAAGGAGCACAATGGAATAGCAGAATTTAAATGGTAAGGTTGGGTGTAGATAAAAATCCTATTAGAATTATGCTCTACAGCTACTCGCAAACGCACAATGCAACAATTGCATTTTTAAAAGCTGGTAAAGTGTTTGATGTTACAAATATAAATTAACAACTAGTAGCATCTGGCCCATTTTAAAACTTTTACTGGATGGTCTATCTTTGAATCATTCCCATAGAATGATGGGCTTTTCTGTTTTAAAATAGCAATTTTCAAAGAACTCTCTGTTGACATTTCTGTGGGAAAAACACTTTATGTGTTCACACCATGTCAGTACCTTTTTTATTTCCGAATTAATTCATATAATACTGATGATTTTAAATAAAATAAGACATCTGAGATGGTTACTTTTGTGTGTCAACTTGGCCAGGCTATGGTATCCACTTGTTTGGTCAAACACTCATCTAAATGTTGCTATAAAGTTATTTAGATGTGATTAACATTTATAGTTAGACTTTAAGTAAATTTACCCTACATAACATGGGTTGGCCTCATCCAATCAGCTGAAAGCCTTTAGAGCAAAGATTGAAACTTCCCAAAGATGAAAGAATTGTGCCTCCAGACCGCATGATAAAAATTCTGTGGGAGTTTCCAGTCTGCTGGCCTGCTGTGACATTTGGTCTTCTTTGTACCAGGTTTCTGCCACAGACTCTTAAAATCCTTGGAATTTTCTGAGTGATAAAGATGATAGCAGCATCTTTTGTTCTAATTAAGTGACTACTGGAGGCCCTCTAGATAACTTCTAGAGGCTGTTTACCAGAAAGACCAAACCTTGATTAGAAGCTTGGAACTTTCAGCCTCACTCCTCAGTCAGCAACCTCTGGGGAGAGGGGCAGCAGTGGCTGGAAATTGAGTCAATCATCAAGGGTTAATGATTCGATAAATTATGCCTATGTAATGAAACCTCCTAGGAACCCCTAAACAACAGAGTTTGAAGATGATCTTCATCTGGTTGTTTACATGTATCCTTTAAAAAAAAAAGACTGCAATAGTAAATATAGAATTTTCTTGAGTTCTGCAAATCATAGCAAATTATCAACCCTGAGGAGAGGGTTTTGGGAACCCAAGACTGTGTAGCTCAGTTGGACCAAATTGTGATTAACCTGGGGACATGATACTTGCTCCTGGCCTCTGAAGGGAAGGCAGTCATGTGAGACTGGGTTCTTAAATCTACTGAGTCTGACTCAAACTCCAGGTAGTTACTGTCAGAACTGAGCTGATATAGCATGCCTAGTGGGTGTCAGAGAATTGAAGAAGGGTTGTTGGAAAAGACACCACATTTTGTGTCACGAGGAAGAAAAACCTCTCATCTGCCGTAATATGGTTTGGCTGTGTCCCTGCCCGGATCTCATCTTGAATTGTAGCTTCCATAAGTCCCACATGTTGTGGGAGGGATCTGGTGAGAGATGACTGAATCATGGGGGCAGTTTCCCCCATACCGTTCTCATGGTGGTGAATACGTACGTCTCACAAGATCTGATGGTTTTATAAGGAGAATCCCCTTTCACTTGGTTCTCAGTCTCTATTATCCATTGCCACGTAAGACAACCCTTGCTCTTCCGTCATGATTGTGAGGCTTCCACAGCTATGTGGAACAGTGAGTCAATTAAAACTCCTTTCTATGGAAATTATACAGTCTTGAGTAAATCTCTATTAGCAGCGTGAGAACAGACTAATACATGCCCTGAAGATTTTGGTCCCAAGACTACAACACTAACTTTTCTCTAGGTCTCAAGCCTGCTGACAGGCCCTGCAGACTTCAGATTTTAGATTTATCAGCCCCCACAGTCATGTGAACCAATTCCTTACAGTAAATCTCTCCCTCTTCATTGCATTTTTCTGAAACCCTAATAGAACATCTTTGGTGCTTCATAAAAGACAGTATATCTAAATATATCTTACATTCATTTTGAGTGTAAGATACATTTAGATCTGCCCATGTAACTGGTAAATTGGGTGGTGCTATGGTTTGGATAGGGTTTGTTTGGCTTCTCAAAATCTCATGTTGAAATCTGATCCCCTACATTGAGGTTGAGCCTGGTAGGAGGTGTTTAGATCTTGAGATCAGATCCCTCATGAGTGGCTTGGCATCATTCTCATGGGTGTGAATGAGTTCTCACTCTTAGCTCCCACAGTTACTGTTGAAAAAGAGCCAGGCACCTCCTCCCCTCTTGCTTCCTCTCTCATCATGAGATATCTGCTCCCCTTTACCTTCTGCCATGAGTAAAAGCTCCCTGAGGCATCCCCAGAAGCAGATGCTGCCATGCTTCCTGGACAGCCCGCAGAACTATGAGCCAATTAAACCTCTTTTCTTTATAAATCACCCAGCCTTGGGTAATTCCTTTATAGGAACCCTAAATGGACTCAGACAGGTGACTAGGACACCAGCAGTATAATTCCATTAGAACTGGGGGGTGGCATTCTTGGCATGGGGTTGGGGGGCAGGCAGTCATGGAAGGAGGGAACACATCTGGGTGTGCTGTTTACACACATATCTGTGAGTATTGTGAACAACATGTGAGATGACCCAGCAAAAGCCCATGCACTGGAAAACATTTTGGAAAATTCACCATGAGAGAAATCAGAGCCAGCTATGATGCCCTGGTTCTCAGAAGAGAGAGATCATCCTATGAGCCTTGGCTTCTTTACTCAGATTTGTATTTAGAGTAAAACGAAGATCTGTTTTCTTAAACCTTTAAGATACTGAAATATACTCAGTATTCTTTTAGGACTCACCTAAGAAAGAGGAAGGCAAGGAAGGGAGCCATTTCTCCACCACCACTTTTAACACAGTCTCATTCAGCTTCAGTACACTAGCAGGATATAGAACAGTGGTGATACAGACACAACAGCAGAAGGGTACATTAGAATCTACTGGGACAGCCCTACCTAACAAAGTGGTCCTGGTACTCACCTGACTGCGAATATCTAAGGTGGCCCCTGTTGGAAAACTATTCCACCTGGCACAGCAGTGGGAGAGACTCAGTTGCCTGGTGGAGCAGCAATGGAAGAACAGCAGTGTTCCTCATGCCCATAGATGATGGTCTTTATCCAGAGAAGGCTCATCAAGATGCTCAGTGGTGTAACTGTGGCACTTAGCCAACTGGTGTCAGGCTTGATCCTAAGCACAAGTGAGAAAACCCATATGGACTCCCCAGAAATGCATAAGGATTAGTTTGCTGGAGGCAGAGATCATCTACAGCAGGTGAGGGCAATGAGCCAGTGAAATACAAATATTAGGACTAATGAGACTTATTTGTACATTCAGATTAATGGAATCTAGGGAAATTCAAGATAAATCTATCTATATCTGTATCTATATATCTGTGTCTACCTGATCCATCTGTCATCTGTTTATCTATATCCACTTCAAGGTACAATCAATGGGTGCTGACTACATCAAAACTTGTGCTTTGGGACTCCATATGTTTCTTAGATGGACAATATCTTTAAAGTATGAATTTAGGAAAGGAAAGTGAAAATCAATACAGTTTATAGGTGATAAAAGAGACAGGAGATTTGGACCTCTCTCCATTTTTAAAAAAATATATAACCCCCAAAGAACCTTTTCTTCTTTTCCTCTTAAAAACTGTTCAAAGTAGACAAAAAAAAAAAATCAAAAAACAAGACACAAAAGATAGAGTGAGATGTAGTTATTGACCTTGAGGAGAGAAAAATAACAAAACTTCATTTGGGTAACAATATACACACACACACACACACACACACACACACACACACACAAACCACATTTTATAAAAGTTAGGAAATACTATGTAATTATATACAGTAGGTGCAAGACAATTTATCTAAATCTAGGACTGCTTGGCTATATCTAAGCACATTGAAAGTATATATTAACATTGCATTTAGATGTAAGTCATTTAAAAACAGTACCCAGAATAGGATGATACTATATGCTTGTTAGTTAAAAATTAATAAAAAAGATTATGCTTTTATTTGGACAGTGCTACAGTGCTTTGGAGTTTCCTTGCTTTTTTTTTTTTTTCTTCAGGAAACTAGTTCTTTAAAGGTTGTACATGGTGAAAAACTAAAACCAGTAGAGTACAAAACAAAAAGCAAAAGTCTCCTCACATTCCCAAGCCAGTCCTTAAAACTTTAAACACTGGGATGAGAGATTGACATAAACTGAGATTGTTGCAAGTTTCACTGCTAAAGGTGCTACTAGCCACATCTGAGTTTGATTAATAACCATATAATCAATTTTCTTTTTCTTCTTTGATGCACTTGCTATTGTGGAAAGCTAAGAACCATTGCAAAAGCAGGCAGGCAAAGTTTAAATACTATTGGATGGCATTATGGTTTAGGGAAACAAAACAAAAGCAAAACAGAAGAGAAGACAAAGAATTAGCAAGATCTGAGTGCCAGTTTAGAGTTATTTGTGTAAACATGAGTGAATCACTGGAGCTTTAGGCCTCAGTTTTTTCATTTGTTAAAAAGCAAAGGAAGAGTATATTATCATCACATCTGTACCTACAATTGTTGTGAGGATAACATAAAACAAATGGCCATAGTAGCATTTTATAAAGGAGAATGAATAACACAGGTAAGAATTAGTAAGTTTAAGGTCGAGTGCGGTGGCTCACACCTGTAATCCCAGCACTTTGGGAGGCTGAAGTGGGCAGATCAAGATGTCAGACGTTTGAGATCAGCCTGGTCAACGTGGTGAAACTCTGTCTCTACTAAAAACACAAAAAAATTAGCTGGGTGTGGTGGCACGTGCCTGTAATCCCAGCTACTCAGGAGGCTGAGGGAGGAGAATCGCTTGAACCCAGGAGATAGAGGTCGCAGTGAGCCAAGATCACGCCACTGCTCTCCTGCCTGGGTGACAGAGTAAGATTTCCTCTCAAAAAAAAAAAAAAAAAAAAAAAAAGAAAGAAAGAAAGAAAGAAAGAAAGAAAGAAAGAAAGAAAAAGAAAGGAAAGAAAAGAAAAAGAATTAGCAAGTTTAAATCATTATCAAAAATAGCAGAGGCTGACTAATCTTTTTAAGTAGATGCCATTCTCATTAATGAATGCTCATAAATACTGGGAATAACTTTTTAAATATTTATTATGTAATTATGTAAATTCCAGTATTCCTTTTTTCAACTAAATCTAAAACATAGTTACATTTTAATAAAAGGAAGCATATGCATTTGACTTAGCATACTGAGGAAAAGCATTTTTGTCATTCCTTCATTTATTCATTCCACAAGTATTTGTTGGACAACTACTTTGTGCATCTACTGTGTGTTATGTGATGAGATACAGCAGATAGTGAGATGTGTACAAGATATTTTCAGGCATCTCTTGAATTATACATTGTTCTGGGTTATGATTCCCAGACTTCACAGATGTCATGTTTTATCTGACATAGATTTTTATAATATACCAATGATTTTAAGCCACTTTATATTGTTTCAGTATATTACAATACAAAATGGTGAATTATTTTAGAAGAATATTTATGCAAAAGTACAAATTATAATCTATCTCCTATTACAGAGACGGAACTACTTATAAGAAGAACTAATTTAGGTAAGTATCAAAGTTTCACAGATTAGTAACAAATTTCAATGAGGATAACAACATCTAAACATGTATAGACACAAAATTAAAGAAAATATTAGCATTAATATTTTATTATTGTTCCCCAATCTGAGTTTTTCAAGGTCTTTGTTTTTTATATTACATAGTAAATTACATATAAAAGTAAATTATGAGAGTATTAATAAAATATAAATGCATAGTGTTGATGGGTTTCTATGCCCATCAGATAGAGAAAATAATATATACACATTTAACTTGTCTTAGTGTAAATATCGTTTTGTCTCTAAGTTTATATTTGGTATTTGTCTTTAGCACCACTGAAATTATGATGAACTTTTCTTAGAGCTTTCATGGTAGTAATTTTACAAGATTTTTATTTTCTGAATTACTCTTTGATATTCTTCTGAACTGTTTAATGTTTGGTTAGTGTAAGTATTTATGAGCTAATTTTATTTATAATATATATTTTAAAGTCACATATTTATTTACAGTGATAGAGTAGAATACAGCTGTCATTAAAACAACATAATATGGAAATGTGTAAGCCAAACTTCAATTTTTATGAAATGCTTTTCAGAGAAAGTTTTCAATAGATTCTGTATTTGAGAAATGTCCACTCAAAAGTTTGTTGGAGTTCAGTTTACACTAAAGGTATGTGCCTTTATAGAAATCATTTATTTGATTTATATTTTAAAAACCATGCTTAACTTTATAGCAACAATTCGGCTGAGGGGAAATCTCTTAAAATTATCTATATAGTCTTTTTGACAACCAGAGTTCCAACCGAATAGGATTTATGATCTGCATCCTCTGGATTTTTGCATAACAGAGCTACACGAGTGGCAGAAAGTGACTTTGTAATCTCCCCGCATGAAATAGATATTCAAATATTTGCATATGTGCTAGTATATTCCTAGAAGTTGTTGGGCTTGCGTATATAATAGAGAGGGGAGAAATAGGGCAATACAAGAATACCGTCATTGCAAAATAGCCTTTTAAAGCTGGAATATACAAGACAAACTTTCCTAAACTCTATAGGAATTTTTTTTTTTTTTAAAACTCAGACTTTTTTCCTGCTGTTCTAGGTTTTATTGAGAGTGGAAGGTATAGCAAACGTGGGGATGGAATTTTCACCCAAGCGAACAGGATGGCCTTGTTTAGGTCCTGTGCCACTGGAAGTTTTCCACTCATAGTAAAACAAACATTTATTTCTAAAACATGCACCAATCTTGTGGTTGTAATTACATAGAATTTATTCACATAACTACCTTGAATATTTAAAATAATTGATCAATTTTTTACTTTAATATAATCAAAATGTATATTAGTAGCCATGGATGGCATCTCTCAGGGGTTTTGCGCAAATTTTGTGCTTATGGGTTTTGCAATAGTCATGTGACCAAACAATACAGAGAAATAGGAAATAAACATTTTATTCAATTTATGTCAAGCATTGGTACACTTCTGTGATACCAACAGATTTAGGTCAGTCTTAGGTAAACCACTCTGTCTCTGAACATCTTTACTAGTCTGGCATTCTGATAAATTCTCTACATAATGGCATGTAGTTTCCATGAAAAAATTAATTCTTTCCTTCATTCTGAAAACTACTTATTGTTCTCCCACCATATACATGTACTGATCCATGTCTTCAGAATGAAAGATAAAAGATTAGTGAAAAAGACAATGAAGTTAATTAATCAATAATTCTAGCAGAGTATGCTAAATGATATGAGAGAGGGGTACACAAAGAGGAAAACTGTGAAACCACGTATGTCTACATGCACCAGGTCAATTCTTAATCAGACGGTTATATTTTCCCTGCCTCATTATCATACTCAATAAATATGAAGAGGTGAACTAATGAAAGAACCACAGATCCGCATTCTTGAAAAGACTGTTCTTATATTCTGTAGGCTTTATCTTCCCAAAAACTTGTGTATACCAATGTTTGCTTCATTTTTACTACCTTGGTGAATAATTGTGCATAATAATTGCAAAGCAGACTCTGCTATGGGCTGTATTGTGTCCTTCCAAAATTCATAAATTGACATTCTAATCTTTGGGATGTAACCATATTTGAAGATGTGGTCTTTAAAGAGGCAATTAAGTCAAAATAAGGCTATTTTGATGAGCCTTAATTCAATCTGACTGGTGCTTTATAAGAAGAGAAAATTTGGATGTACAAAGACACCAGGATGTATGTGTACAAAGGAAAAACCATGTGAGGACATTATGAGAAGGCGGCCATTTGTAAGCCAAGGAGTGAGGCCTCAGAGGAAACCAAACCTACTGACACCTTCATCTTGCATTTCTAGCATCCAGAACTGTAAGATAATCAATTCCTGTTATCTAAACCACTCAGCCTCTATTTTGTCACGGCAGCCCTAGCAAACTAATACACCTACCATTCCTGTGAGTGGATTAAAAGGATATATTATTATTATTTCACACCCATAGTTAATTAAAACAGGGATAATGTAAGGTCATGCAACAACAGAATTACAAAAATTCCGGTTTACATTGCATCACTTTGCTTTCCGACTTGGAAGAAATGGCTCTTCTTTATCAGTGCTACACCCTGAAGACCTATAATTTCTACTTTTTTCTCCTCAACTTATGAGTTCACAATATTAGATAACTCTTACTGAAAATCAGCAGACTAGCTTTAAATTTTAAAAACTGAAGCTAACATTTGAGTAAGAGACAATTTAATTGACATGTTGTCTTCAAGAATACATTGATATGTACTAAAGATATCAATGTTGTATTAATATTTTAAAACTACTGAATATAATTAATAATTTAATGGAATTTCCCATCATTCTTTGACTTTAAACATCTAGTAGAGATTTGTGATTTGGGAGTCAGAACATTATGTAAGCACCAAAATTCTAGTCCTAGCTATGACATTAACTAGCTTTATGATTTCAGGCATATCAGTTAAGTTTTCAGAATCTCTATTTCTTCATCTACAAAAAGGGAATAAACTTGGGACCCTTATACACATCATTGGGTAATTTAACAATTCACAAAAGTGGCCACATTCAGTGGTTCATGCCTGCAATCCCAGCACTTTGGGAGACCAAGGTGGGCAGAATATTTGAGGTCAGGAGTTCGAGACCAGCCTGGCCAACATGGTGAAACTGTCTTTACTAAAAACACAAAAATTAGCCAGGTGTGGTTCTACACACCTGTAATCTCGGCTACTCAAGAGACTAAGGCAAGAGAATCACTTGAACCCAGGACGCAGAGGTTGCAGTGAGCCGAGATCATGACACTGCATTTCTGTCTGGACCATGGGGTGAAACCCTATCTCGATAAATAAGTGAATAAAGAAAAATATTCATGGAAGCTGGAACATGTGAAAATATATTTGAAAGTATAAATTATCAAGGAAAACCTCAGAAAATATTTATCTATTCTTGGAGTGAAGAAAATCTGAATTTTCCTATTTAAAGAAGACAGCATGATGGAAAATATATCTAAATTTGAATTGACTACAAGTTTTAAAAATGTCTTAATTTTAAAACCACCATAAACAAAGTAAAAAAAAAATACAGAAGACAAAGTAGAAAAAAAAAAACTGTCATATAGAATGCATGCAAATGGTTAGTATCCTTAATATATATTAAAACATTTACAAAAAGGAAGAAGAATATATCATTTTAATGCGCAAACACATTTGGGGTATTAATTTTAAAGAATTTAAAATGCACATATACAAAGTGTTACATACTGAGAAAGTAATTTAGTAATTTGGTAATATACTTACTATATTATAAAGTGATTAAAAAGTTGTAAAACAGTCTGGTCCCAATTATATGTTTGTGTCTGTGCCTTAATAATAAAAAAAATTTAGACTTTAAATACATAAGGCAAATGTAATTAATGATTGTGTCTGGTAGGTAAAACTGTGGGCAATTTTAATTTTCCTTTATGTTTTTTCAAGTTTCCTTTAATATTTAAAATTTACCATTTTGTAGAAATTTTACTTTTAATTTGTACTTAATTTTGAATGAATAATGCATTAATATATATTCATGGTGCAACAGCTAAAATGTACAAAAGACCTTACATAAAAATTAAGTCTCTCTCCACCTTTGTTTCACAATTACCCAGTTTTCTCTCAGGAAATTAATGAGTTTATATGTATACCTCCAGAGGTAGTCTATGTACATACAAACAGGCAAATAAACATTAGCAGAATAGAGAATATGCTTTTCTGCACAAGTTTTTGACAATATTCTCTTGTTGATAAAGATCTGCTTGTTCTATTGTGTTCACATATTTTATGTATATGTTAGTTATTAGCCATAACTTGTTTAACTAGTAGTCTGGTAATGTTTATTAGATTTTTAATTACATTATGTTATATATGTGTGTGTATGGCCAGAAAAATGAATACCTTTGAAACAATCTCAAGCACAATAAAATGTTTGTGATACCATTGATTACAATTTTTTGGTTGCTTTGATTAGTGTCATATAGCAACCAGATTTAAACAAGGTAACTGAAATGAAAGATAAGACAGTGTACAAATCAGGATATATAGGTTCAAGTTTACCACTGTATTTTCAGCAATTTTCTTAGTTTCCAGAAAGCAGTAGTTGATATTATATATATTAAATATGTACCCATCAATGATATAGGACACTTAAGCTACTTAGACTTCATCTACAAAGCCATAATAAGGGGCATGATGCTTTTATTGTCATATCATTATTTTGACTTAATTACCTCATTAAAGACCACATCCCCAAATATGGTTACATTCTGAAGATTAGAATGCTAATTTATGAATTTTCGAAGGACACAATTCAGCTTATAGCAGAGGGCTCTGTTATGATGTCCTAATACAGACAATAAAAATAAAAAAAAATCAAAAGAAATGTTCATCACAGCACCATTCATAATAGCAAAAACATAGAGTCAACCTAAATGCCTATCGATGGTTGGTAGACTGAATAAAGAAAACACGGGATACTATGCAGCCATGAAAAAGAATGAGATCATGTCCTTTGCAGCAGCATGAATGGAGCTGGAGGCCATTATCCTAAGCAAACTAATGCAGGAACAGAAAATCAAATATCATATATTCTCACTTAAAAGTGAGAGCTAACAATGAGTACATGCAGACACAAAGGAGAGCAATAGACACCAAGCCTACTTGAGAGTGGAGGGTGAGAGGAGGGGGAGGATTGGAAACCTACCTATTGGGTACCACACTTATAACCTGGGCAATGAAATAATTTGTACACCAAACCCCTACAACACACAATTTTCCTATATAGCACACCTACACATGCATCCCTGAATCTAAAATAAAAGTTTTAAAAAATGATCAAAGGAAATGAATGGCCTCCCTTCAATACAAAAAACATGTAGATAAATATTTTAAGAACTGACTTCTTATTTTGGAAAGGCAGCCATGTACAGACAAATTTGAGGATTTCAAAAATGGTGGAAAATAAACCAATAAAACAGAAATTTAATTTTAAGAAAATAGATAAAATTTCAAAGAAATTATCAAACAAAAGAACACAGGTAGTCATCAGAGTTGGGTTTTCAAGGATACATATTCATGAGCTGCATTCACAAAATACACATACACACAGACACACTTACATATATATGTACAGTTGAGTTTTATTGGCAGTAAGATTCTAATATTTGTAAATTTAACAAATGAGCCAAACTTCAGAATTTCAAGAGTCAGAATTTGGTGTGATGCCCTAGGTCATCATAATCGCCCAGGGGCTGTTTCTCTCTTTCCTTTCTTCTACTAACTAGATCCTGCCTCTTTGACACCAAAGTTGAGCACATGATTAAAAATGAACCAATCAGTAATTTTCTGTCTTTTTTTTTTTTTGAGACAGAGTCTCACTCTGTTTGCCCAGGCTGGAGTGCAGAGGCACGATCTCGGCCCACTGCAACTTCCACCTCCCAGGTTCAAGTTATTTTCCTGCCTCAGCCTCCTGAGTAGCTGGGATTACAGGCATGAGCCACCATGCCTGGCTAATTTTAAATTTTTAGTAGAGACGGGGTTTCTTCACGTTGGTCAGACTGGTCTCGAACTCCCCACCTCAGGTTATCTGCTCGCCTCAGCCTCCCAAAGTGCTGGGATTACAGGTGTGAGCCACCACACCTGGCCCTTCAGTACTTTTCAGTCTGGAGCCGCTGGGGCAGTTTCCCCATAGAATATGAATTTACAGTTGCTGATGACCATGTTTCCCAGTCCATGGAGAAAGCCCGTGTTACAATAGAGAATGAGTTCCATCAGAAAAACAAGCAAAGATGAGATTGTTCATTATCTATCACTGGCAACTGAAAGAGCCAGGACTTGGAACTATTTGTTTTGTAAAAACCCAAATGAATGATCATTGCTTTTGAAGCATTCACATTTTTTTGTCATGGACAAAATCAAAATACACTGTTAAAGACATTTACAATTTAAGATAGCTATCAAGTATTGGGGTGAGTGAAAAAAAACAATGTTTTCTTTTCAGTTTCATCAATGAGTTATTACTTGACTAAAAGAAGTAACCTGAGTTTTTCTAGGTATTAATTTTTTAAATCTATAATACAGAGAAACTATTTTGAAAAGAATTTATAAAATTATCAAGGGACTTTTGTCTGTAGGAACCGAAGGATTAATATACACTCTAAGAACAATTAAAAATATCCTGACAAAAGACATGATGAAAGGTTACTTTGATTTTAATTTCTGCCTTTTTTTTTCTTCTTGTATATTCAATACAACTGGATTCCCCTAATATCCTTGATATCTATGTACTGGGCATTTCTCTGTATCATTTACAGCTTTAGAGATTTTAATCCCTCTCTGCCTTTATTTTGAGAGAAAGGACACCCTCATAATCTGAGAATTCAGGGGCTGTTAATAATGGTATTCTTCTATAGTTTACTAAATTTCCTAAATCGGATAGAAAGACAAAGACCCTAAAGCTTATCCAGATGTGCTTTTATAATGATGTCACTAGGCTTTACCCCACAGTTGAGGCCCCTATAAATATATGGTTGTAGGCTTAGTATCTACAACAAGGTTAATGGAAATCTGCACCAAGGATAAATACTTTAACAGATTGTGTCATCAGGAAGTATTTAAACACTATTTAAAAGGATTTAAAATAAGCAGATTTTATTTTACACTGACTGATGCACAGAAATATAATAGAGCTGTTAACAAACAAACATAATGCTTTTCTCTCCTCTCCGCCTCATCCTTTCGCCATCTGTATTGTTAAGTCCAATTAGCTTCTTGCATTTAGTGTTCTAACCGACTCGTCCTTGTACCTACTCAGTGGAGACAAGAGCTACACAGGCTCAGTCTTCACTATTTTGAAGCAATGCTATGGTCCAATTATGTGTTTTCTAAAGCACTGATTATTTCATGGTATTACTGAAAATCCTTCAATGGTACTCTGTTGCCTCAGAACGAAGTTCAAATATCTCAGCATAACTTAGCACCTTTGATAATCTGAATCCCCACCTTGCTTCTCACTATTGATTTCTTACCCAGAATGTACAGTCATATTATACTCTTCCCTATTTAATTTTTATGAAATGCACATTAATAGTTCTGGGCCTACTGCCTATTCAGCCATGGTCCTTATGTTTACCTGTTACTGAGTTCTGAAACTCTACTCTCAAGCCTGCAAAAATTCACTTATTCTGTGACACTTTGTCTTCCAAACTGGATTGAACCCTTCTCTTTTGTTGTCATACATGTTAGAGAATCAACCACAGATTGGACAGCATTCCATTTAGTTTTATATATTTCTGTCTAAGCAATTGAACTTGGAATGATTTGAGGAAGAATGACAATATCTTAGTTATATACATAGCTTCTAACCTCTGATGTACATAGTACCCGCTCAACAAACATTTCCTGAGTTAAACTGAACATGAAATTTAGAAACATGCTTTTTTTCTGCATGCAGGGGATGTTTTGCATTAAGAATATTATGATAGAATAATTTCATTATTTCTGCAACTAATAGCATGGGTTGTTGATTACTATTTTTACAAAAGTTACAGGAAATATGCTAATCATTTTATATGCATTACCACATTTAATTTTTATATGAAATTCCTAAAGTAGGTACTATTGTTACCATTCTACCAGGAAACCAAGGCTTAGCAAGTTCACTGGTGAGTAAGAGCCACACTTGAGTGATTCTGCTTCTGAACCTTGTGGTAGGAAGAATTCAAGAAGGACTCCCAGTGACACTCACCTGTATACACTTCATTCCCTTTGAGTGTGGGTGGAATCTGTGAATTTGATAAGCTATCACATTCATGATAATCTTACCTTATATGAAGAAAAGGAAATGAATTCTGGTGGGCCCAAACTAATACTGAGCAATTTAAAGCAGAATGTTTCCTCCAGCTGGAGGTAAAAGTCAGAGAGATTTGAAGCATGAGGGGGATTAGATATCCTGGAGGTTTCCCTTCACTGTGATGGAGGGAGCCATGTGGAAGGACCTGAGGTGGCCTCCAGAAGCTGATAGTAGCCTAGGACTGATAGCCAACATGGAAACAGCGACCTTGGCCTTACCACCGCTAGGAACTGAATTCAGCCAGCAATCTGAATGAGTCTAGAAGTAATTTCTTTCCCAGAGCCTTCAGATGAGAACCCAAACTGTCCCAACACCTGATTTTGGCCTTGTAAAGCCCTAGTTAGGAACCCAGTTAAGTACACTCAAACTTCTGACTTACAGAACTTTGAGTTAGTACTAGGTATTGCTTTAAGCTGACTATGGATTCTCCCTTACCGTTAGATGTGGCCATGAAATTGAGTTACAGTCACTAGAATGTGGGCAGGGGCAACAGGTTCACTCCCAGGCCTGGCCCAAAACAATCTGCCATGATGATCTCTCAATCCTCTTCCTCATCTGCTATAGCAATGGAAATAAATCCAGAGCTCCCTTGGAAGTCATGTGTTAAATATGGCAGAATTTGCATCTGCCTGTGTTCCTGAATGACTATGCAGAAAAAGGAAACTTTGTGGACCGAACTTTTTATGCACTCAACGCTAAGTAAATAAGAAATAAACTTCAGTTGTTGTTTCACTGTTAAAGACTATTATCTCTCTGTATGTATATGTGTGTATGCCTATAACATCTAGGTTATTCTAACTAATACGGAGAAGGTTTTTTAAGATCTAAGAAGTCAAGGAAGACAATGATCCAGCCATGTAAAGAACTGCGGAAAGTAAATTCCAGTCAGAGCAAACAGAAAGTTCAAAAGTCTGCATATAGAAACGAACATGTTATATTTCACAAAACAAACCAACAGAAGTAGAAAACAAATGTAGTGTTGCAGAAATAAACAAGAGTAAAGGAATGATATAAGGCCACAAAGGAGCTAAGAGCCAGATGACAAGTGTGATAGGCCAACAGGTGATGTTTAGATTTTAAGATTGAATGTGCACATCGCTTGAGCTCAGGAATTCAAGACCAGCCTGGGCAACATAGCTAAACCTTATCTCGACAAAAAATACAAAAATTAGCCAGGTGTGGTGGTATGCACCTGTGGCCCCAGCTACAGGGGAGGTGGAGGTGAGAGGATTGCTTGAGCTAGAAGGTTGAGGCTGCAGGGAGCCGTGATCACACCATTCCACTCAAGCCAGCCTGGGTGACACAGGGAGACCTTGTCTTAAAACAAGAACAACAAAGAATTTTGGATGTGAAGTGAGAAGAAGGAGTAATTCAAGATTAATTCCAGGTTTTTGTTTGGGAAAAATAATGAATAGAGTTACTCTTCCCTAAGATGAAAAACTCAGAATAAAGAGCACATTGGTAGGATGTGGCAGATAAAATAAATTCAGTTTTAAGGAGCTGGAGTCAAAACACTTGTAGTAGGAGTGCCTAATATGCAGTCAGAAGATGTTCATGGCTTAGGAAAAATGTCTGAAGACAAGGACTCCTGACTCATCAAAGGGAGATTGTGTGGAATGTTTCGAGATGAATCCTAGGGTAAACCAACATTTTTGAGTGGAAGAAAAAGAGGAATAAGAGACCACACGAGAACTTGGACAGTAACAGGAAAAATTAAGAAGGTGAGATATCACAGACACCAAGAGAAGAATGTTCTGAGATAGGGGAGCAATCAACAAAGCATTGTGAATTACACAGCCTTCATGCTGTCCTGAATTGGAGACTACCAGAATATTGACAACCTAGGTGAGAACAGTTTCAGTCAAGTGGAAAAGAAGTTGTGAAGTCAATGGAGGTTTAATGGCTTGAATTTTGTCCTCCCAAAAGATATATCCATGTCTTAACTCCCTGTACATGTGAATGTCACCTTATTTGAAAATAAGGTCTTTGCAGATGTCATGAAGTTAAGCTGAGGTTATACTGAAAGAGGGTGAGCCCTAAATTGAGTATGACTGGTATCCTTATAGGAGGAAAGAACTTTAGAAGGGAAAACACTGTGTAATGACAAGCAGAGACTGGGTGACGCAACTGCAAGCCAAGAATGCCGCTGACTGCCAGAAACCACTGGAGGGAGGAATAGGCAAGAAAGGGTTCTCCCCTTGTCTTCAGAGAGACCATGGTCCTACTGAGACCTTCATTTCAAACTTCTGGCTTCCCAAACTTTGAAAGAATAAATTTCTATTGTGTTATAACGTCCCCTTTTGGGTATTGTATTAAGCAGCGCTAGGAAACCAATCACTCCTCTAAGGAATCAAAGAAAGCGAGCCAGGGAGGTAAGAGCTGTGATTGTGAAGATGCAAAAGGTAAGGCTGGGAGCATTCCAGATGGAGTTGATTATCTCTTTTTCTTTTTATTTATTTATGTTTTTGAGTGATTCTCCTGCCTCAGCCTCCTGAGTAGCTGGGATTAGATTATCTCTTTTTCTAAATATTTTTATAACTGTCATGGGCCATATCCATTTTTAAACTGATTTTGAATAGATACCTTAAATTCTCTAATATGTTTAAGCATTTGAGGAAAGTTTTTGAATGTTATTTTTTTTAATTTTTATTTTATTTATTTATTTTTTTTTTTTGAGACAAGAGTCTCACTCTGTCACCAGGCACTAGGCTGGAGTGCAGTGGCACAATCTCGGCTCACTGCAACCTCCGCCTCCTGGGTTCAAGCAATTCTCTTGCCTCAGCCTCCCAAGTGGCTGGGACTACAGGTGCACGCCGCCAGGCCCAGCTAATTTTTTGTATTTTTAGTAGAGACGGGTTTCACCATGTTGGCCAGGATGGTCTCGATCTCTTGACCTTGTGATCCGCCCGCCTCGGCCTCCCAAAGTGCTGGGATTACAGGCTTGAGCCACCGAGCCCGGCTGAATGTTATTAATCACAGCATCACCTGAGTCAAGATTTGGGGCGACAAAATGAGGAGCTTTCCAGGGTGCTGATAATGTCCTGCTTCTTGCTTTGGATGCAGATTCCACAGATGTGTTTCATTTGTAAATATCCGTCACGTTGTACTCTTAATATGTGTTCACTTTTCTGTATTAACTTATAACTCAATTTAAGCATATTAAAAGATACATAAAAATAATAGCAACTCTCAAAATGCTCAAAATAACAGGACAGCTCTATTTGCAAAGCTTTCAATGGAAGGACACATTCCATTATCTTTTCAGCATTTAACTCCATTGCTTTTCTAGCTGAATATTATTCCTACTATTCTTCTAAAATCCCTTTAAGCATAGAGTCTTTCCCTATCATTTACGAACATAATATTCCTTAAAGATCACAGATAATATTTGGGTATGAACCTTAAAATGTAAATTTAAACATATTCTATTTCTTTACACACGGGTGCATTATAAAAGCACCTTGATGGAAGAATGACATTTAGTTTGTATTGTTTACAGCTAACCACAACTGATATTCAAATATTCTGTACAGGCTTTTTCATTTAATTTGATCCTTTGTTGCTCAATAAATAAGACTCTTGAGAGTACAGCATCCACTGTTCATCAACCCAAGGATTCGATAGCTAGAAAAACCTAGAACAGCTATTTTGGAAGTCTCTGGTCACAGAGTTAGTAGCTTAGTAATTTGGCCTCTGAAGGCTCTAGATTATTGCATAGCTTGATTTTTGTTTCCTCATATCCTTAAAGTTTCTCAGATTTTGCAGAATTTAATGCTATATGACCATGACATAAAAAGGGAACCATGGTATGACCTCGTTTGTAACAGAGTGGCATGGTGACTCACGGATGAGAGCAGTGTCTTACCTGGAAACCCTCACATGCTCTGCCTTATTAATTTTGGAGCCTGTAACAGAACACAGGCATGTTAACTGCATTCCTTTAGGTAATAGTAGTTTTGGGTAAACAGTTATTTCGAGATATTGCAATGTGATATTTATTTATTTTATTTTTTTATTTTTTATTTTTTGAGACGGAGTTTCGCTCTTGTTACCCAGGCTGGAGTGCAATGGCACGATCTCGGCTCACCACAACCTCCGCCTCCTGGGCTCAGGCAATTCTCCTGCCTCAGCCTCCTAAGTAGCTGGGATTACAGGCATGCACCACCACGCCCAGCTAGTTTTTTCGTATTTTTAGTAGAGATGGGGTTTCACCATGTTGACCAGGATGGTCTCGATCTATTGACCTCGTGAACCACCCGCCTCAGCCTCCCAAAGTGCTGGGATTACAGGCTTGAGCCACCGCGCCCGGCTGCAATGTGATATTTAAATTTGCAAAATTAAGACAATATCTAGGTTAAAGTAAAGTTCTATTTTGCTAAGAAAAGACCTTTTGTAAGCCATTGGTGTGAATGAGTATAACTTAGCTCAAATTTGTAGAGTGCTGATAAGGTTCCTTATAATGCTTGGATAGAAGTACCTAACCTTTAAACGTGTTTTTATTGTGCCATAAGCAATACAGCTTCTTCGTCAATAAATTTCTCATCGTAAGACTTAAGTGTTTGGATGGTTTAAAATGACTGTTTCCATTTTGCTATTTTTACATCGTTCTCTTTGACCTTGGCAAATAAGACCAAAAAAAGTTTTAGCACTTTTAGTTGGTTAGATATAAATAATTATTGCCTATATGATTTTAACAGAAATTCATCCACTTTTCCTCCCTCTTTCACCCTCCCCTTTCCCTCACATCCTCCTTTCTATTCTCTATTTTTGTCTCAACCACACACTCACTCTCTCTCTCTCTCTCTCTCTCTCTCTCTCTCTCTCTCTCACTCACTACATTGCTCTTATCCATATATTACTGTCTCAGTCTTAGTGATAGGAATCCAGGTCCTAATAGAACAGCAGTGTGAAGATGCTCTAGATATTGGTCACTCTTATTTAATTATAACATGACTATACAGATTTATCAGATGATACACTTGAAAATACACACATGCTATGGCTTGGTGTGAGATAGTTGTTATTTTTCTATAGCATCCCTAATAAACTTTTTTCCTCTGGAGTTCTAACCGTTATCAACAGCAGTGGCTTAGGTTGGCTTAACTAAAAGCAATTCAGGCAGTTTTTTCTTACTAGGCAGCACAACTCACATAAACCTCCTTGCCGAGTTTGGTGGAAGCTTATCCTGATTACCACCATCTTGCTATTCTTGTTTCTCAAAAGTTTGTAGGCTTTTCTGAAACATCTCATAAACTTCTTAAAAATGGCCAGTTTCTGGTAGGGTGCTCATTTAAAATGAGGATAATCTGGTTGGCTACAGTCTGGATAGTCATCATCAGTCAGATGCTAGCTAGCCTGAACTTCGAAAACATCTTGGTATGTTGAACAGTCTCATGAAGGATTTCCTTTCTCTACCTGTTTAGGAATGTACTGTATACACACATCTTTACTGGCCTGCAATAGCTCTGCCAGAGATATCAATATAGATCCTTCAATCTTTCGATTATGTTTTTAATCATAAGCTTTAGAGTACAATTCTTTTTACCTCAAAATTCTTAAAAATCTGTTATGGGGCAGAAATAAGAGATTAATGGAGATCTTGCAAAAAAAAAAAAAAAGATAAATGGCACCACCAGAACACCACAAAACTGGGAGAAAAAATTAATTGAACCTATACTTTTGATAAATATTTATTTTTTGTGGAAGAAAAATGCATACTAGTTTAAGCTGTCATTATACTAACCTACATCCTATTTTTCATATTATTAGTAATACATAATGTGGTAGTTTATATTCAAAAATAAAACTAGAATGTATATACCTCATGTATTTATCCAGAAATACACCAAGGTTACTATGGTTACGAAAAATCCATTACCTTTGAATACAGAATGAAAAAGTTTGACTTAAAGTGTGTGCTATTTATTATAGCAAACATCAACAGCCTTCGGGAGGTTCTCTAACTGGATTCATTTTTCAGTGTCAGAACTGACCCACCATACTACTAGCTTATGGCCTGTGCAAGGTAAAAAATTTGAACTGTATGCATTTTTAAATATATTTTGTACTAACTCAAGGTGCAGCAATGCCTTTGACTTTTAATGCTTCATATTTAAGAGAAAGAAAGAAAAAATAAAAAAGATCAAGCCACCTGGATGTGAAGTGGCTTCTGAATTGAAATGCATTTACTTTACTCATGCCCACCACAGCAGCAAGATCCATTTGCAAAGCATAGGGGAAGAATGTCAGTTCTATGTGAAAACTTAAAAGGAAACTACAAGTAAATGGCGTACGTGCGAGAAAAAAATTGTTGACACTTTGAATATTTAGGAGAAGACATTAAACCAAGTTATTAGGGAGGTTTCTGATACTGTAGAAGGTAAAACATTTTAAACAGTATGGGTGATTGTAACCAGCAAAAACAGAGTAGCTCTTGGAGAAGTTTCAAAATTATTACTAACTCTAATTAAATTTTTGCTCATCAAGAATGTGATTAGATGAATTAAAGGAAAATATAAAAGGTTAATAATTATTCAGAAAAGTAATCACTATCACTGGTACTTTAAAATACAAATAAAAATAATATTTTTATTTGTAAAATTATCAAATATTTAAGAATATAAAATTCACTGCTGATAGCTGGAAGTAATGTGACAAAGTATATCAAATATTCTGTAAATTTTCATTACCTTTGACTTAGCTGTTCTTCTAGGAAGCTAGCAAATAGAGTATTATATATAACAATATTTCCTCAAGATAATATCCATTATATACGATATGAAATGGAATATGTTATTTAAAACATTTCAAAAATATTTTTAGAAAAATGTTTAATGATAGAATATAGTCACACTATAATAAGGGAAGATGTAATTATTCAATATCATACATAGGTTATAGTTCAATTTTGTAAAAATAATAAAGTACTTGAAGGTATTGCATCAAATATTATGAGTTCTATATGACAGAATTCTCAGGTATTACATGTCTGCATGTTTTACGTTAACTTAAGTAAGAATATAACACTTTTATAATTTAAGATATTATCAATTATTTCCCCAATCTAGTAGACTCTGTCTTCCATTTCTCAGTTTCTCTATGAAGAGACATTTCAGCTCTGTACAGATCCACTTTAGTAGCCCTAGACTGACGCTATTGCTGAAAGCGCCAGACGTCATGTATGGAAGTTCTACCCACAAACCACTCAGTGTGGAAAAGATATTAGGTCACAAATATCCTGACACAAAGACGAGCAATAAGGCCTAACAGCACTGTAGATAGAGACATGTCATGGTGTGGACTCAAAGTGCCCCTAAAAGATAAAGTCCATCCCAATGGCTAGACCAGTTTCCTACCAGCCTTCTTCCTTGCTGACTTCAGACAGAGAGTCCCTTCCCTATATAGTCTTCTCTGAGAGTCTCTGTTGATAGGTAACCTTTGAAAATATAAGTGACACGAACTTAGTCCATATCATAGACATAAAATCTGTGGTCACAGGGTGGGAGCCTCATCCAACAGAACTGGCATCCTCAGACGAAGAGGAAGAGATGCCAAGGATGAAGTCACACCAAGGAAAGGCCATGTGCGCACACAGTGAGGAGACTGCTATTTGCAAACCATAGAGAGAGACTCAGGAGAAACTAAGCCAGCCAAAATCTTGGTCTCAGGCTTTCAGCCTCCAGACTGTGAGAAATAGTTTCTATTAAAGTCACCTAGTTTGTGGTATTTTGCCATGGCAACCATAGCAGACTAACACGAGTGTTCTGGGGTCTTTCTTTTAGAGTTGTGGCAAGGAAAAATAAAATACGAGCAACAAGCAGAACATATAGAAATTAAAAGAAGGTAACTTGGGGCCAGACAGATCTACATTTGAATTAGTTCCTCTGATTGCTGACTAGAATTCCGTAATCTATCTAGATCTCAGTTTTTCCAGCAATGAAGTTAGAATAATCATGTACATCCTTGAACCCCATCTTAACTTTCTCAGTTTATTTCCCCTCTTTGACCAGCACTGCAGTCTCAATACGCTTCATATTTTAAGCTCTCTGGGGATAAAAGCAACAAGGAATAGAGTTGCTTATGAAATGACAAGAAAGATCTAGCAGAAAAAAAAATGCTACGAGTAATATTGGAGGGATATTCTTTAAAATATTACATGAAGACTGAAAACCATTGAAGAATCAAACTGTTACTACTACAGCAAGATAACATGGTTGTAGGCACTTTAAAAATATTTCGCTTTCTTTATATTCAGGGCTTCTACTGTAATACTACACTATGGTGCCATTTGCCAATATCTTTCATCAGTGCCTATAGTCACATGGTGTTCCTGATAATTGAATCAAACAATATACAGATTCAGTGTCATTTTGCAGGTGGTATCAGAAACTGACATGAATTCTTGCCTCCTCTCCCTACACTGCTCTTTTTCTGGTTGTACCCAGTGTAACCTCATATAGCATCCTGTACATTTTGGAAAGAGTCAAGTCCTACAGTTTGAGACCTTCCCTCTGCTGCACCACACTTCCCTGTGTACTGATTCAGCATTTATTTCTGCACATGGGAGGGATCCTAGCTTCTCTTCCCCTGGCTGTATCTTTTTCCATTTTTTTTTCTCTTCTCTATTGCCTTATGCCTATCCTCCATAAGTTCCCCTTTCCTATCTTCCTTTTTTGTTCCCAGGAATCATCTAACTTCATTCATTCACTCCTTTAACACTTTTTATTCCATTCCCACTCTGTGATAGGTCCAAGAGATGCAGCGATGAAAAAAACAAATATGATCGTATCCTTACGATCCTTATGGTTCAGCGGGGCAAACCAATGAGTAAACAAGCAGTTCTATTCAAGATGACACAAACCCAAAGCAGGGGCGTAATATAAAGTTACTCAGTAAGCATACAGGGCATACCTGTGTCATACGTGGAGAGTCAAAGGATTCTCAGAGGAAATGTCTATTCTGGTCCTAAAAGGTATGCTATCCCATTATATGCAGTGTTACCTCTTAGTCCTACAGAAGTGCTTTGCATGTTAATTATCAATACATGTGTAAAGTTCCTTCCATGGTGTGATTTGATTTTTTCTGAAATAACTTCTGTGGTTTACAATTTGTAGTTAAAATCATGCCATAAGATACTGTTGGAGTAAGATTAACCTATTCAGTTTTCACTATGACCTCTGTGTTGTATAGGAGATAACAATTATAACTTTACTTTACTAATTGCTAATGACATGTTATATATTTTATATATAGTTCTAATTCTCTTTAAAATAACTGAAAAATGTAATTAACACCATTGTACAAATTCAGAAACTAAGACTTAGAGAAGTTAAAACACTGTTTTTAAGACCACTCTCTCTTTGACATAGCCAGAATTCTTGGGTTAGTGCCAAAGCCTCTGACTTAACCTGTGTAACCTTGGGTTACTTAATCTTTATTGCTTCAGTTTCTTTACTTGTAAAATGGTGGGAATAATATCTATGTTGTAGAATAAGCATTACAGAATTCTATCCTATTATGAATAATAAAATATAAAAGTAACTGTTCTTACCCTTTTAAGGTTCTGAGACTAGAAGGGTCTAAAAAATGTAAACCTGAGAATGCAACTGGATGAATCCCAGCCCTGTCCACATGACTCGCCCCAGCATTTACGTGTGTCCCCATGAAGCAGTAAACGCCAAGAGAAGAGGGACAGTGTCTGGCCAGTTCCCTATTACAACCTTAGTACCTGGCATTAATGTGAGTGAGTGAACACATAAATAATTCATCCTACCTCTGACTGTAACTTGTTGTGACCTTTATGGAGAAGTTAATATCTCTAGGCCTCGTTTTTTTCATCAATCAATATTTGATTAATAATGTCTCACATGGGAGTCACATATAGTATATAATATGAAATATAAAACCATTATAAGTATTATACGAATATAAACACAGTACAGACAGTATATATAGTGCAAGCCTTGTGCATTTACAAAGGTTTTCAACAATTTACTTCATTTAATTTCAGTGCCATCACACTTTATAATATGATGTGAGCATATGCACGATGTTTCCTTTCAAATAATCTAAAATTCAACCACACTGAGTCACCCTTCTGAGTCTTAAGACTATTCCACATTAGTGAGGATTTTAAACTATTAGGTTGGTGCAAAAGAAATTGCGGTTTTTGCCATTACTTTCAATGGCAAAAACCACAATTACTTTTGTGCCACCCTAATAGCTCATGTGAGAGAGGAATTTATTTGAAGATGTCAGTGATCCAACTGGACACTGCGAGCTTGACTGGGGACTACACTGTCTCCCGATTTCAATCCTGTGTGGTCTGTTGAAGGCAAAGAAGTCATGAGCTGAGCTCTTTGTGCTGGTGCTTTCCAAAGCGTCCTCTGAAGGATTTAGGTAAGGGGTGGTGGGATCTATAGAAGAGAACATGCAGTAGGACAGCCTTGGTGGAGGGAGGTAATATGAGCACTTTTCCAATTTCTTCTAGCTGTAGTTTCACCATAAATCTAATATGACCTTCCAGATCATGCATTCAGAGTGATTACCAGGAGATAAAAACAAGCAACCCAATTTCAAATACACATTTTCAGATAACTATGCCCCATATTTATCTGGTGTGTGTGTGCATGTGCATGTGTGTGTGTATACAGTCACTCCTCAGTACTAGTGAGGGATTGGTTCCAGGACCCTCTGCTGATACCCAAATTCATGGATGCTCAAGTCCTTGTTACAAAGTGATGCAGTATTTGCAAATAGGCCATGCACATCCTGCTGTATACTTTAAATCATCTCTAGATTCCTTAGAATACCTAGTACAATGAAAATACTATGTAAATAGTTGTTATACTGTGTTTTAGAATTTATATTATATTTAATTGTTGTATCATTATTGTTTTCACATATTTTCTATGCATTCTTTCTTAAATTTGCAGATGTGGAACCCCTGGATATCAAGAGCTAACTATATGTATGTTTATATTTGAATACAGTCTATACGAATTCACTGATAACTCTAGAGGTCTTACCTGTGACTGTGTAGTTCTTTTCATCACCTGAATAGATCAGCCTCCCATCCATGTATAAAGAGTACTGAGTTATAATACCATTTGCCTTTTTGGGTGGGTTCCAGGAGAGCAGCAAAGAACTGGGAAGGGATTTGGCCACTGGTGGCTGAACCTCTTGGGGGGCTGTGGGAAAAAAGATTTATAGAGTCTAATTTTAGTTTACTTTTCTAATTCAAACTTTTCAGACTCAAATCAATAAATCATGGAAGAAACCTGAAATCCCATGCATGGAAATATTCCTGATTCATGGGCAGCTTGTCAGTAATCACTTTAGGAACAGTGTTACATAACTGTCCCGTATTTCTGAGAATTTGTATCAAAGATGGATGAAGAGTACTTACGCTAGTTCACTACACGGATGCTTGTGTTACACCATCAAAAGCACTATTAACCCATAATCTCCATGTGAGACTGTACCTGTTAAAGCAAATTAAGCAGATGGAGTCCCCTAGCCTCGAGGTGCTTGTGATCTATGATGAGTAATGCTAGTGAAAGTGGTTCATAATAGATGTTTTTAAAAACCTATACATAATGATAGAAATAGCCAGAAAATGCATAATTGATTTAGTCAATTACATATGAAAACTATCATGAATACTTTTTTTATAAAAAGACCTGTTTATTTTATATAGTTGTCAATGAATTGGGAGTCCTAAGGACAAAAAGATTTTTTTAATTAGCCTAAACTTCTCTATTATTTAGTAAGTTCAAAATTACTTTGAGGAAATTTAGAAGTTTTGGAATTTCTTAAAAAATAAAAAGGAAATATAAATGAAACAAGCACAGGGATCCCTTTGGGGCACAGCTTGACACTGGCATGAGGGGTACCAAGTAAACCCTGGACAAAGGATTTAGTGGATAAAGAGAAAATAATGCAACATAGGGCCATTTGTCCCATATTTAGGCTGGTCAAAGTCCTTGTAAGAGGAGATGTAATTATGTCCTCAGCAGATGCAATGACACAACCAAAACAGCGCTATTATCAGTAGAACAGGTAGAGAAAATGCTGAGGCCAGGTCACTGACACCATAGTTGAGGTGAGGGGAGTATGACTGGTTTAGGTACAAAATACAGCATATAGAGGGTCACAAGAAGGATTTTACAAAATCCTTTACTCTGTCGTGGTTTCATCTGGTGGCCCAGGTCTTCCTTTCTGTTACATATCTTCAGTGCATATGGTACTTGATAAAGGATTTAAAAGAGGAAGAGGGGATATATAGATACTGGGAAAGAGAGGGAGAGAAAGACTGGCTGACTCTTTTTCCCTAAAGATCAAGCTTTTAAATCTCCAAAAGAACTTTACAACTAGACAGTCTAAGAAATGTGCAATTCCTCTCATCCAGAAGACAGAAATATGAAATAACAATGCTTCAAATATTTTGAGAGCTGTTATTTCTTGAAGTAATGTGTTCTGATGCTTAAGCAAAGCTTTCACTTTGGCGTGCTAAAATATTTTCTCTTTCTCACTGCCTTCTTAACATACGCTTTCTGAAAACTTAATTTATGCCAACAGTTTGTAAGTTCCAAGTACAACAGAAGTGAGACTTAAGTCGGAAGGAACTAAGCAGTGATTAATAATGCCTCAATTGGCATTTGGAGGTTCCATCATACTGAAATAATTGTTGCCTGTGCTACTGTTTAGCAGTTAAAAAAGACCATGGAAATCAACCGTTTGATTCTCAATTTCATACTGTGCCATACAATCAATTCTTTTTAGTCAGACTGTCTCTAGATTTACTTCTGAGCCATAGTAAAATGAGGAAGCTTTCATTAATCTTTCAGATGCTTCATATTAATGACAAGGCTCTTGCATGAACAATGTAACAGCAATTAAAAAGCCCATTAATCTGCATTACAGCTATTAAAGATGCATGTCATTAAAGGGTATGGAGTTTGATTCATTTTCGCACCCCCCCAAAAAATGGAGCAATTATGGCCTGGCAATGCACTTTGTCATCAAATTAGGTTGGGGTTTTCCAGCAAATGGCCTTGCAGCATTTAGCTCTTCTCCTATTTTATTATTCATGACTGAAATGTGGAAGTCAAGACCTTTGAAATTACTTTACCTTCTTGTGGAGTAGAGATGTTCAATGCATGTGAGCTCTCAGTACAGCCAGCCAAAGTGCAAGCAGTTAGGGTTACTGCATAGTTTTTGAAGGGTAGCAAGCCTGTCAATATGCCTATAATAAAAAGGGACAAAAGAGGGTTACATGTTTACCATAGCATCAATAAAGAGCATCGTGGGTGTATTTGCATGAGTGTGTGTATCGCAGAGACAGACAGCAAAAGACAGAGACCAGAGAAGGAAATCAAAAACATATTCCTTTTTCAGTCATTTTCCTTCCTGTCTACTGATCATAGAATGGAATTACTCCTGAGGAAGAACTGAGACCAACTTATTGTTAAAACAGCTCTAAAACAGCATCTGATGTTTCTCCCATTAAAATGAGAAGGGGTGGGGGTCCACATATAGTTTGTGAGGCAGAGCACAGGGTTTCCTTTAGCTAAGATGTATATTATCTCATTCCAGGATCCTAGACCTCCTGCAGAAAGAAAACTATTTAATTTTCTTTAACCTAGCATTTTTCAACTATATTTAACTAAGGAGTCCTTTTCACATAGCACCTATTAACACACTTTAAAAATGCTACTCCCAAGAGTGGTTTCATTATTTTAACAGTAGGCCACATATATACAAACAATTTGTTTATGTTGTAGCTAACAAGTATGCAAATTAACATAGTTGAACAATTAGCAAATAAGATAATTATGCTTTTGTACTTCTACTTGCAAAATTATTAATTTATTTAATTAAGACACCTGTCGTAAATGGAAGTGTTGCACGTGGAAGTATTGAATTAACATGGTTTGCTGGTAGATATACAAGATTCGTTCAGCAATTAAAAGTACCTGTAGAAATGAAAACACATTTTGTTTACTAGTGTTCACCAGCAAGACACAGACTTTTTAGTTAATCCTGTGAATTTAAAAAAGTAAAAAAATATAACTTGTGTATTTGCTCACCACTGTTTTTCCTCAATGAAGTGTTTCAGAGCAATCTTGAATCCTAATCACACAGCTTATCATTATTTTTATAAAAAGATGGCCCCATTTGTGGTATTCCTTTATTGATTAAACCTTCAATCACTGAGAGAATACATTATTGCTTTAAGATGCCAATACTGATGACAGCTTGCATCATTCAAACACAAATTTTAATATACATGTTTCTGTATTTTCTCTCCCCCATAGAAAATTTAAAAAATTAAAAGATCAAAGAGCCAGGTTGGAGCAAAGACCAGTTGTCTGGTTTGACACCTCCTGCTTGCCCTTAGTCCCTTGCGCTGCCTCTAAGTCTTCATTCCAGCAACAACCTAGGCATCTCCGTGGGCTGCTGAATCCTGTCTGCCATGCTTCTACATGAAAATATTCATCCACTTGGCACCATCCTCTTAGCTCAAGGCCAAGCAAGACAGCAAGCCAACAAACTAATACGCACACATGTGTGACCATCTCATGCCAAATTCAGCTCTAATTTCAAAACCCTCTTGTGTCACAGCCTCCTGCTTTCTCTCATTCCTGCCCCTGTGATTGTCATTTCCTCTTAAATCTCCCAGACCATGACCCACATTCTGAGTTTACTCTCTTTTAAGAAGTTATTTCTCCTTCCAACAGATGGCTTAACAGCAAACTAACATTATCACATGCACATCTTCATCATGGAGTAGTGTGGAAAAGGGCGCGGATGCTCGGGCCAGATTGCTGGCGTCAGATGCCAAATCTGCTGCCGATGGGCCAACGAACTTGGGCAAGTTGTTCAGACCTCTGTGCCTTAGTTTCCTTGTTTGTAAACAGATGATAATCATCTCTGTCTTGAAGGCAAGGCCTTGCAGGCCTCATCTGTGGGATGGGACTAACACAGTACTTTCCTCAAAGGGTTAGCATTAAGACTGAACAAATTCAGGAACACAGAATACTTAACACGGAGTATTGCCAGTTGAGAGCTCAGGTGCCGAGCTATTTCATTCCAACTTAGGCTACCGTTGCAACTCAACTTCTACCTCTCCATGCTACTAATTACTTTGTGTCTTCTAAAGATCACCAGTGATCCCTTAAATACCAAATCAAATAGCTGTTCTTCAGTCCTTATTCTCCTATACTTATGGGGCATTGCCATCCCTCAACTTCCTTCTGTGAAGTTTTGAGTTCTACTAAACTACTGAGAATTTTCAGTTGTTCTACTAAACTACTGAGAACTCCTTTGTTTCCTTTACTGACTCACGTTCCTCTCAGAGTCTCTTAAATAGCTTTTGTTTCACAAAGTTGGGTTGTTGTCAAGCTTCTTTCCTTTTCTAAACACTCGCCTTTGCTAGCTTATTAAGCCTTATCTGTCGATGATCACTTTTGTATCTATAGACTTCCCGTCTCTCCCAAGCCCTGGTTCTGCAGGCCATTTATCCACACCTGGATGTCCCACTGGTATTTCATACTCAACATGTCCCAATCAAGAATCAACATTTAAATAATTATATAAGGTTCATTTTCTATCTTGTAATGACTCCACCACGATCCCCAAATTCCAGGCTCAAAACTAAAATATCATCATAAAATATGTTTTAGCCATTCTATCTTTGGCAAATCTTTGGCTTCTGTCATGTCTTTCCTATTGCCAAGTTGGAATCTACTGTAAGATTCTAAATAAGATGACTTGCATGTCTGAATTAGTATAATGCCACACTAACAAGAAATGAATCAGCCCCCAGAGAATAAGACTTTTAATCCTAATGTGAATAAGAAAAGCATGTTGGAATATGAGGCAAGTTTACCTTTATCATCAATTAACCTATGGAACATATGTGAAAAGCAGCACCCCTCAAAGATGGGCATGGTTGAGCTGAGGCATTAGAACACCGTAACCAAAAAGAAACCATGCTGATATACAGGTTGGTTATCGGAAATTCTTAGCATGATGATGTATCATACGTTCAGGAAGCATTGTCATTGAGAAACATAAAAGCAGCTCTATGACTGTGCAATTTTGCAGCCTGACTTTATAAAATTCCTTATACGTAACATTTCCTTCCAAATCATAACTAAAGCACAATGTTGGAATTTTAATTGTTATATCAACTAATCAAGAAAGGTATTCATATAGACTTTCAGAGGGATTGTATCAAACCAGATCCTGGGTTCACACTCACTAAGTGATCTTTAGTGCTTTATGTAAAATTTCTTGCTTTCACTAAATGAGTTAATTTGTGTGTAATACGTGTACAGCAAGAGTTCTTTATTAACTTCAGCCACTCTTTATTTTAAGGACCTTAGAAAACAAGCAATACTCATCTCAGCAAACTTGCTTTCTTTAGCTTCGATTTGGTAGAGAACTTTACCAAATTGTATTGTATTTCACAGAAAAACTCTGAGACTCTTAAAGAAAGATGCGGGAGAGAAACTAGATCATCTTTCAAAGTCATTTATCAAAGTGCTCACATTTCCCATTTCAAGCCAGGTGAAACAATAATAAGCTCTGAGAAATGAGAGCTGTAAAATAGAAAACAGAAAAAAAAAAAAAAAGGAAGAAAGCTGATGTTGTGGTTCTTGCCAACTGTGGATCCCAGGTGGAAGGTTTTAGATGGTTTGTAAATCACACTTTCAAAAAATGTGCTGCATTTTCTAAGGCTGGAGTGCCATTTATTTTCTATTTCCGGTAGGGCATCTTGTTCATCATGATGTGTGTCAGAGACAAAGTTTGTCAAACCATCTGATACTTTTCCTTAAAGGCAAGTTAGTATTACTTACTTCAGGAAGAAGAGCAGTATAATGGTTTGCTGTGCTCTCTCCTCCTGTCAGATGAAAATTAAGGGTAACATAGGGGCAAGGGGCTGGTCAAACGTGGTCTTCATTCACTTGGAATCATGGCAAAGTCATTTTATTGTTGGAGACACGTGGTTTATCTCCTTTGATTCTCAATATGGAGAGTTTACCAGGATGGGTTCAAGTTGATGCTTACAAAAAAGTTGTGCATGGCTGAAGAAAGGGATTAACACATTATCTCCAAGACTAGGTCGATTTTGAATATATACTTTGAAATCATTGAGTGATTATCCTAATGGCTTTGCTTTAAGGGTTCTAGTTAGATTAGGTACTCTCTGGAAAATATAGTGTTACTGTGGTAATACATTGTCATTAAAAAGCATTTATTAATGTTTCTTCTATATGCCTCTGGAAAAGGTGCTGATTTTTACAAAGTTTCTAATATAAGACAATACTGGAACTAGAAGAACCCTTATAGTAACAGATTGATGCATAAAGCAGAATGTTTGCATATAGACCAAGTGGACAATGACATTTATAAGATTCAGACTTGCCAGTTCAAGATGATAGAAAGCTAAATTTAATTTAAGATATATTTCAGTATTATATCAAAAAGAATAGTAGAAATATATAATATGATATATCTATAAAGGAATCTTAGACAGAGAGCCCAAAAAGAGAAATGGGTTAGTCTCCTTTTATGACACTTGGGGTTTTTAGACTGAAGAAGTATATCCTGAAAAGAGGAACTTTAAAACTGGTTTGGTTGTGAATCTCTTTGTTTGGGACACATCCCAGAGAAGTCTTTTTTTTTTTTTTTTAATTTGAGAATGTCCCTATTACAAGGCAGGCCAGATGACCTCTCGCAAACCTCCCTTTCAGCCACAAACTCTGTGAAATCAGAAAATGGTTCCAACCATGTCAGGAAACCTGCTAGTCCCTCTTGATAATGGAAAAGGGCAAGCTGAAGAAACATTCAATAAGCATAAAGCAAGCATTATTGATGTCTTAAAAGTGTTAGTATCCCATGAAACACAGGAGGGTGGGTATCCGGATTAAAATCATTGGCACCAGCAGGACCATAACTCTCACTGCTAAGCGATAATGCATTTTGCATTAATGCTTAACATTGAGAAATCCTGACATGCCACACCAAGGGAGTTTGAAGTCAAGCAAGTAGATTCCTTCGAATTGAAGTCCTGTGGGCCACAGTGGGTGCAGAAAGCCCAAGCTGAAAGAACAGGGGGCAGGGACTTGATTTAAGGGAAGGAAACACATCATCGAGGGAAGAGCCTTACTGCATATGGCTCCAAACTCTGTGCTCTGAGGGTTTCCACCTAACAGAGGAGAAAAGCATTGGCCAGGAGAACTTTCGACTTAAAAGTCCTTCATAGTGATTTGGGGAGTTCCTCGAACACAGAGGGCCTATCTTTTTACTTCTTTCCTTATCCTCTATCCCAGCAGCTATTAGGATGGCTTACCAAAAGTGAGCACTTGATGGGTGACTGAAAAATGAAGATTTTGCAGACTCTTAGCTCCACTCAGCTTTTTCTCTTACTATGGGAGAGCCCAACTCCCACCACACCCCTTCCAGAAAACAAGCAAAGTAACAGACGTTGTTTCTCTTGACTGTTACATTATTATCTCCAAGGCTCTCTTTCCTCTGCTCTAACCTCAAGTTTCAATGGAGCCAAAGAAAAATATTAATAATTGGAGGCAGCCTGACAACCCAAGACAAAATCATTGCGGAGCTGACACCAGCTGTGCAAGCTTTTACGCCTCTAATGGGACCCTGTATGCTGAGAAGCAGCAAAACAACAGAGGAGTCTGCTTTGATGTTGAAATTTTATGATTAACTCCTCTGACTAAATGCAGACAAGTATAAATGCTCTGCCTGGAAACTGAGCCTAAGACACAAAGCAAAATGGCATCTTTTTTACAGCCAAGCACATTTCGGAGAAGAAAAAAGGACTCCGTTTCTACTTACATACTTCAGCAGACTCCTCCTCCCTCCCCCACCTCACCCCCAGCTGCCAACCTAGGTGTTTGGCCAGCATCCACTGTAATCTGTTCTCCTTCATTATGTTAATCTGTGGGCGGAAAGATTTCTGTCATCTTCGAATCGCTTGTACAGCAATGGTAAACACCTTGGCCTGTCTGTAATTGGACAGGTGTCTGCATTGATGTCACCCAGCTTTTAATTCAATTAAATAACTGGCTGCTCTGCTCTCATCACCCACTCATTTCCGTTGCACTTTTAGTCTGGCGGTGAAATCTGCAAGCAGCAACTGTCTACCCTGAGTCCAAAGTCAAGGGTCCCCTTGCAAGGATCATGTACAATATTTCAAATGGACTCCAGCAATCCAAGAGTATTTTCACGCTAGGGAAGGCATTTGAGATAATATGGAGAATTTCTCTCTTTTTTTTTTTTTTTCCTGTATCTTTACATTCTGCTGCATCTAAATGATATCTTCTACTACTGGCTAGTAATTAGGAGCAGTCACAGCAAACGGAAAAGCTGTTTCTAGCTGCCTCTCCCCAGGGCTTTTCTCCATCTCAAGAGAACTCATCAGAGTACAGTGCTCTTATTTATTTGCTGGCATTTCACATTTGGATCAAGAAAGTGAGGGTGGGCAAGAGCAAGACATTTATTAAGAGGGCCATCTGGTAAGGGATACCACACAGGCAGAGCTGCTCTTGCTACCTGGAGACATAATGGAAGAGGCCACTTTTTAAAAGAAAACTGGCCAGGGGAAGGAAGGCAGAAGAAGAGACTTCTGGCTGGGGATTCTGCTGCAATGCTGATAAAATCTAATTTTTAAGTATACATTCCAAACCAACCCAGTGGATGGATTAAAGATAGTAAATTCATCCAATATGCCATGCTTCCTGCCCACTTAAAGGAACCTCTGAAAATAAATTAAAGTTCTAACACAGACATTTTGACACAGTGACCCCATGAAACTGAATAATGACATTTGTTAAATATGGATGAAAACTTAACGGTCTAATAGAGATCTGGAAATATATCCAGGATGCTTCTCCTCTAGTTCTTAGCCCAGGAGGGTGGGATTTATTACTGTTGTATTTTGAATAATATTTTAAAAAATAAAGCCTTGTAATATTTATAAAGGGAGTGTCGATTTTTGTTTTACCCAAAAGGTAAAACAATAAGTACACTTAACCCAAACCTAAGGTAATCCCTTGGAAACTTCAAGACTAATTTTTCTTACATTAAATTCCCTTCGAATGGCTTTCCTGACCTTGCTTTAAACTTTTAGTAGAAAGCCTAGAAGATCATATACTGATCAAAGACTATGCAGATGCTGATGCTCACAAACAGGAAAACAATATTCTTTTATTTCTTTATAAAATATGTGGGCGAATCCCAGTCTTAGAGGATTGTTTAAACAGTGATTTTAATTGACCTCAAACTGGATAATTTTATTATCCAGTTAAGATTCTCTGAGCAGGCTTACATCTAACCTCAAATTTTTAATCAATGCCTTTGTGGTAGGAACTACAGAGTCTTTGTCATTTTTATTCTAATTCGACAGTAAGTTTGAAGCCGTGTGCTTGTGTTAACTCTTTAACTTAACATAAGGTCTGACACTGAAATTACTGAATCTTTCCAAGAAAACAATGAAGCTGACTAAGCAAAGAGAAAGGCAAAGAGACAAGAGGAAAAGATAAGAAAGAGAAATGAAAGTCATCCCTTATGATCAGTGTCCTAGCTCCCCTGCTACAAGCCTCTGATATTGTTATCCAATTGTACAGAGGAGGCTGCTTTTGGAGACAGTGTACCCTACGGTGCTCGAGTCCACACAGCTAAAAAGCAGTAGAGCCAGTATTAGATCCTATGTCTTCTGGCCCCAAGACCTTTATTCCTCCCATTTGACCTAAGCTCCAGTTCCACAAAAAAGAAAAAAAAGTATTGAAGAAATGTCATTTAAAAATAATAGCACACTGTTTACTATAAAATACCTTATTTAAAATGCACCTTACAATGTGTTAAAAGTTTCAAATTTATTACTGAAACCTATTGTCTGCAAACAGAAATTAGCAGTCTTGTCCTCCAAAATGAGCAAGTTTGTATGCCTAGAATATTTACAAAAATGACTCATTCATAAGAAATTTCTATGTGTGTGTTTATTATATATATAACCCTTTTAATTCATTCCAAATATAATGTAAATATAAAATGATCATAAAAGGTAGAAAACAGAAAAGTCTGGCTGGCCTTCTTTATAAAATCTGATTGATAACATTGACGTATTTGTATTGAATGTTAATATGCATTGTGGACATTCCTAGTTGATTATTACTGTAGAACAAAATTTATGTATTTTAATCATTTTTAACAATGGCTCAACATGTTACAGAAAGAAATGCAAACCCTTTGGTGTCAATCCTTACTACATAAAATAAAATGAAAATCTTGTTTTAAAAAAACTCTTTCTGACGATTTCACAATGTACCAGTAGTTCAGGAACATTATGTATTCAGGAGAGTTAGACAAAGCTATTAACTCATCAACACTGCATTACCTAATGAAATCCTTCTACATTAGCTAAGCAGGAACATTACATCATTTCTATTTTTACTATTTATGTCATAGGCCATATTTTTGTCCTGTGAATTTTTTCAGACCAGTTTCTTTCAAGATCTAGATTTAAAGAAATAGTTTGCAGCCTATAATCCCAGCACTTTGGGAGACCGGGTGGGTGGATCACCTGAGGTCAGGAGTTTGAGATTAGCCTGACCAATACAGTAAAACCCCATCTCTACTAAAAATACGCACACACAAAATTAGCCAGGTGTGGTGGCAGCATGTGCCTTTAGTCCCAGCACTTGGGAGACTGAGACAGGACAATTGCTTGAACCCAGGAGGTGGAGGTTGCAGTGAGCTGAGATGGTGCTACCGCCCTCCAGTCTGGGCAACAGAGCAAGACTCTATCTCAGAAAGAAAAAAAGAAGAAATAAAGAAATTGTAATAAACTACGAACAATAGAATACTGATTTATGGTCTACTATAAAAACTGGCTTTTGTCTTTAATAACACCATCAAAAAGAATTCCTTTTTATTTACTTTTGATGTTTGCCTATTATGGCAAAGACCACTAATTGTCCCTTATTATATGTCATACTCCTTTTCCTCAGTAAAGTAAAAACACTTTTTAGCTGGGCAAACGGCCACTTGGAATAAGGACAGCATTTTTCAACATTCCCCAAAGCTAGGTATAGCCATGTGACTAAGTTCCGACCATGCAAGATAACCAGAGGTAGAGGAAGAACTTCTAAAATATGTCTTTAAAATGAATGTGAGTATTCTTTGACCATTATTCCTTCTTGCTGGATGAAAATCAGAATGGATGGCAGGAGCTCAAGCAGTCATCTTGGACTATGAGGTAGAAGCCTTGTCCATAAGGATAGCACAACCAAAAGATAAAGTGTGTGGGTCTCGCACTGTGAACATCCCACCTCTGCATTGACTTACTGTGGTCACCTATTACCATGAAGAGAAAAACTTCATCACTATTATTTCAGGTTCTCAGTTTCTCAAGTGAAATGAATTAAATATGATAAACCCTCTCTATTAGGTTTTCCCCCATAAAACTTTCATTATCTACATAATCTTACACTTCAGAGAGTACTTGGGCTATATTTTAGTGTTATAAAAATCATATTACAAAAATAAGACCTAGCACTAGTGTAGAACATGGTAGATCACATTTTTAAATAAATGAATATTTTCTGTTCTGTATATTATCAGCATTGCAGCCGTGTTGGCTTCCTTATTTTTCACTTCAAATATATAGTGACTGGATTCTATTCTGAGGTCTAAGTTTTAGAATTAATCTTTACATTCTATTACACTACTAACACATTTTTTTCTATTGAGAAATGTGTATTAAGTTTGAAATATACATTCAGGTAGTGATAGCTCAGTATATTCTTTTATGAAATTAAAGAACTATTGATAAAAGACTCTGGAGACTTAAGTAAAGAACAGTAGCTCAATACTCAGTCCAACTCAGCATGAAACAATATTAACATTAGGTTAACTATGGGGTTAGTAGTAGAAAGATAAATTTGCGAATTTAAACATTCCTTTGTTCATTCTTTTAAGTTAAGTATATTAATCACCTTCCTTGAGCAAGGTAGTGAACAAGGCTTAAAATAAATTTAATACATACAACTTGTCCTCCAGGATCTTATTGCCTGTTGAAGAAATAACATGGGTGCATAGAGAGTACCATAGGCAGTTTTAGCAACTGTGGAGTAAGAACTTTCAGTTGAATAGAAAAAAAAATATCATGGCATTGAATTACAGTCATTTCTCTGCAGACTTCTCAGGTAATTATATATACATACATATATATATGTATACATAATACATTATATATGTACCTATATGTATAGTACATATAGGTACATATATTATGTATTATATATACATATATACATATACATATATAGTATACATATATGTATATATATGATATGTAGAGAGCATATTTATATGATGTATGAATGTACATACACATATACATACATATACAGAGTATCATTTTAATTTAATTTAATGTTATTGATGACACTCTGTATAGCTGAGTTTAAGTCACAAAGTTAGGCATGAGGCAAAAATAACATGATTTAAAATTCCCTTGACAATTCCTTATATGGCCAATAAAGTCCAGTACATTTGGTTTTGTGTATGCCTCTAACTCTTCAGAAATCAATGATTCTTCAGGGCTTTTAAGTCTTCATTCTTTTTGTAGACAGCAAAACAATTAGTATCACTTCTTTGTCAATGATTGGGAAACTCTAAAATTATTCAAACATTCTTTCCAGCTAACAGATATTGACAATTTTAATACTGGGTAGCATCCTTTGCTTATGACATTATTTTTTATAGGTTTTTGTTTGGTTTGGCTTTTGCTTTTTTGCTTTCTTCTCCATCCCTAACCCATTTCCAAAACATGTAGTCGAATGTCTGTAACTTAAATGCATGCAGGTTAAGGCTCTACCAAGCATTACAATTATAATTCATACATTGAATTATACTGTTCTTACTTTTATATGAACCTATTGGGCATCTTATAATTGAGAACTAGGTTTTGTTATATTTTATTTTGTTGTTGTTGCTGTTTTCCATTTCTCATATAAATAGTGAGCTCCTTGCATTTCTACATTGGGCAATAGGGAGTGGGAGGGGGCTGGTTGGAAATTCAGAATCTAACACCGTATTCCTAGATCTAGTGAATCAGAATCCATGTTACCAAGATCCCCAATTCTTACTTCCTTTCTACTGGGAATTATCAGAAGCACTGCGCTTGAGGTTCAGGGACCCCACTGATACGAACTCTCTTTCTTCATTTGCCTTGGCATTTTTCTGGCAGCAAAGCTAACACAGTTAGAACAAAAAGCAGCAATAAAGCAGAGACAGTTGCAAGCCTAGCAGGTGAAAGTATTTCCCTCTAACCTGACCATTCCTCTATGATAGTGCCTTTCAATATGTGGCTCATAAACCTTCCAAAAGAACCAACTGGATCACTAGGTAAAATGCAAATTGCTAAATACTAGCTCATACAACAGAAGCATGTGAGTGGTCCCTAAATTTGCATTTTATAAGTAATCTGAGAATCACCTTATGACCAGCAGAATTGAGAGTCACTAATTTATTACTAGTAGCCATGGAAAAGAGGCAAAAATTAGAGACAGATTTTCAGTATGAAATCCACATTATTCAGATAAAAAAATGAATATCCATTGTCTGTAAAGACTGAAACAATTTTAGTGGCCAAAGTATATTATTATTTGTATTATAATTAAAATGGCTTTTAATATTTTACATAAATATAGATTTATTTGGGTCATCTGGAAGACTGTTCTTGATTCATTTTCCAAACTATTGCAAATAATAAATAATATTACTACTATTTGTTATTTTACCCGAGGAAGGAATATAGTCCCTATACTTTAGCTCAATGTAATGCAACAATGAAATTGAGAAAATATTTTCTGTATACCAATTATATCTGTAGCACTCGATGCCAGGTGCTGTAGTAATTATGCTTATAATTAAGTTTATATGTTTAAACACCTTGCAGAAAAAATAGTTCGTATATGTGCAAACTCTTGAATCCATTCATTCCTGAAATAATTTCAAATCAAATTGTAAAGTCAGTTTCTGAGCAGTCCTCAGTTTGAGGGAAAATGCCAGTCCTGTCTCTCTGGGCTGCAGCTTTGCATGTTAACAGGGCTGCAGGGAAAATCAGCAAAAGCTACCCAGAGTTAATTGGAGCCCTTTCAACAAATCTAAAGATACATAGGAGTGATAACTGAAGGGCTTTCTACCCTGTGGCTCTGGCTGAGGAAATGAACCTTAAAGAACTCCTTGCTCTGAACCTTGGCCTTGGGAGGGCAAAGAATCTAGACCCTGTGGCCCAAAGGGGCCCATTTGCTCCTGAGTAGGGCTGTTAACCCTTGGACTCTCCATTGCAACTGGGATTTATCTCATTTAATCCTCTGGTAGCCAAATTCATGAATGGTAAATATTCTGTTTCACTATTCTATTTTTTCAGTTCTCTTAGTTGATATTCATTTTTAATAATTTTCTTTGCTTTTACCTTCTGCTTTTTTAAAGTCTGAGCATAAAATCCCACTTCCCAATAATTAGTACATTTAATTTTTGTCTTCCTACGATATTATTTTACTAATGTTTTCTATTTACTTTTAATAGCTTATTATTTTTTATATGCATTTAATTTTTACCCCACTAATATTTTGGAGTTTCAATAGGGAAATGAAAGTTATTAAGAATTTCTGGATAAATGTGATCACTGGTGACAAACTCCTCCTTTAAATAGAGTTTCCCGATGCTGGCTTTACAACAGAATTACCTGAGATCCTTTAAAAATACAAATGGCCAGGTCACATTCCAGGCCAATTGAATCAGACTCTTTTCAGGTGGGGCACATAGGCATCAGTATATTTTTTAAAGCTCCCCAGGTGACTCAGTATATGCCTATAGTTATGAACTATCATCTTGTAAGAATCCCAGTGAAATGACCAAAGGATACAAGGCAAAGACAATGGACTGTTAGAAGGAAACTCCTGGGCAAACTCAATCTTAAACTGGAAGCGAATGCCAGCAAGCTCTTAGCATTTCTACTGTACCAAACACTTGGAAGGAAGAAGCTGGAACTGTACAGTGACTGCGAAGCTAATGCAAATTTACCCCACCGACCCTGTCATCATCTTAGCGAAAGGATTTTATTAACAGCAACTAGCTGCTTAGTAAGATGATTTGAAAACAATTTAATTTTCCCATGCAAACACCCAGTCAGAAGATTATTTTAGAGATGAGGCAACTGAACTATGGAGTTGAGTTTGGAGGAGAACATTTAGCTAATGGAAAAACTGTAACTGGAAAGAAGGATGAGAATACAACCTTCAAATTACAGAAGATTGTCATATGCTGGGGAGGATTTAATTCAAGAAACCTGTAAAATTTAAAAATCATGAGTTGCATGCCATTTATAAGATCTACAAGAACTTGGAATCCACTAAATAAGAGACAGAAGGTAAGCAGTGAACAACAGGGATGAAGACCACAGGTGAGAATATCAAGAGACAAACAGAAATCAAAGCAAGCTAGATGAGGCAAAATGCAGATCATATCAAAGACTGAACTAGAAAGATTAAAAATCATCTTAGAAGTTTCAAGAAGTAGAATCAACAGTGCAAAAATCAGAAAATTGAAAGAAAAACAATTATGGAACAATAACCCAGAATTCAGAAACCGTAATACAGAGATTATAAAGACAACTATTAATCCATTGAACACTCACTATATGCCTGTTTCTGAGCAAAATATTTACATAATTCATTTATATCTTTATAGCAGTTCCATACCATAAATAAGATTTCATCCCCAATTTATGAAGGAGGAAACTCCAATGTCAGGATATGTTTTTAAATTTGCCTGAGGTCACACAGCTAAAAATTACCATAGGTGGAATCTGAACTTAGATTCTATCTTTGACGCTACAAGCTGCATTCTGAACCACTAACACGAGGAAGACAATCTGGGAAGAAATATACAATATTGAAAACTGCTATTCTCACCAGAAGTAATGATCATAAACACAATGGCAAATTTTCCAAGCTGAAGAAAGACCAAAATCTGAAGAATAAAAGAGATTATACAACTAAAAAAAATTAAGAAAAAGAAGCCAGTACATTTTCTGATAACATTTTTTAAACTTAATTGGTAAATAGCCCTATTCTAACCAATAAAGCTAAATTTCCTTGTATATTCAGTGTTGAAATTATTTAAGTAGGACTCTTAACAACAAAAATTAACTTAAATATTAAAATATCAACAGAAGTCACCTCAGTAATGCTAAATGAGAATTTTTTTCAAGATCAACAGCAAAACTGTTTATACAGGCTTCACCTGTTTTTCTCTCTTTTGGTACTTTGGTTTCTCAACCAACTGGTAAAGCAGCTGCCATAAAACAATCTCTACACCGCTAACATCTCCACCAAATCCAACTTGCTGGCTCTCTGCTTCCTCAGCTCCTTCCACCTCACTACCTCATATTCCTTTTGCTTACTGTGAAATCCTCTGACTGATAATTATCCAAGCTGGCTTTGGTGACTCTCTATTCACATTCTTCCCTCATTATCCTGAGTCTGCACAATGAAAAGTCCATCTGGCAACACAGGAGATCTTCTTAGTCTTTACGATTACCTTCTACATATATCCTTGACAACTCACTTTAGCATTGAGAGCAGCAAATTTCTTGAAGGAACAAAAATAAAAAAATTCATAGTCCACACTGGCAATAAATGTAGTGGGGTTAAAAAAAAGCACACAAAAAAACAAGAAATAATAAAACTGGAAAGCATAAACCATGATGGCAGAAAGAAGACCAATTATATCAATTACTTAAAAAATATTAATAACTCCCCTACTTAAACATAGAGAATTTCAAGTGAAAGATAAAACAAACTACAGAGATATATAGAAGTCCTCACTTAATGTCATCAGTATTTTTTTTAAACTGTGACTTCTGAGTGAAATGATGTACAACAAACCCAATTTTCCCATAGGCTAATTGATGTAAAAAAGAATTAAGATCTTATGGCATATTTCTGGTCACAAAGCATCACCAAACTTCTATAGACTACTAATATTAAACATTGAAATGAATGTGAGCTATACGTCCATTTACAAAAGATTAATCAAAATGAGAAAATGATGTACTCAAATATAGTGAATCAGTGAGTGACAGTGGTCATAATGGTGCAAAACAAGTAATAAATGCTTGCCAAGTGAACATTGTAAGGGGCACCTCCTACCAGCACAGAGTTCAAACCTCAGCAATCACAGACAAGGCAGCTTGCTGAGCCCTGTGGTACTGCATTGTTTATTTCGTGCATCTGTATGATTATCATAGACTTTATGAATGTTTGCTTTACAGCGATTTCTATTTATTCATTCATTTATTCCAATATGCTTATTCCAGTTCAGGGTTGTGGGTGGCTGGAGCCCATCCCGGCAGCTCAGGGCTCAAGGTAGGAACCAGCCCTGGACAGGCTGTCGTACCATCACACACACACACACCGGCACTCACTCATTCTGGGGCCATGTAGACAGGCCAATTCATGTAACGGGCACAGCTTTGGGATGTGGGAGGAAACTGGAATACCCAGAGAAAACCCACAAAGACATGGGGAAAATGTACAAATTCCACACAGACAGTTGCTGGGAATTTTTTTTTTCTTTTTTCTTTTCTCATCAAACTTAAAAGAAAACAATGTTGAATGAAGGGACTTTCCAAGTTGTTGCCATGCAGTCATGGGCTACATAAAGTTTTGGTTAACAGGCAACATATAGGCTAGTGGTCCCATAAGATTACAATGGGTGCTTTTACTATACCTTCTCTGCTTTTTGATCTGTTTAGATGCACAAATACCATTGAGTTACAGCTCCCTACATTATTCAATAGAGTAACACGCTGTGTAGACTTGCAGCCCAGGAACAATAGGCTGCAGCATCTAGCCTAGGTGTGGAGTAGGCTGTGCCCTCTAGGTTTACGTAAGTACACTAAATGATGTTTACAAGGTAGTGAAATCTCCTAATGACACATTTCTCAGAACATATCCATCCTTTAGCAATGTATGACTGTACCTAAAGTAATGACACTTTGAAGGTTAAAACATTATAATTATAAAAGTAATAAAAATTTTAAAAAATACAAATAAAAAATATCTCAAATTGACAAAACTGCACTCATAGTTAACAAAGTTAACTCTTTACTTAGTTTTTGACAAATTCGATATATAAAAATAAATAACAAATGCTCAGTGGTTCTCTGATTTTCTTCTCCCTATACATCACTCCCATGTATGACATGCTTTTCAGTAGCATCCTGTACTATACTGTTGGTTTATAATCTGTGGGATCTCTCCTTCAAGAAGGTATCCTTCAGAATCTTGGGAGAGGCTGTTTTAATTTGAAAAGCCTTTCTGCTCCCTGTTTCTGATTTGCTCTTACCCTAACCTTAGAATCACTATTTCGAGGAATATGCATTACATGGTATCAATATGTTATACCTAACATAAACAAATAATAATCAACACTAAGTGGGGAATATATATTTTAAAAAATCACCCATATTCAACATTTTAAGGACATTATGTTAACTATGTAAAATATTTTTTAAAATCTGCACATTAAAATGCAAATCAAACTTTTTAAAAAAATGACAGAACTGGGGGAGTTGCATCAGATAAGATAAATGTGTATATTATTCTTCAAATGCAGGGAAAAACTTTAATGAGAAAATGTGTATGATTCAATAGAAGTATTAACAATGTGGCTGGGTGCAGTGGCTCATGCCTGTAATCCCAGCATTTCAGGAGGCCAAGACAGGTGGATCACCTCAGGTCAGGAGTTCCATAGCAGCCTGGCCAACATGGTGAAACCCTATCTCTACTGAAAATACAAAAATTAGCCTGGCCTGGCGGCACACACCTGAAATTCCAGCTCCTGAACTTGGGAGGCAGAGTTTGCAGTGACCCGAGATTGCACCCCTGCACTCCAGCCTGGGTAACAGAGTAAAACCCTGTCTCAAAAAAATAAGATACAATAAAAAAAATAAAAATTAAAATTAAAAAAGACAACAATGAACCTGCTTAGACACACTGCAAAAGAAGTAGAAATGGCTAATAAACATTTAAAAATTAATCTCTCTAGTAATCACATAAATACAAATTAAAACAATATTCTGACACATTTTGCCTTTCAAATTTGCAATTTTTTTTTAAAATCTGTAAAACTTGGTGTTGGCTAGAAAAAAATGAAATGCACAATCTTGCATCCTGCTTGCTTGGTGAAGGCATAATTTGTACAGCCTTTTGGGCAGTATAAAAATCTCTATCCTTTTCTTGAGAAATTACCATACATTAAGCATAGTGTTACACACTTTACAGATATCCTATAGGTAACACTGATACAGTGCATTCCACATGTCAAGCACTGTGCTGTGTGCTTTACATATATATGAATTCATTTAATCCCCACAGCTGCCCTGGGAGGCAGGTAGTTGTATCTCATTCTTATTTACCTACAAGGAATCTGAGGCACACAGAGATTTATTGAATTGTCCAAGTTACACAGCTAAAAAGGTGCTAGAATATCATATCACTTAATATTTTTAGTATTATTCTGAGGTAAATATTACTCTCCCATTTCATAGGTTAAGACTTATAGATCCAGAAGGATGTGGAATTATCTAAGTCACAGAGAAGGTATACAGCAGAGATTTATAGCAATGTCTGACTTCAAAGTTCAAGACTATACAACGTCTTAAGAGCCTTTGATGAAGTTGTTCCATTTCTAGGGGTTTATTCTATCATCATTGTTAGGAATTCTCCTAAGGATTTACATAAAAATTTCTTTAAATTGTATTAATTACAAAAGTAATTGTTGGAAACCCAGGAAGCAGGGGGACACTGAGACAAAATGTGATTGCACAAGAGGCAATGCGGGGGACATGGATAAAGCTGAAAACCATCATTCTCAGCAGACTAACACAGGAACACAAAACCACACACTGCATGTTCTCACTCATAAGTGGGGGTTGAACAATGAGAACACATGGACACAGGGAGTGGAACATCACACTCCAGGGCCTGTCAGGGGTTGGGGGCTAGGGGCGGGATAACATTAGGAGAAATATCTAACGTAGATGACGGGTTGATGGGTTTAGCAAACCACCATGGCATGTGTATAACTATGTAACAAACCTGCACAATCTGCTCATGTATCCCAGAACGCAAAGTATAATAATAAAAAAAAGGAAAGATTTTTGAGCAGAGGTACATGATGCTGGACGATCTGTAGAATAGACTCAAGGCCAGGGAGAAAAAAATGCTATGAAAAAGATGAGAATAAGTATTACAGTTATTCAGGTAAGTTGTCCAGGCAAAAGATGGTAGTGGTTTGGGCCGGCCAGTAGATAAGAAGTGGATGAATTTAAGACATATTTTCAAAAATAGCTCTAAGTCCCGAGACTCTGCAATATGTCGTCACACTTTAGAAGAAGTAGTGAGCAAAGGACAGTGAGAACAGGGTCCCTGGAGAACCAGGAGGTAAGCAGAAGAGTCACAGAAGTGAAGAAATATTTCAAGAAATGATGAGAGAGTTACTGTGTAGAATGCTGAAGAGTGGTGAAGACAAGGAGTGCAAAGTGTTTTTTGCCTATGTAAACATGGCAGTTTTGGTGCTCTTCACAAAAGTAATGCGCAGAAGCCAGATAAAGTGAAGACAAAATGTACGCAGATACTTCATGCCAGACGATGGCCAAAAGGAGAGTGGGAGCCGTAGCTAGGAGTTTAGACAGAAAGAAGATTTTTGTGATTGGTTTGGGTTAGTGTGCTGGTTTTTTAACAGCGGAGGTAAAACTTGAATGACCCTGGGAAGAATTCACCCAACAGTGGTTTTCAAACTCTGGCATGCATCAGATGTAGCTGGGGGCTTGTTAAAATGAAGACTACTGAGCCACACTGCAGACTGATTTCGTGGGTTGGGGGGAGGCAGGAGAATGTGCATTAGAAGTTCCCAAGTGAACCCAGTAATGCTGGTCCTTGGGCCATACTCTACTGCAGCAGAGAGAGGCGTTAAAAATATAAATGAGAGGAAGATAAGCTATCAGTAGCATCTCTGAAAAAACAGGAAGAACCAGGGTCCAGAGGATTTGTGAAGATTTCTATTTCTGATAGGATAAGAGAAACTCTGTAAAACAGAAAGGAAAAAAAAAAGTATGAAAATAAAAAATAATTATGAAAATAAAAAGATAGCATAGCATACACCTCCTATATGTCAAAATGGTTTTAAGTGTTCTAGCACTCATCCAACCCCTAATAACAACTCCATCGGGTAGATAAATGCAATTAATATATACATTTGGTAGTAAGAAAGTAACAGAAATCCTATACAATAGATTATTTATTCTCTGGTGTCTAATTTAATCTAAAATAGAACACTGTCAGCTGGGTAGGTTGAGAAAGGGAGATAACGTGTGTATAGTTTGGAAATACATAAAATATTTAATCAGGAGAATGGGGGAAGGAGCTTATTCTGGAAATATAGTAGGACTGGTGTCATTACTGAGTGCTCATCTGAAAGTGGAATTAAGCATTTTTAGCAATAAACTACTTGATATTTTCTAGCCCTTGCAGCTGCCATGAACAAACTGTGAAAGGCAAGCTGTGGGCGTCATTAGGTTGGGTTTTTATAAGGTGGAAAAATAGGAAAGAAGTGAAGGGTGTGAATTCGTTTGTTTTTCTTTTGCTAAAAGTTGGTAGTATATTTGGGCTGTGCATTTCAAGGAGTCTAAAGAAGAAGGTAGAGACTTGAGGGAATTGACCAATAGGATTTTGAGAAAATATTTAAGGCTTTTCTAACATCCATTCTGACTGTTCACATTGTAAGATTTTTTGATAGAGGAAAATGTTCTTTTCTATCAAACTTGACACATTTACTTTCTTTTTATCAAAGGCTTAAATTCAACTCTCCCTTTAAATATGCTTTACCATTTCATGAAGCTGAAAAATGCTCCTACTACACATGCACAAATTTGAGTGTGAGACGTGTTAACGGTGTGTATATTTCATTATAATCATTCTGCATGGCACACCACACTGTGAGAAATCGATTCACTGATTTGCCAGTCCAACTAACTGGAGCTCTAAGACTCTTCCACCTTGAGATAATTAGGTTTAATCAGCAATTTTACAATACATAATAGTGGTGTGAACTAGGGCTAGTCCCAAAGAGTAAATTTTTGCTTGGTGAAATAAGAATGTATACACAGGATTTCCAAAAGAGTTCTATACGGTGTTAAAGGGCTATAGCCACTTATGATGTAATCTTCGGGGAACAAGTTGAATATCAACCTTAGAATGAAGATTATCCATGAGAGCCCATGCACATTGTAGAATTATCCTTTTTATCCTAGGTAGACACAGGCTCCCACTATATTAGATGGTTGTTGTTTCTAATCAGACAAAATATATTTATATTTAATACATTTTTCTGAAGAAGTTTGCAGAAGATTTTTAGTAAGATTTACTTCATTAAAGAATTGCCTTTACCTGTGCGGGTGCTTGTATTGACAAATTCAACAGTGGCAGAGGGCATGTGAGGTGGATGGGTGTGGTCCTCACTGTAGGCTTTCAGAATGTACTTCTCAATTACACCTCTGACAACAGGTTCATCCCAGGTCACCTCAATGCTGTATCCATTTAAGCTGTGGACTCTTGAGGGAGTTGGCACACTTTGTGGAGCTGTGAAGGAATAAAAGAGAAAATAGGGAAAATGGCAGTTCCAAGAAGAGTATCGCTCCTATTCTTCACTTTTAATGGCCACAGTAAATCAGACTCAACCATTAGCATAAATACAATTTATTAGAGTTGTAACTTTTCAGCATTGATTTAATATGACTGCACATCTTGAGCCATTCAGTTTAAGCAATATTTCAAAACCATCAAAACTCCATCGACATAACATTCTTTCAAGTCTAGTCCAGGTTTTCCAAAAACATTTAATGTACCAGATATGTTTAAACATCACTCATAAAGAAGGAGGTGGATAGTAGGCAGATAACAAGTTCAAGCAATATAATGATGTACCCCCTTTGAAGCAAGATAATTAGACTGTTATTATACATAGTGGTTTGACACTTTTATACCTTCGATGTATTAGCCAAAAAAGAAAAATCACAAATGTGATTGTGTTGTACTTGAATGCCTGAACCCATTTTCCAAATTCAATTGTTTTTCAAATTAATCTCTAAAAAGCAAAGTTCTACAATATATGATATATGGAATATATTCTTAATTGCAGTTTTTTGGGGAGGAGGGGTGGGATAAAGGAGCTGGTGCCCTTGAGATCCTACAAAGTCATTTTCAAAGTCTTGTTCTGCAGAATATCTCAAAATAATAACACAAAAGAGAATGATTAAAAGAACTACAAAACCTTAGTTACAAGTAGAGCCCCCTAATTTAAAAAAGTTATAACCTTTAACTATTTATTAGACATTTCTACAGTTCTGATCAGTAATAACTTCATCACAGCTGAGTGCACTGGGGACACAAAGAAAGAGCTCAAGGAACTCTGTGGCAGGATGATGGATGAGAGACCTGCTCTGGCTGCTCATGGACTCCCGAGCCCTGTCGATGGAGGATCACTTTGGTTTTTCCACATCAAATCTCCTCCTCTCTGACTTTACTGTTCAGCCCAATAAAATAGGACAGCTTTAAGGGAAACAAAGTGAACAAAAAGGATAAGAGGAAGCACCGAGGGGGAGAACCACTCTCCGGGCAGTTAAACCACCACGGGCACCTATAGAAAACACACAGGCCACACGATCCAGTTGCAAGACAGGGACAATGGGATTGATGTTGATTTTATTAGTTCTGAAATCTGGTACAGGGCAAAGTACAGTACTGTCTAACAGATGGTCTTCTCATAAGGGACAGAGCAAAACTGACTAAAAAATAATTAAATAGCGCAATTATTCTTCAACCCTTGGGAGCATGTAGCTGCTCAGTGTTGTGGTCAGATTGTAGATACGAATTTATGGCATAGGACTGTGGTCATATCATTGCTATAAATTCAGAGCTCTACTTGTGTACTTTCTCAGTAGTACCCCAAATGGGGACTATTAAGCGAAGTAAGCAATGTGCTTTCCAGACACCTATTAATGTTGCTGAATTATATGCAAAGCAGGCTTTGTAATATATTTGTTAATAAAGTAGAAGGGTATGAAATAGGAGCAGAGAACATGTAACAAGTGAGCATTTTATATTGGAGATTTCTCTTAGCTCTGAAGTTTTCAAAAGGATTTTAAGACATCATTCAGATCACTGTCTTATCTATAAATAGGTGATAATTTAAATCATCCTGAAAAAGTGTCAAATTGTCCTCTTCTGGAAAATATGTAGGCAGAGAGTCTTGAAGATTACTCTTAGTTGCTAATCTCTGTATTTACTTATATTTTAGATTAAGAAGATTCCTCAAAGGATGCCTGGGATAGTTACCCCCTGTTGATTAAGTGTAAGAGAATATCTTGGTGAAAATGCATCTTTAGACAAATTGTTACTTGCTGAAGAAACGTTCTTACAGAGATATAAGTGGCAATCATTTAGAGATGTGTTCAGTTTTCTGACAAATATTTGACCCAAAATGGTAGAATGCTATTGATTCACAAAACTCTTTATGCTGAATGCCTTTTTGTGGTGGTATTACAGGAAAAGATTTTGTGGCCAAAGTACAAAACAAGGCAGTTGTCTGAAATTAGGTCTAATGTACACTGTCTCCTAGTTGGTTCTCTTCCAACTCAAAAAATATTAAACCCATCAGCAATTTCTCTCTTGGGAGAGTCATTCTAAGATTCTAATAGTCAACAACTGTCCAAACATCTGCAAAAATGTCACAGACACACCTGATTCCAACCAATTGCAGGTTTCAAATGTGCTTTCTACAAGAACATCAAGAGGGTGCCACCCCATCCAAGGATAATCCTAATCTCTGACCTCAGTTTCTTGGGATCTACACCATCTGTAAAGGTTACCTATCCTTAGACATATTAGGTAGGTGGGACTATTACATCCTTAAGACAACCTAAATTTTCCTTTCTTCTGCATCCTAAGAGGAAAGGATCGAACCTGAGCAAATATTTAGCGAAGTCTTTTGATTCTAACAAATCAAAAGCACTTATCTACTAAGCATTTCAGCCATTGACAGATGTATTTTCAAACCAAGGCATGCTCTGTCAGAAGACTACAAAAATATGACTACTTTAGGGTAACAGTCCTTCCTTTTGTTTACATCCACAAACACAGGCATGTGTGTGCGCACATATGTATCTGAAGGTAAGTACCTGCTCCTGTTGTACGTCCTCGACTCCAGTCACTGTACACTGAACCTCCTTCATGCGAGGCTGTCACCCGATACAGGTATTCTTAAATGGAAACAAGCAGCAGCAAAATTAAAATAATACTCATATAGACTAACGGGAGGCTGGCAGGGAGGGAAAGGGGATGAATAGGAGACATGTAGCATTTAATTTAGAGGACCGCCACATTACCTGTAAAAGGCTGGAGACCACCCTCATGAACACTCTGCTCTTTTCCCTGGTAAACTAGGATGGAGTCATTTCCCCTGCAGTTAACAGCGCTGTCAGTTGATAGGCATCCATCCAGATTGACTCTGACAGCACCGCTGGACACAGATGCCAAGTTAACGACAGCACCCCGTGTAAATTTAACATCCTTCATGCAACCACCGAAACCTAGCAAACAGTAAGGGATTAGTATCACATAAAGGGCTTGAGTCATTAATTACCAATCATTTTTGTCCTCTGCAGTACTACATTTTGAGGAAGGGCGGGGGGTTAGATACAATTGCTAGACTTTCAAGTCTTGTTTGGGAAACCTTTTATGCCTCCCACTTTTTAATCACACTAATTTGTTGCAAAGAAATATAGTTCTGTTATTTGGAAAACACATTCGTGCATAATTATAATTTAAGTTTTGGTACTGAAATAGCATTTATTTTACCTCTTTAGGTCCACATTTTCTAATTTCTGTTTCTTCCCACAAAATAAAACTTAGGCAACTTTGTATTATGGTAGGGAGATGGCCCCATGTCTCTTAATTCCAAAACATTAAGTTACTACATAAGTCAATATTAAGTGCCAAAAAATAATATTTGAATTAGCATGATTATTCAATAAGCTCATTGGGAAAAATACACTCTGAGAATTTTATGCAGAATAGCAGGAGAGAGAACATAATTTCAAAATATATTAGAATCCTGAAATATTTCCATGAATTGCATAATAATCACTTCAGAGGTATAGAATTTAGCCCAAGTTACATCAGCCTATGGAAGAGCTATCACAGTGCTCTATCATTTTTCACAGAGTTCCATAATCTTGAATATACAAAAGAGTTACCAGTTTTACATCCCCATTAGCATGACAGGGGCCAGCCTTCAGTGTTGGCAACAGCAACACCGTGAGATTTCATGAATATGTGTTCTACACAGATGACTTTAGCACACCCACTGTGCGGTGCCATTCTGTGAAGTTTAAGAGAATGCGGATGAAATGAATTTAGAATATTCGCCACTTTTTTGTTAGACAGCAAACAAAAAAATCATCCAGTCAGCCAGGGAATACAGTGGCTTTGAATTACATGCTATTTTGTGAAAACAGAGAGCTCAGTGAAGTCTGGCGGTATTCTGTGCAGAAAACTGCACGAAATTGGGACACACAGGACTGAGTTTGAGATGCTGTAGTGTGCATGTTCTCTCTCTCTCTGAACTGTAAAGTTTGAAAGACCTCAAACACATGATCAGCTCTTTTCAAAATTAAAGCACAGCAACAGGAAATGGAAATAAAATATAATGCAATGCATAACAGTAAACTAATAGTAACGACCATATTGTTCTCTTCAGCGTTTATATGACGTCTTATTATGCGTTCTAACACATTAAGTTGCAGCCTTTTCCTTTTAAATGTCTTTTGCTATTAGCCACATTTTTTAGTCCCAACTGATCAATACTGAAAGTCTATCTTAAACACACAGTATACACTCAGTAAGTGGGGTGAATTGAATTGAAAGCAATGAAGCTCAATATAAAATCATTTGCTGGAAAATTCAGAAGCTGAGAATTTTAATTTCTTTACCAGTAGTGATTTTTCTGATGGCACGTAGCTGCATTATCTAAAGTCTCTGCGCCCTAACTTCCCTGCCAAAAAACTGAGAACAGTGGAAGGGCAGGTTGGCAAACATGTTAAGTGCTGTTATAAGAAATGCCACAATATTTTTTGAAGGGTACATAGTTCTAGTTTTGCAGGATGAAAAGACTTCTTCAGAGGGATGATGGTGATGTCTGCAAACAATGTGAACCTACCTAATGCCACTAAACTGTATATTTAAAACTGGCTACAATGGTACATTTTAAGTTACATATATTTTACCGTAATGTTTTAAAAATTAAAAATTTAGGCCTGGCATGGTGGCTTATGCCTGTAATCTCAGCACTTCGGGAGGCTGAGGCAGGCGGATCATGAGGTCTACAGATCAAGACCATCCTGGCCAATATAGTGAAACCCCGTCTCTACTAAAATAATACAAAAATTAGCTGGGTGTGGTGGCTTGCACTCGTAATCCCAGCTGCTCAGAAAACTGAGTCAGAAGAATTGCTTGAACCCAGGAGGTAGAGGTTGCCATGAGCCAAGATCACACCACTGAACTCCAGCCTGGTGACAGAGCAAGACTCTGTCTCAAAAAAAAAAAAAAAAAAAAAAAAAAAAAAAAAAAAATTAAGTTTAACAAAAAAGTGATAAAAATTCATTCACAAGATGAAAATTTCAATTTGAGAGAGCCCAGGGAGATAGGTCTTCCTTCATTTTGGAGATGAAGAAAAAGGCCCAGAGAGTTATCAAATGAAGTTTGTAAGCACTTATCCTCCTGAGGAAATGGTCCTCTGGCCTCAGGCCTTGGAGACAAAGCTACTGAGCTCTAGCGCAGGGTCCTTACAGTGTTCTCCTTTCAGCGGCAATCAGAGAGTTCAGTTAAGTTTGTCCCATGCTTTTAACTCTGTACCACCAGAAATGCTCCCCAGCCACGTAAAACATTTGAATGGGATGTGAGGACAACAAGAACAGAAAGGGCATGTTTGTGAGAGGAGTGGAAATGCCTTCTTTTCTTACTCCCTACCCTTGTGAGAATCCAAAAAAATCCCCATCCACATCATCACCTCTGGGCCTCTAAATGACTAAAAGGTGGCCCAGATCTCTAGGGTGACAAATCAGAAAAACATTAGCCCTTCTTCTAGGGAATGCAGTACTGCTGCAGGGCTCTGGCTTGGCAAGGTCAGTTGGATTTCAGCCACGTCCCCCCAACCCCCACCACCCCACCCCGCCACCAGTTTCTCCCTCTCCAAGAAGGGGTTTGGGCAGAACATCGTCTGTGGGACCACATGCCAGACCTAGTCATGTCCAACCTAGATGTATATGTGTTTACCTTCTAAGAAGATAAACATCCATCATCTGAGCTGGCGTATTTTCAGCAAATTACATTGCCCACCATTTCCAAAACTAAAAAGAAAATTGGCCTTGTATCTGATTCGGATGAAGATTATAATGTTAGTGGATTAAAAAAATAGCACTACTATGACCACAGAATAGAGCTTCAGATGGAAAAAAAAAAAGGTGCTAATTAAGAAGCACAGAAAAGGAACAAAGTTTTTAAGACAATTGATACTGGGTTGAAAGAAATACATTAAGTGAACATGATTTGTTTTAATTGCAATTGACTACATGCATGCTGCACCTCTGTATTGTGACTATTCTTCCTGATCACTGTATAAGACATGCAGTTATTTATACAGAAGAGTGTCTCTTAAAGCATCGGAGTCAGAATCTTAGGGGACAGGGGTCCCTAACATCTGTATTTTTAATAACCATTCCAGGCAATGGCAATATGTCTTCAATAGTAATAATAATAGCTAATTTTGACTTCTGTGTTTCAGGTACCATACATCAATATTTTTTCAGTGTTTTGAGAACCACTGATATGGATGATACTGCAATGATAAAAATTTAATATTGCCCATAAATAAAATACCTTTCAATATCACATACTTTGTCATAGTGTGTAGGTAGAATTATTCCCTTTGGGTCTATGGTGATGTTTTAAACTTCTGTTATTATCTTACAATTTCAGTTTTAGCCGTGTCTTTAGGACCATCAGTAGTAATGGATTTAGGTGTCATTCAAAGCACAAGGTTGTATGTGCAGGGTTTTTGTTTCTTGTTTATATTTTTTTCCCCCAGAAGCAAACAGGATTAAGTAATCTCACTCATACAAAGGGTTTTCAAGTTCTTTCTAACCTCAGAAACCTGAAAACCTAGAGAAGCTCTTACACGAATGTAATATTTTTAGCTGCTGTTACATCTTAAGTGCCTTGAAAATGTCATTACTGTCTTACACCCCAGTTATTCATTAACTCCTTACTACTACCCTTCTAAAAGTCTCCTAAGAGCTTGCCATATATTTTCTATTCAAAGGCATTTAAATCTTTATGTACTTACCAAATAGGCAAAGACTGCTTCATGAAAATTTTAACCATTCAGGGTACATAGATTTTGAAATATGTAAAGGACCTTTTCCACACATGGGAGCATGCTTCGTTACATGCTGGAAGTTACTGTGCTTTCCCCACTTGACAAAGGAGCATTGGCCAATGCCCATAAAGGAGAGTATTGATTATAATAAGGAGAGTTGACTTTATACCAGGCTGCCTGAGAGAGACTTTGTGTCTTGCTATCTGCTTACTAGCCATGTGATCTTGGGAAAGTTACTTTCCTCTCTGTTCTCCAGTTTCCTCATCTGTAATGAGGATATAAATAATAATGCCTAACACACCTGTTATGAATAGCTGACTCACTTATTCTCATGTAAGCTCTCAGAACCATGCTAGCCACAAGAAATGACACACAGATATTGTTAGCCTTTTCAAATTAATTATTTCTCTAATTACATTAAAACTTGTATGAGTTACCTTCTTACCTAAGTTATAAGTAAGGCACTTTTCCTTTTTCTTATGGTTATTGATAACTGACATATAGATTTTCACAAGTATGTTTGGAAGTCAACCAAATACACCGCACATTATTTTTTCCGCATGAAAGCTCTACTGAAAACTATGGAGGCAATTAGCATTTATGTCAAAGGAAAAAAAAGCAATGAATTGCACTGATATTTTTCTTAGTTGTGCATACCAAATTAACTTATCTTTCATCTGTAAATACAAATAATGATCAGTATCCAGAAGAACCAGAACCACATGTGTTTTCTAGAAAAATATATGAGGATATACATTTATATGCATTATAATAATGATATATGTCATATATAATTATGTACATATACACATATATCTCATATTACATCTCATATATAATTGCATTATATATTTAACATATGCATTATATATAATATGTATATTACATAATGCATATTTTTATATGCAACTATATGTAATTATGTATAATTACATATGTTAATTACTAATTTTTCCATATAAATATATATTAGGGAAGCCCCTCAGGTACCTTATTTATAATCAATCAATGTATTTATTTTAATATTTCTTCATTAAATAGTAATTACTATATATATAATTATATATCACATACATAATTATATGTCACATTAATAATAGTTAATATATATTAATTACTATTTAATCAGGATATATTGAAATAAATATGTTGATTATAAATGATGGCACATTGTTAAGGGTAACACACAAAACCATTAGAAAAAAAATGTTGTCATTAGTTTTTAGGGTTTAAATTTCTCCAGAAAAAGGGGTGCTGTTGGGTGCTTTTAGCCAGAGTCTATTGCTATTTTCTTGAAACACAGAACCACCAAAACCTGTTAGCACCAGGGCTGTATGGATTTGTGAATTCCTCCAGATGCAGTTTACCTTGTTGCAAACACAAATCTTGATAAGAGTTGAGCAGCTCCTGTGGGATTCCTCCCACATAAACTGGTGAATTCACCACCAGTGGCTGGGCTCCAGACTCTGACGCATGCTTCATCAGTCCATTCATACTTGCTGATATGAAAGAACCTTCCTTTTTAACGATGACTTTATTCCACTTTCCATCACAATAGGATAGTCCCAGTAACAGATCCACTTGTGTAAAGGCAAGACTGGTATTTAACCGGAAGCTCAATATTCCACTTTTCAGTTCCATCTGTATTTTATATTAAAAAAGAAAGTAGGTATATAAAAAGGCTGCAGAAGGGCAGTTTGGGAGACAGCTTCAATTTCTTGAAGAAAAGCAAGACATTTCCCTGAAAGCACTCTACAGAAATGTTCCACTTTATCCTAAGCCTCTGCTTGGGAACATAGGAAATACTTTTCAAGCTTATAGTTGACATGAAGAATGTTGTATTGAGTCAAACAAATTCATACCTTGTAATGATTATACGATGTGATGCCATGTTATGTAGACCTAAGGTTTATTTTTGGTGCAACATAGTTAAAAGACTAAACCTCACCATAAGTGACTGAATGACCGAAGAGGACAGAACAGTTTGAACTGTGACTCTTTTTGAATTTTTAGAAAATGAGAAAATACTACTTCATATATCAATTTAATTTGGGGGAAAATATGACAAGACAATAAGAAAATGGAATGTCAAGCTTGATTAAGCTTATTTTAACTGGCTAGTGAACTCAATTTCAAATTTGTAAGACATATTTTGATTCATTATTTCAGTTTTATTCTAAATCTCTAACATAATTTCTTCTATGTGTATTCTATTAGATTACTGTTCCAAATTTTCATGGTAAAACATAAGTTCATACATTTTCCTTCAAAATGTCTCATGATCATTATTTTACCTAATATATTTTTACTTTGTGAGAAACTGTATCAGTGACCATAGGATATCTAAAATCTTGAGATCAACTGTGTCAAGTAAAACAAATTAAATCATGCCAGGTACAAATTATGAATTTTCCCATAAAAGTATCAGCTTCAGGAAGGATCTCAGGTAAGCACTTGTTCATTTGTCTATCCATTTATTCAATAAATATCAAGCCTCTTACCATGTGCTCTATGCCTGCTGCTCTAAGGTAAACACTGCTCCTAAGAGTCATACGCTCTAGCAGCAGAGGAAAACCCGTGGGGGCAATACTACAACCAAGACAGGAAAGGGGTAAAATGAAAGCCTTTTGCTCCCTGGAAGTTGGGAAAGGTTTAAAGTAAGGTTGCGGAAAGTATTTAAGATTCATGGAGGGTCACCCAAGGAGGGAGACTACTATCCAAGAAATGAGAACATTACGTTTAGAGAAAGGTACCAAGTTAGGTAAGACAAAGGGAGGTGGGAGGTGAGGTAGTGTCTTGCCAGCTATGTAGAAGCCAGATTTTAAAGGCCTTTCAGTGACAGGAGAGTCTCACATGGAAAGAATGTTTGCTGTCTCTCTGACATCAAAACCCATATTCTTTCCACTATTACCTTGCACTAAAAGTTTACCCTACCAGAAATAAGAAGTACATACTGAAAACAAAATCTCAACTAGAATTCAGGAAATGCATTAGGAAATCCATATATTTGTGAAAACATGTTGAGAGCCATTAAAATAAGGATAATGATGATGCTGATGATAGGGAAGACTCAATCTAAGAAGTATTTGTAAAAGTAACTCATTAGGACCTGGTAAAAAGGTAAATGTGTTAGATGAATGAAAAAGAAGTTAAGAACACCCTTCATCTTTTTTTTGGGTAACTAGGAGGATGTTTTGCCATCATCATGAAACGAAAAGCATTTAAAGAAAGGCTGAGTGTTGTTGTTGGCAAGGAGGAGGGGTAAGTTTATTTTAGATACCTTGAGTTTGAAATGCCTATAAAACATCCAGATAACACTCTTTTTGACGAAATCAAACATAAAGATACTCACTTTGGTTATGGCCCAGTAAAATGGAGAAAATACATGACAAAATAAATAAGATTACCCAGTGAGTATAAAAAGACTGAGAGAAATGGGAAAAGAATAGTGTCCTCAGCAAGACCAATGTTTTAAGGGGACAGCATAATAGAAATAGTTCTTTTAAGTGACAATGATCTCCTTGAAGAAGCTAAGAGAACTTAATGAAATCAGCAGAAACGAGTATGTCAGAAAATCAGTAGGGAAGAATAAGAAAGAACACAGAATGACAGAAAAAGAACAAATAAGATAAGAAACAAAAAATTATTGGACTAGGAAATGTAGGGGGTCATTGACCACTTTAGAAAAGTGATTTTGTAGGAGGGTGAGGTAGTGGCAGGAACCTAATGCACATTCGAGGGACTGAAGTGAGATGAAAAAGTAGAAATAACAAAACTAACCATTTTCAATGCACTTGACCATGAAGGTAAGGAAAAGTACAGTGGAGGAGGGTTCACAGGCAAAAGAAAAATACTAAGAGGCCAGATAAGGTGCCTCATGCCTGTAATCCCAGCACTTTGGGAAGCCTAGGCAGGTGGATCACAAGGTCAGCAGATCCAGACCATCCTGGCTAACATATGAAACCTTGTCTCCACCAAAAATACAAAAAATTAGCTGGACATGGTGGCACATGCAGAGGTGCCATCACAGGTCACTGCAGCCTTGGACTCCCTGGCTTCAGCAATCCTCCTGCCTCAGTCTCCCAAGTAGCTGAAACTAGCCACAGTACCTGGCTATTTTTTTATTTTAATTTTTGTAGAGGGTTTCACTGTGTTGCCAGGCTCATCTCAAACTACTGGCCTCAAGATATCCTATAATCCCAGGCCTCCTGTAATCCAAGGCCTCTAAAAATGCCGGGATTACATGAGCGAGCCACTGCACCCAGCCTTAATTTTTCTATTTTTTTTTTTTTTTAGTAAAAGTTACATAGGTTAATATTATTATTTAATACAGTAAAAAAGCAATCAATGGAAGAAAGTGTAGAGTGGAAGGGTGGCAGAGCAGTGCAGACCTCCAGTGCAGGCATATGGTCCTCAGGAAGAGGAGCCAAATGGTAAACATCTTTGTATTCTCCACAGTGTATGCAAATGTAGATGACTCAACAATGCTCGGTGAAGGTTACCACAGCGTAGCTCATTCACATGTTCACTCATTCATTCATTCGCCAATATTGATTAACATAATAATTGATAAGGCTTAGGCACTGAGGATACAGTTATAAAGAAGAAAACCAAAGTCCTTGGATTCATAGAGATTATGTTTCAGAGAAAGAAGCCAACAATTCCCAAGAAGACAAATAAATATTTAAAGAAGCAGAAATTTTAATAAATACTATGAAGGAATAAATTTCCATTTCCCTTCTTAACAATGTTGGCATCATATGAACTAGGAAGGTAAAACTCATTGCATTGAACATATCTTGGAATCTTAAAATCACCAAGACTTGGATTTAATTGTCTATTTGCCTAGAAATCGAGAATCTAAGGGTAAGATTTTCATATTTTTCTCCTGTTTCTATGCTAGTTATTTAAAATGACTTTTTAAGAATTAAGATTTTTATAACATATTTAACAGTAGTATCAGACTAATGATTACAGACAAGTAAAGCAGTTACAGCTGCCCATTGTATTTAGGAAATGTATAAAAATGTTTATAGCTGTCCTATTCATTGTAGTATAAATGGGAACAACCAATACATCGATGAGAGAAGAAATATACTACACATCCATGAAAATGTATACCCTTGTGGACACATAAATGACTCAGAAACAATGTTGAATGCTAAATATAGAGTATAAAACCAATTTTATAAATTTCAAAAGCAAGAATTTTTAGGCATTCATATATGTGTTCAAACTATAAAATGCATGTGAATAATAAATACAAAATTCTGATTACCTATTACATCTGAAAGGAGATGGAAACAGGAAAGACTTTATAGAGAGACAAGAAATGATAATATTTTAGTTATCAGGTGTGGTGGTAGGTTCAGGAGTGTTCCTTATATTATCATACTTGATTATATGCCATATGTAAAATATATAATATATATATATTTGAAACTCATGTCAAAAGATAATGAGGGAAAAGGTGTTTTTCATATATTAAGATAGTAAACTATATTTTCGTAATTTGTTTTATCTAGTCTGTTTTCTTAAAATTATAATTTTTACTGTTGTCATTTAAAAAAATTTCTAGGATTATAAAATAAAAAAATGTTTCACAGGACTTCAAAACTAAAAATGAATTCGGGAAAAAAAATGAAAACAAATGTGAATTTGTAAAGGAACCCCAGTTGAGTGTAATGCGAACACATGGTTTGTTTATTTTAAAGTTGGGTCTGATATTTTAAAGTAATTTTAATCAAATTAATTCACTCACAGCAAGAAAATCAGGTCCATCTTTGTTGTAAATGAAAAGAAGCAATCCATTTAATTGGTCAGTTCTGAACTTCAAGGAAATTTCAAAGTTCATTCCACCATGAAACACATATGGATGAAGTTCCAAGAACCCTTTAAAGATAAAAATATGTATATATTAGCAGGTAATACAATATTACCCACATTCTAAGGGTGCTGTGAAACTTTTGGACACATTCTGCCATTGAGTATATCTCACAAAAGATGATGCAAATCAATGTTAAGAAATTCCTTTTGTAATTGTACAGAAGTGGCAGAAAGACCTTGATATATTAATACCTTTTAAGAGGAAGAAATCTGCTAAATCATGTATTGTCTGTACTATGTAAGATTATTACTGTTTCAAATAAATATTAACAATAAGTAGTTTGCATTGACTGAAAGAAACTCAGAATGACATTGAAGAAAGCAGAACAATAAAAAGGTGGGCAGATTACATTATTAATGCCATATGCCTTTCTGTACTGAAGGCAGTTTAAGCAAGGTAATAACCGATCAACTTAGCTATAAACGTAGAAGGGGGAGATGGGTTTCTACTTGAAGAACAAGCCGCCATTATCCCTCTCCCCTTACCCCTGGTAGAAGTCTCCGCTCTGGCCAGGCAGAGACTCAGTGTGTGTGAGTCAGGGGTAAACTACAGACACTTACACCTCCACTTTTATTGTAACCTTTTGAGCAGTGGCAGGGATGGTGGTTCTAGTCCCCAGCTCTCTCTCAATGGCCTATTTACCTCATTACCTAGCTGAAAATTAACTCTTAAAAACATTGTTCTTCTATATAATGAGATAAATAAGTATTTGTGGATTCACCTAATAAACAAAACTCCTTTGAAACATCTTTCTAAGTGCATTCTAAGTACACATCTCTAATTGCATTCTAATTTCCAAACAACTGACTTGCAAATGGACATTGGTGATGCTAACATATGTAAATCAAGAATTGCCTGGGCTACCAGAGATATTATACATGGATGTATACTTACGAGTCTTATCATTTATATTGCATATTCAGACGTTGAGAATAAATTTGTGTGCACCACTGGAATAACTAGGTATTTCTGGGATACTAGGTTTGTATGAGGTCAAGTTAATCAAACAGGAGAGATTAAATTATACCAAGGATAGAACACAGATTCTAAGTGAACACACATGTCTCTTCTAGAGCATTACCTGCTCCTAGGAAATGAGCTGCCTCATTTAATGAAGCAGGGCATCCCTCCCAGCTGTTATACACGTTGATTTGTTCTTCAGAACTCTGCCAATCCAGAGGTTCCCAAGTAGCCGACGGACTGTAATTCTTCATAAAATGTACATCCTTGAGACAGCCCACAAAACCCTTTTGGATTATCTCTGCAGGAGTTTATAGATATCAAGAAATATGTATTTTGAAAAATTATTCTCAAGCAATTAATTTTATGTGCCATTAAAATCAAAGAAATAGGCACTAGCTCTCACTACCTATTTACTGCAAGCCTCTTAATGATTCATGTAAACACCACACCGTCAGCTATAGTAAATGACAGCAGTTATAATGTTTAGCACTGGTTCAGACCCATCATATCTACAGAAACAGATGTTTATGCAGAAACCTTGGTTTTGCAGTAGCAAGAATATTGCCTTTTCAACTAACCCAGGCAATTCATCAGCCACTGGCATCCAAAAGAAAGTACTATAACTTTAAAAGTCAGGTTTGAAGGGAGTATTTCTATTTAATACATAGTTACAGTTCCGATTCCTCATCTTTGAACTAGTATGTTACCCAAGTAAAACAATAATTTGGTTTCATGTTTTTGGAAATGTATACAGTGCTGATTTTGAATGTGGAATCTCCAGGCCAGGTAGATGTGGGGTTTATAAATACAACAAATGGGGTGATAACAGAAGGTTGAGAGAGAAAATGTGCAAATGAGAGAATTAGAGAAAAAGTAAGAAAAAAATCAAAAGGAGTGGAGGGCGCACTGAGGTTGAATTTCACACACCCGCCTCCTTTCCTATGGGGCAAAGCTTAGTTTTCAGCTTTGAGTTTATGAGAGTTTTTTAAAGGCCAATTTACACAGACAAAACAAAAATGTTTATTCATAATGCAGATGTGTCCTCTGCAGGAAAAGTACTTAGTGTCAGGATATTCTCTCCTTCTAGTACCTGAAAATATTTCCGAGAAGGGCAAAAACCTAAAACAAAGGGTGTGTGTGTGTGTGGTGTGGTATGTGTGGTGTGTGTGTGTGTGTGTGTGTGTGTGTGTGTGTGTGTGTGTGTGTTTTAGAGGGATTTTCAGCCTCAAGTAGTTGAATGGAAACCCTCTCTAATCTAGAGACATTTCCAAGGAGGTAACTATAATCAGCCTTGAGGATTCAATTATATCCCTCTCCTAAATTTGCTGAACACTTTCTATTCCTTTTGATCTTCATCAGGATTCCCTGAAGACTATAACCCATGAACAAATTATACTTATCTGGGTCCTAGCTTATTTGTAATATTTATGTAGTTATATTTTAACTTCCTGGGAGAGACTTGGGAGGTACCCTGTGATTCTTAATGAGGACTTGGGAAACAATCCTAGAATTATTAGCATTGCGTTTGAAGGGTGATTTTTTTTCCTACCTAAGGTTAATTCCATTCATGTTCGTTTTAATTAGTTTCATTTTAGAATATGTTCTTGTGCTCTTGTTCTAAAAATATGAGAATCACTTTGTCTGTAGCTCAATTATAGCTCTTACAGCATTAGGTTGGAATTATCTGTTTATACACCTGTGACCTCTATTGTGATAAATACCACATTTTATTCATGTATGAATATCTAGGGATTGGTTTAGTGCCTATCATAGAGTATTCAGGGAATGTTCTTCACTCTATTTAGAGTATAAATCAAGCTTGTAGTTTTCCGTTTCCATGTTGTTTCATTCAACTTAAAATCTTAGAAAAAACTATGCGTAAGCCCTAAAATAACATGCCTTTGACTGAAATTATTATAATTGATTTCAGCAAAAGTTTTAATGAATTCCTTTTATATATCAAGAACTGGGTATTAACAATAAAAATACAAGTCATATGGAAAACACGGTTCCTTTAAAAAGAGGAGACCTAAAGGAAATTTTTGGCACATTGATACAGAAAATATAGCATGAGGTAGAACATAACACTTATTCTTACTTTAAAATAATGTAAACTGATCCTATTCTAAGTTCAGATGACAACACATAATATTTCTTACTAAACTTACCAGAATCCTTCCTAAGGATGGTGTAACTTCGCGGCAGCCCTCCCAGAAACACTCCTGTGTTATCTCCAATAACAGTACTACCATTCGGCGTGGCAGAGGAACCTACAGAAAAGGAGATGAGAAATATACCTTCACCAGGATACACCATTTGTACTAACTCAGCAAATAATAAAATCCTTCAGCAGCCTTCGGGATACCATTCGCTTGGCTCTCCTCTCTCCTCATTGCCTGTTCATTATTGTTCTTCCTGGTTCTTCCTCAGCATCCCAGCATCACGATGTCGGAAGGATGCAAACCACCTCCCTCTCAGACCTCTTCCTTTCTCTACCTATACGGACCCCCTAAGTACTCCAGAGGGATGAATAGTGCATTGGGTTCCAATACAAACTACCAGGGCCAAAGGCCACGAGGAGCCTGGGTCTCTGACTGTGTGGCATAACAATGGAAATCCCTGTTCCTATTTTGAATGCCCACCTTCTTTGAAACCAGGGACAAAGTTATTTGTGTTTGTTTTTCTAGACCCCAATCCACTCCAATGAGCCCTACTTACACCGGTTCCCTTGGCTTTCAATATCATCGTTTGCTGGCAGCTCCAACTTAGGAACTCAGACTTTTTTCTTGAGCAGCCTGCCTGCTATCTCCCCACGGATGTCTCAGAAATCTCAGTCTTAGCATGTTCACAGCTGAACTTTGAACATCTCTCTCCAAACCTGCTTGCCCCACGTGGTGCACTCTCTGGTTTTGGCAGCTACATTCTTCCATTTGCCTGAGACCCAAACCTGACAGGCTTGCTCTACGTTAGGGGCTGGCAAACTCTGTCAAAGGCCAGATACTGCCTTTGTAGACTATTCAGACTCAAGCAGCCATAGATAATACATCAATGAATGGGTGTAGCTATGTTCCAATCAACTTTATAAAAACAGCTGTGAGCTAGATTTAGCCCATGGGTGATAGTTTTTCAGCCCCTGTTTTACCTCAATCTCATTATCAAATCCTGTTAATTTGACACTCACAATATAACCAGAATTTGAACACTTCCTATTTTATCCACAATTACCTCTCTGGTTCAGATCTCCATGACTTCTTATCTGAATTCTTACAGAGGTATTGTGGAAGCCTATTAACTGATCTCATGTTTTCACCCTCATTCCCCTTAACATTTACTCTCAAGAGAGCAGCCAGTGTGATCCTTTTAAAGAAAGCAGTCATATCATGTCATTCCTTCCTCAAAATCCTCCAACAATTTCCTTCTAAGTAAAAGCCCGCAAAGTCCCCTATAACCCGATCCCTAACAGCCTCTGTGATCTTCTGTCCTATCATTAGCCCTTTCACACCCTCTTTCCCATGCTGGCCATCTTGTTGGTCCTTGACATGCCACATATAGTGTGTTCCCACCTCAGGGTCCTGATACTTGCTGTCCTCTCAACCCAAAGCATCCTCTTCCTGAATATTTGCATGGTTTGCTCATTCGTCCCTCAAGGTCTGTGCTCAAATGTCACCTCATCAGAGAGACCTTCCTTAACACAGTCCTGTATAAAATTGTAACACACTCAACACACACACACACACACACACACACACACACACACACACTTTCCTTCTCATCTTTTTTATTCTCAGAATTTACCACCACTTAATACTTGTTTAAATTTATTTATTCTGTATTTTGCCACCCCATTCCTCGCCCAAAATGTAAGTTCTACCGTGTTCTCTTTGCTCCGTGTATCCAGAGTGCCTAGAACAATACCTGGAACATAGGCACTGATTAAAATTATATATTTCTTGAATGATTTAATAAAAGCCTGCATCATCATATAGGTACAGTGACCATGTTGTAATTACATAAAGATGGCAGATAGGGTAGGCTGGAGCAAAAACTAAACTTCAATTTGCAAAAACAAGATGTGTGTCCCAAGAATGCATCCTATCAACTGTGTAAGTTAGGAAAAAATATTTACTTTTTCTCAGTCTTAGTTTCCTCATCTCCAAATGCAGACAAAAAACTGTTCTCTTCTACTTTACTTGCCTTTTGGAGGTCCAAAGTAACATGAGAGGACATAACTAAAAGCCTGTGCAAATTGTAGACAATTATAAAAGACATAGGATGCCTACTGGTGACTTCATTCTTATTATTTTTATTTATTTTACTGAAGACCTGTGTGGATGAAAAACTGGTTGCCAGGCTTCATCATTTTAGGAGCACCCCAAAGGCAGATTCAACAGCAATTTAGATGAAATTGAGTAGAAATGATGGTAAAATAAGAAAGTAGGAATATAGGCAAGAGAGAAGTATGGCAACACCAACATATCAACAGGGCTATTTATACATATCAAAAAGTACTTACCTGTATATATCCCGTCCACAGTGATTTGGCCAAAAGCCTGATGCCTAATAGCAATTATTTCATGCCATTTGCCATCACTATATTGTTTACCATGATCATTAGTTGTAGTTACTTCCACTGGTGACCCCTTAAAGGAATGAATAAATTGAATCAATGTTTATATATGCATATCTACATATATACATACACATACAGACATACACACACTTATACATTTGTTATAAACCAATTAACAAGTTTCAAAATTACAATCCTGATGCAAGCATGCACACATTTCAAACAGAACTCAAAATTAAAGTTAATGTCTAGCATCATTCCAGCTTTCCTGTGATGTATTAATACTTCCCTGAGCACCACAGTGCACAGATCTTTAAAGGTCTCATCTTTGCAATAAGAATTTCTTACAAAGCCACTTGCATTTTCTGATGAGTAGCTGTATTCATCAGAAAGGTAAAGAATTTTCAATTATAAAATTTTAGACTTTAATTTTCTGGCAGACATGTAAAAAAGGAGAGAATAATTTAAAACTAATAAAATGATATTCAAAATGGGTTCTAAAGATAGAGAGATACCAGACAAGTCACTCTTAACTTCACAAAACTATCAATAACAAATGGGAATGACATTCACATGAAAAACTAGCCAGTTATGATACATTAAACCTAAGGGTAGAGTTAATGGTAATACACAATGCTTTGTGGTCAAAATCTGACATTTATAGTTCTGGCTAAGGTAATCATATCATAGTTAAAAATGAGTTTCTAAGTGATAAGTCATAGGAAATGGCAGATATTAAGAACAGAGTTTAGCAAAAAAAGGAGGTAAGAATTAAAAAAATGAGAAAGAGAAATAGAAGAGACACCTGCCATCCCCCTCCTTTCGAGCCAAGTAAACACTTTTCCAGTATGTTATGGTAGCCTTGGTTACCTGTAGTAACATTTTCAGTGTTAACAAGAAAATAAGGCTAAGTGAAAGATATTCCAACTTTGTCACCAACATCACTACTACTACTATTAAAGAAAAGAAAAAAAACAGAAATTACTCTAAAACTTCAAAATGAAATAAATTTTATTCTTAATAAAGTTGATTTACTTAACAAGAATAAAGCTTATTCTAATAAAATCTTTAACAATTAAAAATAAGATTGGGTAAAATATTACCAAAACATTTAATTACCAGAAAATTTCACCAAACTCTAATAATTTTGCTATATTGTTTTTTCAAAAAGAGAAAATAAATAAATGTTTTATGTAATGGAGCTGAAGATGTATTTTGAAATACATACAATGTTAATCATACTATCTTTAGTATGATTTCTGTTTATCTTTCTCTGAAATAGCTTCTGTGATATAACATGTCCACTCTACACATTTAATTGGCTCCTGTCGGGCCTCATAAAGAGCTTGACAACATGCATGACATACAGAATTTCATGTTACCAAAGTAAAAAAAAAAAAAAAAAAAAACCAAGCTTTTAATTTCCCATGAGTATGAGTGGGTTACCTCTCACATGGACAACATTCCAACTTTCACAGACAACTCTGTCACCTAGAAACATGACCATTTGGCAAGTTCTAGACTTTGTATTTTTGTAGGTTGACTTTCCTTATATTTGTTTTGTCTACACACTTTATTTTCTTCAACCCTATTTCAACATTTTAATATTTTACAAACACACATTTCATTATCATAGTTTAATAATTAAAACCAGAACTGGTGTTGTGCCCAATTAATGTGCCCTGTTAGCATGCCCATTAGTTTTTCCATTAGTGAATTCAACAATACTAATGGGATTACTAGCATGGGATGCTAATTGGGCGTGACATAAGAAACTGGCTTACTTCTTAGCAAACCCTTGCTAATGATGAAATTAATGAGCATTTTATTAAATGCTGTCTCATCAAAGTGTATTTAGTTAGCGTTAAAATTGTTACAAACGATGCTGCATTCTAAAGATCAGGTGTCTGAGTAAGTGGTTCTTCATATTTTGTTTGGCAACAATCTGAAGCATTAATAGTTCTCTAGATCAGAAATCACATTTGTTGGAGACAAATTCAAGTACATTATCTACAGCCTCAGCATGCCAAACTTATTTTATACTGACAGCAATTTAGCACATCATTTTTTGATGATGATTTTAAGACTACTTTCCCCTACCCATGTTAAAAGAACAATTCTGTGATGACTTCTGGTGTCATATTATGCATGTTGTTCTTTCTATTTAGAACATATGAGACACATTCAATAGATGCTATTCAGAACTGTGTAAAAGCTTTCATTTTAACAGCTTGCTTCCAGGTAAGGTCAGAATATGACGTGAAGTTCCTGTAAATGTCACTGAACATAGAATATTTAAGGGATAAACATGGGTCATTACTGGTCACTAAAATATTACCTGAACAAATATACTCAAAATTGAATTTAATTAAATGGAGAATGGGAAAAATACAGCTAATTGTTGGATATAACAAAAATTACAGTAATTAAAAGATGGAGTTAACTTTTCTTTATTGTATCTTTTAACAATGATAAGTGTCCAGTTTATAATATACACATTTCCAATTTTGTGTACTATGAAGAATCTCCCTTTCCCTAACCATTTATTCAGTAGAATGCCTTGGATAGTTGGAAGACAAACCAAATACATTTTTATATCTATAACTTCTATATAGTATTACATTGTTATATAAGGAATTTATTACTAGATTTTATTAAGATATTTTAGAAAGAGCAAAGTACATGAGGACCTCCAGTTATTTTAAAATATGTGCTAGACAATTACTTTAAAATTCCTTGAAATTATCTCATAATTCAAAATTTGGTTATTTTGAATGAGTTCAGTAAAAACAATTTTAAAAGAATCATCTTATTTTTTCCAGATTAAAGTCAAATTATCTGAAAAACAGATCAGTTTAAACAAGGCTGGGCATGGTGGCTCATGTCTGCAATCCCAGCACTATGAGGCCAAGGTGGGAGGACTGCTTGAGGCCAGGAGTTCAAGACCAACCTGGCAAAATAGCAAGACCTTGTCTCTAATTTTTAAAAAAATAAAAAATAAAATAAACATATAACAACTAGATCTTTATATAATCATTATAAAACTAGACGTTTTAACCCAGAACTTGGGTAATTTTCTTCAATTATGAGTAGTAATATTTTACCAACAGTTATTGAGTCAGTCAGCCAGGTAATATGTCAGTGATCATTTATTTACTGAGCATTTACTATGTTCCAAGGACTGTTCTAAATCCTGAGGAAGTATCTGTGTACAAAACCTTCCTAGACTTTGTCCTCACTGGATAATACAGTCTGATAAGAAAGACATCGTAAGTACATAATTACCTGTATGATTAGTATAATACGGTATTCACTAAACTCATCCTCATTTAAAGATTAAAGGAGGAAAAGTGGCTTAAAGTGGTACCCAAAGTATTTAAAATATAAATAAATGTAATGTGAATAGAAGGCATGTGAAATAAACTTCTATCCTTTTTTAAACCCAGGATAGCTCTAACTTCATACAAGAAGCTGCACTGATATTACTTTGGAAAAGGAGGGCAGACAAGAGAAGAATATTCAAAATCTTCACCGTCCCTCAGTTTTAACACTTCTTTGTCTAAAAATGAGTGAGGATTTCATTATAAATTTAGAAAATATGTTTAGTACCTGCATCAGAGTACAAATTCCTTGGAGGTAAGGAAGGATACCGTCCTTGCTAGCATGAGCTCATTGTTTCATATATAGATAGCATCATGACCCACGAGCACTTAGTGTAATGCATCTGGTTACATTTTCTCAGCTAGATCCTAAGGCCATCCTGCTCAACCCATACCTTACATTAAAAAAAAAAAAAAAAAAAATTGTCACTTTCCTGAAAACTCGAGCAGTTTTTACCTCATGGAGAGAGATTATTTCAGATAAAAATTTACTTACTAGACATAATTAAACTCTCCCCACTCCCCTTAGCCCTCAACTTGGCTTTAACAATTTTATTAATACTTGGCTGGCACCTATGGACTATGTATATAGGGTTTGGCTATATAGGGTAGGGACAGAGCAACTGGGAAAGCTAATGGCAGTGACAAGTACTCTAAGTAACTGTGTGAGTGAGAAGTGTAAGGTGGGGGCAGACATGATGGGCAATACCCTGTGAATGTTTCTCTGAACTCTTTGCCACATTTAGCACCAGCCTGTCCAGTTGATCACTGTAAAGGAAATGAAAAAGATGAGCCCTTCCAGATGAGTTTCCCAGCTGCCATTCTCCATTAAGCACTGTTTGACCCCTTTACCCTCCTATCCTGCAGAGTCTTAAGGTATGGCATCCTTTAGAAAAAGTACCACCACATGTCAAAAGAGAGAGCAGTCAGGCTTCAGATTTGGGGAGATCATTTACGAATTAATTCTCCAATGACTGTATCATATTTAGTGGGGGGTGGGGGGGCTATAAATACTCAAAATCTGTGATGACCAACCAATGGCCAGAATCCTAATGAGTGTCATTTTGTTCATTTTTCTGTTCCCAGTGCGTAACTGTGGAGTCCAATAAATTCTTAGCAAAGTTGCATTGAGTGAAATGATTCAGTGCTATTCAAATAATTGAATTCAGTGCTAGTTCTATCCCTAAACCACTCTATGACCCTAGTTAAGCCACTTCATCTAAGGCAGGGATGAAAACAATATCAACCTCAAGGGGCTACTTCAAGAATGAAATGAGATCATTAACAGGAACCCACTTTGTATACTTTAAATCTCTATAAATAAGTGCTTCTGTGATTAGTTTTTCTCCATCTGGCTTCTTCTTAAATATCTCCAGATAGTAACAGGTTGAAGTGGAAAAAGCAGAGCCAGATTTTTCTTTCTCAATGACAGTCTTCTCTTTTACCACACTCTCTCCTTTCTTTTTCTGATTTTTGTTGATTTTTTTAACTTAACCTTGTTAATTTGGATGTCCTGCAGAACATTTTTATTAGTAGTACCTAACTTAGTTTTCTACATTTAAAATCAAGCATGTGCCCTATTTAATGACAACAAAACATCAATATAATCTACTCCCTTATTCCACCCACACTCCGCCACTAAGCTGGTAACTTTAAAACTTTAAATTCACTCATCTTTCCTCTCCTTCAATTATCACTAATTTTAGCAACAAATGATTAATAACAGTTTGTTTTCCCTTGTCCTTGCTATACTTCCCTTTCAAAGATTCTTATTTGGCACTGTAAAACAGAGTTCTATTCATTCTGTCATTAAATATTTAGGCATAACTTAATATTGCTAGATTTGTTATTCACTGATGCTTCTTTTTATATTTCTGACTCTATTATTTTTCCTTTTGGTTAGATTACTTACTGAAATATTTGTTTACAATGTGGTACATAGATGGCTTTTTTCTGAATTTCTGGATATTAACAACCATCTTTCTTTCATGCTGAAAATCAGTGTAGCATTCTAGCTAAAATCATGGTCTTTGGAGCTTGATTGCTTGTGTTTATAATGTGGCTTGGACACTTATTAGTGTTCTGACTTGGGGAAAAATTAACTTACCTGTGACCTAGATTCCTTACCTGTAAAATGGGGATATTAAAAGTATCTACCTCAAGAAGATCCAAGATGGCCAATTAGACACAACTCCAGTGCACAACACCCAGCGAGAGAGACACAGAAATCCAGAGATCTCCTAGCTCCAACTGAGGGAACAGGTACATTTCAACAGGTCTGGTCTGGCAGTGAGCAAAGCCCACTCAGGGCAGACCAAGGTGGGAGGTGTGCTGCTTCATCCAGAAAACGCATCTGACCAGCGAGTCGGAGGTTAGCACTCTGGCGCTCTGGTCCAGATACAGTGCTCCCCCAAAGCCTCACCAATACACAGAACAGGGGATGTTTACAAGCACAGAATTGAAGAAGAGGCTGTGGACTGAGCTATCGCCCCCCCGCCCCCACCCCGTTGTTCCAGAGAGAGAGGGAGCTGTAAGCCTGGAGCAGCTGGGCGGGCCCATAACCCATGACCACAGAGAGAGGAAGCTGAAAGAGGGAGACTGCTGGGTGTGGCTGGGTGGGTCCCTACCCTCCCCCATAAACTCCAGAGGGCTGAAGCTCTGACTCCAGTGGGTTGTGCAGCCAGGCCACTGTCTGAGATGAACTCTGAATGATCCAGCCCAGTGGAGGAAGGGCACAACCCACCACTAGAGGGGTGGGACTGGGCTACATGTTTTAACAAAAAACACAGGAAGCTTACGTAGCAACGGGACAGCGTTCTTGACAACCCAGCAGCGCCTACGGGTCAGCAGAAGAGGTGGGCCTAATCTCTCAGTCTAAATAAAAAAGACACAGGAAGCTTCCCTAGTAACCTGAAGGAGTCCCTAGAAACTCAGTAGTGCCTCCACAGGCAGACAAGCGACCTCATAAAGCAGCTTCCTGACACCACAGCCAGATAAATCCACAAAGATGGGAAAAAAGCGCAAAAAAGATGAAACCATTAAAGACCAGAACACCTCTTCTCCTTCAAGGGATCACGACTCCTCAACAACACAGAATCACAACTTGACTGAGGAGTATGACGAATTAATAGAAACAGGCTTCAGAAGGTGGATAATAACAAACTTTTCTGAGCCAAAGGAACATGTTCTGACTCAATGCAAAGAAACCAAAAACCTTGAAAAAAAGTTAGATGAACTGCTAACTAGAATAACCAGCTTAGAGAAGAACATAAACGACTTGATGGAGTTGAAAAACACAGCACGAGAACTACATGAAACAAACACAAGTTTTAATAGCTGAATCGATCAAGCAGAAGAAAGGATATCAGAGATTGAAGATCAACTCAATGAAATAAAAAGAGAAGGCAAGATGAGAAAAAAGGAGTGAAAAGAAATGAACAAAGCCTCCAAGAAATATGGGATTATGTAAAAAGACATAATCTACACTTGATCAGTGTACCTGAATATGATGGGGAGAATGAATCCAAGCTGGAAAACATGCTCCAGGATATTATCTAGGAGAACTTCCCAAGCCTAGCAAGGCAGTCCAAATTTCAAATTCAAGAAATACAGAGGACTCCACAAAGATATTCCTCAAGAAGAGCAACCCCAAGGCACATAATCGTCAGATTCAGCAGGGTTGAAATGTAGGAAAAAATGCTAAGGCATCTAGAGAGAATGGTCAGGTCACCCACAGAAGGAAGCCAATCAGACTCCCAGCAGATCTCTTGGCAGAAACCCTAGAAGCCAGAATAGAGTGGGGGCCAATATTCAACATCCTTAAAGAAAAGAACTTTCAACCCAGAATCTCATATCCAACCAAACTAAGCTTCATAAGTGAAGGAGAAATAAAATCTTTTATGGACAAGCAATTATTGAGAGATTCTGTCACCACTAGACCTGCCCTACGAGAGCTCCTGAGAGAAACACTAAGCACGGAAAGGAACAAGTACCAGTCACTGCAAAAGCAAACCAGTTGGCAAAGACCAAAAATGCAATGAAGAAAATGAGTCAACTAATGGGAAAGAAAATCAGCCAGTAACAAAATGGCAGGATCAAATCCACACTTAACAATATTAACATTGAATATAAATGGCCTAAATGCCCCAATCAAAAGACAGAGACTGGAAAACTGGATAAAAAGTCAGAACCCATTAGTGTGCTGTATTCAGGAAACCCATCTCACATACAAAGACACACATAGACTCAAAATAAAGGGATGGAAGAAGATTTATCAAGTAAATGGACAACAACAACAAAAAAAGAAGGGGCTGCAATCCTAGTCTCTGATAAAATGGACTTAAAACCAACAAAGAGCAAAAGAGACAAAGAAGGATGCTACATAATGGTAAAAGGATCAATCAAACAGGAAGAGCTAACTATCCTAAATATATATGCCCCCAACACAGGAGCACCCAGATACATAAAGCAAGCTCTTAATGACCTAAAACAAGATTTAGACTCCCACGCTATAATAGTGGGAGATGTCAACACTCTACTGTCAATATTAGATCAACGAGACAGAAAATTAAGAAGGATATTCAGGACTTGAATGCAGAGCTGGACCAAGTGAACCTAACAGACATATACAGAACGCTCCACCCAAAATCCACGCAATATATATTTTTCTCAGCACTACATTGCACTTACTCTAAAATTGACCACATCATTGGAAGCAAATCACTCCTGAGCAAATACAAAAGAACAGAAATCATAACAAACAGTCTATCAGACCACAGAACAATCAGACTGGAACTCAGTATCAAGAAACACACTCAAACCCGCACAACCACTTGGAAACTGAACAACTTGCTTCTGAGTGTTGACTGGATAAACAATGAATGAAGGCAGAAATAAAGATATTCTTCAAAACCAACCAGAAGGAAGACACAACTTACCAGAATATGTGGGACATCTTTAAAGTGGTGTTGAGAGGGAAATTTATAGCAATAAATGCCCACTAGAGAAGAGAGGAAAGATCTAAAACTGACATCCTATCATCAAAATTGAAACAGCTAGAGGAGCAAGATGAAAACAACTCCAAAGCTAGCAGAAGACAAGAAATAACTAAGATCAGAGCAGAACTGAAGGAGACAGAGACACAAAAAACCCTTCAAAATATCAATAAATCCAGGAGCTGTTTTCTTTTTAAAAGATCAACAAACTAGACAGACTGCTAGCCAGATTAATAAAAAAGAAAAGGGAGAAGAATCAAATAGATGCAATAAAATACGATAAAGGGGATATCACCACTGATCCTATAGAAATACGAACTACCATCAGAGATTACTACAAACAGCTCTACTCACATAAACCAGTAAACCAGGAAGAAGTGGATAAATTCCTAGATACTTGTACTCTACCAAGACTAAACCAGGAGGAAGTTGAAACCCTGAATAGACCAATAAAAAGGGCTGAAGTAGAGGCAGCAATCAATAGCCTACCAACCAAAAAAAGTCCAGGTCCAGACAGGTTCACAGCTGAATTCTACTAGGTGTACAAAGAGGAGCTGGTTCCGTTCCTTCTGAAACTGTACCAAACAATATTAAAGGAGGGAATCCTCCCTAACTCATTTTATGAGGCCAACATCAACCTGATACCAAAACGAGACAGAGACTCAACTAAAAAAGAAAACTTCAGGCCAATATCCATGATGAACATTGATGCAAAAATCTTCAATAAAATACTGGCAAAGAGATTGCAACAGCACATCAAGAAGCTTATCCATCACAACCAAGTAGGCTTCATCCTGGGGATACAAGGCTGGTTCCACATACTCAAATCCATAAATGTTATCTATCATATAAACAAAACCAAAGACAAAAACCACATGATTATCTCAATAGATGCAAAGAAAGCCTTTGATAAAATTCAACAGCCCTTCATGTTAAAAACTCCAAAATAAACTAGGTATTGACGGAGTGTATCATAAAATGATAAAGGCTATAAATGACAAACCTACAGCCAATATCATACTGAATGGGCAAAAGCTGGAAGAATTCCCTTTGAAAGCATGCCCTCTCCCACCACTCCTATTCAACATAGTATTGGAAGTTCTAGCCAGAGCAATCAGGCAAGAAAAAGAAATAAAGGGTATTCAATTAGGAAAGGAAGAAGTCAAATTGTTGCTATTTGCAGATGGCATGACTGTATATCTAGAAGACCCCATCGTCTCAGCCCCAAATTTTCTCAAACTGATCAGCAACTTCAGCAAAGTCTCAGGATACAAAATCAATGTACAGAAACCACAAGCATTCCTATATACCAATAACAGACAAACAGAGAGCCAAATCAAGAGCAAACTCTCATTCACAATTGCTACAAAGAGAATAAAATACCTAGGAAGACAACAAACAAAGGATGTAAAGGACCTCTTCAAGGAGAACTACAAACCACTACTCAATGAAATAAGAGGGGACACAAACAGATAGAGAAACATTCCATGCTCATGGTTAGGAAGAATCAATATTGTGAAAATGGCCATAATGCCCAAAGTAATTAACAGATTCAATGCTATCCTCATCAAGCTACCAATGACCTTCTTCACAGAACTGTAAAAAACCACTTTAAACTTCGTATGGAATCACAAAAGACCCCGCATAGCCAAGACAATCCTAAGCAAAAAGAACAAAGCCAGAGGCATCACACTACCAGACTTCAAACTATACTACAAGGCTACAGTAATCAAAACAGCATGGTACTGGAACCAAAACAGAGACGACCAGAACATAGACCCCAGAAGAAACACGACACATCTGCAATCATCTGATCTTTGACAAACATGGCAAAAACAAGCAATGTGGAAAGGGCTCCATGTTTAATAAATGATATTGGGAAAACTGGCTAGCAATGTGCAGAAAGCAGAAACTGGATCCCTACCTGTCACCTTCCACTAAAATTAACTCCAGATGAATCAAAGATTTAAACATAAAACCTAACACCATAAAAACATTGGAAGAACACGTAGGCAAAACTATCCAGGACACAGGCATAGGCAAGGACTTCATGACTAAAACACCAAAACCAATGGCAATAAAAGCCAAGATAGACAACTGAGATTTAATTAAACTCCAGAGCTTCTGTACAGCAAAAGAAACCATCATTAGAGCAAATCGGCAACGAACAGAATCGGAAAAAATTTTTGCAATCTATCCATCTGACAAAGGGCTAATATCCAGAATCTACAAAGAACTAAAACAGATTTACAAGAAAAAAACAAACAATCCCATTTAAAAGTGGGCGAAGGATATGAACACACACTTTTCAAAGAAGACATACATGAGGCCAACAAACATACGAAAAAATGCTCATCATTACTGGTCATTAGAGTAATGCAAATCAAAACCACATTGAGATATTATGTCACGCCAGTTAGAATGGCGATCATTAAAAAATCTGGAGACAACAGTTGCTGGAGAGGATGTGGAGAAATAGGAACACTCTTATGCAGTTGGTGGGAGTGCAAGTTACTTCAACCATTGTGAAAGACAATGTGGTGATTCCTCAAGGATCTAGAAATAGAAATTCCATTTGTCCCAGCAATCCCATTCCTGGGTATACACCCAAATAACTATAAATCATTTTACTATAAAGACACATGCACACGTATGTTCATTGCAGCCCTGTGTACAATAGCAAAGACCTGGAACCAACCCAAATGCCCATCAATGATAGACTGGACAAAGAAAATGTGGTACATAAACACCATGGAATACTATGCAGCTATAAAAAATGGTAAGTTAGTGTCCTTTGTAGGGACTTGGATGAATCTGGAAACCATCATTCTCAGCAAACTGACACAAGAACAGAAAGCCAAACACTGTACGTTCTCACTCATAGGTGGGTGTTGAACAACAGTAACACGTGGACTCAGGGAGAGGAGTATCACACACTGGGGACAGTTGTGGGGGTGGGGGAGAGATAGTGGGAGGTGGGGAGTGATAACATGGGGAGAAATGCCAGATATAGTATGCACCTAAAGTAAAATAAATAATTTTTTTTAAAAGAGTATCTACCTCATAGAGTTGTTGAAAAGTTCAAATGAGTGTGTATGCATGTGTAGGCGTGTGCGTGTACAACTGTATGTATGTATGTAAATGCACAAATTTCTGTATAGACAGAACACTTAGAATAATGCCTGGCACAAAGAGGTCTCATGGAAGTGTTAGCTTTGCTCAACTAGGAAATTGATGAGTCTTTTCAATGGATTTATAATAAATTCCTTCTTAAATCAGATATTCTCTCCTATTTTTCATTTCAGCATTTTCTTTTTTTCCTCTTTTTCTTGAGCATGTGCTTTTTGTTCTCCTGAATCTCTTCTTAGTGACAGTAGTTGTGTCTGTCTTTTTTGTTTGGTCACATTTTATCATGTATTTTGAGGGATTTCTTCAACTTAATCTTTTTTTTTTTTTTTTTTTGAGACGGAGTTTCGCTCTTGTTACCCAGGCTGGAGTGCAATGGCACAATCTCGGCTCACCGCAACCTCCGCCTCCTGGGTTCAGGCAATTCTCCTGCCTCAGCCTCCTGAGTAGCTGGGATTATAGGCACGCGCCACCATGCCCAGCTAATTTTTTGTATTTTTAGTAGAGACGGGGTTTCACCATGTTGACCAGGTTGGTCTCGATCTCTCGACCTTGTGATCCACCCGCCTCGGCCTCCCAAAGTGCTGGGATTACAGGCTTGAGCCACCGCGCCCGGCCAACTTAATCTTCTGACCTACTAATCTGAGGCTCAAAGTGTCTCTCCTCTAATTAATCTACTTAAAGTTTTCAAACAAAAAATAATATTTTCCATTATGTAATTGAATCAACTTCAGCTGATTTTTTTTTTTTTTTTCAGTTGCCATCTGCCTTGCCTTCTGCGATGGCTGCTGCTTCTTCCTTTCCCTCTGGCTGCTGGATCTGCTTAGGTGTGATGTTACTTCCTTTTGCTTACTCACTGTCCACCTGCTGGCATATTTTAAGAAGCTACATTACTAGGGGACGCTCAGAAATCCTTATTTCTGAGGACCTACAGTGCACCAGCCAGGGAGTTAGCAGGCTCCTACAAGTCATAAGGAGGGAGTCTTTCTGCCCCTGGTCCTTCAAGTGGCCATTGTGTGGCTTTCCCAGCGGGGCCTTGGCCTGCGGCTTGAGCCTGTCAGGGTCCTCAGATACACTTGGTACAATAGGCCCTGCCTTTTCCTCTCCAAGGTCAATAGATCTCCAGGGTGCATGAAGCTGAGATCCTCAGCCAGATCGCTTAGTCCATGATCCTAGATGCAACTTGGATACAGAGGTTGAATCTTGTGCCTTCTTTATGAATAAAATGTAAAACATTTATTTAGCAAGCATAATGTGTGACTGATAATCGGTTTTAAGTTGAAGAGCTGAAAAAGTGGAAAGCTAATGTATTTTACTTACTCATTTCTCAACTACTCAGCAGGCCTAATACAATACCTAATAACAAATGCTCACTGATATTTGTTCAACTAAAGTGAAGACAACTGTTCAGTGCTTTCCCACTGAGCTTAGGAAAAACTCAAATCCTCAAATTGGCTTACAAGGCCCTAAATGACTTGATTTCTACCCAGCTTTTCAATCTACCACCTTTCCATTTGTCTCTGTTCCCAGCCATATAAGATTCATCTAAGTGTACTGAATGCGCCATGTTCTTATCCACCTCAGGCACTTAATATTTGCTGCTCACTCTGTCTGGAAACTTTATGATCAGCACCTTCCCATGTGGAGATCAGTATCTCCTCTGTACTGCCCCACCTGAAATATACACCCTCTAATACAGACATATGCTCTTGTCTTGTCCATGATTGTAGCTAAAATCATGGTCCTTGGAGCTCGGACACGGGCTTTTCCTCACTGATTTGTTTCTCAGTTAAGTATCGTATTTCCAGAGAAAATGGACAACTCAGAAAACACTTTATTTCTTTATGTTCCTATAATATATAGCATCCTAAATTTTTATTTTCATAGAGTTTAGAAACATTTTAAATTGACCATTTTACTGTATCCTTTGCAGATTGTTTCACAGGGGCATGGGCATATTTAACTTTAAAACTATTGCAGTCTGCCACATGCAGCACAATAGTACCTGATAGCCACTTAAATATTTGCTGGGGAAACAATGAAAAAGAAAGGGAAGAAAGGAAAGGAGACATGATTTTTTGCTATCAAGAAAAATAAAAATAGATCTCTTTAAATTTATTTAAAAGTTTTAATCTTCATTATAATGTGGCATTTTGGTTGTTAAGCACATAAATTCTCAGTCAGACCATGATTTAAAAGTTAGCTCTGCTATTTTAGCTGAGGATAAGTCACATTACTTTTGTAAGTTTCATTTTCTTGATTGGCAAAATGGGAATAATAATAGTACTTACCTTATAAGTTTTGGATAAAGATTTAGTGTGAAAACAGAACCATTTACCTCAGTACTTGGCAGCTACTAAATTCTTAAAAATATTAACTCTTGTAATTACTCATTTACCTGAGGATCAAAAAGAAAATAAAGATGTCCGTTCTTCAACTGAAGTGCAAAATACTCTTCCTGATTGCCAGGTGATGCTGCAAAGACAATCAAACCTTCGGGCACCTTTGTTCGAAAGCTGGCCTTAATGCCTGGTAAGACAAGTGTGATCAGCAAATCAGTGCTGGGGTTTTGTTGATTCTTTCTGATAAATGTACATTTACTTTCATTATTATTTATGATGTAGTGAGTACAGTCAGGAAATTATACACAGCAATGTCCTGGCGTGGTCTCGGCCATTTGGTTTTAAATATATCCCATTTTAAATGCCAATCAGTACTCGGAATCTTATGCCTGCATTCCTGCTAATCAATATATAATGAAGTTTAAATTTATGCAAAACTCATCAACCTAAAAAGACATATTGTCAACCCAAAATTGGATACTTAGAGTATCAATGTGAAAACATTATCAGAGGGTCATAAAAATAAATGGGTTTTTGACACGAGTGAAAGAAACATAGAGGGTCTTGCTTAAAATATTTATGAAGTTTAAAGAGTCAGTTCAGTAATAGAAGCTAATATTGGAAAGACCTGAAATGAAGTGGCCTATAGAGGTAATTTGCTGAAATACCATCCTATAACCAAATGGTTTGCAACCTTCAGAATTTCAGGATCTTTACTAACCCTTCAGAAGACATACCAGCTCAGCATAGGACATACAATGCTTTTTTCTCATAGAAATTTCCACAGATTAGGAAGCAGTTTCAACATGCAACTTCCCTATGAATGCCTTCCCCCTACCATTGCATGGTCCCATCTCCACTCTACCCAGTATCCCACATACTCAACACATACTACGGAGCTCTTGCTGTGTCTTAGGCTTTTTGCTTAATGTATTAAAACTGGAAAGAGACACAGTCTCTGTTTTCAAAGAATCTCCAGTTTAAAATATTAAATGTATATGTCATAATAGACAAATTATCCCATGAGAATCAAATATAAACTCAAGACCATATATGAAAATCAAATAACAGCTCAAGAACACCATGATAAATAATGAATGAATACTGATTTGACTAGAAATACATCTGATTCCTCTAGATGTACTTTGTAAATGTTTTGGGAGTTTGGATGAAGTGAAAGGTACATTAGAGGTAAGAGAAAACTAGCTAGGTTTGAAGGCAGGAAAGCAGGTATCATTTGTTGAACATTAGACTATTTTTTTTACAACATACATCTGTGGCACACTAGCATTTGCTGAATAGTACTCTGCTACATACCAAAGAAGAAAAACTAATAAGCCCATACCTGACATTGAGTTCTAGCTGAGAAAAAAGACAATTAAAAAAAAAAAACTATAATATGATGTGATAAATGGTATGGGGATATATACAAAATACTTGATTAAAACAAACAGGGCAGTTTTAGAGAATATAATGCTTGAGCTTGTTTTCAGAGAATATGAAGGATTTGGGGGAAATTTTACAAAGGCCTAGAGGTATGGAAAGTTTGAGGGAGGCTGGTTGTGAAGGAGGGAGTTAGATAAATCTGGAGAAATAGGTGAGACTATATCTGTACAGTCTGGCTTGAGAAGTTGTATAGAAGACAAAGATGGAAATGAATGCCATGTTCTAAGTTATTTTTAGAGTGCCATTCCCTTAGTCACAGCCAAGGTTACATTTAGGATGGAGGCTCTAGACTTTCCAATAAGGAAAATCAAGTTTATCCTGGCATTCTTGACTTCTGCATCTCCACCTTCTACGTTTCATGCTCTTGGCCATTTTCCACAAACCTGTCCTAGTGATTTTGATATCTCATTGTTACACACCCTTTTTCTCTTACTCTGGCCTGCTTGAATGTTGTGTTCTTGCTGTCAGATTCAGGACGTGGTCGTTCCTGGCAACTCTTCCATACCACAGAATACAATTGTTTGTCCCAACAAATTGCTTTGCAGTAGTCAAACTCCTGCTACTAGATGTATTTGGACTCCTGCTACTAGATGTATTGTTTGCTCTCATCTTCCCTAACAAGTGCACTGAAAAAACTGAGCCACCCATTTGAAACTTATCAAGAAATTAAAATTTGTGTGGAGGGCAGGAATAGGATTTTCAAAGTTGAGACTAGGGCAACAAAATTGACGGTGAAATATAGAGAGGAGACATAATTTAGCTACACAGAAAGACACTATGCTTTGGGAGAATAAGACAGACAAGTAAGTGAATTAACTGAAAGAATAAAATCTATACATTTCAGGAAAGGCACGTTAAGACATATTGATATGAGGTGATGGAGTGGGGCAACACGGTCCATTCTTTTCATCAATTATTGAGGGAAATGGGGTATTATAAACAGATATAGAAATGTCAGATAAGGAAAGAAATTGGGGGTTAGGAATTATCTTTAGTTTTAGGAATACTGAAGTTATTATGTAGAAAACTTTATCTGTCATTTGGAAATGAGAAACTAAATCTCAGAAGAGAAGATAGCGCTAGGAAAATAAATTGGCAATCACCTCTCAACAGCCATGTTTAAGAGACAGACTGTAGAGAAAGAACCAAAGCCTTTAATGGAAATGCCCACATTTAAGAAAAGAAAAAAAAAATAAGGGCAAGAATAAAGTTAGACCAAGAAAATATAGTAAAATGGAAGGCTAGGTAGGAGAGAACTTTAAGGAGGCAAAGTTAGCTAATTGCGTAAGCACTTCCTGTAGGTCCAGAATAATTAGAACTGAAGAAAAGCTTTTGGAGCTGGTAATGACATGATCTTTTCAGTTGAGTAGAATGGACAGACTCCTGACTGCTTGGTGATAAGGACTGAGGAAATCAATGAGTGGAAGGTGGGTAAAGGAGACTAATTAGAAAAATCTGATAGAGAAAAAAACGGGAGACATAGAAATTATTAGGGTAGAGCAGGGAGACAAAATAAAGAAGTATCTGCCAGCAGAACCACAGACATAAAGTCTGTTCTGCAACCTAAGCAGAGAACAATTATATTTTGACCAACTGTTTTCTTCTCTTAAGCTTCTCTCCTCATGGTTCAGAGTAACTGTACTTGAGAAGTCTTATCTTTCTGTCACCATTTTGTTTTAAAAATATGGAATGCTTCACGAATTTGTGCGTCATCCTTGCACAGAGGTCATGCTAATCTTCTCTGTATCATTCCAATTTTAGTATCTGTGCTGACGAAGTGAACACTCTGTCACCGTTTTTTAAATGTGATATTTGGTATCATATATTATAATAAAATCTATCCCTGTAAAATTACACAGTTCAAGCTTATTTCACAAAGAATAGCTATAATTTGGAACATGAAGAGAGCAAAACTATCAGTGTGTTGGAGTCATCTATGTGGTAGTAAAGAGGAGAAAAAAAGCAAGGAATTGGGTAATGGAAGATATCAATAATCGCTCAATCTGGGAAGACAATTACTTGTCTTTAATTCAAGAGAAATCTGATGAATGAAAATAAATCAGTAAGAATTACAGGCATATTTAGACAAGTGATGCTTGGGAATCTTATAAAAATTACACACTAAGAAATATGCAAGTGCATGGTTTTTCTAAAATATATTATTTAACTTTCAAGTTTTATGCTTATATGAGAAAATGCACTGTTAGTGCAACTAAAATATAATACTTTACACAGATTGAAGAAATTTTCTTGTAAGAAGGGAAGCTATAGTATAGTAAAAGGCAACTGGATTTCATGCTGTATGTTAGATTTTCCCACAGCTTTTTCAAATAATTTAATCTCGTCATTTTTCTCTTTACATTGCCAAGATAAATGATGAACGATTGCTTTTTTTTTTTGCATGAACTCTATGACAAAATTAAAAATTCACACATTCACTGAAACATCATCCTCTTGACAATTAATTAATGTTATAGACATAGATAAATCCTATCTTCTGAGCCAAATGCTGAAATCATGTAATCAGTTCTTCAAATGAACTAAATAAAAAAAGAATATATTTAAATATAAATATAACAACTTTTAGATTAATATATATAACATTTTAAAGAAAATAGTATTGACTTTACCATGAGATAGAATGGTAATATGCATAACTATTCAAAATTATTAAAATTCTCTTTTCCTATAAGAAGTTTGTATATTTACAGATTCCCAACTATTGACTTAGACTCAGCAATGTGAATTGTATTGGCCAAATAACTGAAAGTGGACATGTGGTGTGCCACAGGAGATCAGAATCTTTAATACAGCTATGTAGTTGAACTTATGGTCTTCCTCTTTGCCTCACAAACCTGTTTTCATCCCAGGCCCAGGAACAAAAAGAGTTGTGGATCAGAGCTCAGCAGTGACAAAGTGTTTTTTGCTTTCAATGTTTGTGTTAAGCTGAAACACTGACTAAAATGGGCAGACAAGTGGAAATTATACTTCTCTCACTTGCCAAAACTTAGGTTTTGATTTTCAAAAAATGAGTAAGAAAGGAAACGTCCTAAAATTCATTTTTTTTTGTTTCTGGTGTTTAAAGAATAGAGCATTTCTTGCATCTCTCTATTCATTCATTCAAAAAACATTTAAGGAAAACTTACTTGGTGCAAATGGTATATGTGAGATGTGTAAAATAAACTTACATCCATGGCCTAACATTCTAAAAATATGAAAAATCCAAGTTCTACATGGAAATATTTAAATTTCACGTAAGAGGGTTTATAACTTTAAAATTTAATCATAAAAATCATACACCTTCGGGGCCATGGATTAGGCAAAGAATTCTTAAACGATAAAGGTGGAGCTATAATATAAAGGGAAAAGTTGATAAATTAGACCATGTTAGAATTAACCAGGTATGAATAAGAGAATGAAAAGACAAATGACATAATGAGAGAAGATATTTGCAATACATATATCTGATACTAAGATACATTGCCAGAAAATAACATATGAAAAATGGTCAGTATCATTAGTCATCAGAGAAATGCAAAATGAAGTGCAATACCACTAACCATCCACTAGAATGGCTAAAATGAAAAGTGTAGCCAAATATGTGCAACTACTGTATATGTGTACATATACACATACACACATGTATATTACATATAACTATATAAGACATAATGTTGAATAAGTTAAATGTTAAATTTATAATATATAATATCTATACATGCAGCATTCATAAACTTCTAGAGTGTACAATCTCTTTGAAAAACTGACAGTATTTATTAAATTATCCATGTATCTTCTGATATGTATATCTTTTGATCCAGCCATTCTACTACTTGGTATATATCCAGCCCCACCCAAATGCATAGGATCAAAAGATATACAAGTATGTTTACAGCAAGACCTTCCATTACGCCTTCAAACTGAAACATACACAAATGTCATTCAACTGTAGAAACAACAAATACAGCAATGAGAATGAACAAATCATAGCTACACCCAGCTCTACACGAGTCTCACAACCATGGTACTGTGTAAGAGATACTAAGAACAAATGAATATATACTGCATGATCCCACTTATATCAAGTTCAAATCCAGACAAAAATCAATCTATGATGTTAGAAGTCAGGACAGAGTAACCCTGGCTGCGATTTAGAAATGGCAGTAGGCAGGCCCACTGGGGGCCCAGCAGTGTTCTATTTTGTACTGTGGGTGCTGGGTACCCAGGGCTGTCCAGTTTATAAAAATGGGTCAACCTGTACACTACTACTTTTTGCACTTTTCTGCATGTATGCTAGACTTCAACACAAATATTTATCAAAAACCAAATGTGTCTCTCTTGAACTAAGAAATGTAAAAAGCCATCCAAAAGCCTTTATCCTAGTCAACACAAGTTAGTTGTTATTGGAGACCCAAGAACATGTAAGACATTTCAAAATGACTGGAAATTGTCAGGTAATAGCCATACAAAGCTACTGTAAAAACAAAAAGAAAACAAGACCTGACACATTTCAGCTGATGAAAATTCTGCCTTCCAAAATTCAAACCAAGAGAAGGAACCTGTAATACAAGTCCCTAGTATGAATGAAAAAGCCGCTAAAAATTACATAGATTTTAAAAAATCTTCTATCAGAAATTCAAAGTCTCAGAATTGACATGTAGAATATATTAAAAAATCCCACAAGTCAATAAAAACCCAAACCACCCAATGGAAAATAAGCAAAACGTCCCAACAATCACTTGACTAGAAATCCTGAGCAAGCAACCAATGCTCACAATAAAGATATTCAATTCCATCATTCATCAGGGTACTGCAAATTAAAATCACAATGAGACACGTCTCTATACTCACTAGAACAGCTAAAATTAAAAACACCAAATTCTGCAGAACATGTGATGCGATTGAAACTCTCATATATTGCTAATGTAAATGCAAAACTAAACAATCATTTTGGAAAACTGCTTGGCATTTTCTAAGTTAAACATATACCTAGTCTATTCAGTCTTTGACTTGTCTTTTCATTTTTTGAGACAGAGTCTCAAAAAAAAAAAAAAAAAAAAAGGCAATGCAATGGCGCAATCTTGGCTCACTGCAACCTCCGCCTCCCAGGTTCAAGCAATTCTCCTGCCTCAGCCTCCTGAGTAGCTGGGACTACTGGTGCATGCCATCACGCCCAGCTAATTTTTTGTATTTTTAGTAGAGATGGGGTTTCACTGAGTAAGCCAGGACGGTCTCGATCTCCTGACCTCATCATCCACCAGCCTCAGCCTCCCAAAGTGCTGGGATTACAGGCACGTCCTACCACTCCTGGCCAAATTTGTAATTTTTAATCATTAGTGCTCTGTTTGTATCTTGTCTGAGAAATCTTTACCAACACCAAGATGACCAAGATATTTTCTCATTTTTCTTCTAGAAGCTTTATAATTTCAGCTTTTATTTATTAGGTCTATGAACCCATCTCAAATTAAATTGAATGCATGATGTGAGGTAAGGGTCAAAGTTTTTTTTTTTACTACTACACATCATACAGTACTATTTGTTGAACAGATTATACTCTCCCCATTGAATTGCCTTAGCTCCATCAAATTTTAATTGGCATTGGAAGTCTGAGTCTATTTCTGATTAATTTGCCAGTACGTACTTACACAAATATTATAAAATCTTGATTATTCTGGCTTTATTTTAAATCTTAAAATGGCTAAGTCCATCAATTTTTAAATATGTTATTCAATAGTATTTTGGATATTCTAGGTCTCACACATATTCTTTCAACATGCAGAATCAAGTTGGGAATTTTGCTGAAAAACTTGCTGGAATTTAATTATATTAAATGAATAAATTGACTTGAGGAAAATGGTTCTTTTAACAACATTTTGTTTTTCATCCACAAATATAATAAATCTTCATTTATTTAGGTTTGCATTGATTTATCTAAGTTATGTTTTATAGCTTTGGCTATACAAATCTTTTCCTATATTTTGTTAAATTTAAGTGCTGTATTTTGAATGTTCTTTTAAATCCAACTGTATTTAAAAAATTATTTATTGCTAGTATATTTGATTAATTTTACTTATATTAACATTGTATTCTGCAATCTAAGTTCATTTATTAGTTCTAATACTTTTTCAAAGATTGTTTAAAGTATTAACATATAAAATTATGTCAATGACAAATAAATACATTTTCTTTTCCTTTTCAGTATTTATGAATTTTATGTTATTGTATTGTTTTAGCACTAAAACTACTGATAAAATTTGAATGAAAACGATCCCTATATTAAAAACAAAACATGCAATATTTCCCTATTATATATTATATGTATATATTATATGCTATTATATATAAGCTGTGGAATATTTGTAGTGGTCCTTTGCCCTCCTATTCTTAGTTTGCCGAAAGTTTTCATTATGAGTACATGTAAAATTTTGTGAATTTTTTTCAACTCTATTGAGATGATATGATATTTTGCTATGCTAGTTTCCTCTACTAATGTGATAAATCATATTGATAGATTTTAAAAATTATTCCAAAATATTTTTCTCTCTTCCTCTCCTTTCCTATCTCCACCTCCCTCTCTCCCCTTACCACCCTTCCATCCCCAACACCCATAATTCTTACAAACCAATTTTAGGCTTTGCTTTCTGTTTCTATTTTATTGATATCCAATCTTGTCTTAACATTTTAAGATTTCTTATCACTTTGGGTTTAGTTTGTTCTTTTTTGCCTGTTTTAATAAGAAGCTTAGGAAAGCTTGGACCTCAGATAATCATTTAGCCTATACGTTTCTCTCCAGGCATGACTTGAGCTGCATTCCAAAAAGCTTATATTATACTTTAATTATTAAAAATTCCCCTTTTTTTTGATTGGTAGGGCATTTAGAAATGTGTTACTTAATTTGAAGTATTTAGACAATTTCCAGATAGCACTCTCAGATTGATTTCTAATTCAATTCTATGTAAACAGAGAATACACTCTGACTTCAACTTCTGAAATGTATTAAGATTCTTTTATGGCCTAGCATATTAGTTGTGGAATATTTGTAGCGTATATACTTTCAAATGTACATGGAAAATATGTACATTTGAGAAACAATAGCTATTTTCTAGTTTTGAATAAAAAGTACAATAACTATCACTTAAATTTGTTGATAGTGTGATGTTTTTGTATTCTTACAGATTTTTATCAAATTCTTTTATTAATTACTAAGTCATTTAAAAATCTTGAACTGTAGGGGTGAATTTGTCTATTTTATCCTTTAGTTTGTAAACTTATCCTTTATGTGTTTTGAAACTCTATTACTACATATAGGTACTCCTGCTTTATGTATTTTGAAACTCTGTTACTACATATAAGCACCTTTAGTATAATTTCTTTTTAATCAATGGATTATCATTATAAAATGTCTCTTTAGTAATATTACTGGTCTTAAAGGTTATTTTGGCTGATATAAATATTGCCACTGCCATTTTCTTATGATAGATGTTTCATGTTTTTTTCTATCCTTTTACTTTTAAGCTATTTGTGTTTTTATACTTAAAGTATGTCTCTTGTACCCAGTACATATAAGAGTCTTGCCTGTTTAGCCAGTTTAATAATCTATTCTTTTCTATTATTGTGTTATGTACATTTATATTCAACATAATTATTAATATGGTTTCAATTTAATTTTACCATCTTGCTGTTTGAATTCTTTCTTTTCTCACTTCTTTCTTTCTTTTTTTCTCATTTACTATTTGCTCCTTTGCCATGGCTTTCCTATCTTGTTATGGATTAGAGGAGTTCCCTTACATTTTGTTATCTTTTTCAGCTCTTTAGCTAGACATTTTTAAATGGCTAAGGATCACCATATGCATTCTTAACTCACATACTATCACAAATTAACATTACACTACTTCACATATAAAATCCTTATAGCAACATATTTTCATTTACCATTGTTCTATCATTTGTGCTATTTTTTCATAGTTTACTTTGTATGTGTAGTTTAATATTAATTTTATCTTATATATATGCAGAATATATTTAAATTTCTTGTTTTAATTAAATACCTTCAAAAGAATTTTTAACAATATTTTCTCTTTATTCACATGTTTAATTTCCATTTTCCTTCATTCTTTCTTCACATTTATTATTGGTATTTTTTTAGCCTAAAATATTTTTAGCATTTCTTGTAATGCAAGATTATTCATGATACAATAACTCATTTTTTTAATCTAAAAATGTCTTTCAACTTATTTTTTGAATAATATGTTTACTGAATATAGATTTGAGATGGATGTTTTAAAGCTTCTAAAGGTATTCTATTATCTTCTAGCCTCAGTTATTTTTGATGAAATGTTAGCCTTCATTCCTTTCATTATTCTCTCCTATATAGTGTCTTTTCTTTTTTCTCTAGCTCATTTTAAGGTTTTATTTCCTTAATCTTTTGTTTATAGAAAGTAGACTATGACTACCTAATATGTGATGTTATTATATTTATTCTACATGAATTCATTGACCTTCTCAAATTTTTAGGTTGTTTCATCATCAAATTTGAATATTTAGCAACAGTTATTTCTTCAAATATTTTTTTCTGCCTGTTTCTTCTTCCTGGAGCCCACATCTCCATGTATGTTAAATTTCCTGATATTATTCTACATGTTATTGATCTGTTTATTTTTTCAATCTTTTTTCTCTTGTTTGGTTACTTTATAAGATGTGTTTAAATATATTCATCTTTTATTCTGCACTGATCAGTTTGCTGCTATACCTATCCAATAAAGTTTTTATTGTAGCTTTATACTTTTAAGATCTAGAATTTCCATTTTATTTCTTCTTAGTGCTATCATTTATCTCTTAAGATATTTCACCTTTTCACCCATTATGTTTTTAAAAATGTTTACAATATTTGCTTTAAATTTTTTGCTAATTTATAGTAATTTGGCAATCTGTGGATATATTTCTACTGACTATGTAGAACTGAAGTTGGGCTTTAATCATATTTAGTTCACCTGTGCTTAGCCCAACCTTCAACCATCGAGGATGTCACGGATTTGGTCTTATCCATATCTGAGCTAGCAAGTGGACTTGGCTGGGATTATAAATAATTTTGGTTCATATTTGAATTAAATTGCTTCATAATTCTGGAATCCAATCATGGCAAGATTTCAGAGGAATCTACTTCTAAGGCCTCTTCAACCAACATTATCCTGGCAAAATTCAAGTGTGGAGAATAATAGTGGAACCTGGGGCTAAGCTACTTGCTTTGGCATTTAGACTTCTCGATCTCATTTCATCTTACTAGGCCACATTGTTCTCTAAGGCTAGATGATTTCCCCTTGACCCTAAAAATTCTCCCTATCTATAGAAGCATACTCCTCTGCTGTCTGAACAGAACAAGTGCTTAGCCTCAGATATAGAAGCTGCCACAGCACTCTGATCACCTATGAAGCATTTATTTCTTCCTAAAATTCAGTTCAGCCAGGGTTTTCTGCATTGCCTGCTCCTTGATAGTCACACAGAAAAAACGTATTTATTAAGTCTTCTTTTTCTTGTTGTTGCCATGCAAATGAATTTCTTTCTCACTCTTCTACATTCCAATTTGAAAGAGAAGTTTCTATTTATATTATGAGTAATTTCATGAGAACAGGAAAGCAATTGCTTTATAAATATTTCTCTGGACTCCAGTCCATTTGTAGACTGTTCAACTAGTGCTATATTTTCAATGGATTATCTTGGATCTTCAGGAAATAGTATCAGAAAACAATAATCAACTGATCAATTTATGTCCAACTTTTAAACTCCTATTTTTTTTTTTGCATTAATAGGACCTCTGCAACAGGGATTTTTTTTTTTTGCATTAATAGGACCTCTGCAACAGGGATAAGTGACAGCAGTGATAATTTTTTCTCTTTTCAATGCTATTTCATATCTTATAAACATTGATATATTTATCTACATATTTGTTCAATTGTCTAATCATCTTTATATTCAAGAAATTTTTCTTGTAAATTCTGAATCTCTCTAAAAACATATCTATATTTTCCAGATGTATCCTTTATGTACATGATTATATTCTCATAAGAATTTTTCAAAAATTTAAAATAGCCTTTAAGCCAGACATCCTCTTTTTAGTCTTCAATAACAAGGTTAACAATTTTTTACTTTAAAAACAGATATTGATCCATGGGGTTAGAAAAATCAATCAAGTATTATATGATGTTAAAAATCACAAAACAAAAACCCAGTTATGCACAGCAGCATATGTCTATAGTCTCAGCTATTTGGGAGCCCAAGGCAGGAGGATCACTTGGACCAAGGAGTTTGAGTCCAGCCTAGGCAAGATAGTGACATAGTAAGACCCTGTCTCTAAAACAAAACAGAAGAAAAAACTAACAACAAATGCTAGTTAACTTTCAGCAGGAATAAAAAAAAATGATTAATGAAAGGAAGAAATGAAAACATCAACCTACATTAAAATATAAAACTAGGGAAAATAAACAGTAGACAATAACTTAAAGATACATTAGTTCCATCAACTTGCCTTTGCTTTCAGCGAAATACATGTTTGCTCTGAAAAATAAAGCTAAATAAGAAAGGTGTAATACTTATTTTAAGGGAAACCCATCCTATAGTAGAAGTATTTGTATACAAATGAGTACAAAATATTATAACGAACCAGTACAAAAAAGATATGTGATCTACAGGTAGAACATAGCAAAACAGTGACCAATTTTGTTGAAATGAGAGCAAAATAATGTACAGAAAAAGTTAACAGAAGCTGTGATGGTTGAACTAGACTGCGAAGAATGAATTAAAATTCAGTGGGTGCACAATGAAGTGAAGGGCGTTACAGGGCATCAGTAAATAAATGTTCATAGAAGGGAAGAAAATGCAGTCTGAGAGAAAGCGCTTTCTGGAAACTACTACCACCACCAGACTATGCCTTTCTTGTTGATTTTTGTAACTACCTGTAACTGGCCGGGTGCAGTAGTTCATGCCTATAATCTCATCACTTTGGGAAGTCAAGGCAGGTGGACCACTTTAAGTCAGGAGTTCAAAACCAGCCTAGCCAACATGGTGAAACTCTATCTCTACTAAAAATACAAACATTAGTTGGGCGTGGTGGCACACTTGTAATCTCAGCTACTTGGGAGGCTGAGGCAAGAGAATCACTTGAACCCTGGAGGTGGATGTTGCAGTGAGCCAAGATCATGCCACTGCACTCCAGCCTGGGTGACAGAGATGCCATCTCAAAAACAAGCAAAAAAACTAAACAAAACAAAAAAACCTTCCTGTATCTGCAGTCCGCCTAGTATTCCCTCTTTATATCATAGAAGGAAGTATCAAACTAAAGTGTTGAGACAAGAATGAAAAGTATCAGAATCTGGTGCTATCCCTAAATTCTCCTTCTCCTTCAGACACATTAACCAAATCCATTAATCTCAATCCTAGGGATATGACAGACAACACATTCTTCAAATCCTACTAGGAAACATATGAAATAAGTGGGTAGAGCCTGAGTTAAGAGTTATGGATCTAAACCATGTTCTTTGACTCATATTCAATAAAAAATTCTAATATTATAATCAGAATGATATGACTCAGTTTAAAGGATGTCTATCAGAAACTTATAAAAAATGCTTTAATAAACCAATAGCATTAATTGGTCAAAGACATAAATACTGAAAAACAAGACAAATAATGCCAATACAATGTCAAAATACGCTTTTTTCAGGAGTCTCAATGAACTGGCTCCTGAGATTAAAAAGAAAATCTTCGCATAAAATGAATATATTCTATTACCTAGGTATTTTCTTATTCTTGCACACATAAAGACAGTGGAAACCCTTTGGCTTCATGATCCAATATCCTTTCTGCTTCATTCCTACCTAATCCAATTGCTCAGAGATGGATTTCCAGTGTCTAGTTGGTGCATTCGGGAATGTAAAAGTTCAGTTTCATATGGAAGTAACTCTGGTTATACAGTTTAATTTAAATTATGCAAAACAGTTCCTAAATTAGAAAAGCTTTTTCTTTTTACTTGACTGCCATTAGGTGGTGCTAGAAAAGTCTCCATTCATAAAATATTTATGGCTAACCAGCTCTATAAATACATGAATAACAAAATCTACATCGATAATACTTGACAAAATAACAATTGAAAACTAACCTGAAAATACGAGTGCCCTTGAATAAATCCCCAAACATCTATTTTTTAGAATACAAAAGTTGTGTTACCTTATTATTTAAACATACATTATTTCTTGCTTTTGAAAATTAAATTTTTTTAGCTGCTTACTACAAAAGATTTCAAGAAATATTAGATTAGCATTCTAAAAATTACAATGGAAGTATAGATTAGGATAAAAAGTCGGGAAGTACTGTAGGAAAAAAACAAGAATAATGTGCTTTAATGTACAAGAAGTATTGAGAAATGATTTCATTTTGATCTGTACAAAACAAAGAAATGTGTTTTATAAAAACTTTTATTTTAGGTTTGGGGGTACATGAGAAAGTTTGTTACATACATGAACTCATGTCATGGGGGTTCAATGAATAGATTATTTCATCATCCAAGAATTAAGCCCAATACCCAATAGTTGTATTTTATACTCCTCTCCCTTCCCTCCCTCCACCCTCAAATAGTCCCCAGTGTCTGTTGTTTCCTTGTGTTCACTAGTTCTCATCATTTAACTCCCACTTATAAGTGAGAACATGCAGTATTTCTGTTCCTACATTAATTTGCTAAGGATAATGGCATCCAGCTCTATGTTCCTGCAAAAGACATGATCGCCTTCTTTTTCTTGGCTGCATGATATTTCCTGCTATATGTGTACCGCATTTTCTTTATCTAGTCTGTGACTGATGGGCATTTAGGTTGATTCTGTGTGTTTGCTATTGTGAACAGCGCTGCGGTGAACACCCACATACATGTATCTTTATGGTAGAATGATTTATACTCTTCTGGGTATATACCCAGTAACAGGATTGCTGGGTCATATGGTGGTTCTGCTTTTAGCTCAAAGAATGTTTTCTTTTCATCTTTTTAAATAATCTCCCATTTTCTCCTTAGAACAATTAAAATCTGTGGCTGTCTAAATGTTACCCTTATAAAGACTGATCATGCTTTACAAACTTCAAATGATAAAGAATCAAGAAAGTAATATCCACCAGATACTTTTTGAAACATATATACATGCTATCATGCTCATTTCCTGCACGAAATAGCCCATGGGTTTCTAGTCTGAAATGGAGACATTGAATTGCATGATCTCAAAACTCTGAACTAGTGTATAAATTTATAAATTAATGAAGTAAAATTGCCATCTAACTGCCATTTCATTTCTGAGATCACTGCAAGAAACTTCTCAACTTATGTAATTTCCTTTCTATACCTTATAAATAGTTTTCAACCCATGTCAGGCAAAACATTTCTAGCATTAGGAGAGGTTGGCCTGGCATTTCTGAAAGACACGAACTAGCATTCAATAGATTTAAAATAAAATCTTATTTTAGTTTTAACTTGTATTTCCAAGACAAATGCTGACTTTGAACTTTATTATTTTTTTAAATTATTTAAGTTCTGAGATACACGTGCAGAATGTCCAGGTTTCTTACATAGGTATACATGTGCCACGGTGGTTTGCTGCACCCATCAACCTGTCACCTACATTAAGTATTTCTCCTAATGCTCTCCCTCCCCTACCTCCCACCCCCAACAGGCTCCAGTGTGTGATATTCCTCTCCCTGTGTCCATGTGTTCTCATTGTTCAACTCCCACTTACGAGTGAGAGTATTCAGTGTTTGGTTTTCTGTTCCTGTGTTAGTTTGCTGAGAATGATTGTTTCCAACTTCATCTGCAAAGGACATGAACTCATCCTTTTTTATGGCTGCATAGTAATCCATGATGTATATGTGCCACATTTTCTTTATCCAGTCTATCATCTATGTGCATTTGGGTTGGTTCCAAGCCTTTGCTATTGTGAACAGTGCTGCAATAAACAGTACTATATACACATTAATGGAATTGCTGGGTCAAATGATATTTCTGGTTCTAGATCCTTGAGGAATCACCACACTGTCTTCCACAATGGTTGAACTAATTTATACTCCCACCAACAGAGTAAATGTATTTCTATTTCTCCACATCCTCTCCAGCATCTGTTGTTTCCTGACTTTAATGATCGTCATTCTAAGTGGCCTGAGATGGTATCTCATTGTGGTTTTGATCTGAATTTCTCTAATGACCAGTGATGATGAACTTTTTTTCTTGTTTACTGGCTGCATAAATGTTTTCTTTTGAGAAGTGTCTGTTCATATCCTTCACCCACCTTTTGGTGGGGTTGTTTTCTTCTCGTAAATTTAAGTTTCTTGCATATTCTAGGTATTAGCCCTTTGTCAGATGGATAGATTGCAAAAAGTTTCTCCTATTCTGTAGGTTGCCTGTTTACTCTGATGATAGTTTCTTTTGCTGTACAGAAGCTCTTCAGTTTAATTAGGTCTCATTTGGCAATTTGGGCTTTTGTTGCCATTGATTTTGATGTTTTAGTCATGAAGTCTTTGCCCATGCCTATGTCCTGAATGGTATTACCTAGCTTTTCTTCTAGGGTTTTTTTATGGTTTTAGGTCTCATGTTTAAGTCTTTAATCCATATTGAGTGAACTTTTATCATAGTTCTTTATTTGGACACTGTTTTCATTTGTGCATCATTATTATTGGTTTGTAAGTTCTTTTTCCACATTAAGGGTATAATTTCATTGTCTGTCATATTTTACAGTCATTTACCTTTTTTTTAACAATTGGATTTTAAATGTTATTTTTCAATGTAAAAAGGGTATCTATTTTTATTTTAAAATCTATTTTTTCCCCAATAATGTTGTCTCCCTTTGCTTTTTATAATTGGGCTTCCTAGCCCCAAATTTATAACTTACTTTTATTTTCCATTCATTTTCTATACTTTCATACTTAATACTTTACTCCATTTGTAACTTATTTTGACATATAAAGTGAGATAGGGACATATTCTAGTTTTCTTTCCTAGATACTTAGAAATTTACCAAAAAAAGCTTTCTTTTAGTAAATTTTTAAAATTCTGCTTTTAGCTACCTATCAACTCATTCACTCTTTTGTATTAATATTAAAAAATTATTGTACTTATTTTCTCTTTCCTTAAATAGATCCTGCACATTTCTGGTTAAGCTATGGTACTTATTATATATTTAATTGACATTAAGAATCAGATCATTTTCAGATTTGTTATTACTGAATTATAGAAATAATATTTTAATATATTTATAGTTAACCATCTTATTATACTTTTAATATTTATAATAGGTTTTGATGTTCCTTTTTTAGTATAAACTTATTTTCTGAAAAAATCTGATAAGTTCATCTATTCCTATTCAACGGGCCATAATTCTTGTTTCTGTCATTACATATGGGTTATATTCTCCAGAACAACATTGAAAAACAGTGGAGGTAATAAGCATTATTTATTGTTCCTGACTAGTAAGAATTGATACCATTTTTAAACTATTAAGTAAAATGTTGACTCTTGGTTTGTCCAGTTAGTTATTGATTGTCTTAGATAACTATGCTTCTAGTTTATTTTTTACATACTTTTATTCTTTCTCTTAGCATTTATTTCTTGAGTTGCTATTCTGTGAAAGGTAAGTAAAACTGACTACAATCCATTTAAAATTTTTAGGAAACTTTGGGCTCAAAGAGGAAGAAGGCAGTGAGGAGTTATTATCCAGAAAGAAAACATTTTAGGTGAGTGGTAAACCATGAAGAAATGAAAGATCCAGTGGAAGAATTCACCAATGCAAACACCAATAGCAATCAACATGTCAAATATGAAATGTCACCAGATACCATCAAAGGACAGCTCAGGTCTTTTCCTGAGTAGCTTTGTAATCTTAGCTACAAATACAGAACTACAGGCTTATATGTGTATAAAGTTTTAAGTTAAAATGTTTAGATAGATACGGATATACAGATATTAATAGATATCTATGGCTATTTAGATATATATTTTTATAGATATGTATCTATCTACATGTAGATATATCTTTATATCTGTATCCATATGTATATAGAGAACTCTATCTATGTAGATATAGGTATCTATGTATCTTTCCATCTCTCTCCAACTTATCAACCCCAAATTGCCCTTGCATACCAAGAAATTTATTTATTTTTGTTTTGTTTTGTTTTGTTTTGTTTTTGAGACGGGGTCTTGCTCTGTTGTAAGACTCGAGTGCAGTGGCATGATCACAGCTCATTTGAGCATTGACCTCCCGGACTCAAACAATCCTCAACAATCCTCCCACCTTAGCCTCCCGAGTAGCTGAGACTACAAGCATGTGCCACCACACCCAGCTAAGTTTTAAATAACGTTTTTTTGTAGAAACAGAGTCTCACTATACTGCCCAGGCTGGTCTAGAACTCCTGGATTAAGCAACTCTTCCTCTTCATTTTAAAATATTTTATTTTTATATTTAATACTTTACTCCAATTGCAATTCACTTTGACATATAAAGTGAGATAGGGATATATTCTAGTTTTCTTTACTAGATACTTACAAATTTACAGAAAAAAAATGCTTTTTTTCGTAAAATTTTTAAATTCTGCTTTTAGGTATCTAAAGTGCTGGGATTACAGGTGTGAGCCACCATGCCAGGCAGAAAGATATTTATGCAATTGTTAACACAAGATCAAGATTTCCCAAGAAAAAATATATAGAAGTACATTATAAAAGAGACTTTTAAAATCAGAGCATGTTATTAAAAAGTACATTATAAAAATATACTTGAGTTTATTATTAAAAAATACTTTTCTTAATTTTAATTGGAATGCTTCTATCAACATCCAATAGTTGTACATTTTCATCCTGTCTTTATACATACTGTATTTTTTAAATTCCAATCACATTAACAGCTATAATATTTAACCTATTACATAAGTATACCCCATATTAAATTCATTCTGGAAAACAACTGTGTCTTGAATTGAAGTCATAATGGTCTAAAATAGAAATTGAATGCCATTTAATGGCCATTGCATTATGAATTGTAGAAATCTACATAAAGGTCTTGCTTGTTTTATAAAGCAAAAGAAAAAATTCAGCATGCTTTTTTGTTTTTTGAAATAGTATCTATTTTACCTCAATATCTAGTAAAACTTTTAGTGTCTTAACAAGTGACTCTAGCAAATAAAGCATTTAAGCTTAGGTTAAAGCAAAATTTTAATACTAATTATAGTTATAAGAATATTTTTAATAAAATTTAATTTTATCACTCTATAAGATTTAAAAAATAACTTTATAAAATATTTTTATAGAACACATTAGTTCTAGTTTCATGTTTTATACCTCAAATAAGATCCAAGTGCATGCAAACATACATGTATAGACATATTTCATATTTGTAATTGTACATACAAATACTTCATGAAATTAAATTTATATTAATTTGGTTTGATAAAAGAGGTTTCAAAATTTATTTTACCAGGTCTGCTAAGACATACTGTGTTTTATTTTGTAAAACAAGCATTATGGGGGAAAAATAAAATTCCACTAACTTGAAGCATTAGTAAAACTGCTGAGTGACCTTGATCTTGGAATGATTTTAGTGGTGTCCATGTCAAGCATTACGGTAGAAGGTGTTCAATGACCCCCAAAAAATTAAAGAATTCTACACTGAGGGTTTTACACCAAAGTCCTCTCTAGTAACAATCTCAGTGTATCCCAAGCAATTGGACCAATACAATACTTTATTCTAGACTCCTCTGGAAAAAATTAGAGTCCCCAAAATGGAATAAAAGCAAAACCATTTTTCTTACTGCACTTTTGAATAACAGACTGTTAACTCACAATGAACTCACAATCTCTACTTCTGATTCTGACTCTACATTTTGAAGACAACATTAGGGTCACAGCGGTTCCTGTACAGAAGAACCCTGCCTTTAAAAGCAAGGGAATAACAAAACGAAGGAGCTGGCTAACATTCCAACATTATGACAAAAAAGGAAAAAAACTAACAGAAAACATCAGACAGGATTAAGAATTCCCTGCAGATCAGCACTTGATCACAAATCTAGTTTTGAGTGTGCTGGAAGAGTCATATCATACTCCCCCTCATTTAAACAGAGAAAGGAAAGGAAGGAGGTTCTCTTAGGGGAAGCTGATTTAGCATAACCATAAAAATGACTAAACTCAGGGTCATTACCTCCCTTACCCGACCCTACTTTATTCTGCTTGTCAGGAGTAGGGCAAAAAGTCTGCTGGCTGACTAGAATGCCACCTTGTCTTTGGTAACCATGGTTTAGTAAAGATCCAGTGTTTTCCTAAAGTGGCACTGTGGAGGACCCTCCACAGACAAAGGACATGTTAATAAAATGAACTGGCGTCCTCCTTCCAGGCCAAAAAATACCTAAACAATCATAATAGTCAGACTGCAATACTTATCTCCAAATACATAGTTTGAAAATACTAAGAAGCAAATAATGAATGTCAAATGAATGAAAGGATAACATCTCATAATTGTTTTAGTAGACCATATAATTATGTAAGCATTCTTATTATCAGGAAATGAATCTTTATATATAACTGAGCACATTCTTAATGCAACTTAATTTCATTTTCTTTAGTTCACACGGATGGGGGAATTGAGAACTATTAACAGAGCTGCATGGTAACAATACACATATTTGAACTTGGTTATTAATTCATTCCTCATACTTTAATCATCAGGACAGTAAAATATTAGGTATATTTAAGTCAGTTCGAAGTAAAAACTGTTTAGGAATTAGAGGAATGTTTGCCTTTGTGTAGACAAACCTATTTATACACTTTGAAATGTTTTAGCTAATACAATTATATCTTCCCTCAATTAAATCACTTACAATATATGAACCCCTTTAGAGAAAAAATGATATCTTGGTCCTCATCCTGACCTCATACAAATGCAGACACACATGCGCATGTGCACACAGACACACACACATATGCATGTATATTCCCCCTCCAAAGGGGTCATTTTGTTAAGATATTTCTTTGGTTAAAAAAAAAACTGTGGGAGGAAGAATTTGATGCTTGGCTTAATGGTTAAAAAACAAATGCTAGAGCCAAACTTTCAAATACTAGTTTCAGCACTTAATTTATATGTAACTTTGGAGAAATAATTTAACCTTTCTACACCGAATATCCTCCTCTATAAGCGGACAAGGATAGTTTCTTCCTTCACAAGTCTTGTGGGAGTATTAAATGAGTTAGTACATGAAAAATACTTAGAACTATTTGGCTCTATATAAGTATTAGCTATTATTATTATTAAAATCTGTTTACTGTTTTTGTTCTGAGAGGCCCTCAATTTTGTATAAACAGCAAAGAGCTATGTATTTTAGCCCTATTTTTATCCATTACAAAACATAAAACTTCTAACTAGAGACACCACGAATACCTGCAAAGTCCAAGAAGGAAGGGAACCTGCAGCTTGAGCCATCTCAAGAACTTCTCTGTGGGAACAGAAGACTTAGCATCCTCACCTACATGGTCCAGCTTCTCATGAGTGCACAGTCCTCTGTCATACAGAACCTTAGTTCTGTGTCAAAGTTCACTAAGTCCTTACACTATTCAAGAAATGTATATTGAGTATCTCCAACAGACAAGGCTCATCACTGGAGATATTAACATGGAAGAGATATTGACTGCCACCCCAAGAGCTCAGAGTTTAAAGACAACACCTGGTTTTTGTTTTTTATCTTTAGTCAACATCCTTTTTGTTCACTTTTCCAAGACGTAGGCTACAAACAATTCCTGATCCACAAAACTCTGCTGGAGTAAACCCCCTTGCTAACTATGGTACCACCCTTTAATATTGGATGCTCAGTTCAATCTGTCAGCTATCCAATAAGGACCTCAACAGGTCTCCTGGATTACATCCACAGGAAAAAAAGCAAGTTTGTCTCCATGTACAGTGCTAAACTCTTGGCTGTGCCCAAACAGAGACTAAACAGAAATGTCTCATTTCTGAACCAGAGAAACACTGTTACAGCAGCATTAGGACTGAATGCCACAAGTCGGCATAGCTTCTGAGAAGCAAAGGACTGGCTACATCCTAGAAAGGCTGGTTGTTTCATCACAATACAGAAATAAAAAAACACTAAGCTATTATGTGGCAAATACATTCTATTCCATTTTATATATTAGGATGGTCTTCTACAAACTATTCAAAAAGGCTTATTTTTTAAAAGGAGTTCTCCCAAACTCCATCACTAAATAGTTCAGTAATCACTAAATAGTCATTTATTCGATTTGGTAATGGTCTGATTAAACAGCTCTCTAGTACACTAAAAACCATAGAGGTGAAATAAAACATTAGAGGTAAATGATTTTACCCAACGGTGCATTTTCTCTCTGTTTCTAGGTCCTCCCTTTAAAAAATAAGTCAGAAGCTGGTATATTTCAGTAGAATTGAGCTGTTTAGCTTTGTAAGTATCAGTTGGCTACTCTAATATTACAGCATATAACATTATATATACAGTATATATATAACAATATAACATAATACTAAAGATAAAAACCAATTATTCAAAGCAATAGGAACTCTATTTTGTTTTCAATTTCTACTACCATTTAATTTTATATATACTAATTTTGGTAAAACATAATGTATTTTAATTAAATAAAATATCCCATATAAAGGATTTTTCCTTTTTTTTCAGAAATTTTGACAAGATAATTACACAAAATTGAGCATGTGTACCATTCCACTGCATGAACAGGGTTCTTCTCATTACAAACAGAGTACCTTCTGAGAATGTTAGCAAAATTATTGGTCCCGCAAATTCAGTTGTAATACAAACCACTAATAGTGCCACGTGTTGGTAGCAGGGGTAATGCTGATATGCTTGCTTTCTATGGTGAAGTTTCATTCCTGTCTGTAGCTATCCTTAGGTTGAAAGGAGCCTCTCTCCCAAACGGTTATTTCCAAGTGCACATACCGTGATGGATTTGCTTTTCCTCCTCAATGCCCAGCCAAGAGCTAGGTACTTAGTGGATATTCACTTGATTTTTTTTTTAATTGAAAAAGAAATCATAAACATTTTTCTTATATTTTTATAGGAAAAAATTAGGATAAATACAAAAAAGCAGACATATATTTTTTTCAGTCATTCAGATTGCTTAACCTTAAAATGCAAGTTTTGTTTGAGCTATTATTGACTCTTGATATTTGACTACAAGATTTAAAAATAAGTCATTGAAAGTTTAGGACAGCTATTAAACCGGGTCATACTAAAATAGCAAAAAAAAAAAAAAAAAAAATGGCCGGATGCAGCAGCTCACACCTGTAATATCAGCACTTTCGGATGCCAAGGCAAGTGATCACCTGTGGTCAGGAGTTTGAGGCCAGCCTGGCCAACGTGGTGAAACCTCGTCTCTCCTAAAAATACAAAAATTAGTTGGGCACAGTGGTGGGCATCTGCAGTCCCAGCTACTTGGGAGGCTGAGGCAGGAGAATAGCTTGAACCCAGGAGGTGGAGACTGCAGTAGCAGAGACAGGACCACTGCACTCTGGTCTGGTTGACACCGTGAGACCCTGTCTCCAAAAAAAAAAAAAAAAAAAAAAGCCAAAAAAGAAGAATTGGAGGACTTCAATATGATTACATGAGACAGCAAGAACAAGTAAAACTTTTATACTTTACATCCAAAACATTATTATTTCAGTATTTAACATGTCATATTTGATAGTTTTGTTAAAAGAAATGAATTTAATGGTAGTATTTTATAAAGTATTCAAATATTTACTAAGAGGTAAACATAGTGATAAGAAGGCATAATACGTAACTTTTGTATAAGTAGGAACATACCCTTTAATTATTTGGCATAGCCAATAATACAAATTAGTTTCAAAACAGAAATGTGTAGTGTATTGGTCAAAGATTAGTATAATTTAAAATTGTTTTCAATGTAAGACTAATAATATTATGTTAAAGCTGCTGAAAGGTTAACTACATTAAACTAAAAGGTTGAATGAACTTTCTTTCAGTAATGATAAATGTATGAATAAATGAATAAATGTAAAAGTAGAGAACATAATAACTTATGACCCAAATTTTAGAGCTAAGGAAAAAAGGAAATCACCTTGATTTAAATTTCGCTGTTTTTTTTTTTCTTTTTCAAAACAGCTAATTTGATACTTGTTTTTATTTTATTTTTTTTTTGCCACTCTATTATACTCACCACTGGTAAAACAAACAGGACATTTTAGCTTTAATCTTCTTACTACATAACCCAAATAACTTCAGTCATGTTTGCATTAATGCTGCATTAATCATGTTGTTGCGTATTAATGAGTTTTCAGGCTATGCTAATTACTGTCATAGATTCTGCAGCAGCCCATTAAATATACAAATTACAGAATTAAAGAGCCAGAGCTCTTCATGATTAATCTCTAAATGGAGAAAAACTAATGATGTCTGTACAAAGTTTCTCTCTACTTTTGGCTGAGTGAGCCCAATGAACAATCAATTAGACTATTTGAGGAATAAGAAACTCACGTATTATACAATTTTATATAGGGGCTTCATTACAACAGTAGATATTGCTTTATATTTCATAAAAATTCTGCAACCTTTACCTGTCTACTGTCCTAAATATGGGTAACAATGTGTTCAATACTGAACATAAATTTGAAATAAGGCAAGTTTGTATTAAATTCATTCCAATGAGGCTCCCAAGTACCAAAGGGCTTCATGAAAAGCATTTTCATCTAAAAGAAATTGTCACAAAAAGGACCTCAAACACAAAAATCATAATAAAAATGTAGGGCTGTCACAAGAATGACACCATAACGCTTTGTTAACCTACATAAAGTCTGCCATACATCATGGAGTAGAGCTGCCTAGAATAGCAGATCAGATCTGTTATGAAAGGTAGATTTCAATCCAGACATTTTTACCAGGGTGGGTAGGGAGTATGACTGCCCAGCTCCAAGCACAGGGAGAAAGTATGATTGCTAATCACATAGGCAGGGCATAACAATAGCTAGTTCTCAAAATGTTTCAGGGATCCAAGGGAGGGACACAGGCTAAAGAAAGAAGGAAGTGGGACAGAGCTGGAATAGAGAGACTTGAACTGACAGGTAAGTACAATAGGTGAAACTTGGAACGTCAGACAAGCCAGCACAATTTGGAGTGTAATAGAAATCCAGAGTCCAAAGATGAGTACAGGAGGTCAACGTTAGTCAAGGGTGCAGCCTGGTAAGATCCAGGCAGCAATGCTGGTTTTAGGATATTGGGCAGCTTTCCAAGAACATAAAGAGAGTCCATCACAACCAGGAGAGAAAATGGGAATGGTGCACGTGGATCTTGGGAAGGTGCGAGCAGGCTCTTTGAACAAAGTGTGCACAAAATAGAGGCCAGATGCTTCTGCAAGATTGACTTCTTAAGAGTCTTAAAGCATAAGTCTGAATCTTCCAGATGAATTCATGATCCAAGGGACCAGGGTAGATTGAGCCTAAAGGTAGAGATTAAATGATTACAGGCCTGGGAAGAAGAAACTACAGAGTGAGAATGAGAGACTTTCCCAATCTACTGCTACACAATTAAACTATAGAAAATTGCTTTTTATCAATGTCAGATGTACTTAGTGTAGTATATCATAATAATCTTGAATGTGAGAAAAGCGAGGAACTTCAGTTTATTTGACAGTAAAATGTCTGAACACTGACAAGAGAAAGGCAAAGGAAAAAAACACTTAGGGAAATCTCACCATGTGATACACACTGAGCTAAATACACGTCATTTTATTTGTTCCTAATGTTTCATTTATGCCAATTATATAGATGACAAAACTGAAGCTCAGAAATATTATCCAATACTAGAATAGTTACACTTACCAGAAAAGAACTGACTTAAAAAAAAATCTTTCTTCCTCCTCTGGGTAAATAGCACAGTTGCACAGTTTTATTAAGCACAGGGACTCAATAATGGTTTGTTGAAGAAAATACAGAAGGATATTTTTTAAAAGTAGGTAAAGAGCAAGTTCTTGTTTAAACATATTAAATCTTATAAAACAAAACAGTTGAAGTATTTACTGATCAGGCAATCAATACATTTGCCAGTCATGTTCATTATTTAGTTGATTAATGTTATCTATGACATATGTGCAGGTAAACCTATAAGCCTCAGTTTCCTAAGTAGTACCAAGAGCTGTTAAAATTGTTATGCCTCTCCAAGATGTGTAATTTAAAATTCTATCAATAACCAATAATGTATCTACTGGAGTATTTTCACTGTTTCTTTTTTCAAAGATGTATTGCTCATATGCTTTTCCTTTTTTCTGCATCATTGGAAGTCTTTGAAAACAGGAATAGTTACTATGTTTCCCACATGATTTGTCTTTAGACCAGTTGCTATAATGCTACGTATACACTGGAAATTCAATGTTCCTGACTTACACACCCAAATGCAAAATTATTAGGAAGAACGACATTCAAACCTAGAAACATGTATATCATACATATACACACAGAAAAAATAAGAGCTGGAGCTTGAATAGCCAAGCTAAACATAATTTAAACACCTAAAAAAGATTTCTTTTTCCTGCTGTTAGGACATGACTTGTACAGAATAGAACTTGGTCATATATATTTTTTTCTTACAGAGAAGCCATACAATGACCCCAGAGCCCTACTACACTCGTCTCCTATGTTAATGACTCCACAGCTATAAACCAGGCTTGACTATGTTCTATAAAGAAGACCCTCTCAACAGTCTAGATTTCCTTATCCACAGAAAGGTAAGACATCAATCAGAGGTGTTCTGAATGTCTTTTAGGCTGAATTGCTGATGTTCTGGGTGGTAATTTAAATAGAAACCTTTTGTCGCTTTAGCAGTAATTGTATAAACACAGCATTGCCCAGGCAGAAAGTAATTAAACTGATAGAGGAAAGAAACATGACTTGAACTGGATAAAATACAAATACATCAAAATTAAAGTCAGTGTAATGAGCTGAAACACAGCAAATTTAGACAACAGTACATTAGCCAAAGCACAGAAACCCCTCTCAGGCAGTATCGAAGCCGACAGAAAACACTGTATAAGTTGGAAATCCTGTAGCAAGCAAGGAAGCATATTGATTTGGTACTGCATACACTGAACAGAAGAATAACTTCAAAGAAAGAAAGAAAAAAAAAAAGCTAACGAATGGGCTGGAGAAATACAATAGGCCAGAGTAGAGATATAACAAAAAGAAGGCGGCGGGGGGGTGGGTGGTGTAAAACCCTCCAGATAGAAATACAACAAGACAAAGCAAAAGCTCAGCAAAAAAATAGAGCAATTCAAGCGAGAAACTCAGCAAGAAATGCGAGTCATGGCAGAAATATAAGATCAAGATAAGAACATATTCAACCTTACACCAAGTTCTAAATCAGAACAACAAACTCAGCAACAAATCTGCCAAATGCTAATGATTCAAACAAGAAGGCAATAATTGAAAGTAAGAAATATACCACATCTCATGCAGTAATGTTCACAATGCCATTTCCCCTAATTATTGTTGACATGGTGACCTTCTCCTGAAGGGACACACCAAAAACTCAGTTTAATTAAGGGTGTAAAGAAGGGTTTTTCATGTCTCTATTGTAAGACTGTGGACAGTAACACTTCATTTATCTGGTGTTATTTAGGTAATAAGACATTCTCCATACATAGGTTTCTAGTTAACAGAGGTTTAATCCTTGTTATTTTAACAATTTTAATAAAAACTACATCAAATGTATTACACATTTCCTTGTTTTCTATTCTAGATGAATGTGCTTTAATCCATCAGTGATTCAATATGCTCATATAAAACTAACAATTTTACGCTGTGTTGAATAAGAATTACATTTTCGGATCTTCAGCCTTAATATCAAAAGGGCTCTAGAAATATAAGAATTAGCATATCTATATTTTTCTGAAGTTACTGTCTCTCCATTTATTATCATTAAATAAGCTTTTATTTAAACAAGCAAACAAAAAAATCCTCACAGATTCTGTTAGTACAGAAGATTATTAAACATTACCCAAAACTCAAACAATACGAGACCCCCTTCTTCTCCTATCAGTGAATCCCCTATTAGATGTCTTTTCCCTGCCTTGTGTGCTATAAGGCTCCAATCTGCTATGTTCTGTACATAAAATGTTAGCATTTTCTGTAAAGTAAGATGAAACAGGATGCATGCACAAAGAAAATTAAGGGAACTCTAAAGAGGAAAATGAACGAGGACCACTACACTGGATAATGTGAAAGAGATAGTAGGCAAGTTTTAAGTATCCATTTTGATTATGTGATGGCCTTTTCATTCAATAACCTATGTTCTAACCATATTTCAGATAGTTTAAGTTTTATAAATAAAAGTTACTTCCGGATAAGCATATTTTTTATCAGTATTTTTTTATTAGTGGTCCCCCCTCTTCCATGCTGCAGCAATATGAAACAAACTTTCAGGACAAATAGATGGGTGGAAAAAATCACTAGGCTGGAAGTTCTCATGACCAACAGACCCAGCCCCGGATGTAAATAAATCACTGTACATTTCTTGGCCTCCATTTCTTCATCTGGGGAATAAGGGGAAGGACTAGTTGGTATCTTCCACAATGGCTTAATTCAATTAGCTCTCTGGCATCATGTAGACATCGTCTAAGAATGCCACAGGTCTTTTATCATTATAAGACAGCTGCCAATTTAACCGATTCAAAGAGCATATGATGTATTGGGTTAATTTTGTAATTGTGGAAACTTACATTTCGAAAATGTGTTTTAATGCCTTTTCCCCCTGTAAAAGTAGAAATGCAGTGTAAGAATTAAAAATAGATCTCTACGTCTTAGAAGGGTTCCTTTGACAGTCCTGCTGACTGCTTGGAGTCTCACATGGAAGAGAGTACCTATATGCACATGAAAAAATTGTAGATCTTCTTCCCCCTGATTAATAGCCATTGAGCCATTGCTTTTTTTGTTTGTTTGCTTTTCTGAGATGAGAGTCTTGCTCTCTCTCTGTCGCCCAGGCTGGAGCGCAGTGGTGCAATCCAGGCTCACTGCAACCTCTGCCTCCTGGGTTCAAGCAATTCTCCTGCCTCAGCCTCCCGGGTAGCTGGGATTACAGGTGTGCACCACCATGCCCGGCTAATTTTTGTATTTTTAGTAGAGACGAGGTTTCAGTATGCTGGCCAGGCTGGTCTTGAACTCTTGACCTCATAATTTGCCCACCTCGACCTTCTAAAGTGCTGGGATTACAGGCATGAGCCACTGTACCTGGCTGAGCAGTTGCTTTGTGTCAGACATTACTCTAAGCACATGTATTCAGTCATTAATCTTTACAATAACTATTTTACCTCTTTTATGCGTAAAAAGCACCCAAGGCCAGGATATATTATATCTAACTGCAATAGAATAAGGCCACGAAAACCAAGCCTCCTAATTTTTGCAAAAAATAAAAATAAAAAACAATAAAAGCCATGTCACATTAATAATGTACTTAATCCATGATTGTCTTACTAAATTTGATTAAATAAAGTTGAATCCTTCATTCCAGGCAGTGTATCATTGGACCAATCTATGGGGACACTTAATGTTTAAGAAATTATTGTTTCTATTGTACTGTTTCAAAGACATGTGGAAAATGCTATTCATAAGGTAGTTGGCTGGAATAAGTTCCACTTCTATAACATATGTTTGATAAAGGTGATTCCATAGAAGTTTATCACTCTCCTTATGCCAATGTTTACAAATAGCGCTGCAAAGAAGTAAGCACAAATCTTTCAGACACAACTGTCTTAGCTATGGATGAGGTCCTTAAGGAGACAGTTTGCATTAAAAATATTCAAATGCTGGCGTCTCTTAATAGCCCAAGTTGTTAACTTTCTAAGAAGCTTTGGAAGTCACAGCATTGTACTAGTAATATGTCAAAGCAATATACAAGTGGGAGTAAAAGGAGGAAAAAGTGTAAGCTATGCTCAAGCTCTTTTTAACAGCATTAGAATTAACAATGGCCAAACTCACAAATGTACTCATTGGGTGACTGAGGTGGAGAGGAATGGTGTTTCCTTTCATGGAAGTCAGTAGAGAGCAGACAGCAATATCCTTGGTACCCCTTTAGAGTATATTTCTGAAAGTGAGTTTGAAAGTAAAGGTCACACAATATTGAATCATATATATGTATCCATTGAGATGTCTATTATTGGATCCACTTCCTCTGTCATGGCCAGCTTTGGCAATGCTTTCTCTTCTTTATCTGATTTGTTTCAGGAGAAAACTCTCAGGGCAATGTTACCACCTCTATTGCTGGCGTTTATACAGGGACCTTGCTAATATCCATCTGTGCTGCTCACCATTTACAAAATAATAAAGTGTGATTCTGGAAAAGTACCCACATGGCAAATTATTTCACAATCCAAAAGTAAAAGAGAGAATTCACACAAAGAATTTATGAGCCTAAAAATCAATGAGTGAAGAGTAAGTTTCAAAGCATTCAAATTAAATGCTGTTGCAGCAAAACTGTCAATTACCCTGCGTTCTTTTAATTGTGCTTTTATTTGTAGAATGACTTCTGGTCCTTTCCTTGGAGCCATTATAGAGCATCAGTATGGTGGAAGAATCATTAGAAAATAACTGCCAACGAGATTTGCTATCTATATTGTAAGTAAAAGATGCTGATTAGAAGTCAGTGCATTTTTAAACTTTCTGTAGTTGTCAACTCAGAAGATGCAACTCAGGATGAATAACATCAGGGATTCTGGAAACTTTTTAAGAATTTTACTGTAAACTAGAAATGAGATGGGATGTTTAATTTGATAACTTTGGAGCCAAGAATTTGAATAGCATACTGAATAGATTCTGATGAACTCACTACTATGAGGAGAACGTAGATATTATTAGGGTAGAAACTGGTGCCTTGTAATTAAAAAAAATTATGATTGTATTCTTCACTTGTCTTGTTCAGATATTATATAGTTAAAAGGTGACTGAAAATTCATATGTTCCCAACATTGCATTAGACCATTCATTTTTCATGTAACTTATTTGTACTAAAAACAATATGTAATTTAGATGCATTTTCCTTATTTTAAAGACTAGCTCAATGAGGCCTAGAGTGTTTGATTCTAAAGGCATAAAGTATGGATTTGAATTCTTTTGACCCAAGTTCAGTGTTTTTTTTTTGTTTTTCCTGTAAGACAATTGGCTACTAAGCAAAAGTACTATTTGAGATTAAGTTTCCAAATTAATATGCTTTTCATATCATTACCCTGAGCAAGCATAAGCAAGATCCCATTTAAAACAAAATTAAACGGAAAATCTCCTATCTATCCTCAAAGACTTCCAACCTGTATATTTTTTCTTAATTTTTCTTAAATTGTAAAATTTTTAATTTTTATGGACACTTAATAATTGGAGATATTTATGGGCAACTTGTGAAATTTTGATACATGCATACAATGTATAATGATCAAATCAGGATAATTGGGATATGCATCACCCCAAGCAAGCATCATTTCTTTGTTTTAGAAAAACTCCAATTCCAGTCTTCTAGTTATTTGGAAATATACAATAAATTATTGTTAATTATAGTTACCCTATTGTGTTACCAAACACTAGATCCTATTCCTTCTAATTATACTTCTATTCCCATTAACCAACACTTCTTTATCACCCTCTTCTTTCCCCTCCCCAGCCTCTGATAACTATCTTTATACTCTCTGTCTCCATGAGATTGATTTTTTTTTTAGTTCCCACATATGAGGGAGAACATGCAATGTGTGTTTTTCTGTACCTGGGTTATTTCAATTAAAATAATGTCCTCCAGTTCTATCCAAGCTACTGCAAATGACTGAATTTTATTCTTTTTTATGACTGAATAATATTTCATCATGAATATGTACTATATTTTCTTTATTCATTCATCCATTGATGGACACTTAGGTTGACTCCATATCTTGGCTATTATGACTAGTGTTGCAATAAACATGAGAGTGCAAATATCTCTTTGATGTGCTGATGCTCTTTCTTTTGGATAAATATCTAGCAGTGGGATTGCTGGGTCATATGGACATTCATTCTTTCTTGTTTTTTTTTTTTTTTTTTTTTTTTTTTTTTTTTTTTTTTTAAAGGAACTTCTGCACTGTTCTTCATTGCAGCTGTACTAATATGTATTCCCACCAAGAGTGTGGAAGATTTTCCCTCAAATCAGTAGCATTTCTATATGCTAACAACAAACAATCTGAAAAAGAAATCATTAAAGTAATCCCATTTGTGATCACCACAAATAAAATAAAATACCTGGAATAAACTTTACTAAAGAAATCAAAAATCTCTAAAATAAAAACAATAAAGTATTGATAAATAAATTGAGGAAGATAGGAAAGATAAAAAGATTTTCTATGTTCATGAATTGGAAGAATCAATAACTGCTAAAATGTCCATACTACCCAAGGTAAGTAATCTATAGATTCAATGAAATCCCTATCAAAATACCAATATTCTTTACAAAAATAGAAAAAATCCTAAAATGTTTATGGAACCACAAAACACCCAGAACAGTCAAACATCCTGAGCAAAAGTAACAAAGCTGAAAGCATCACATTACCTGACTTCAAATTATACTACAGAGCTATAGTAACCAAAACCACATGGTACTAGCATAAAAACAGGCACATAGACCAAAGGAACAGAATAGATAACCCAAAAATAAATCTGCACATTTATAGTCAATGCATTTTTGACAAAAGTGTCAAGAATATACCTCAGGAAAAATATAGTCTCATTAATAAATGATGCTGGGAAAACTGGATATCCAGATGCAGAAGAATAAAACTAGAATCCTATTTCTTGCCACACACAAAAATCAAATCCAAATAGGTTAGACTCAAATGTAAGACCAGAAAGTATGAAACTACTAGAAGAAAACACTGGAGAAACACTTCAGAACATTGGTTTGGGCAAAGATTTCTTTTTTCTTTTATTTCTTTCCATAGGTTATTGAGCACAGGTGGTGTTTGGTTATATGAGTAAGTTCTTTAGTGGTGATTTGTGAAATATGGGTGCACTCATCACCCAAGCCGTAAACACTGCACTCTATTTGTAGTCTTTTATCCATCACCCCCTTTTCACCTTTTCCCTGAGTCCCCAAAGTCTATTGTATCATCCTTATGCCTTTACATCCTCATAATTTAGCTCCCACTTCTGAGTGAGCACATATAATGTTTGGTTTTCCATTCCTGAGTTGCTTCACTTAAAATAATAGTCTCCAGTCTCATTCAGGTCACCACAAATGCCATTAATTCGTTCCTATATGTGACTGAGTAGTATTCCATCAAATATATATATCACAGTTTCTTTTTCTACTCATTAATTGATGGGCATTTGGGTTGGTTCCACATTTTTGCAATTGTGAATTGTGCTGCTATAAATGTGTGTGCAAGTATCTTTGTTGTATAATGATTTCTCTTCCTCTGGGTAGTTACTCAGCAGTGCAATTGTTGGATCAGATGGTAGTTCTACTTTTAGTTCTTTAAGCGATCTCCACACTGTTTTCCATAGTGGTTGTACTAGTTTACATTCCCACCAGCAGTGAAGAAATGTTCCCTGTTCACCTCATTGACATCAACATCTATTATTTTTTTGATTTTTTTGATTATGGCCATTCTTGCAGGAATAAGGTGGTACCATATTGTGGTTTTGACTTGCATTTCTCTCATCATTAGGGATGTTGAGCATTTTAAAATATGTTTGTTGGCCATTGCATATCCTCTTTTGAGAATTGTCAAGCCCACTTTTTGATGGGATTTTTTTTTTCTTGCTAATTTGTTTGAGTTTGCTGTAGATTCTGGATATTAGTTCTTTTGTCAAATGTATAGATTGTGAAGATTTTCTCCCATGCTGTGGGTTGTCTGTTTACTCTGCTGATTCTTCCTTTTGATGTGCAAAAGCTCTTTAGTTTAATTAAGTTCCAGCTATTTATCTTTGTTTTCACTGCACTTGCTTTTGAGTTGTTGGTCATGAAATTCTTGCCTAAGCTAATATTAGAAGGATTTTTCTAGTGTTATCTTCTAGAATTTTTAGTTCAGGTCTTAGATTTAAGTCATTGATCTGTCTTGAGTTGATGTTTGTATAAGGTGAGAGATGAGGCTCCAGTTTCATTCTCCTACAGTTAAAATGGTTTTTAATTAAACTATATTCTTTCCCAAGTCATCTCCTACTGTTTTCCCACAAAATGATCTAAATGATCAGTAATAGGCCAGTATGTTATATTAGCAAACTAATCTCTTTGCTATTTCTAATACTTACCCTTTGACTTTTCATCTTGATGTCTTCATCCATGATTGTCTCTCTCCCTAGAGTACTATGTTCAATTCATGTGTAGCTTCAAAAATGTTCTCATTCTTCACATATTATCTTATTACTTCTTTTCTAAAACCCCTTATGATGATTCTATTTGGATATAATTTGTTACTACTGATAGTCAATACTTATGTTTGTTGTGTTATGTGAGGTGCTCTTCTAGATGCTTTATACATATTAATTTTCTTGAATCCTCACAATAATAGTTCTAGCAGAAAGACATGGTAATTACCATCATCACTACCATTTTACACATGACATTACAAGAAGACACTGATCTAGTAAAGTGGTAGATATGGGATCTGAACCCAGGGAATTTAACCTAGGAATTTCGGCCCACATGCTCCAGAGTCCAAGCCCACAATCACTCTATCTGCAAACTCTCATTCCTTTAACTATGATATGCTATTTATCTTATTCTGCTTTTATGTATTACTTTCATTTGCTCTAAATTTGAGAGAAGCAGCATTACCTTACTTGTGTTTCTAATCCCGTTGACCTGAGAAGACTACTCTTTCAAATAAAAATATACTTTTCATACTTTTTAATACTTAGAATATTTTGCTTGCCTATACTTATTCATCTAGTTGTTTTTTTTTTCCATATTGAACACTCATTGGAGGCTGGAAATATGTCATGGTTTTTAAAACTCTAGCTTAAAAATACATAGAGCCTTTATAGTGTTCTTATCTGATGAATTTCCCATGGCTTTTTGTGAAATTTGGTTGTCTGGGGAGATGAGAATCATGAACGTCTGCAAGGCCAGCCCTAGGTCAGCCATGACTGAGAAAAGCATTCATTTCTAACCTTACTTTTTCAACTAGTGACCCCACTCTTCTAACTCTCTCAATTTCCACACTTAGCCATCAAGATCATCAGATTGTACTGTTAGAGCTAAGAGGGATGGTAGCTACTATCTACTAAATTTCTTCTGTTTTGACTTTAGAAACTGAGGCCAACAGAACTTTCTATTTACAGCTGGTGTCAGCGGCCTTGCTGCAACCCCACACTGTACGAAGTTGTTCTGTGCTAGCCCAGGAACTCTCATGGTGGTATTCCACTTGAAAATCCTCTCTGGGGACACATGGCACTTCAGATCATCTTTCCCTCTCCCTATAATGAAAGCCTGCTCTCAGCTGCTTATAATCCAGAAAGAGCAGAATGGCTAATCCATGTTAAAATGTTAAAGACTGATAAAAGCTTAATGTGTTTTCTCTCCCAGTGGGATAAGAATTCATTTTTAATAGGAAAAACATATCTTCATCCTCAAATTCCCAAAATGTTGATGCGTGTAGCCCTGCTGAGTGCAATGCTGAAATAAGCGAAACGTTGGGGTTGGGAAGGGAGAACAAGAATCTCAAGGTCAAAGAAGTTTCAAAAATACCTATTTTGTTAAATTCATAATGAATACTTGCATACTGAATATTCTGGAAATCATGCAACAATATTATCAAAAATGACAATGAAGGCAACAAAAATCTGGCTAACTTGATTTAGCACAATATTTTCCAAATGCATTTGAACACTTTAAATATATTTTGTTTTTAGGCCACTGTTTGGACAGGACCAATGGGCTAGTTTATGTCAGAAGGATCAGCTCCATTACCTTCTCAAATCATATCCGACTGAGAAGTCTCAAATGCTGTCTACCTACAGGGATAGCTGAACTTGGTTCACTTATCTAAAAAAGACGTAGGTGGGAGTCATCAGAGATGGGTTAATGGTAGAACTCAAAATAGAAAAGCTGCATTAAGTGTTCCAAAGCTCAGGAAACCAGAGGATGGGTGTATAGCTCCTTCATTGTGATTGTTAACTGCTGGTCACTTCCCTCAGCTGAAGAATTAGAAGCCAAGGGAAGAGAAAACATTGAGCTCAGGCATGGAAATACAAGGCCATATTTATTCCCTATTTAATGCTCCAGAAACCCATTATGTCATTAACTTAAAAGGGAATTAAATTAGCACCTAGGCCTATTTTTTTTTCACATCTTAGAGAAAATAAAAATACAAGGCTGTTCCTTTCCAGACTTTGTGTTGATTTTCCTTTTATTGCTTAAAATATGAATGATTACCATGTATATATCTGACTAATTCTGAATGATGATAATCAGGAAATCTCTTTTCCTTTTTTAGTAAACTCACTGATAGCTTAATTTCTTTTTTCCTCTCCTTTTCACAGAATTGTGGATTTATGGAACACTGAATATTATGATTGATTACAATATTTGTATTATAATGAATCGGATGATCGGATCTATCATGTTGCTTCTAGGATATCTGCTCTGCATTGTGTTCAGTTTGTCTGTGAACACTAATGCAGAGTATTTTTGACTCTTAGACACACTGGGAAAAACAAAACAAAAAGCTGTTTTCTGTGTTTTGTAAAAACAACTCATCTAATTCTCAAATTGCAATACCTAAAATATAAATAATTTCAGAGATTAATTTCCAAACCAGAAGAAAGCATATAGAATATAAAAGTTTTCAAAACTCTTATTTTGTAATTCTTTATTTTAAAAATGAAGGGAACTTACATGTACAATATGGCTTGAGGGAATTCACACGCAAAAACCTTTGTGAATATATCCCAATACACCCGGTAAAGATAAATGTAGAGACTAGGAAGACAGACTTAGGAAACAATATTAATTAATTAATGTGGCAAGAAAGGCAATATCCCAGGTAGCAGAACAGGATAAGGGATGTTGTCTTAAAGCAATAAAACAGAAAACAGAGACATTTAAGGGAGTCAACAGTATTTGTTGATAAAAGAACTTCATAGAAACCAGTGTTTAAAGATGATATAGGGTTTGCATTTGGGTTCATATGAAACCAGTTTTGTCAAATCAACTTAAAGTCTATCTCTGAAGGAAACAAAAAACTACATAGAAATTGTCCAACAAGTGGACAAACTTTTCATACTGCACTAATTCTGTTATAATTAATGCAATTTAGTATCAGCATATAGGGCAGAAAAAAGTCATTTTTCCCATAAAATGGATTACATTGCTTTCAAAGAAATTGCCAGATATTTCCACAAACCATTGTGTGATTTTATTACAATTAGACACTGTGTCTATAAGAATTCTGAAATAAGGGTGTCAAGAATGGATGGCAAGTAAAGAGCTATGCTAAAGTGAGCTTTCGGGTGATAATCACAGCCCAGTAACACAGGAGCATATAACTTTAAGTGATTTACTTTAACTGTGAGTCTCTGGCTTGCTAGCAAGAGTTGGATTCTCAAACTGATAGATCATAATCTAGCCATCAGAATAGCTGCAACTGATTCAAAGAAAGAAATGAAGTACTGAGAAGATGGGAGTAGCAGTTGTACACCACTGCCACAGGTTACGTAGCAAAGGCAGTCTACCATTAATATCTGTCATGGAGCCTGAAACACACTCTCTCTCTCACATACATTCTTTCTCTCTCTCTCTTCCTCCATCTCGTCTCTCACTAACACACACAGACACACATACACTCTCTTAAGTGTATATAAATCCCTACTTTAAAATGTACTACCTATATGACTTTCAGCAAGTTGCTTTTCAGAACATATCTCACATATCTGAAGAGAGTATTAAATGATAAAGAACAAGTGAACAGCTTAGTACGCTGTCCAGAAACAGGCTATTATATTAGATAGTAGTTTGCATAAGATTTCAGTGGTCAAGAAGTTGTAGTCTGTGTTCAATGTCGAGCTGCCACATTAATTTAACTCATTTCTCTATCTATATATTCAATTTCACTCTTACAGTGATTTCTAATCTCAATTACAATGAACTCAGTTGACTAAACAATCACATATTATCATGAGCCACAAAAATATCATAGATGTTACAGCTAAAGGGGGATATTTATAAACCATTTACTATAACTGTTATACCATACAGTTAGAAAATACACTAAATAGGAAAAGGACTATTGCCAATAACTCTTTTCTGCTGGGCTTACATACATATAAAAACAACCGCACATGACAGGTGCATATTCAATGATGTATTCATTGTTCTTTTAGGAAGATTAAATCCCATGTGCATCTTAATATGTTAAGCCTTATCAATATAAGAAACCATGAATAATGGAAAAATAAAAGGAATGATTAGAATTTTTGCTTTTCAGAATTCTGCATTTATAGTCCAAAATTGATTTGCTTGGATATTGAACAGTAAGTTTCTGTTGAGCTTCCATTAACAGTCAGCTTTAGTATATTCATTAAATATGTGTGTGTGTGTGTGTGTGTGTGTGTATACACATATATGTATATATACACATATATGTATGTGTATACACATATATGTATACATGTGTATATGCATATACACACACACACATATACACATATATATATGAAGTCTACCATCCTAAGTATGTTATGTGATTACCATATTGTAATAAGTGTGAAGACAAATCTTTGATTAGTATCAAATAACTCTCTTGCATATTATTATCCTCATAAAGTCACATAGAATGTTGAATAATTCAAGTTAGTGAATTGTGGTTGGTTGTTACTGGAAATATATGCAAGCCAGCAGGAGTCGACAATGAAACTATTGTCTCCATGCTAATAATGTCTGAACCCAAGCATTCTGAGGGAAACTTGAAAACAATATTGCTATGCTATCTCTATAAATATAAGAAACCTCATGCTAAAATAAATTGTCTAATTACGTTACATTAGCAGGATGAATTTCAGGTAAAAACACACAGCATCTTTGATTAAATACTAGCTATTAAAGCTTTTGATGTACCATCCAATTGCTTTAGTTACCATAGTATGCCACGCTGTTTGCAAATTTATAATTTTATATTAAATAGGTTAATTGTGAGGAATTAGTTGGGGCTGTTTTAATTCCTCTTCTTGATTAGGTCATCTTTCCTGCATCAAATTGATTCTCTACTTTCTCATCAGTTATGTAGAATGATTGTTATGGATTGAATTATGTCTCCCCAAAACTCATATGTTGAAGTCCTAACCACTCATACCTCAGAAGATGACCTTACTTGGAAATAAGGATTTTAGAGATGCAATAAGTTAAAACGAAGTCATAATGGAGTAGGGTGGGGCCCTAATCTAGTATGACTGGTGTCCTTATAAAAGAAACACAGTAAGAAGAGACAGATGTGTACACAAAGAAAATGCCAGGTGACAATGAAGGCAGGGAATGGGGTGACACTGCAGAAGGAACATCAAAGGTTTCTAGCAAACCACCAGAAGCTGGGAGAACCATGGAACAGATTTTTCCTCACAACCCCTCAGAATATATCAACCCTGCTAATATCTTTTTCTTGAATGTCTAGCCCTCAGAACTGTGAAACAATAAACTTCTACGGTTTAAGCCACCCGATGCAGAGTCATCCCAGAGAGAAATGAACATAAATTTGTTTTTATTAGGATGATTTTCCCATGTCTATAGGATGAATAACCCCATTGGAGAGAGCAGAAAAATTAGGCTTGAGACTTAAAATGCTGAAAGACTGACTCAAAGGTACAACTCAGAACCAACAACCTTGACTTAAAATTGCTGACCCAAATCTTAGAAAACCCGTTGCTGGTATGTAAAATTTGTTCCTTTGAACTGATAAACTATAACCATTTGGAGATAGGACAGTACCTATATTAGTTCATTTTCACGCTGCTGATAAAGGCATGCCTGAAACTGGGAACAAAAAGTGATTTAATTGGACTTACATTTCCACATGGCTGGGGAGGCCTCAGAATCATGGAAGCAGCAAGTAGAAAATGAGGAAGAAGCAAAAGTGGAAACCCCTGATAAACCCATCATATCTCATGAGACTTAATCACTATCATGAGAATATCATGTGAAAGACCAGCCCCCATGATTCAATTACCTCCTCCTGGGTCCCTTTAAAACACATGGGAATTCTGGGAGATACAATTCAAGTTGAGATTTGGGGAGGGACACAGTCAAACTACATCAGTGCCACACTACTAATCCAAATTTAAATAATATGTGATCATTGTGCCTTATGCATTTTACCGACAACATTCCATTCGAGATAAGAAATTACATATGTAAAGAATCAAATGGCAATCAGTTTATGTATTAGTCAGGGTTCTCTAGAGGGACAGGACTAATGGAATATATGTATTCCATATATATATGGGAGTTTATTAAGTGTTAACTCACATGATTACAAGGTCCCCAATAGGCCATCTGCAGGCTGAGGAGCAGGGAGAGCCAATCCAGGTCCCCAAACTGAAGAACTTAGAGTACAATTTTCAAGGATAGGAGCATCCAGCATGGGAGAAAGACATAGGCTGAGAGGCTAGGCCAGTTTCTCTTTTCACATTTTTCTGCCTGTTTATATTCTAGCCAAACTGGCAGCCAATTAGATTGTACCCACCCAGATTAAGGGTGGGTCTGCCTTTCCCAGCCCACTGACTCAAATGTTCATCTCCTTTGGCAACACCCCCACAGACACATCCAGGATCAATACTTTGTATCCTTCAATCCAATCAAGCTGACACTGAGTATTAACCATCACAGTTTAATAGGACGATCCTTACCCACCAAGCTAAGTTTTCAATGTGGACACGTTTTGCTAATATTGACTTACATCAATTTAAAATAACATATTTTGAATTCTAAAAGGGACAAGATGAATGCTTTCATATAAAGGAGTCAAATTACTAACAAAACATTTATAAAGTCTTTATAGATTTATTCTAGTTTTCTTTAAATAATGTCCCAAAACAATTTCTTATGAGATGTAGAGAAAGATATGATTATGTGAGAATTAGATTGTTATATATTAGCCATATGTAAAAATTAATCTCATGTTGCTACCAGATTATAAGAGTCTTGGAAGCAGACAGACACATCACTAATCTTTGTATACCGGTGTTTAGGATAATGGCCAGTACACAGCAGGCCTCTTAACAAATTGCTATTTAAGTAAGCCAAGCAACACTTAGTATTGCTCAAAAAGGCAGCATTCAGTTGAATAAATTTAAAAAATAGGAAGTTTTAACTCAGTATATGATAAAGCTTACAAAAGTAAAACAACAATCTGCTATCTTTGTCTTAGGTTAAAGAACCTGTACTGTTAACGTAGTCTGTGCAGCTATTGCTCCAACTACAGCCCTTTTTCATGGGTGATAAGCTTCAATTAATTTTATCATGCACTTCCCTGAGGCCATGGGGAGAGGATCTTGCCACAATGTTTTTTCTGCCTTTTATTTTTCCTGGCATTTTCCAGCATACCAAGTCCTCTCTTTTGGCTCATCCTTGCTTTTTATTGACCTTTTTATTGACTTCAACCTGATCACTTGATGGACTTTTAATTTTTATTTGACTCTGTTCTAGGAATAACATGTAGATATTATCACCTATTTTCCCCCTGCTTCTGACTCAGGGCAGAATATCCTTTTTCCAGTGAAAGAAAGGGGCTGAGCATGCCATATCTCCCAGAAAGATTTCAGGAAGACGGCTCAAGCCTGCAATGGCAAAGAATAACACAGACAAGAAGCCAAACAGCTGATGAATTTTCCCAGTTAGTATTCAACATAAATGAGCTTTAAACAACATATATGCTTTTAAATATTCATATATTAATAAGCATACACACACACACACACACACACACACACACACACACACACACACATATATATATATATATATATATATATATATATATATATATATATATATATGGTTTTCTTGCTCAACCAAACCTACACTTTCCATGTCCCACTCATATCTTACTACAAAGTGTGGCCACCTCTGTTAGCGGCACCATTCCTGTTTTCGCCCCATCTTTTTACTTATTTACATTTTTTCATTTCTGATTATTCTACTCCTCTTTATTCTTTCATCCTCTCAGCTTCAGTATTTCCTTTAATTACCAACTGCTGAAGAATATCAGCCAAGGTCAGAAAGCAAGTGTGGGAATTCTATCTTCCACATTCTGTCCATTTTTGTTTAGAATGGACTCTCAACTTGCCTGAAATTGCTCCCAGGGGTTCATATTTGCCCATGTCACCACTTTGGAACAAAATTCATCTCCCATACCCTAGGCACAGGCTGTTAAAAATCTTGAAGTTATAATGGACCCTTGAGTCACAGCTGACTCAAGGTGTTGAATTTCTCTTCCCTTCTACAGAAAAAAGAAAAAAAGATAAAAATTTTCTTTCCTTCTAGTTTCAGGACTATATGGCTGTGTATTGCTATTAACTTACAGATTGACTGCTCAATATGCTTGATGATAACACTAATAACAGTCAGTGTTTTATCACCTGGAAAATAGACAAAGCAAGAGCCTGAATTAGAATAGACCATAGTGTTGATGTTTATTTAGCCTTCCTAAAATGTACTTCTAAATAGATTCAGTTCAGTGAGTTCAAAACCTATCAGCCAGATTTTTGATAATATGATCCTGCTGTTCAGTACTTTTCCTGAGTTCTAATTTACATGATCATTGATCTTCCAAACTCATGCTTTATCGAAAAAGACTGCAGTCATTCCCTATCTCTTCATTCTTCCCAATTTTGAGAGTTTATCTGAGGCCACTGGTCATATCTTTGAATTGCCCCCACCTCAATTCTAACTGGTGATCCTTTACAACATATATTAGAATTGTTTTTCTTCTGGGGAAGCAAATTCAGCATGAAAATCTTGCGTTAAGTAAGCACAACACACACACAAAATTAATTAGAAGGTAATTAACTCACTATGAAAAATTCAACACAAGTTTCCTTCAAACAAGGACTGCTCTAAATATGTTTAAAATAAAACAGTAAGATTAACTTTAATCCTTATCAAATGTGGCTAAAGACAATTCAACTTTATTAACATGAGGTTTGAGAGTAATTTTATAATATTTTTTAGACACATAGAATTTTTCTTTCAGTGGAAGAAGAAATAATTAACATGGATTGCTGCTCACCTGCTGAACCTCACTAGACTACAGCTCCCACAAGGACAGGGATTTTGTCTCTTATGCTCCTCAGGGGCATGCACAGTGCATGGCACATAGAAGCTCAAGAAATAACTTTGAGTGAAGATGAATTATTTATATAAAATATTGTATCTGCTAGACTTCTTAAGGCCATAGATTGTGCCTTGTTTGCTTACACATCTGTATGTTTTTACACAGTGCCTGGTAATTTATTTTCAATAAATATGTGTTCAAAACAAAAAAGAATGAAACTTTTACATGTGGCAGGACATATAAGTGCAACCATAAGAAGACCAACTAGTTAAATATCCTCTCTCCTGTGAAACACCAATTTGATCTCATGTTTTGAGTTCTGAGATATTCTCCAGAAGGCCTCTAAGTAAGTGGACATAAAGTCTTACTGAGCCCAAGAAAAACCCAGAAACATGTTGCTACCATTGATTTACAATCAAAGTGACATCTGTCAGATCAGTCTACTGTCCAGCTCAGGGACTGGAAGGGACGGGGCACAAGACAGGTACATTTTCTCTTAAGAGAGACAGACAACTGTCCTAAGGTAATCAGAAGAAAGAGCAGACCTTCAAGAAAAGCCTCAGAAAGGGGTAGAGGCAGCCCTGCTTTCACCCAATGGCCACAGGCTCCTGAGGCAGAGGGCTCTGAGCTAGTTTTTCCTTCAAGTTTTCCCCAGCATTGGCTCTGTTTTCACAACCGAGGTTTCATCAGTAACAACATATGTCTTACTTCCACAGATGAAACAGAATTGCTCCCTTGGGAGATTGACTTCTTTACATTTTAAACTTTGTGACTAACTGGAAAAAATGGGGCAAATATCCCATTTACTCAAATTACAGTTTTCATTCTCCATCAGCCTTCATAATTTGGCAAATAGATTGTTATTTGGTGTGTGGAAAAAGCAAGACATGGAGTATATTATGCAACTTCCTGCAACTCTAATTGAGATTCTTACCATTTTGAACCTGCAATACACACACGTTCATCTCCAAAGAAAACAAAAATTGTAGCCTCTTTCAACATTATGCACAGGGGGCCATTAAGCTCTTCTGCATCCTCCCAGTAAGCCTCCCTGCTGCAGTCTGCCTGCCGGGTACTGTGGGCTCCCTGGGGGATGCTGGCACCATAGCGAGCATCACAGGAGTCTACAGAGGCTGACATTTTCCCTAAAACTCCTCCATTTCCTAGCAAGCTCAGCATACTAAGAGCCTTTCCATTTAGCCTGCCTCCTGGATTACTTTACTCAATTTGTGTGCATGGTTGAAGGAGTCTAGAAAGTCTTCTCAGACTCCATAAGGGTCTTGGCAACCAACCAATGGGTCCTTCCTTGGTAACATTTTGGCATCAGCAACCTTGCTTTACTGGGAAGAGTTTTGTCTACACCTAGCATTGCAGTGATATGCAAAACCCCCATTAGACTTTGAGTGCCTTATATGCACAGGATCTGAGAACCTGGCATACAATGCTTATATAAAATACTTTAAATATACATCATTACATAAAGGAGTATAACAGGATGATTATATATGGCATTACAACCTAATATCCAACTGAAAATATTTATTTATCCATTTGTTTTCTCAGTCACTCACCAAACTATTACTGAATACCTACACTAGGCTAGTACATTTTAAGTGCGTCAACAAAGACATTGGCCTTGACCTCAGGAATCTGAGATTAGGAAAAGAAAAAAAAATAAAGGTAGGATTGCAAATAAAACTGAAAAGGGATTATCAAAATCCACAATACAAAAAAACAACACACATTTTCCCCCAAGCAAAGTCAATGCTAAGGTCCACTTTATAGGTTATTTCTTTGAACAAGTCAAGGTACTTCCAAATGTATTTTCTCATTTGCTCCTCATTGTAAAATTAGAAGAAACCATTAGATGTTATAATTTTCTTCCTTCGGGTGAGGAATATGAAATTCATAAAAGATAAAATGTGTTTCATATCAGGAAGTTGGGCAAAGAAAAAAAAAAAGATGAAATGTGTCTCCAGCTCTAGGTAATGGTAGAAGGTAGGGTCTCACCACATCACACTAACTGGAGATTGCATTAGGTTTGGCAATAATTTGTCAAAATATAATACCAAAGTGCTGAGTTTACTTCACAATTGGGAATAACAGGAGATAAATATTAGATATAGGTAACGCAGATATAAGTTCGACCATGTTTCTTGTTCCTCTGTGTAAACAGTATTTCTCCACAAGAGAAATCATATTATCAATGAAAAGATAGCAAGGTACCATGTGAAACATACTGACAGAAAATGTGAAGAGCTGGCTTCTAGTCTTGCTTGTCTAATCCTAGATGCTTAGGAGTTTTGTCTAATTGAGGGTGTGGATTTAGAAGCAGCATTTCACCTCTCTGAAATTCCATTTTCTCAGCTGTAAAACTAGCTGATACTCTCCCTCTTTCCTAAGAATGCCCAGAGATCAGTAAAATGATATATATGAAAGTATTTTAAAATATGCTAACATTCAATGCAATTATAAACTCTCAATAATTAACCCCCTGCATTCAGATTGAATTGTTTTCACCTTACTTTCCTATGCCAATTCTAATGTGATTTAGTCTCCACAGCCTAATTATGCTTAGAATCATAACATTTTAAATATTTAAATTTTACCTAATTTAATCTAATAATTAACCTGAACTTCCCCCCACGTGTTTTAAACCCATTACTTCTTGAAGTGTCTTTGTTGACTAATGAGAAAAATCGGTCCCTCTTCTCTCCGTAACACCTCTTTATGCATCTGTAAACAGTTATCATGTGTCCCCTCTGTCTTTTTTTCTCAAGATTAAACATTTTCAGGTCTCTCAGCTTTCTTACAGGCCCCATTTTCAAAGCCCTTCATCATTTTTTGTTGCTTTCTTTTGAAACCTCTGCCAAACTTGTCTATGTTATAAGTGTGCCTTCCCAAATGGAACATGGTACTCCTATCAAGGGCTAAAGATTGCCAGGTGGGGTCTAATCATCACCGTATTTATTTTAGCCTTGACAATTCTGCTAATACAACACAGGGTAGCAGTTAATTTTTTTCCTTTTTTTTAAACATCATACTATTGACTTTTTCTCAGATATTATCTAGCATAAATTAAACCTCCTAAGGATAAAAATCAGTAAAATTAATTTTTTTTAGTCACAGTGCTTAGGGCACCATTTCATAAATATTGGTGATTATTAAATATGAAGCAAGTCAATAAACATTTGTACCTACAAATAATAGTGTTCTAAAATTATTTTGAGATGATGAAAAATATAGATGGTTCTTTCTTTTATGATTGAAATGTCCTGAAGAGTAGAAAATTCATGTTTGAATCCCATGGGGTTTTTTTAGAGAACCCAATAAAATTAGTTTTCAAAAGCACGTAATTAAAATGAAAGGGAAGTTTTACTGAATTTTATTTACACAGTGTAGCTCTTCATTTAACATGAACATTTCTGGAAACTCTACCAGAAAACCAGAAACATGAACCATGAAACTAATGACCAATTAACGTAAAATCAATTACCGTATGTAATGTGATAGATGACCTTATGGAATTTAGCTGAACTGTCAAACTTGCTTAATATTTGATTTTCCAGAACCAAATCTACAGAAAATATGAAATGATTTGGCAAGGTCAGTGACTACAATGCAAGAAGCTTTGGTCTTCTATTGTATCTACTGAATAGAAAAATAACCAGACTGCTTGGATCAAAATATAAGCCAGGAATCCAGTAGCTATATCAGGACTTCCTTCAGGGGAAACTGGTAAATGAGAGCCAAAATCGTAATCTCATGCAGATCAGGAGATTGGATTTAAAGGGATCTTAAGTAGTGATGATCCCCTTTATCCTCTAAGTATTATGAACATTTTATCTTATCAGACTGGCTAAGAATCTGTTGCTACAATGTTATGCAATGAGAAAATATCAAGTGCATCAGTAGCAATGTAGCTAATCTTCCCTGGCTATTCAGATGAGAAATGACCCATAGTTTAAATACGGCCCTTTTGGAGAACAAAGAAAGGGAAAGGAAAGAACAAAGAAGAGTTCTCTTAGAATTTTAACTATCCCAGAACATATTATGCATTCTGGACTGCAGAGTTTTTTTTTTTTTTTTTTAATACTTGGAAAATGTCCTTTTAGTATGTCTTTTCATTGAAAAATATACAGAACCAAGTTAAACAAAACACATTTCAGCAAAGCTTTGTAAATATCATTGGCTAAAATAAAGGCACATGTTATTAAACCCCAGGGAAATATGATTGTTCAGTTATCAATATGTATCGGAAATGTACTTTATATAAAATACTAGGAATTTTGGGAAGGCTCTAAGTTATAAAATACATTTGAAAAATAGTTTAGTCAGGTAGCTAGGGATAGAGACATAAAAATGGTAAAAATATAACTGCACATTTTCAGCTTTTTGCCTACCTGACCACTAGGCAACTTTTATGCTAGCGAATATTACCAAATTCATGAATCTTTCCTTGATTGTGAAGGAGTCCTTCACCTACTTATCTGGCTACTTTTTCTTGGTTGTTTTTTAGCTATCTGTCTCTGAATGCCTTCTTTCCTCCTAGGGTCTGTTCCTAACCCTGAGTCACTTGGTTCATTCTCAGGGCTTCAAATCCATTCATGTGCTCATGCCTTCTTTTTATGTTAAAAATCTCTGGTTGCATATTCAGGCAAGGACTTTGAGCAAAATAAGAACTGTATTATTTAGAGACATGGTGTGTTCTGCAACTCAGGCTAGGCAAGATCCCTGGACTGGGAGTGGAAAAGCTTTGAGGAATGCTTTCTTGTTTCCCACCTCTCTGCTTCTCTCTGTTCATAGACTTCAGCATTTCCTTCTTCCCTTCCCCTGCCCCACTTTCTCACCTGTCCGCACAACAACATACCTCTGTCTGCCTCTCATTTTAATAAATTTTTATGTTATGTTCAGGATAAACACAGACCGACTGGTTAGCTCTGAATTCCAATTCCAAATTCTCATGAGAACAGAATCAGTTTTGCATGGAGAAGGCTTTCATAGCTGTCCTAACTATCTGTGATTAGTATAGCAAGGGCCATGGTACAAAGGAAGTGGCCATGTGTCCCTCCTTGGGTGAGCCAGGGACAATGTGGTACGAAGGGGTAGCCATGTGCTAGACCAAAAGCCTAAAGGATGTCTGAAACAAATACCAAATCTATGTCTACAACAAAATTTTTTCTAAAGGTTAAGGTTTAATTTAGCATTTTAAGATTTTTTTTAAAAAATGTTGACTACTTGGTTTTGGCTATCGCATCCACCTGGGCAGAAAAACAGCAGTATAACAGTTAAGAGTAGTCAAACAGCCATGGATTCTATTCCCATAAGTCCTGTAAGAGCAGGGAACAAGTCTACTGGTGATACAGACAGGAGGCAGGGAAATGCTGGGTAGAAGAGGGCAGTTCCCTGGCAAAGGCCCCACCCTCAAGCCTGGAAACCCCAGCCCTAAATTAAAAAAAGGCACTTCTGTTTTCACACTAAAATGTTGCCTTTTGGTCCACCATGTCTCACTATCTTATTCCCATATAAGCTCCAAACTCCAGGCTCCATGAGCAGAAGAGCAGGGGAACAGAAGAGTAGAAGAGCAGTGCTGCAGAGAAGAAGAGAAGAGAAAGAGCATCTGAACATCAAGAGGAGTTCAGCTGGGGACAGTCAGAGAGGAGATCCGCCACAGAATGGCCGAACTCCAGGGGAAGATCATTTTCCCACTCCATCCCGTTTCCAGCTTCCCATCTATCCTGCTGAGAGCCACCTTCATCCAGCAATAAAATCCCCCACATTTACCATCCTTCAGTTTGTTTATGTAACCTGATTCTTACTGGACACTGTACAAGAACCTAGGTACCAAGAAGGCACTGAGTTGGTTAACTCTTAAGCCATGTGCAGATGACAGAGCTGAAAGGGCAGTGTTACATACCCACAGGGGCTTTGGGAGTCACAGGCACCCACCCCTAGACACTGCCATGGGGCCAAAGCCCAAAAGTGCTTGCCCAGTTCCCCCTCCCATAAGGGGTTTAAGCACAAGGCAGCTGGTGGAGCAGAGGAGACACACCTCTGTCACATGTCCTTCAAGGGGGTGTCAGGGAATTCTCCCATTTCACTGGAGTCCAATTATATTCCTATGATACAATAAAGATCCAGTGTTAGTAGATGCCAATATGCACAAAGTAAATGGAGAAATTAATCACTTGGGGAAACAAGTGACAGACACTGCTAGTGTCCTTTTCTGTGAAAAGTTTTCATATCATATATGCAGTTCAGATTAATATGACTGCAGTTATTGCCTTATACATGCCCACATAACAGAGATAATGTTGCATATTAGATATAAGAGGAGAAAATCTCTGAAAATAGGATACTTGTTGAAATTTTTTAATGAGGCTTTAACAGCTCTGTAAATTAAAGTTCTAATTTGCAGTTTTATGAAGTAAACAAGGAGAGAACAGCATAAGATGTAGGCTGCCGCTTGCTGCCTCCACTCAACACATTTTAAGTGAGTGTCAAATTGATTTTGCAATCTTTAATTACATTTCTTTTTTTTCTTACTACTGAATTTACAAGTATGTAGAAGAAATCAGTTTTCACCCAACTATATTTCTCACAGTTGAACTTAACAACATAGCATATTAACACCAATTACATAAGCTATGAAAAATACATTACAGAGGTGCAGTAGGATCAAGGCAAGAACTGGTCAACTGTATACTCAAGAATATTTCATATTTTTCCTGATTAAGCTCCTTCTTAGAATAAAATAAAATACAGTCCTTTCTACTATGCAATCATAAAAAATTACAAAACCATTTCCTTCTCAGCAACATGGATGCAGTTGGAGGTCATAATTCTAAGTGAATAATGCTGGAACCATAACCAAATACTGCATATTCATTTAAATGTGGGAGCTAAACATTAAGCACACATGGACATAAACATGAGAACAGCAGACACTGGGAGGAAAGGAGGGGACTGCAGTTGGAAAAACTACCTATTGGATAACACGATCATTACCTGCGTGATGGAACCCATACCCCAAACCTTAGCATCACACAATATAGCCAACTAAGAAACCTGCACGTGTACCCATTGTACCTAAGATAAATGTTAAAATGAAAAAGAGAGAAATAGATACTATAGATAGAATAGTAGGCTCTTTTGATTCTAGCTTCTTTTACTCACTAATAGGTTATGAGATTCACCCATATTGTTTACTGAAGCAATAATTGGCTAATTTTTATTTCTATATGTAGTCCACTGAATAAATTTATTTTAGTTTATTATCTATTCTACTGCTGATGGAAATTTGGATTGTTAACAGTTTTTGATTATTAGGACTAAAGTTGCTATGAACAACTTTGCCTGTGCTTTTTAGTGCACGTATGTATGTATTTAATATTATTACTTTTTAGAGACAGGATCTTGCTCTGTCACCCAGGCTGCAGGGCAACAGTGCAATAATGGCTCACTCCAGCCTTGATCTCTTGGGTTCAAGAGATCCTCCTACCTCAGCCTCCTGTAACTGTGACTACAGGTGCCTCACTGTGTCCAGCTTATTTTTCAATTTTTTGTAGAGATGAGGTCTCACTATGTCACAGTCAACTGTATACTCTTAAACTAGTCTTCAACTCCTGAGCTCAAGCAATACTCTTGTCTTGGCCCCTCAAAGTGCTGGGATTACAGGTGTGAGCCACTGTACCCTGCATATGTATGTATTTATTTGGGGTATAATGTGGTAATATGTTATTACTGTACTTGGCTTTCTTATGCCAATACTATATATGCTTACTATTGTAGTCTTATAGCTAGTCTTGAAATGTAAATACTCCTGCTTTGCCTTCTTTCAGTATTGCCTTGGCTACTCTAAGTACTTTCCTTTTTCATGTACATTTTAAAATCAGCTTGTCAATTTTTACAAAAATCCTGGGATTTTGAGAGGGACTAAATGGATTCTACAGATCAAATTAGGAAGTCTTGCTATTTAACAATATTAAGTCTTTAGATCCATGAACATGGCATATCTTTCCATTTATTTGGTCTTTAATTTCTCACAGTAATCTTTTGTAGTTTTCAGAGTAGAGCTTCTACATTACATTTAAGTAGACTTGTTTCTAAGCCATTTATGTGTATTAGTTCTAGTATGCCTGGTACTTTAAACAATTTTATTTTTTACTTGTTTTTGCTATTCAATAGAAACGCTTGCTTTCTGTACACTGATCTTTATCCAACATCTTTCCTAAATTTACTGAGTAAAGTGAATAGTTTATATGTTATTTTGAATTGTTAATACATACAGTAATGACACCTACAAATAAAGATGGTTTAATTCTTCTTTGACATATCTAATATTTATATATTCACTTATTTCTTTTATTGCCATATTGATCTGGCTAGTACTATACAGTACTATCCGGCTAGTACTTCCAGTACAACATTAAATAAAAGTGGCAATAGTGAATTTCTTTGTCCTGTTCCTGACCTCTGGGAAAAAGGATTTGATACTTTCCTATTAGAGGTCTTTTTTTTTTTATTGCGTTTTAGATTTTGGGGTACATGTGGAGAACATGCAAGATTGTTGCATAGGTACACACATGGCAGTGTGGTTTGCTGCCTTCCGTCCCCTCACCTGTATCTGTCATTTCTCCCCATGCTATCTCTTCCCACCTCCCCACCCCCCGTCCCTCCCCCATTTCCCCCCAATGGACCCTTTACAAAAACAATTTATTAGGATGTGTTCTTTCATTCCTAGTTTGCTGAGAATTGTTATGAATAGGTACTATATCTTATTAAATGCATTTATTAAACCTGTAGTGATAATTTAGAATGATTCATTTTTACTATGTTAATACGGTGAATCACACACATTTTGAAAAGTTTACACTGCTGGGATAAATCATGCATGGTTATAATGTAATATTTTAAGTACATATATACATATATGTGCACACACACACAAACACATACACACACACAGACACACATAGAATATTAGAATCTACTTTTGTGACTGTTATTGACCTACCTATGTTTTCCTTTAAGGTAATTTATTTGTCAGATTTTAGTGTGTAAGTTATGACCTCATAAAATGAGATAGAAACCACTGAAATTTTCTATTTTCTGGAATAGTTTGTGTAGTATTGCTATTATTTCTATTGTAATTATTTGATAAAATCCACCAATCAGGTCACTTGCCCTGGGGTTTTCTTTATGTAAAAGACTTAACTATGGATTTCATTTTTGAAACACATCTAGGATCACATAGATTTTCTATATCTTCTTGTGTCAGTTTAAATTTGGGTATTTTCTCTGTATTTTACCTGTTGTCAAGGTTTTAGCATAGTGCTGTTCTTAATACATTTTTTTTTTTTAAGTCTGTAAGATTTCTAGTGGCAGCTCTTTGCATTCCTGAGAATAGTAATTTGTACATTCTCTTTCCCTTGATCACCTGCAAAGCACTTTTTTTTTTTTTTTTTCAAATTTTCTGAGAGTCAATTCTTGGTCTTCTTTTCTCCATTACATTTCTGTTTGTTATATCATTGATTTCTCTTATTTTTATAATTTCTTTCATTCAAATATTTTTGGGGTTTCACATGCTGCTTTAATTTCCTGGTTTCTTCCTGACTTGGAAGCTTAATTAACTATTCTCTTTTTCTAATATATGCATGTAAAGCTATAAATGATTCCTGATATTGTCCACCCTATGTTTTTATCTGTATTAAGGCATTATTATCATTAGCTAAAAATAATTTTTAATTTCCATTATTTCTCTTTTGAGCCAGGAATATTTTCCAATCTGATTATCTTTTAAATTTGGAGTTCTAGTTCAATTCCACAGTTGTCAGAGAATATAAAATATAATGAGATCAAGCTGAATGCAGTGGCTCATCACATGTGTAATTCCAACACTTTGGGAAACTAAAGTGGGAAGACTGCTTGAGGCTAGGAGTTGAAGACCAGCTGAGCAATGCAGTAATACCCCATGTCTTGAAAATATTTTAAAAAATAACATATTTATAGCCCAGGATGTTAGCTATTATATTTTGGAAAATGTCCTATGTGTTCCTCAAAAATGCATATTATATAGTCGTTGGAGGTGATGTTCTATATATGACAATAATAATAGCATATGTCACATGTTTTATATATAGATGTAATTGTTCAGCACAGTGGTGTTTGTCCTTTATCACATTTACTCTTTGTTTCTGTCTTCTTGCCACCCCAATTCTTTTTTCGTCTTAAACTGTGTTTATTTAATATTTAGTGTTTTCTTACATTAATTTTTTTTAAAACATTCTTTTGGTTATTACCTTAGGGATCACAATCTAAATCCTTGATCTACCATGGCCTACTTTGTATTAATTCTTCAACTTCCCTAACTTTTCAGGAATTTTACTGCAGTTTATTTAGCTCCATGTAAACTGCCTCATCATTTGTGACAAAATAATTGATGTCATACATTTTCTTCTTACATACGTTATTAACTTCAAACTATGATATTTTATGGCTTTTATCATAAATATTACTTTTTATTTACATACCTATTTACTATTTCTAGAGGTTTGCACTCTTTCCTGGAGCTCTGTGCTTCCTTATGGGATCTTTTTCTATGTCCTAATAAACTGTATGATTTTTATAGTGACAGTCATTTGATGACAACTTTTTCAACTCTTTTATTAAGAAAACTATTTTATTTTACCATTTTTGATGGATATGTTTTCTGGGTATGGAAATCTTGACTGGTAGTTTTCTTTTGGTGTTATTATTGTTAAAAAATAATTTTACTATTTAAAAAGTATCATTCCATTATATTCTGACATTCTTTTTTTGTTGTTGAAAACTCAGACATCAGTCTTATTTTTGCCCCACTGAAGGTAATAAGTCTCTCCACCATCTCCAGGTGCTTTTGAAAGTTTTTGTCTTATTTTAAGCAATTTGACTATAATATACTAGACAAGGCTTTTATATTTGCCCTGTTTACAGTTTGCTAAGCTTTGTTAAACTATGTATGAACTTATTTTTCATATTTGGTAATACTTGGCTATTCTACAATATTACTTTTGTCTCATTCTTTTACTCTTCTCCTTCAGGGTCCTCAAATACACCTATGTTCTATATGTCTCTTACACGCTGTTCGCTTTTTCACTTTATTCATTTCCTTCTCTCTATGCTTCAGTCTGGAAAATTACAGTTGACAACTGAGTTCTCTAATCTTGCCTTCTGCAATGTTCCATCTGTGTAACTCATCAATATTCTCTTAATTTCAGGGATTTTACTTTAGATACTATATTTTCCTCTTACTGTACAGATTTCAGTTTTGTGTTGAAATGTTTTAGTCTTATCCTCTCTGTCCACCTTGTCCTTTATTTTCTCTTAACATTAACTGAAATTATTTTGAAGTCTTTGCCTCTATTGACTATTAACACTTTATTATTGGTCACTTCATGGATGACACATAGATTATTTTATCTTTTACTAACGAATCCAAAATTCTGTTTTGGTAGGCAGTAAAATTATCAGATTACCTTGAACTTACTAAGGCTTGGCTTTAGGCTTCACTAGGGTGAATTTGCTTCAGTTTGTAATGTTCCTAAGGAATAGCCCTTACTCCTACAGCATGGGAACGTAATGAATGGACTCTTTGGCTACTCGAGTGAAAGCTCAGAGTATTCACCAAGGTCTCTCCACTCTGGTTAAGTCCAAACTCCATGTGTGTATCCTTAGTTCTATGTTGCCTCTGAAATCTCTACTTAGATCCATCTACCAAGCAGATCTTTTCTGCTATGTTCCTCATAGAATTATTCTAAAAGTTTGCCAAGGACCCAAAAATAATTGTTACACAAAATTTGAAATTATTTTTCAGCATTGTTCTTCTCTCTGGAAATCTACCCTCCAAATCTGAGCTACTTTTTAGCCCTGAATTCCAGTTTTTATTTCTTTACCAGATATACTAATGCCTCTGCTTGAGCTCAATAATTCCAACTGTGTGCAACTCAATTCATTTGCTTCTCTTCATTTAAGCATAATAGCTCTGCACTGTTGCTATAAAACGGCTACAAATAGGTGTTTTATATATATTTTCTTCCCAACTTTCATTGTTGCATATGACATAAAGCACAAGACAATTTGCTTTATCAGGGATGAAACTGGCATTTTATCTATTGAGTTTCTTTAGCTGTTACTCAGCTCCATAATTCTTATTCTAATATATTCCCATTTTCTGCTTAAATTCTGAATATTTTCATTGGTAACATTAATCATAGTTATTTTAAAGTCTCTGGAAATACACCTATAAACCTATATGTGTATGTGTATATATGCATATATGTGTGTATATATATATATATATATTTTTTTTTTCCATATATCTGAATTACTTGAGGATATGTTTCTTTTTTTTTGTTTTATTCATCTTATCTTTTGGTTATTGGCCCTATTTTCTGGTATGCCTGGTAATTTTTGATTGAATGCCAGACATTGTGTAGGAAAAAACTGTACACTCTGGGACTCTGGTTGATGTGCTCTCCTTTCAGCAAATATCTAAATATTTTTTTGCAAAAAATAACTTTTTTCTCGTTAGTATCATTAGTGGTTAGGACAAAACAAGGCTTTATCTAAGAAAGAACAGCCTATTTATGACTTGTTCTTCTAGGATTTTAATTGAAAACCTAGCATGTACACCAGGACCCTATCCAGACTCAAATTTTTTGCCTGTATTATTATTATTTTTTGCCTAAGACTATGCAGTAGAATAATTAATAAATAAAAAAGAAGGTAAAAACAAAGATATGTAAAAGGCTCATTTACACAGTTTTTCTTATATCTGGGATCTTGATCCCACAAGTCTAAAAGCCCTTGTTACTCACTTTCGTCTTTAAATAACCATATGTATAAGAAATTTTGTCCGGCTTCTATTTCTTTTCTCAGCAGGAAGATTTTTTGATATGCTTCATGGCTGGAGACATAAGTCACCTGTAATTACTTAATTATGTGTTTGATGCATGGTTTCACTGCAAGACTTTAAGCTCCTTAAAAAAGGTTAGGTAGGAATCACATCTGTGTTGCTCCATATCCTTTTTACAACAGCAATCATAGCATCAGCAAATGGAGGGAAATCAGAAAAAACTGCCTACAAACCAAATGAATGAATAAATTTCTCCATTTAAAGGTGGATGTAAAAAGCAGAATCAAAGCTTGAAACAGAGTTTAAGGGAAATAGAAGCAGAAACCTAGTGAGAAATATTTAGTTTCTTCCTATTTTTTTAAAAGGACAAAATGGCACCAATATTATTTATTGGCACATAGGGTGAGGATTAAGGAGAGTTCACTGTCTTGAAAACTATTGACAGTCTAGAAGAAAGTACTTACAATAAAGAAGTGAGAGAAAAGAATCCAAATGACAATAGATTGAGGAGTGATAGATCCGTGAGAAAGTGACACATTAAGAGAGTCTTAGTTTTTGACAAGACTGATTATGAAGACAAGGGGAAAAATAGAATTAAGTTTTACAAGTACATGTAACATTTAAAGTTGGCTGTTTAAACAGATGTGGAGAAATGAGAGGCAGAACATGTAAGCTTCTAGAGGAAGAAGAAAGGTAATAATGATAACAAAAAACAAAGGTCAGAGGTTTACAGAACGAGTAAAATAAAGGTAATGGTCATAGTACTATGTAGCAGAGAGAGGTCACAAAGAAGTATCATCAGGACTTACGTGGCTTACAGACATAAGATGTATGTATGCAATGGAAAGGCACATAATTGAAGTCCAGAATTATAGAATGCTGGTCATAAATGCATACACAATACTAAGATACAGCATACTAATCCTTTACAGTGATTTCTGTATTGAAACCTTACAATACGTCATTTAACAGATGAAGAAACTGAGCTTCACTCTGGAAGAATGACTTGTGCAAAATTGCACAGCAGCGTGTTGGGGAGCCAGATTTGAAACTCGGGGAGTCTGATACCAGAACCTGCAAGGTTTACTACAGCCACTGCTGCCTTCTGAACTAGATTGCCAACATCAATACTTCCATTGCCCTTGAAATAGAATTCAATCAGTATGATGCTGTTAATCCATCCATAGCATTGATCACTGTTGTTTATAAAGCACTTTCAAGATTAAAAGTGCTTTTTATTGTACTGTATATGTTTATTATGACTGTCATCTTAAACCTATTGCAATAAGCCTAATGATATGTATAGGTAAAAGTGTCAAAATATTCATTAACCTCAAAATTTAATAAGCCTAAGGAGATCATGTATCTAAGAGATGTGCCACCACCTAGTTTTCAGCAATACAGTATGATAGCTATGGTGGGGCAGAAAACAATTCCTGATATGACGTTCTAGCTATAACAACTGATATGCAAGTAACTTTGCCAGCAACTGAGGACCATTAGCAAGAAAATTATTTTCGTCTCTGGTACTGTACAGTTTAAAAATTTTCTTATACATCTAAGGCCAATAGAGACTAAACAAATTGAGTTATTACTCTAAGCCATCAATACTTTCAAAAAGGTAGCTTTTAAAAATGTGTACTATGTTCAAATGCATAATGAATTTCACCATTAAATAATTCTTATAGCTAAGTGATCTATCTTTTGGATTTCCCTCTTTTCTATCACTCATTTAGTTAACAAATATTTATTGAACATCTGGCAAATGTCTTAAGCTATGCAAGACACAAATGTTATAATCGTGAAAAAGATAGTCATAATTTCAGTCTACTTGGGACGCAGATAAGCAAACAACCAGCTGTTTTCTTTTCAATTGGTTTTCTTTTTGGGGGGTGACAGGCAGTATTTGGTTATATGAATATGTTCTTTAGTGTTGATTTCTGAAATTTTGGCACGCACATCACCTGAGCAGTATACACTGTACCCAACATGTGGGTTTTCTTTTGATCCCTCACCCCCTCTCACATTTCCCCCGAATCCCCAAAGTCCATTGTATTATTGTTATGTCTTTGCATCCTTATGGCTTAGCTCCCTGAACAACCAGCTTTAATAGAGTGTGGTAAGTAATTATTGGCTTCTATAGCAGTACATAAGAGAGGCCCTCAACCCAGATTTGGCATGGGACGGGGGTTGGGACTGCTGGAAAGCTATTTAGGAGAACAGCTAAGCTAACCCTTTCATGATGAGTAGCAATTAGCCAGGTGAAAGGAAAGAGGTTAGATGAAGGCATACAGGCAAAGGTATTAGTATGTTCAAAGAGATGGGCATCTGAAGGAGTGTACTACATGCGAGCACTAGACTTGGAAATGGTCCAGAGCTGGAGAGTAAACCAGTCCGTGGCTGAGAGATGAGGAGGTATGTGGATAGAAGGCAGAGAGTAGAAAAGGACTTGTGCAGGGCGTCTCTCACTGGAAAACCATTAAAAAGTTTTACCCAAGAGAATGTCAATGAACATCATTAGTTTGAAGAACAGCCTGGAGAAGATTGAAACTATTGGCAGAGAAGCCTACAACATAGGTCTGGACTAGGCAGTAGCTGTAGGGCCAGTGGATAGTTCCAAAGGATGTAACTGAGGAAGAACGGCCAGAGGAGGAATCATTGATAGAATGGGAGGAAGGAAGTGAATAGTTCAAGTGTTCATTCAAGGACAGTTCCAAGGTTTCTGCCTAAGGCAATCAGCGATATTCACTGTGGATGATGCTACATATGGAAGGAGGAAGAGGTTTCAGGAGAGGAAAAACACGAAGGGAAGATGCTGAGAAAAATCCATCCACATTGTTTTTTAATTTTCTGTTGGAGGGAGGATCATTCAATCATTCCCATAGGCTTCCTTTAAGTCCTTATTCTTCCTTTATGAAATTCCCCAAGGATGCCCTTTGTTTGTGGAAATGATACAGCCACCGTTGCCAGAGATGGCTTTAGATGGACTGGGTGTTTCTTCCTCTCTCCTTTCTCATGCCTTTCTTTTGAAGTTGCACTAAAGTCAAAGAACTTCCAAATAGAAACTGCTCCTCAGCCAAGATAATGTAAGGAACTGAGCCTCCCTTTTCAAAGCTTCAAACAAATGGCCTATGGCTATGTTTGTGAGCCTCCTTCAATAAATAGACCTTAAATGTGGTTTGCATATTACTACTTAACATTTCCCCAACTTAAAGGAAACTGTTAGTGTTACAGTGGGTAGTCAGACTACAAGCAGGAGAAGTGCCCTGCGCCCCACCCCCCAAAACTGGTGATCAGCAGCTTCCCAGTGAGATCTTAGGAGCTGGGTGAGTGGGCTCAAGCATGTGTACTAAAAGGCAAAATGGCAGAGTTTAACTGGTATATGACCTTCTGGGAACACTTAACTTCTAAGGGAACATGCTTCAAGTGAGCATGCCTACAACTTCAGCAAACACACTGCACATTCAGCTCCTTCCAATTGCTGGCAGTCTACTGCACATGTGGACAGCCCACCACAAGAGAAGAATCAGGGTAGAAGGGACGCAAAACCTTCTGCAAAACCCCAAGTCAAAGGTCAAATTGTCTCTCAAGTTACCCACTTGGCCCTCTTCCAAGTATACTTTATTTCCTGTCATTCTGGCTCTAAAACTTTTTAATAGACTTTTGCTCCTGGTCTAAAATTAGCCTGGGTCTCTTACACAGCCTTATGTCCCCTCAATTAAATTCTTTCTTCTGAGAAGGCAAAAATTGAGTGGCTTCAGATCCATATGAATTTGGTGCATAATCTTGTAAAACATTTCTTTAGAGCACTAAAACCAAGTTTTGAAAGAGATGGCATTTTGACAATGATGTTCCCAGATTCCTCTCTATCTGAATAGAAAGGGACTTAATCTATATTCTTCAAGAGTGCTGTAACTGGTATAAAATAGCTATAATTATACATCTTTAAATGTTTTAACTAATTTTTTCAAGAAAACATATACAAAACAATTCATCTTATTAAATAAAAAAATCAGTCATCTTCAAAGGTGCTAGTTTTACTATAATTGCTGACCAATTATAATTCTTTTTCTGCTCAAAGTTCCTTTTCCTACCCATGTAAGCTGAATAAAAGAGAAATTAAAATTAGTCTGTGTTACAGTGACACAAAATGTCATTAAACAACAGCATTATTTTTAAAGCAATGAAGTCTTTGAAAAGATTCCAAAATGGTCAACGTACTGGCAGAAATGACACTGGACAATTTGAGCAGGTATATTTGAGGCTATATAGAAATGAAACTGCCTTTGCAAAAATTGTAACTGAGAAAATTATGACAGTGAAAGAGATTGGGACTAACCAACTCCATCTTATTTCTAACCTCTAAGATGCCCTTGTTCATTGCTGGCCAAAGGCTGACCTAACCTTGGGGGGAAATAAATAGTCTATACTTTAGTTTTGAAACAAAGATGGTAACAGCTTTTTCCCTAAATAGAGCTACTTTTTTGCTTGGGGAGCTGTCTGCCTTTGTACGACTAACAAATTTGCTGTAAGATTAGGAATAATGGTTTAGAAGCATGCAGCCTCCAGCTGCAAGATTCGGAACCTCCCCAAATTGTTCCTAGGAGTAGTATCACTATTATAAAATTTAAGATCAGTGCTTGAGATATTTTGCAGACCCTTTTCTCAATGGATCAGCTAGCACCACCCAGACCAATAAACTGGCTCATCTGATCTTGTGGTCTTCTCCCAGGAACTGACTCAGCACAAGAGGACAGCTTTGACTTCCTATGATTTCACATCCAATCCAACCAATCAGCACTCTCACCTCCCCACCCACTACCAGCCAAATTATTCTTAAAAACTCTGATTCCCAAACTCTTGGAGAGTCTGATTTGAGTAATAATAAAACTCAATTCTCCAATACAGCTGTGTCTATGTGAATTAAACTCTCTCTATTGCAATACCCCTGTCTTGATAAATTGGCTCTGTCTAAGCAGTGGGCAAGGAGAGCCCATTAAGTGGTAACAGAAAACCCAGAGACAATCTGGAAAATATATGTTTATGCATGTGGCATGAATACATAGAAATACATGTGCGGTTTGTGTATCAGGTGAAAATGCATTTTGAAAAATTATAACAGTGATAAAAAAAAGAGATGCTTTAAGTTAACTAAAATAGGCTAGCAACTAACAAAAACAGTTTGTTTTCAGTGTTGGCTCAGCTTACCAGCTACCTAACATTAATATTTCAAACAAAAGGAGACTTACAGAAATATGCTTCAAACTCAGTTACTTTTTAAAGTCAAGGGCTAAAACACACGCAGTCTTGAACTGGCCTTATGATGAATTTGGTGAATGGGGAAATAATGGTCCTCTCCAATCTGTGAATGTCATCAATGCCATTTGATGATATTTCCTAAAAACTTACTTATATCTTTCTACTACATATAATAAAAAATAAACAGTTTTGACATTTACTTCTCCATATCTCTAGTTATCATGGGTCAGTGTGACTTCTGTTATTCTAAGAAGATATACATTTGAATCCTTGTGCTCAGTCCAAACTGAGGAACTCAACCAGCCATTCTCATCTCTGTTTGTTTCATAATCAGAAAACACAGCAGAGTTTTGTCATACTCTGACAATTATTTCTCCTTTACTTTGCTCCCACATACCATGTTCTTACTCTTGCCTTTACATTTTTAATATAATTACTGCCTGTTTACTAAACAGCTACGGCACATAGTAGATTATTATATTTGTTTTTCAATAACTAGGGCCGAAATCTAACATCAAAGTTTAGGTAAAATTTGTGATTTAAATCTGTCTTCAAAAGAATTGGGGTTTTGTTTAGTTGTTTTGTTTTTTCTTTTTTTTAAGCACTTTCTGGCAAAATGTTTGCTCCCACTCCAAGGAAAACAAATACTGGGACACCAAGGGTGTTGAAGGTCAGAATTAATATGCTTTTACTAATTAGTCTATCTGAAGAAGTTTGCCCTACTTGCAGCTTCACTATAACTGCTTATAATCAGCTTTCTTTCATGAAGTGCTTAAATGTCCCAATTCACTAAAAATAATAAAAACTAATAACAATAAGGCATAAATATTATAGAGTAAAAGAGGTAAAAAATGTGCTCCTAAAACATATTGATTTTTGGTGTTGCATTTCTTTTTTCATCCCTTGGTAATTAATTGCATTTTGTATTCTAAAGCATTTTAGTTCAGCCATTTTTGGGAAGGTGAATACTATCATACAAAAATGTATGACAATCATTTAGTGTCCTTGAACATCATTATTATGAAGAAACTGTACAGAGTTCTCATCTGCAAGATATTCAACATCAGTAATCACATTTCTCGTGAAGACAAATAAAAGGGAATTATATCCAGGTGCATGTGTGTGCTCATCTCCCCAGTGGTTTGCTACAAAGATCTCCCCAAAGGCAGTTCCTGATTTCTGGGCAGGGTCACCAGTAAAAGCAGTTTAAAAGGCTGGTGTGATTGGCATCTGGATACTACAATAGTCAAACCTTCCCCCAAATGATCATGGACCTGTTTTCGCTAATAGGAAAAAATAAGTGACAAGGAGAAAGAGGGTCACCTTTGGAATGCCAATCTGAGAAGTATTTTAGTTGCTGTTTTTACCAGGTTCCATTTGGATTACTAGCATTACAAGGAAAGAACTAAATTCTTTGTGTAAATCAAGTAGATTTACTCTGCATTTCTGAAAAAAAAAATGAGCATAATTTTTTTCTCTCTGAAGACACAATGATATCCCCTTCTAGTTGCATAAGGGAGGGGAGGCTCTGTTTGCTATTCCTGTGTTGGAAGAAGAAAGTCTTGTTAACCTCATGTAACTAGGGGACTATTTTACCATGACTGTTTATATCATTGCCTAATTATAAGATCATGAAACTATTGTAATTTTGTGCTTCTTTATATCGTCTGATATGAACCAAGAACTGAATATCTATTTTATGTTGAATTCTGCCCATATCACTAAGTTTCTTAAATTAGCAGAGAAAAACAGTAAATTTATATCAATCTTAAATTGTATTAATAAACATAACATCATACAATTTATTTTAAAATCTAGGTGCTTTTAAACGCACAGATACCATGGTTACAACTTTTATTTTGGATTGAGGGGCCTCTTAAATATTCTGTATTCAAAGAATTGGAATTTTAGAGGTTAGAAGCGTTGATCATCCAACAAAATCCTTAATTTAATAGATGAGCAAGATTAAACACTCAGAAAAATAGTTTGCCCAATTCCTCAACACTAAGTCAATTAATTTCATCATTTTCAATAACACAAGTATTACATTGTAATACAGAATACTGCATATTATTCATACCCCAGATATAACATTTGAGCAAATATATTTTGCATGTATAACAGCAAATAAATTAATAGAATGTGGATTTAATAATTGTAGAATATTCTCAATTAGGAAAGCTCCTGTCTCATAGTAAGCACTTAATAAATATTTGTTAAGTGAATAATAACTAATAGCTAATGTTTAACAAGTACTAAATAATCTGAGGCTCCTGTCTCATAGTAGGTACTTAATAAATATTTGTTAAATGAATAACTAATAGCTAATGTTTAATGAGTACTAAATAATCTGTGTAGTAGGAACGGTGCAAAGTTCATTAGGTGGGCTATCTCCTTTAAATCCTCATTCACCTGCTGGATACCAATATTCTAAGTAGAATTATGTTAATTTATTAAAAAAAAAGCAAACTGAAACACAAAAAAGATTAAATGAGTTGTCTAATTACATTTAGCTAATAAATAATGGGGCCTGGATTTGAAACTAATTTATCAGTTAATCTTCTTCAAAGTCCTCATAATCATACCCAGAGTTAATTATTTTAAATTTAAACTACGATGTAAATGACTGATAATATATTCTTACTGGAGATTAGATTTTTAAAAGAACACTTGCATCAGAAAAGAAAAGGAAGCAAAAACAGGTCTCAGAATAGCTTTACCTGGTTCTCTTTCTGCCCAAAGGTAGATCTTGATAGAGTTTATTGACAGTATTAAGCTTGATAACTTACAATATTAAATGACATTTTAAAACATAAATTCATATGCTTGAATTATTCTCCTTCTATTGTGTAAGGTAAAAAATATTTAAAGCAAATATGAAAGAGGGATAAGTTGTATAAGAGATTCCTTTCTTGGACTATAGTAATGAGATATTCTTTACAGAGATTTTTCAATATAGTGCTCATGGCCATGAAATGTGTTATGAATGCATTTATAATTCCTGTCATTGATGGGTACAGTTTAACTTATTTTTTCATATATAAAATATGTATAATTATGTACATCATCACATATTTGTCTTTGAGTATTGATATTTCTATTCAGAAGTCACTTTAGTTGAAGTTAGCGATTTTGAATTGAATAATTCAAACTAAAGGACATCTTAGTTATCTTAAAGTTATTAACTTTTAAAATGTAATTCATCATATTAGAGGTTTCAAGGATTTGCTCTTAAATTTGTCTCAGAATATAAAAACTACATGAAATATAAAGGAGTGTGAGTTGAAAGCACTGTTTAACACACAGCACTTCAGCTCATTTAACATAATGTTATTTAGATATTAAACATTTAGGCTCCTAGTAACGCTCTGGATTTAATTGCTATAAAAAAAAACTGATCCCTATATGTCTTTGGGAATACAAATAAATGAATAAATAATGCCAATACTACTTGCTGTTTGTGAGCTGAAACTAACTGAAAGACAAATCCAAAGAGTTTAGCAATATTGGCTAAAGAATATTTGGGTGATAATTATTTCACCTCCTAGCCCTCTTTCTTATTTTTATATACTTCCTACTTCCATCACTTCCAATGAACAGTCTACAAAAGTTTCTTTCCACTGTGTAGCAGAGGCCTTGCCTTTACATTTGGAAGGCTTCAATTCACATTTCAACACTGAAATTCAATAGCTGCAGAACAGTGGGCAAGGAACTCATTGGAGCCTCTTTTCCTCATGTACTATGAGGGTAAAAAGAACGATTTTTATAGAGTTGCAGAGGGATTCAATAGGATAATGTATCAGGAAGAATAACATAAGACGCTAATTATATGCTTACTTCTCTAGGAAAGAGGCAAGTTTAAAGAAAGCCATTGAGTTGGGTTTGAAAATCTGCCCTAGCTCATTAATTGGGTAAATATAGTTAGGCTTTGGTACAACTCAGTAAAATCATTCAGCTAAAGCTGTCAGCCAAAGGATCAAACCAATAGCTTAGCCTATACCTGGTTATATTAAAAGTTAAAGGGAGTCTTAAAAGGAAAGCCAAGCTACCATTAAAAAGGGCATCACAATGTCCCAGAACGTGCCTGAATGCGGAAGAACTTCTCATTCTCCAGGAATCACCAAAGCTCCAGAGAGTAGTTCAAGCCAGAATTGTGATCTCCCTGCCTTGTCCTTCAAATGATGTGTACTCCAAGCACATTTTCTGTGCAGCTGGAGGCTTTGTTATAGACAGAAGGATCCTGCTTAGTGAGGCCAGTGTTTACAGCCTAACTTTTTTAAAGAGGAATTTGGAAAACTTCCCAGACACTGCATCTGCCCCTAGCCCTTGCACCTCAGAGTATCAGGCCGGCAAGGGAGATAGCAAGGATGACTAAATTTATTAACGGTGGACGGGCCACTCTATCTTTCACTGCAACAACAGTAGGTGATCCCATCAAAAATCTGTCTGCTGGCTAGCCTGCAAATGCAAGCTGACATCTATGCAGCAGCTATGCCCAGCTGAATGGAAACGGATGCTATTTCCTGGAAGAAACACATCACGAGCCAAATATTGGACCAGGGAGGTGGTTTCTATTTTCACTGGAGAAAAGGGTTTTACTGTTATGCATGTATTCCTTTACCTATTTTTTTCTTCTCCTTTTTTTCCATTTTAAGAATATAAAGCAGAATTTGAGCATTTTTAGCTCAATGGTTCAATTTCTAATACTCAGAGATGATTTTGATGTACTGGGGGACTAGTTAAGCATGCATTAATCTCAATATATCTCAGCTAGAACATAATCATGATTCATTACAAAGGTGCATCGGCAGCCAGCCTCAACGAAAAGCAAACTATTTACTGTTTTAGGTAAAAATAAAACAATACAAATTTTATAGCTCAGATTCCATTTCATTGTCTTCACATATGCAGTATTTTAAAGACTAGCCATTTGCTCCAAAATGACTTTCTCATGGATGATTAAATGAACATCTTTATGAGTTTACAGAATAATATATATCTTATACTTTGTAAATTTTCTTTAAAAAATGGGAAAAGTGAAGTATGTACCATGAATAGAGTTTTTTACAGTTATACTGAAATTGTGATATTAGAAGCTGTAATTCACAGAGGTCATGGGACTTCCAAAATATTGTGGTACTACTAAGGCCAGGAGCAGGATAAGGCCAGTGAGGTAGGATTTTGCCAGTATAGGATCAAATCTGTCTTTACTTAAATTTTGATAAGATTTTTGTAGCGCTTTCACATTGATTTTCATTTTAAAAACACTGCATTAAAATATTTACATTAACACTGAGATTTTAGTTCCTTTTGTGATTGAGGCAAGAGCCTCACTTGCTTCACCATAGTCTTGGCCTAGAGAAAAGTTATGTTTATCCTGGGATTAGTTTTTCCCACGATATTTGTCATAGAACATGAGATATTCAGTTGTCACAGAAGAAGCGAGCGAGAGAAAGAAAAAGAAAACAGTACATCAAATATCTGTCAGGCATGCTTAGCTAAGCAAAGTTAAATGGCTTTCTTACAATGCTTCTTAGGGACTTTAGTAACTAACTTGGTGTGCACTGAGAATCTCTGATAACATGAGGGAATGTTTCAAACTCATTCACTCACAGAACACAGTGAATAATATTTCAAGGAACATGTCCTGGCAAATACTTTGCCAAAATACAAATACAAAGCATATACTTTGATCCAATAAGGCTGTCTCTTCATCCACATCTTTTTTTTTTCCCCTTTCCTTCACTTACCTGACTTTTCTCCCCAGAATTCTAAAAAGATGGACATGCTGACACAATCAGGCAAAAGTTATCAAAGGGCTCAATGAGTATAGTAGGTATAGTAAAAATTCATTGTAAAGAGATAACAATAATAGAAAACATTTTGGAGCTTTGCGTCTCCTATATAAAGCAATGTCAAACACACTTACCAGTAAAGTCTGTATTGACTGGGTGAGTGGAGCTGGGAAATTTGCAATACCCATTTCCTGTGAAACGAATTCCTTTCATCATCGTCGTGGTCATCAAAGCTGGTAGCGATGACTCTCTCCTTTCCAGCTGATACACAGGAGAGGGTCCATTCAGTTCCTCAGGTGGAAACCACCTAAGATGGATTGTCGTGCTGTTGATTCCTTTAACCAGAGGCGGCCTCAGTTGGGCTGGTGCTAAATATTAGAAAACATTTGTTACATTCGAGAATTTGGTTTTAAAAATGTGTCTCTAGACACACATATTAACATATATATATGTATATATCACACTTAAAATCATTTGTGGTTTCAAGTATCTGTATGGTTCTAGGAACTGAAAACACAATATATAGTTTATCTTAAATGCAACAAAACAAAATTAAAATGGCCAACATACTTCACAGAAAACTTTCACATTAAATTTTTTCTTGAAAATAACTTCTCTATTCTTTTTAGCTAAATAATAGATCTTATATATTATAGTAGCTGCTGTACTCTGGGTGAAGCCCCAACCAGAGTCCCTTTACCAATAATGTACCCTAACGGCCCAGTTCCTGTGCCTGTTGATCTCTGATGGCTCATGGCTGCCCCCTTCTGTGTAGAAATTCCCTTGGCTGAGTAAAAGCTGCCTCACTCAGGAGGTGCAGGATCCCACAGTGAAACCAACAGCCAATGACTAGCACTAATCCCATTGGGCAGAGCCCCTCACCTTAAAGTGGCATCAACTCAGTGCTGCAATTTACAGGGGCCAAGCATAATCCATGCCAATCAATGGGTAATGCAGGAATATTAATGCAAGTTTGCCAATACTTTGTGTTTGTGTAAAAGAGAGTCAGAAAATCATTTTTAAGAAGACTTTTTATTTATCTTTGCTTGCTCCTGTGGAACACAGCTACCTCATAGACTATATGCCAGGGTAGCATATTTTTATTTTTTAAGAGATGGAGTCTCACATTGTTGCCCAGGCTGGAGTGCAGTGGCTATGCTACGGGCACAGTGATGACTCACTACAGACTGGAACTCCTGGGCTCAAGCAATCTTTCTGTCTTAGCCCCCCAAGTAGTTAGGACTACCGACAGGTGCCACTACACCCAACAGACTGTATTTTTAAAGAGCAATTTTATGTTCATAGAAAAACTGAGAAGGTGGAGAGTTCTGTATCTCCCCAACCCATGCACAGTCTCTTCCATTATCAATATCTGGCACCCAAAGAGTTAATTTGCTACAGTAGATGAATCTGCACTGACACGTTAACATCATTCAAAGTCCATAGTTCCCATTGGGGCTCTCACATGGTGTTTACATTCTCTGGGTTTGGAAAAATGTATGATGACCTGAATCCATCATTATTCTATCACACAGAAAATGTTCACTACCCAAAGCATCCTCTGTGCCCTGCCCGTTCATCTCTCCTTGCCCCCACCCTGGGTAACTACTCATCTCCACAGTTTGCCTTTTCCAGAATGTCCTAGTTGGAATCATAGAGCATGTAGCCTTTGCAGACTGATGTTCTTTCACTGAATCATATGCACTGAAGTTTCCTTCATGTTTTTTCATCATTTGATAGCTCATTTAATGCTAAATAATATTCCCTTGTCTGGATATAGCAGTTTATCACAGTTTATTTATTCATTCATCTACTGAAAAATATCCTTGTTGTTTCCAAGTTTTAGCAATTATGAATAAAGCTGCTATAATGTGCATATATATGTATATATCTAATTATATATCAAGTTTTTGTGTTTTCAATTCCTTTGAGTAAATACCAAGAAGTGCAATTGCTGTATCATATGGTAAGAGCATGTTTGGTTGTACAAGACACTGCCAAACTGTCTTCCAATGTGGCTGTACCATTTTACACTACCACTAGCAATGAATGAGCATTCCTGCTACTGTGTATCCTCATTTGGTGTTGTTTGTGTTCGAGATTTTAGCTGTTCTAATTGGTGTGTAGTGGTATCTTGCTTTAATTTGCATTTCCCTTTAGAACATATGATACAGAACATTTTTCCTATGTGTATTTGCCATCTGTATATCTTCTTTGGTCAAAAAGTTCCTTTAATATCTACTTTTCTGATTTTTAAAGCTTAAAAATTGATTTAAATTAAAGCAAGCAAGCAATAACCACTCAATGTTAAACAGAGCATTAGCACAAAGTAACAAGCCTGTGAGTTCAGCAGTTTACACACAACCGTCCAGGCAGCTAACTTTGGTCAGCCTCTTGGTCCCAGAGGGTACCCTGGCCCTGAAATGATGACACCTCCAGCAGCAGCTTAAGCCTTAGAGCAGTAGCAGCCCCATGCCCTTACATATGTTGGGACCTTGCCATACCTTGAGGTGGTGAGACACTGGCAATTCTTTGAAGGTTACTGGGAAACCCTAGGAGTGACAGAGATTAAGGTTTTCCCTACAACTTGCTGGAAATGATGATCAGAGTAACAGCTGAGTAATTGAAAATGAAGATTTTTTTTTTCTTTTTCGTAAACAGTTGAGTTTGTGAGCTGAGATTCATTCACCCTCTAAGTGTATCTGCAGAATTTGAGAGGTGGAAGTGGAGAATGGAACAAATGTCATAATCACCAAGCCTACTCATTAAGGGCCCAAACTACGTCTGTGAACTTTTAATTTATACCTGTGTTAACATGGCCATACACAGACGCAAAGTCATTGCCTGCTTCAATAAATATAAGTCAAAATGATATGAATATAAGAATTGAAGCCCTTAAACCATGAAAGGAAATTCACAGTAAAACAACTTAGAACAATGGCTATTTGTTACTTTTTAGATTTTGGTCCAGCTTTTCAAAGAGAAACAATTCATTTTGATGCTATTTTAACTTTTAGTACAAAAGAAAAGGCACTGAGCAAAAAGTTTATCAACTTAGAAAGATAATTAACAATTCTGGTTATTTTCTGCCACTGCAGCCCATGTGATATTTTATTTTTTATATATGTATGAATCTATGACTTATAAGCATAATTTCTTAGTATTTTTTTTTTTGCTAAAAATCAGTTAGATGGTAGGTTCTCAAAGATTTCATCCTACAAGCTATGATTTACTTCAAAATAATCCAAAACAAAACAAAAGGCTAAGCCATTCAGAAATGTCTTCACCCACTAAGTCTCTCTACAGAGTTTGGAGTTCCGTATTTGTATTAAAATTTTAGCAGGCCATTCTTGGCTATGATTTGAACTGGGAAAGGAAGGCTGTTTTAGTCTTGTGCTCAAGAAAGCAATGGAGAACCAATTACGTAATTTTAAAATTGCAATTTGCTAGATTCTCTAGGGTTTTGGGACACAGAGACATGAACTTTTTAGTTTAACTAACTACTAGCCTAGTAATAAGCAATAGCCAACGGTAGTAAAAACTACTAGACTAATACTGTCCAATAGAACTTTCTACAATGAAGGAAATGTTCTAGATCTGTAATGTTTAATATAGTAACCACTAGCCTTATAATAAGCCTATTGAGCACTTGAAATGAGCTAGTAAGAATGAGAAACTGAATTTCAAATTTCTTAATTTTAATTAACTGCATTTAAAATTTAAATAGCCACATATGATTCATGACTACCATATTGGATACCAACAATATAGACAGAGAGTCACAAATTATACATATTTGGTGTATTGGGAATAGGATTCCCATTTTAACTAAATATTGAGAAGTATGAATATACCTCCAATATCTCTTAAAAACTGAACAGTTTCATTGCTGTTTGAAAGCAGCCTTTCGGCCGCCTAAGAACAGCTCAGGACTTCAGCTCCCAGTGAAGGTGCAGAGGGTGAGTGGACGCCGCATTTCCAGATGAACTCTTATTGCCCACAGACCAGGAGATACCCAGGCAGAGGGGTCGCCAGCGTCGCAGTCCCAGCCAGTGCGGCTGTTTTGGCCCCTGTGGGGCTGATTCCGCCCGTGAGGCTGCTGTGACCACGCCCTGTTGCTGCGGTTCTCCATACAAAAGCCACTGGTCTGGGAGCCCTCTTAGCTGGCGATCAGAGCCCTGAGACGGCAGAATAGCCCATTCATCTGAAATAGCGAGTCAGGCCAGGAGATTCCTAGGCAAAAAATCCGCCAGGAGCCGGCGCCGCAGTTCGAGCCGACTCCGTGAGTCGCAGCACGGGAGATCCCGGCGCCTTTTCAACAAGCGACCAGAACGCGGGGTCGTTCAACTTAAAAGAAAAGACTCTGAGTCAGGGAGCCAGGTGATCAGGCTCGGTTGGTCCCACCCCTCTACCCCCGACAACAACGAAAACAAAAACAGTAATTGGAAACCCTCTGGGTTGAGCCCTTCAAACCAAGCACAGCTGAACCTGGACGGTCCGGCTCCGTGGGGGAGGGGCTTCCGCCATTACTGAGACTCTCCACCACTACGGAGGCAGGCTGCCGTTGCCGAGGCAACCCGCCGTTGCCGAGGCAACCTGCCACAACAGAGAGAGTCCGCCATAACAGAGGCGGGGCCACCATTGCCCAGACAGTTCTAACTACGCCCATATAAAAAGGACTCAAAATCTACAGGGAAGAGCTCAGGGCAGCTGGGCGGAGCCCACAGCAGCTCAGCAAAGCCCCTGCGGGCAGGCAGTGGCTAGGCGTGCTGCTAGCTGGGCGGGTCAGACCTGAAAGAAAAATCAAAAAAAGGCAGTAGTGCAACGGAAACTCATAAAGCTCCAACTCCCTGGGGCAGAGACAGACAACAGGTGGATAAACCCACAAAAATGGGAAGAAACCAGCGCAAAAAGGATGAAAACTCCCGAAACCAGAACACCTGTCCTCCTAAAAGGGATCACAACTCCTCACCAGCAAGGGAACCAGACTGGATGGAGAAGGAGGGTGATGAAATGACAGAATCAGACTTCAGAAGGTGGGTAGTAAGAAACTACAATGAGCTAAAAGAACATGTTCTAACACAACGCAAAGAAAATAGGAACCTTGAAAAAAGATTGGACGAACTGCTGACGAGAATGGACAGCATAGAGAGGAGTATAAGTGAATTGATGGAGCTGAAAAACGCAACACGAGAACTTCGTGAAGCATGCACAAGCTTCAACAGCCGAATTGACCAAGCAGAAGAAAGGATATCAGAGGTCGAAGATCAACTCAATGAAATAAAAAGAGAAGGCAAGAACAGAGAAAAAAAGTGCAAAAAGGAATGAACAAAATCTTCAAGAAATGTGGGACTATGTGAAAAGACCTAATCTACGTCTGATAGGTGTACCTGAATGTGATGAAGAGAATGAATCCAAGCTGGAAAATACTCTTCAGGATATTATCCAGGAAAACTTCCCCAAACTAGCAAGGCAGACCAATATTCAAATCCAGGAAATACAGAGAACACCACAAAGATATTCCTCAAGAAGAGCAACCCCAAGGCACATAATCGTCAGATTCACCAGGGTTGAAATGAAAGAGAAAATGCTAAGGGCAGCCAGAGAGAAAGGTCGGGTTACCCACAAAGGGAAGCCCATTAGACTCACAGCAGATCTCTCAGCAGAAACCCTAGAAGCCAGAATAGAGTGGGGGCCAATATTCAACATCCTTAAAGAAAAGAACTTTCAACCCAGAATCTCCTATCCAGCCAAACTCAGCTTCATAAGTGAAGGAAAAATAAAATCCTTTGTGAACAAGCAAGCACTCAGAGATTTCATCACCACCAAACCTGCTCTACAAGAACTCCTCCAAGAGGCTCTACACATATAAAGGAACAACCAGTACCAGCCACTCCAAAAACACACCAAATGGTAAAAGAGCATCAACGCAATCAAGAAGCTGCATCAACTAACCAACAAAACAGCCAGGTAGCATCAAAATGACAGCATCAAATTCACACATAACAATACTATCCCTAAATGTCAATGGACTAAATGCCCCAATCAAAAGACACAGACTGGCAAATTGGATAAAAAGCCAAAACCCATCAGTGTGCTGTATCCAGGAAACCCATCTTACATGCAAGGATACACAAAGGCTCAAAATAAAGGGATGGAGGAAGATCTACCAAGCAAACGGAGAGCAAAAAAAGGCAGGAGTTGCAATTCTCATCTCTGATAAAATAGACTTTAAAGCAACAAAGATCAAAAGAGACAAAGAAGGACATTACATAATGGTAAAAGGATCACTGCAACAAGAAGAGCTAACGATCCTAAATATATACGCACCCAATACAGGAGCACCCAGATACATAAGGCAAGTTCTTAATGACTTACAAAGAGACTTAGACTCCCACACAATAATAGTGGGAGACTTTAACACCCCATTGTCAATATTAGACAGATCAACCAGACAGAAAATCAACAAGGATATCCAGGACCTGAATACAGACCTGGAACAAGCAAACCTAATAGACATTTACAGAACTCTCCACCCCAAATCCACAGAATATACATTCTTCTCAGCACCACATCACACCTACTCTAAAATTGACCACATAATTGGCAATAAATCACTCCTCAGCAAATGCAAAAGAACAGAAATCATAACAAACAGTCTCTCAGACCACAGTGCAATCGAGTTAGAACTCAGAATGCAGAAACTAACTCAGAACCGCACAGCTTCATGGAAACTGAACAACTTGCTCTTGAATGTTGACTGGATAAACAATGAAATGAAGGCAGAAATAAAGATGTACTTCGAAACCAATGAGAACGAAGACACAACATACCAGAATCTCTGGGACACATTTAAAGCAGTCTCTAGAGGAAAATATACAGCAATGAGTGCCCACATAAGAAGAAAGGAGAGATCTAAAATTGACACCCTATCATCAAAATTGAAAGAGCTAGAGGAGCAAGATCAAAAAAACTCAAAACCTAGCAGAAGACAGGAAATAACTAAGATCAGAGCAGAACTGAAGGAAATAGAGACACAAAAAACTCTTCAAAAAATCAATAAATCCAGGAGCTGGTTTTTTGAAAAGATCAACAAAATAGACCACTAGCCAGATTAATAAAAAAGAATGGCGATCATTAAAAAATCGGGAAACAACAGATGCTGCAGAGGATGTGGAGAAATAGGAACACTTTTACACTGTTGGTGGGAATGTAAATTAATTCAACCATTGTGGAAGACAGTGTGGCGATTCCTCAAGGACCTAAAAATAGAAATCCCATTTGACCCAGCAATCCCATTACTGGGTATATATCCAAAGGATTATAAATCATTATACTACAAGGACACGTGCACACGAATGTTCATTGCAGCACTGTTTACAATAGCAAAGACCTGGAACCAACCCAAATGTCCAGCGATGATAGACTGGATAGGGAAAATGTGGTACATATACACCATGGAATATTACGCAGCCATCAAAAACGATGAGTTCACGTCCTTTGTAGGGACATGGATGAACCTGGAAACCATCATTCTCAGCAAACTGACACAAGAGCAGAAAATCAAACACAGTATATTCTCACTCATAGGTGGGTGTTGAACAATGAGAACACATGGACACAGGGAGGGGAGCACTACACACTGGGGTCCGTTGGGGGGAAATGGGGGAGGGGCAGGGGGGAGGTGGGAAGAGATAGCATGGGGAGAAATGACAGATACAGGCGGGGGGACGGAAGGCAGCAAACCACACTGCCAAGTGTGTACCTATGCAACAATCTTGCATGTTCATCACATGTACCCCAAAACCTAAAATGCAATTAAAAAAAAAAAAAAAAAAGAATATAAATCTCAGAAAGAAGCCAGTGAACGTTTGGAAGATGGTGCTTGAGGAATAGGAATAAAAAGTACGATTATATTGAAATAAAGAAGTTACTTTTAGGTTTCAAAAAAAAAAAAAAAAAAAAAGAAAGCAACCTTTCTTCTGGTTCCGTTTGTTTGAAAGTTGATACATCTCTGCTTTACTTCAACCACTCAACTGAATGGAGATAATGTCGAAGCTCAGCACTACCACAGAAATCAGATTCCTTCCCCCATCAGTGGCATAATCCAAAAATGACATCTTAATCAGGAATATAGATTAAGAGTCATACAAAACAATACTAAAGGAATTCTAGCAACTTTGTTATTTTTGTGTAATAACTATTGAAAATTAGACGACACATTTTTTAATTTGGCAAAGTGATTCTAATCAATAGGAAAATTCTTGAGAGTCCATTAAAATCAATGTTCACCATTTAAAGTAGTAGAGCACTTCTTGATTCCCAGGGGAATTATTCCACCAAGCAATGGGACTGTCCTTTAGAAGTCAATTCTTGAGAATGAATAGAACTAGAGTACATTTTTATTCGATTGGTTAAAAGAAAAACAAAACAAAAAACATTTCAGTAGGTATATTGTACTGTTTCACATGGAGGAGTCAACTAAGCCTGTTTGAAAGGGTGAATATCCTACTGAGTTATTCTTTTCAGGGTTCCTCTAAGACTGGAAGGGGGAATTACGTGAAATTGTCAATCAATTAAACTAGTCTGGTATCATATACATACAAGTAGAATAAGAAAAGTAGATACTCCTGAACTATTAAACACAGACATATACCCACACAAAATCATCAAGAGATTGGAGTAGCAAAGAATTATTCATCAAATTTTCAAAGGAAAGAAACTACAGGTAAAAATAAACATGATCTTTAAAGATTTGTTAATTTATAAAACAGTTTGTTAAGAGACAGCACTGAGTAATGAAAGGGACTTTGTAGACTTTTAAAAATTATATTTCACTTTTTAATGTCTCAATATGTGTGATTTTAGAAAAATCTCTTAATACTTATACCTGCTTCAGCTTTCTCATCTGCAGCGTGAGGATACATTTTCAGTGAAATACGTTGACAGCAATTGCTTCTACAACATTACGCATATCTGCTTTATGTTTTACAAAACAAGTTTCAATACAAATACAAGGCACTATCAATACAAGAACCCATCTTTAAAGTATATATTATAAAGGAATACGAGTCATCTATATTCAAAATCGATTTGTATTTACATGGACAATTGTCTTGTAAATGTTAAGTTTAAAATGAATCTTCAATATCCATTATTTCTAAGAATAATATACAAAGTTTAAAATGAATCTTCAGTAGTCATCATTCCTAAGAATAAAATGTCTATTTTCACTTGGAATAAAAGTACAAAATTCTTGTATTTTTAAAATAGCATTTGTATTTTTAAATAGGGGTAATCTAGTATCTTGTCTATTCAATATATAGATACTATTTTATAAAATGTTATAATGTGCATTCTTCTTTATGCAGCATTTATTACTTTATAACATAATTACTTGTGTATCACAATGAATACATATAGACTTGCAAAATTTATGTAGTGTGGCATTTTGAGCACCAAAGGATAAGAACTAAAAGCTGAGCAAAGCTCTTCCTGAGGTACTAGTCTTTAAAATGGAATCTGTTCATTTTTTGCCTACAGAGATTGTATGTCTGTGTCAGTATCTCAACATATCATCAACTTTCTATGATGAGGACAAGAATTTAAGAACAAACAGTCTTTCTATGTTTTAGGGATGCATGGGGAGCACACTATATAAGACATTCTTAAGCACCTGTCAGTAGAAACTGATTTTGACTTTTTCACAGAAATGCAAAACTATGCAGGAAATACAATTTGCCCAACACTGGTAGGCTGAAACACTTGGAAAAGGGCAATGGGACCAGGACACAAGAAGTCTAGGTCATGAGCCATGATTTCTCTGGGCAGCGGTGCCACTGTAACTGCTCACCAATCAGTGTCCTAAAGAGAAACAAGTTCTCCCCAGAAACTCTCGGGGATGACTCAGCATCACTTTATTGACTGCCTTCTATGATTTGACCAGGGAAGAAAGAACAAAATATATTTTGCTGCTTTTTTCTTTGTTGATAAGTCACCCTCAGGAGAGGATATGACTAGAAGACCTGGAAAGGAGAAAATGTAGGCTCCAGATCAGCTCTTTAAGACCCTAATTATAGAACACTGGTTAATCCATTATTGGGTCTATTCTTCTGTTATTTCCTTAGAGTGACAGTCTTGATTATGTCTAGGATCTCTTCCAGTTTCAAAGTTCTTTGATTGAATAATTTAAAGCAGTGCTTCTAAGTTAATAAGCCATGAATGAGTGCCAGACATCCTGATTCCCTTTGCTCCTGGGAAGCCAGCAGGAGCCCCTCTGGTTTATTCCCTTCAGCTCTCAGCCACCTTGTTCCTTTACCTTAGCGTGGCATACAAATATTCTTTGTCTATATATTCTGTGATATTAAAAAAAGCTAAAAAACCCTGCTTCTAGAGAAGTTCAGTGAACACGGTGAACAAACGTTACCTTGTTCTGGTGATCACAATATTTTGCCCAAAACTAGCACCCTACACATGAAGAGAGAAAAGGATCCATTATTTCTAAACTGCACATACAGCAGCAATGATGATAGCAACCACCGTTCCCTAAAGTCCACCATTAATAAAAGGTAGTTGCTTGGACTGTAATTATGGCATCCTTGCTACCCAAACTTGAAGCTTTTATGGGGCTTATGCAATTAACTACTTAAATGCATCGTAACACTTGCTTCTCTGACAGCAAAGTATTGATTTTTTCATCATTTTCAAGTCTCCTCCAGCACAAATAAATGTACTACAGTTACAGTTAATGCACTGTGTACATGCATTAAATGCTGGTGTGACACAATTTATTATTTTGTGATATATAGAAGTCTGGCTTCTCAGAAAGCAGCATCACTGATCTAACATCAGAATGGAAACTACCAACGTCCTTGATCCTCCAAATTCTCTAACTTCCAAAAGCTAGAGACATTTTTTAATAGGATACTTAGGCTTTAAATTAAAAGGAGGGGGCACTGAATGTAAATTTTTTATATATGTCAATGTGGGAGAAAATTTAAAATAGTCTAACAGAGAAGAAAGATACAGTTTGTATTTTCCTAAAGGTGTCACTGTGGGACCTATAGCAACTTTGTTCAGATTAATTTTTGCCTATTAAATTTCTTTCCTTGCAGTTTTTTAGGGCACATCTGTCAAACTATTTTGCATACTAAAGCCTCTCTGATTCAGTCAATTTTTACAAAGCTTGATTGTGTTGTTTTAATGACTTATAGGATACATATTACATTATAAAGCTTAAATTGTGTATTGGAAGTGTGATTTCTACATGCCATTTCCACGTGCCAAAAAGGCCAGTAGAGCCCCTAGCAAAGTCGCATGTCTAAATGCAGACCTGGCCACAGAGGTGATCACAAACAAGCCTTTTCCTTGGATACAACTACACACTACAAGTTAAAGTTGGTGAGTAAAAAGCAGTTAATTTTGTTTCGTTAGAAATAATATCATTTTAGTTTTAGCATCTAAGACAGATGCCAGCATTTCACTCTGAACAGATGGTAATTCCATCTAATAGTGCATCTCTGTATTAGTAAGGTCTGTTGTGTATACAAACAGTAATAAACACTAGGTAAGGATCAAAATAAATTTTAATTGTTGACATTAAATTCTGGCAGCCACAGTTCTAAGGCTGCAATATTCCTTTTTCAAGTCTGTCAGATTTACTAATGCAGCAAAAGCTTTTCTAAAAGCTGCCAGATCCCAGTTCCAATAAAAACATGTTTGCACACTACTGGGTTACCAGTCTTCAACCAGGGTACCTGTTTACAGATACTGAAATAATTCTTCAAGCGTGATGTGGAATTGGCGCTAACATCTTTGTGATGACCAGCTAGGGCTTCTTTTCAAATGCCCCTGAAGGACTGAGCATTTAATTAAGAAGTTAGTATAAAATGTTTCATCCGATTGTTACATTAGGGTCATGGTATTATCACAGCCACTTTCTCACCCTGCTAAGTAGGGATCTCTCATTCAACTCATTTTCTTCCATTTACAAAGCTGGGCATTCCTGAACTTCTCTGAAAGTGACATCATCCTTTCATTTGTTTGTTTTGCCACAGCCTGAAGGATTTCCCTGACAATCACAGCAACCATCAGCTGTGCTTTTCTATAGGCTTGCTGAGGATCGAGTGTGCCAACAAGTACCCGATTTGGTTCTCATAATGCCTCCAGCGATCTGGTATTACAAGGAGTAGCCCCTATTTATTTTGAGAAGCTGCCATGTTAAAAAAAAAAAAAAGCATTTAAATAAAGCAGTCTGGCATTCAGGTGACTGTTCAATAACAAACATGCTTTGCAATCATATTTCTTTAAAAAATGGATGCATTTTTTTAATCATGAAAAATATATTGCTTCCACCATATGGGACAACCTACGACTCACCAACCGATTTAAGATGCGGCATATTGAGCTGACCATATGTTACAGTGCTGTTGAATGGCTGAGTGATTCATGCCCGTCACATTCTAGTATATCAATTAAAGCTCCTTGAAGTCTGCATGATTTGTGTCTCTGTTATTAAACCCTGCTAATTCATCCCACTTACACATCTGTTATAAATCTCTAGGAGTGCTGCATGATTCATGGCAATCTGTGAGCATGCTACAGCAAATTCTTCTCCTTGTAATTAACAGTAAATTGTTTTACTGCCATGCAATGAATTTTTCAGTTATATTGCAAATGAACTCCTAAATGTGCGGTTCTTTCCTAAGAACTGACTTATATCATTAGGCAATTAAAAAGTATTGCTTTGAACCAAAAGCTTTTAATCAAGAGAAATATAACTTAAACCTTGCGTAAGAGCCATGGAAATTTGACATGTTGGTTACAAGTGCAAAATAATTTCTGTTGAAAGCAAAACAAACAAACAAAAAATTTTCAGTGTATTCAGGATTTCACTGATGCTAAGACACAAGAACTACTGCCTGAAAACAATTGGTGGGACAAGTTTTGCTGATAGTGTTAATCTCAGAAGTTACTTAAGTCATCTGTCATTACCAAATTTCTCAGACTACTTTATACTTTCCTAATTGTAAAACTGTGCCTTTATTCTTGAAATAAATAATTGGACAATTAGCCAAGTTGAATCATCAGAGGATTCCAATGCTGTTCAAGTGTTCTTGTCAAAGGTGAAGCAAATTCATTTCAGCTCGCCTCTGCAGCTCTTCGAAGAGGCTTTGATTTTTTTCCCCCTACTTTCTTGGCAGCAGCCTCAGATTCATGAGTCCATACATCAAGTCAGTAGTTTAACAACAAATGGAATTAAATTCAAAGAAGGGAAACTAATTGAAGGACAGCAACAAAAGTGTTTGGTAATGTGCTTTTTAATATGGCATGCCACATTTGCATGATAATTTTTCCTTTTTAGCATGGAGCAGAAAGTGACTGGCTTAATGAGGGATTATTGAAGACAGGAATGAACAAAATGCATTCATAACTAAGAACAAAGATTGTATTATGAAACAAAAACAAGCAACCTCAGAGAAGTAACTGGGTGATTGGTTTATGCATTATGAATAAAAAGGTAGAAAAATATTTATATTAATATTCACTAATGACTATATATACAAGATTGTTGTAATTAAAATTATAAATTAACATGTTAAGAGTGCTTGTTTAATCACTCTGGCTTCTATTCACAAGGAAAAGACTTATGTACCCGAATGCAAAACAATGTGTGTTTGCAACCCAGCAGCAAAAAGCCTATACATTTTACTTTGGATTCAGAAAGAAAATTTAATGCACACTAATTACTTGCTTAATGTGAGATGGGCACTTCTAAGCTTGTAATATGGAGGTCAATTTAAAACAGGCAAGGGAAATATCGCATTGTCCCTTCAGGAATGGATATCCAAAAGTAATTTCTCATAAGAAAGGTTTAAACGAAACTCAATTTGCAATGGACAGAAATGCACAAATTTCCTAAATTAAAAGGATAATCTTAAAGAAAAGTATAATAAGAATTTTAAGAGGGACCAGTTCATCAACTCATTATCCTTATACACCCAGAAGCAACTCCAAAGCCATCAATAACACTGCTTGAAGATTTTGCAATGGAGAGAGATGCCGCTGTTCCTGAGAGAACACTTCTCTTAAATCAGCTCTCAGACTTGGTCACAGGCATCAAAACTAAAGCAGCAGCAGTGCAATACTCTGGAAGAAATGCACCCATTCTAATCATATATTTAATTGAAAAAATGTTTAAAACAAGCGAGCCAATTATAATTCTCAAGCTTTTTAATGAAACAGCCAGCTAAATCTTCACAAGTATCTTCTTGATTTTTGAGACTGAGATTTAAGGAGGCAACATATCTTTTCATGATTCAATGGCTCTAAAAGGCTAATTACTACTTCTAATTTGTGGTGCTCTTTTTCAAAATTTTTGATTGGTCACTGGTCTCCTTTGATCTCTGATAATGAGCTCATGTGAGCTATTAGACATAGAGTTAAATTTCTCACAAATCCATTGGAATTCATTGAAATAATATATACTCTCCAAGTTGTAATGTTAAAAGTAGAAGAAACAGACTCGGATGAACCATAAAGTTGCAAGTCAACTTTTATTACTCTCCTATAACCCAATCTTTGACCATTCAAAAGAACTGGCCTTATTATAGGCCTTCAGTTCACTTCTATGATTTAATGTCTATGCATTCTATCAGATGCTTTATTTTGGAAAAAAAAATTAGAAAAACACATTCATCTATTGAATAGGGAAGAAGCATGATGGATTTAAAATTTTTCCTGGTATTCAAATAAAAGCAAATAAGTTTATTTTCACTGAACAACCCTAAAAATGGTATATTTTGCAATAAACCCAACTGTAAGTAAAATTATTTTTTCATACTTTTGTCATATAAGAGACTTTATTTTCTGCTGGGCAGATGAAGAATCAGATAGGTCTAATAAAATATATTAAGGAATTAGAAAATAAACTGTTTTCCAGAAAAAAATGCTAAAATAAAATTTTCTTTAGAAAAGAAGGAATTTTATATGGAAGCAAAAGGTAATGCAATTTTTTAAAGAATGAAAATCGGGTAGATGAAAAATTTTGGCAAAGAATAAAAACCACACATTTGAAATTTACCATTACACCTTCTCCTGCCACTGCTCAGTCCTTCCTGTTCCAGCTTCTGCTTCAACCATGCTAATTAGAGTAATCCCCAGAGAATCACCAGTGACCTCACATTCATTTTAGGTCACATTTCTTTTGCTTTCCCTATATCATATGACACTACAGACAACATTCTCCTAGAATTCTCTCTTTCCTGGACTTTCACGATACTGCTTCCTCTCAGTTCTTTTCCTAATTCTGACCGTATCTCTGTTAACTCCTCCTTTCTCCTTTCTTCCTGAATAGAATATTGACTTAGGTCTTTTCTTTGGATATCTATTTTGCATTTTCTCTGCTAATTTATTATAACCTATAGCATTAGCTTCCATCTATAGACAAATGATTACAAAATCTGCGTCAGGTTTAAGCTCCCAGATTTGCATTTTCTGCTGCTGGATGTTATAATTGTCATGGATGTGTTTCTATCAAATGATCAAATAAACTCACAAGTTTATTTCTCCCATATGTTATTTGTTCATCCTTCCCCTTTTATTTAATGGCACCACCAAGGGCTACAATATTTGCTATCATTGTCCATTATTCCCACTGCTTAACTTGTAGGTATCTCTTCCTTGAAGTCACTCCATTCCCTTCTTTCAATCTTCATTTCTACTTATCTGATATACTCTCTTATTGCCTCTTAAAAAAAATCTACCAGACTCTCTTACACCCTCTCTTCTAATCTATTGTGTACTCTACTGCCAGGGAAGTCTTCATAAATCTCTGCTTTCACTACATCGGTACCTGGAACAGTGCCAGCCCCTAAAACAGTAACTAGCACATGGTATGTGCTCAGTAAATGCCTGCAAAAGTCTTTACCATTCTTTTATAGTTTATCTGAAATAGGATTTAATGACATATCTTCTCAGTCTCCCAAATCAAAATTATTTATCTTATTTTCTGCCTTCCCATAGCATTTTTTTTCTACCTTTCTCACAGCCCTTAGCACATGTCCCCATGGTATTAATCCTACCTGTTGGATCTCAACTCCTTAACCCAAATGCTGGGTATAATTACCTTCAAATCCTCCACAGTGCTTTGAATAGTAAGCCCTCAAGAGATGGTTCCGAATTGAGCATTCACAATAAAATGTAGTAATATATTTATGGCACATTATGAACTCTATATTGCAACTAACAAATGTGAAATTTGTTGCTTTTGAGCCACATTTTGAAAGGTACATAACTCTGAATGACATACTTCTTAGAGAAAATAATAAACAATGCTTTCAGATTGTAAGCCTTTCTAAGATTTATTTTCAGAATACAATCCTTAGTTTTAGAATTCTTCATTTTTATATATATTATAATATTAGAAATTCAAAGTTGTAAAATAAACTCTCCTTGATTTTGATAACATGAGAAATTCTATAACATTTATAATGTGACTAATAAAAGTGTTATATAATATTATAAAAATCAAGACAATAATTTTTTATTGAGAATGGACTGTGATGGGTACTGGTTTAAATATTTTAAATGTATTAACTATTTCTGATCCTCATCAGAACCCTACAAAATAAGTTATACTTACTTACAAATTGGGAAACTAAGACTCAGAGATTAGATAATTTATAAATGGTCACACAGCTAGTCAAGGGCAGAGCCCACATTGAAACCCTGGCAACGTGGCTAATCATTTTTTCCCCTTACATATTTTTGTGAGTCAACTGACTTTCACATCATATGACTTTTAGCAAATTTAAGTTTCCAGTGCTATCTTTGAAAGATTAAAAAAAAGTAGAGGGAGGATTCAGAGTGCTCTGATAAGTTTTACTTTACAGCCCTGCCAGTAGACAGGAATGGTTTTAATAGCTTCACCAGTAACTAAAATGAATGTTGTCCAGAGCACCAAGGTACATTGTCTTTCGTGCAACAGGAACTCGCCATTGCAACCATTGAGGATACCATTAGCACAAATGTTATCACTAATGCATAGAGCATGGAGATTCCATTCTGTATACATGTTTCCTGATTTTCTATTCCCATCTCCAGGATCCAGCTAGTTTCTAGGGTCAGGCATGTCTCTCTTCAGGTTCTTTAGTTTGCTTCTGTCTATGAAGGGCCAGACTAGATCTCATCTACAAGAATCATACTAATAAAAGCTCTAGACACTATTGCATATGAGATACAGACAGGAGCCACCATACGCAGCCTAAAGGTGAAAAGACTTAGGTGGATATACTGTTACTTAAAATGTTATTGGACAGATGATAAATTAGATTAACCACAGGCCCAAGGAAGTAGAAGAAGAATGTCGAGTAGAAGTTACCAGGAGATATGGTATGTGCTCAGTAAATACCTGCAAAAATCTTTACCATTCTTTTATAGTTTATCTGAAATAGTGTTTAATATCTTCTCAGTCTCCCAAATCAAAATCATTTATCTTTTCTACCTTCAAGTAGATCAGTTTAAGAAATCACACTTTAAAAGAGGTGTCTAAAGATGGTATAGCTTTGCCTGAGACATAGTAGTTTCCGTAACACCGAAGGTATCAAACATAGGTTAGATACACACTTGGGGAGACTATTACAAAGAATATATTGAAACTGGCTATATAGTAACGCTTGATTATTTTTACATGTTTTACAACCGTGAGAGGATGTGATTCCAGCTGTGCACAGCCACATGGTTGGGATCCCTATGTTCCCTACTATAATACAGCCAGTCATCAGCTTGTGTTGTCTCCATTTTTACTTTCTCCAATTTGCGAGACTGATACTTATTTTAATATTTGTCTTCTAGTCTAAAATTGTATCAATTTTCTTAAAGGAGATAGAGTTCTCCTATGTTACCCATATTCAGCATTGAGTAAATCTTCAATAATACAGTAAACCTTCAATAACAATAATTTTGTCTGTATTACAAAAACAGTTTTATAGGAAAAAAGTGTTTTGTACAAGCTAGATACCCCATAAATGTATGCATACATCTGAAATGCATATATATATATATGAAAATACAAAGTGTTCAGTTATAAAGTTAGTAAACTATAATTTCTTAGAATTTCAAACTTGTTTGCATTGATGAAAATTTTGAAAAAAACAAAATTACTTGGATGAGATCACTTGAGCTAAGAAACTTTTTCAGAACCAAGAAAAAATACCCTACATAATTGGACCTATAAATAATAGGATGAAGAGATTTGGGGAGGAGGTCTAGGAAATGTTTTTACAGGTAAACACGTGTTTTCATAATATCTGTAATTCACCTAGAATGTCTTAATCTCCTTACACATGAACACCTCCTTAAAGAGAACCAGGAGACTAAGCTTTTGTCTGGAATCAGAAAAACACTGATTTGAAAATATACTAAATGCAAAATAATTGGTTTCATAGGTCTTACTAATATACGTAATCAAGTTTATATAAATCCAGTTAGTCCTGAATGAAGCAAGCACAAATTATACAAACCCCTTCTACTAAGATTATACTTGATAACAATTCCTTTATGTAAATTTTATAAACTTAAGAGCTTCTTATTAATAAAATAATAAACAATTACCTATTTCATAAAAGCCAAATATAATATCAGGCCACAAGGTAATTTCTAGATGTTCCCGTGGGACAGGAGTGGGTAGCTTTACCCCTACAAAAAATGCCTACACTGAGGAAAGAGGTATCCTAAAGTCCTCATAAGAAGCTTCCTAAATGTTTTTCACAATTATCAGGACACTGCTAAGGCACAGGTTGGTGGCTAAGCCCTTGAGTCACTCTACAGCTAATTATATTTCTTATGACACAGCTGTAACTCATAGAGCCTAGGTACCAATTAAAGGTACATTTTTGATTTTGTTGTTTAAAAATGTCAAGGTAGGAAGCAATCAGGGTTAGCGAGGGAGGAGGAGAAAGCAGAAATACCAACAAAGTCTCAAGTAGAGAAGGTATTGAATGTTATAGGTTTTTTTTTTTTTTTTCTTGATAGGCAAAAAATTTTCATATCCATTAAAACTTGCTTACCTGCCGCTAACGTTTGTCCTGCTCCTGAAGCACTCGTCACACAACCAACTGAATTGCAGAGAGTAACAGTAAAGTCATACATCCTGTAAGGTTTTAGTCCTTCTACAGCGTAAGATAGTTCTTGGGATTTAGCAGTGTGCAACAGCTTCAGGGAAAAAAAAAATCAGATAATAGGTAATCAGTGCGAAAATATAACCTTGGCAGTCAAAGTTCCATGAATTCAGACAGAGGGAATTATTGCCAACCACCATTAGGAAAAGGAATTTTTTTTTTTTTTGAAGAGTCTCGACAAGCCAGGATTTAATTGATAATTGTACAATCACACTGTTTTATGAGGTAATAATCCAGTTCCTGAGTGGATAAATGAGAAAACCAAGTTATTGCCTCATAAAGCAGTGTGGTGGTATGGTTATTGTCACCAATGGTAGAGATAAAGATGGTGACACTGTCATTGTTATCATGATAAAGTCCAAATGAAGCCATGGGGCTTGGCCAAAAGTAACCCAGTGCAGTAATATCCAGGCTATTTGATGTTGCTAGAACAGAAAGACATGTTGTGGCTGTGTTAAATCAATACTATCATTTTCTTTAAGAAAAAAAAAAGTCACAGAAGAAAAAGGAAAAAAATTAAACATATTACTGAGAATCCACATTAGATCAATTCTCAATCATCTTTCTTATACAAACATGGACAGATTACATCAGTTACATTTTTTGAAATACTATTTTTATCATATAATTTCCAATGCAAATAGCAGATTTGAGCCAAGAAGACTGAGAGAAAACTCATAGCCCATAAATAAGTTATTAAACAATGAGCACTGAGAGTTGGTTCTATTTTTATAATTAGAAATGATCAAAAGCAACCATGTAAATTTGTTTATGTTGTAGGTACAAAGGCCACTAGAAATTATATTCAGAAAATAAAAGTCATTAAAACAGAGAGTATGACATTATGAGTACAAAACTAATTTTCTTAGAGCTAGTACTACATAGTTATATAAAAATAATCTCCCATAGTATAAATACAAATAAATCTAAAGTACAGTAACATTTGGAGTAGCCTTCTAGAGACTCTCTCTTTAGGGGCACAAAAAAATTCATTTGGAATATTTGCCTAGGAGTTGATTTTAAAATTTCATAAATTATATGAGTAGTTCTAAAGAGCAGTGAGATTGGAATGTAGGATACAGTGTTTCAATAATGTTCAGAAATAAAGGTAGTTTTAAAGATTTTAAAACTCTGGGAATGATTTAAAACTTTTAAACCATTTCCTTGCAATTACATTTTGAAAACAGAAAAACATCAAATACCATGTAATTATTTTTCTAATTGTAAAATCGTTATTGATATACTGAAGATATAAACTTTTCTGTGAAATTCGATGGAAAATTTCCTAAGTAAAATAAACCTTGAACAAAATTAAATTTATGAATAGTGCTATAATATTCATCCCTTTCCGAGGAATCCTGGCAGAATTCAATGTAAATTTTTAGAAGACAGAATTGTTTTTAGAATAAAATACATTAAGCTATTATTTAATTTAGGAAGTTGAATTATTTTTTAAAGAAATTATTCTCTGTAGCAAGAACCCACAATGAAATAAAATAAGAAAGAAAACATCTACATTAAAATTTATTTTGATGGACTTTTACTTCTTTATAGATGATTATTATAAATTGCATTATTTTAAAAAGATATTATTTGCCTCAGAACTTGCATCATAAAATTATCGCTGAGATAGACTTTGTCTCTATCATGTACATAGGGTCAATTTATAAGTCTTATAAGATTTATCCAATTGAAAGTTTTTCACGAAATAAGTCTTCAAAAGGGTAGGAAAAACTCTATGGCAGCTTGAACTCCTACAATGAATCCTACGTTATCCCCACTTTTATGTACTCCTCCTGCCTCATTTTTAGGCAAAGATTTTCTTAATAGTTACTTTTACAGTAGACTTTCCCCAGGAATTTTGGCTATTTATTTCCAAAGATTATGACAAGACAGGTCAGTTCAGATACAAGTTTAATCATTGAGAAGGCAAAAAATTGGACTTTGTTCTGCTACTTTTGATTTCATTTCCTTAAATAGAGAATGAGGATGACAATGATTTGCAGTGGAGAGAGTTCAAAAGAGAATAAGGTGGGCCCAGGGCAGTGGCTCATGCCTGTAATCCCAGCACTTTGGGAGGCCGAGGCGGGTGAATCACTTGAGGCTAGGAGTCAGGGAACAACTTGGCAAAGCTGGCAAAACCCTGTCTCTACTAAAAATACAAAAAGAAAAAAATTAGTCAGGCATGGTGGCACGCACCTGTAATCTCAGCTACTCGGAAGGCTGACACACGAGAATGGCTTGAACCCAGGAGGAGGAGGTTTCAGTGAGCTGAGATTGCGCCACTGCACTCCAGCCTGGGTGACAGAGCAAGACGCTGCCTCAAAAAATAAAAATAAAAATAAAAAAGAGAATAAGGTGATGTATCTATGTCCTTATTCCAGTTCAGTCATAAGGAGCAGACTTTTAAATAACAACAACAAAAGATTTATTTTCCTGTCTCATTAAATGATAGCTAGTTTATAAAGTATAATATAGTTCCATACCATTAATAATAATCAGTAATAATAATGTGTCAATATTTATCAAGCTCTTTAAGCAGGTGGGTAAGCAGAAATGGTTTTTCCATTTCGCAGATGAATAAAACCAGAAGACATATGTGATAAGGCTAACAATTGCGAGATGTGAAATATGAACAAACAAGTTGACTTCTAAGTCTGTATGTTTATATATGATATTTCTCTCCTTATTTTTGTTTCTTAGAATAACTACTATGATGTAAGTAATAGATACATCAAAATTGTGTTTTACAAATAAAGAATAGTTTATAAAGCAAAAGAATAGTAAAAACAACAAAATAAAACATCAAGTATAATAAGTATGAGATATAACATGGCAAAGACCCCATGGAAGTTATAACTAAATTGACCTTAAATCCCATGGTATACCAGATTGGTAAACTAACCTGTTTAAGTTAAAAGGTATGTATGATACCAGTTGTGTTTTTATCATGAGATAGTTGCAAATCAGTCAACACATTACCAGATTAATTAAAAATAAGGAATCATAAATTATTTATTGGCTCTTCTTTGTCATCTAGTATCCAAAATAAAATTGTGTGTTGTATAGGTATTCTGTCCACTAAAAAGACTTAGAAAAAAAAAATGGCAAACCTATTAGCAGTAGATTGTATAGTGTCTTCCAAAAATTCAGAATGAGACCTTATTTGGAAATAGGTTCTTTGCAGATGTATTTAGTTGTCATCCTGCATTTAGGGATAGTTTAAAATCCAATGACTGGCATCTTTATTGGAGAAATGAAATGGACACACAACATGGAAGAGACAGAGACATAGAAAAGGACTTGTGAAGACAGGGGCAGATATTAGAGTTATGTTACCAGAAGCCAAGGAACACCAGGAGCCATGGGAAGGTGGAAGAGAATTATATCCTAGAGCCTGTGGGGGACTTGGTGCTACTAACACCTACATTTCCACGATTTTAAGCCACTCAGTTTATGTCAATTTGCTACACCAGCCCAAGGACACAAATACTCTAGGGTACAAAGATCTGACCTCTTGACTTAATTTGAAACATGCTAAGAGGGTCATTTCAGCTCCAGAACTACCCACAGAATCAGCTGAGGCTGCTTCTACTATTGATTCACAGCTCAGCTTCTTCACTGCTCAGTCTTACTCCTTTGTCACTTCACGCTTGTTGAAAGTGCTCTCCCAATAAACCTCTGTACTCAGTCTTCTACCAAGAGAGAGCCTGTTTCCAGGGGAATTTGCCCTAAGATATTCGAACCAGGAGTGGATTTACGAAGGAGACTCTAAAATGATACTCTGGATTTCCACCATCCACCAGCTGGTTTACAATGAGGATCTTATCACTGCTTGCAGGTAGACTACTGATAGTCCACAGCATGCCCTAGTGGTGCAACCCTTAAGCTTCCATTAGTGGTGAACTGGCATGAGTTGTCAGTGAAAGGTAATTCACTGGTTTGGTGGAATTGGTAATTATAAGGACTGCTCTGGGGAATCTAGTAATCATAAGGACTATGCATGGCTCTTGCTGGTTGCTATCAATGCACTGAAGAAAGACAAAGAAAATCTGAGGGTGATTAATCACCAATTTAAGACAAACTGTAAAAGCCTTCTTGTTAGCATTGTTTCTTTTTATCAATATCATTGTATTAAATGAGTCAAAGCAAGAAATGGTAGGTATGCAGAGGTAAGACATATGTATTCTAGAAAGTGGAAGAGGAATATTATGAAGATTAAGGAATCTGCCATATCAGCAAAGTTTTTAGGTGTCCAAGTGGCCTGAGACATCTAGGATATCCCCTCCAAAATAAAAGACAAAGTATTGCACCTTGCATCTACCACTACTGGGAAACAATTTCTAGTAGACCTGTTCATGTTCTGAAGGGAGCATATTCCACACTTGAGAATACCATTCTGAGAAATTTACTGAGTAACATGGAATGCTGCCAGCTTTGAGTGCACCGCAGAGCAGGAAAGGGCTCTCCAGCAGGTCCAGCCTGCGGTACAGGCAGATCAGCCACTTGGGACATAACGTACAGTAAATTTTAAAATTTTACAGCACTAGAGGTAAGCATAGTGGGAAAAGATGTTGCAAGGTACACAGGCAAAGAGAATCACAAGGCAGTTAAACCTCAAGACCTTGGAACAAAGGCATAACATGTAGCAAAAACTATACACCATTTGCTAAATGGCTCCTAGCATGCTTTCAGGATTTAGTAAAAACAGAACATCTGGTATGGAATACCACATAGCCATGTAGCTAGAGTCACTTGTTTATAATCTGGGAATTGTCGCAGCCGAGTCTTGAGGTTAGGAGGGCCCAAAACAAATTCATCATAAAATGGAAGTGGATGTCTAAGATTCAGTATAAGCAGAGGCAAAAGCCATAATACACTGTGCAAGCAGGTGGTTCTGACCCCCATGACATCCACCATTCTTATACTGGTGGCTCAACCTCAGCTCATACTGATAACCCATGGGAGGTCCCTTCAGAGATGAAAGAATGGGAAAACAAAGCAGAGTTTAGTTCACAGATAGGATGTCTTGGTAACTGGCTGCAAGTCAAACATGGTGGCTGTTCCTCTCCAACCCTTGTCAGAGACGGCCCTGTGAAACAGCAGAGAGGAGAAATTCTCTCAATGGGCAGAACTTCAGGCAGTTCACCTGGTCACCCATGTTGTATGGAAAGAGATGTGTCTCAAGATAAAACATATCTGGACCATATGACAGTGGCTTGGATATATTGGTTACAGGCATGAAAAAAGAAAGATGGAAGGAGCAGGAACTAGGAATTCTGGGAAAGAAAAATGTGGCTAGATCTATGGAAGTAGGCATAAAGTGTAAAGATCTTTTTATCTTATGCTAATGCCCAGCAAAGTGCAACTCCCTCAGAAGAGGCATTGAACAGCCAAGTACACAGAACAACTCATTCAGTTTACATCCTACCACCGGCTTCTGGGATTGGACACCTGGAGGCTGGGAAAATGGGCAGAAAGGCATACCAGTCACAACTGTAAACTGGAGAGAGCGAGGACCTCTCATCCTCTAGGAGTGCTGTGTGTGTCAAACGAATTAGTCCACATATGCAGTAAAGCCTCAGTAACTTTTAGCTATGATAATTATTCTCACTACTGCTAGCTGGAGGATGAATTATTAGAAGGCAATATGTTCCTGTTTATTCAAAACCTTGAACATATTCATATTTCATTTTGTTATAAACTGTGATAAATCCCATTCTTTGAATTTTTAAAAGAAGTAGAAATATATACAAAATGTACATATAAGACATTTATACCAATGTTATTTATATTTCCAAAAGAATTAATATAATACAAATATCAACTGACTGTGGACTGGTTAAATACATTATTGTGTGTCCAATTAACATGATAGTATACAGTTAACGAAAATCAACTTCTTGTAAAATATTTGATACATGATAAATGGAAAAAACAAGTCTTATGAAATAAATTATACCAACTTTGCTTCAATATATGTTTATACTGGGAAAACATCAAGTGACATACAAAGAGGCTTGTACACATATTATATTAAGAAAAAAAATGCCCCATTTAATGAATATAGAGGGAGAATTCTGTCACAGAATTCTGCAAACTCAAAAAATGTCCAAATGAAGCCCTAAGTCAATTCTGAAAGGATGTTAAACATAACAATACCTGCGAAAACACCACTGGAATAGATTGTTGAGGTGATTGTTCAGAAATCATATTGATGTTATAACCCACAACTTTTCCTCTTGTAACATTATCTGCTGGCTTCTCCCAGGAGATATTGAGAGAGTACGAAGACAGGGGAGTGACTGAAGGAGGGCTCATGAATACAGGTGCTATCAATGAGAACAACAACAACATTAATACAATGAATGGTGTCCCTATATATTTTCAAATTGAATTCACACATTCCTTTTAGTTTCTGAAATACCTTTTACCTTACAAAATATTGTTTTGAAAAAGTCTAAGAATATGCTGGTATATGTAAAAAGTATTCACTTTTTAAAACATTATCTGCAAGTATATTAGCCATCTTCATATTAACAGCTACTTTCTATCTACAAAATAAAAATCTCAAGAGAATTTGCTTGTGTTCATAAAGATAATTAGTGGATGGTTAGGTAGGCAATTATAAGTCTTATGAGTTTCTGAAAGAAGTCCCAAAAGTAGAATATCTCAGTCCAAAAAGTTCAGAAAAAGGCATTGCAATGGTCTGGATTTTCCATGTAGGCAAATATGTCATTGAACCAATCCAATGCAGCTGAGTGAATATTGTTCTCCAGAAACAGGTAAGCCTAAAGCATTCTAAATAACCCCAATTAATGTCTCAAAGTTTTTGTTAAATTTTTACTGAAATGTTCAGAGTACATACACACATACATTTCCCCCCTGCCACCCTTGAGCTCTTAATAGGGATTTTAAATGAGCTAACCAAAGGTGTATTATCAAAGAAACTCATTGTACTTTCATTAGCTAGTGACCCATAAGATTATGAGGGCCCAGTATTGCAGTTTCACCCATTACTTTTCATTTCCGACCTTGATTTTCCCCTTTCAGAATGCCATGCCTCATCACTTGTGCTATCATGGCTCTATTATTTGTCCAAGATGGCTGATAGTCATTAAGAGATGCTCAAGTACAATGCGCATTTTATTCATGAAATGATTTCCTTGGACATCAGCTTAAGGGTACCCTCATCCTCCATACTCCTAACAGGTCAAGTTTAGATCAAGACTTTGGTTTCTTTGATATCTACAGATTAAACACATAACGAAAGTGTATTTTTTTTTCTTAAAGGCTCATGAAATTTAAAGTGTTTTTAATATAAAAAATAAGGTGGAGGCTTAAAAATATCTGCCTTAATGAAGATACTCAAGAAAATTGACGTATGTTGTCCTTCCTTATCATCATGCCAACTGCTTATAAGCACACTTGTGACTTAGAGATTTTGATGTCCAGGATTCTGTCATTACGTACAATCTAGTATCAAAACTATTTATTTTGGAAAGATAAATAAAAACAAAGACACATTTGTGGAGTTGGTGACAGTTATCTCTTTCCTTGAACATAAATTATGCTGTATATGGAGCAAGATAAGACATGCGTCCAATCCACTTCAGGGCTGGAAACCAAATGCTATTTTTGACAAACATTCCCCAAAGACTATAACTATAGTTAAGCCATTTTCACCCCATGAATTAATAACTAAAGCATTTACTTTTGCCCCCTAAAACTTACTGCAAGTACTTTATGACCTTGAGTTGTTTATGTAACCAACCCACATATATTAAATGTTTCCTTGGTCTATGGAAGTTTCTAATTCTTGCTTTTCAAAATGTACTTTAGCAGTGTTGACTTTAATTTGAGGAAGCAGTTGCCTTCAGAGGTTTTAGAAGTAGCACTTAAAGTATTGATCTTTACCTGATTCTCCCGTTCTTTCTGAGACCCAAGCAGAAGACACGCTTCCGGCCATATTCACAGCTAAGAGTCTAAACTCATACTTGGTGTATGGCTCCAAGCCAGTGATGGTTGTAGTTGTTTGAGGAGGTTTTAATGCATTTTCATTGGACAATTCTGCAAATGAATGAGGACTGAGCCAACCACTGCTCTGAAAAACTCGACTTTCCTCAGATGTGGTTTCTTTAGTAGATCTCAATCTTCTCATGTATAGTTCATACCTTATAATTATTCCTAGGGAAATTAAATAGTGAACCAAGGTGACTCGTCAGACAAAGGGGTAACTTTGGGGGTAGGTTAGGGACAGGTCAGTTAAAGAATGCTAGATTTTCATTATCCTTCTACTTAGATTACTGTCAATTTTTTAAGCCTTCAAAATATAGTGAGTTAGTAGTTTAGTAAACTAGATGACAGGTACATAGAAGATAACAAACTGATATATAAATGAATATATAAAATACATATTTATAATGTATAAAATACCTTTAAGGCATACACATGGGGAAAACAAACCAAAATGGACAACATATAGACAAAAAATAACTATATTTTATCATAGGTAAATTCAATCTTTTTCAGAATTGATGATCATTAAGAATGGCCTGGTCCATTAAGAATGGCCAGTTCTTTCAGGAAATTTGATTTTGTAGCTCCAGTTTGTATACTTTCAAATTTGAAGGTTTTAATTTAACATAAGCCCTGTTTGCATAAATGTTATAGTCAATTTCTACCTAGTTTTACGAAATAACTTTAAAAAATCTACAGAAAGATTTTGCTATAGTATGTACATGATATAAATGATAAAAAATCTGTGAATGTGTATCTGGCCTATATAACCAAGGGTTCAATTGTATGAATGCAAAAATTAACTTAATGGAGTTGGTTAGCTTATATACATATTTTTTGTATGATTTTATATCTTTTTCTTGCTTAAAAGATTAAATGTACTGCTTATGGGTGCCCTAACTTGTGACACAGTCAAATATAATGCATTTCATAAGTGAGTTTCAAATTATAAACATCATTTGTGTTGTGGCAGATGTCATTAAGAGCAAAGATAATATTAGCCTTTTAAGGGGCAATTTAATTGAATGGAATTTGTTATTAGAAGAAATACACTTCTTCTACTAACCAGGACAAACACTATCATATATCTACAGAAACTGTTTCTCCATTATTTTATTGTGCCGTTATGAAAAGGAATATAATTGCTAGACTCTTAACTCCACAATTACAATGCCTAGATTCTTATTTATGTCTTACCCAAGAAGGGGAATCTTGGCCTTGAATTCTTACCATTTAGTTCCATTGGTGGAGACCATTCTACGTGAAGTTCTGTAGAACTGACTGTCTGCACCTTAGGTGGACTTAGTCTTTGGGGAGGGGCCTGGGCTGTGGTCACTGTAATGGGCAAGCTGTGTAAACAGCCTCCGCTAGTACACGCTTGTACAGAAAAATAGTACTTGGTGAATGGAACCAGATTCCAGATGGTAGCTGAGGTTTCATGACCTTCGTAGGAAACACATGGCTGACCATCAGTCAAAGGGGCACAGGACAAAACATATTTCTCTATAGGCCCAGATTGATTTGAGAGTGTTGTCCAGGTCAGTGTCACATAGTCTGAGCCAATAGGAAGGATATAACTTAAAGTCAAGTTCCCGTTTGGGACCCCTGGTTTTGTCCTGTAAGTGACAGCTACACTCCTTGTTGAACCATGCACATTGGTGGTCTCAATGTAATAGGAATATTTGGTATACGGTAACAGGTCAGTGTCTAAGAAGTATTGAATACCTGGAATGAAAAGAAAAAAGACAATAGTTACATTTCACAAGTTGGTAAAGAATCATTGCTAACTGCTTTCCTATCAAATGATTTAATTATATAAACTATACCCATCTACTCTTTTAAGAAAACATTTCAGATTTTTAACATTTAAATAATGTAAATTCCAGTTGATTGCTTTTATTATTGAGTATAACAAAAGCAAAGTGCCATTTGTAACAAAGAATATTGAGATGTTTGTGTTAGTTCTTGTTTCACTTTTATAGTGTCTTTTTGATAGAAAATCCAAGAGAAAACTCTGGCAGTTCTCCAAAACAGAAGTAACCATGTTTCCTCTGTGTAACTGGTTTGCTTATTAAACACTAAATACACCAGACTAAAGGTTAGTAAACTACCACCAAGGGGTAAAGGTGTCACCAGGCTAACATCTTGACAGGAAAATTGTCTTATTTTCTGACCTACAGAAATGATGTTTATTGTTTTAAGCTGCTAAATTTTGGAGACATTTGTTATGAGCAATGGGGAATTTACACAAGAGAAGTTCTAGATAAGCAGGACTTGTATGCATGAAGGATTGTGAGGGTGGAGAGAAGCAGCTACAAAGAGGTTTTTAAAAAATAAGATAGGGAGTGAAGGTGATTAGGCATGTGACTGGAACTCCTCGTTCTCTAAGGACAGCAAATACATTGTAGGACTGTGAAACACACAAATGCCAGAGTGGCTGCTGCTTGCTTCCTTGTGGGGCTGTTGAATGGGAGATGGAAGGAGTGTTCCATTATGCAGGGGTATCCTAAAGCAATATGAAGGTCCTAGCATATTTATGTGCTTACGGTGGAATAGTTAAGCATTCAGGGTCTGATTTTTTAATCCACAGGGTTTCTTGGTTTCTTTTTTCTTTCCTTCCTTCCTGCTTGCATGTCTGCCTGCCTGCCTGCCTTTTGACAGGAGATAGAGCTTTATTGTGGAAAAGCTGAGTTTGCAAAAGTCTGAAACAGCAACAATGTTTAGCCCAGCCCATCTATTTACAATATATAGAGGTTGGGGTTTCTCATACACATCTTTACTGCTCTCCCTCAGCCTAGATTTATCCCCATAAGCAATTGTCATTTCTTTCCTGGATCTGCCATTGGCCACAAAAGACACAGCTCTTTGGGGTGATATCCTACCATGTAAACCTAGGCATTTCCAGTCTTTTTTTTTTCCTAGACAGCGTCTGACTTTGTCACCCAGGCTGAAGTGCGGTGGCATGATCTTGCAGCCTCTGCCTCCTGGGATTCAAGTGATTCTCCTGCCTCAGTCTCCCAAACAGAATAACTGGGACTACAGGTGCATGTCACCACATCCGGGTACTGTTTGTATTTTTCGTAGAGATTGTGTTGTGCCATGTTGCCAAGGCTGGTCTCGAACCCCTGGGCTCAAGCGATCCAGCCACCCCACCCTCCCAAAATGTTGGGATGGCAGGTGTGAACCACCACACTCGGACCTTCTTCCCAGTCTCCACCTCCTACAGAGCACCCTGGGGTCTGACTGCTCAGTGGAGGAGGCCTCCACTGGTGGTGTCGGGGGGCACCTTGGGTATTGATTCAGGTGGCAGCCACTATCTTCTCGGAGATGACCCCGATAGAGTGGAGGAAGGCGAAACAATTTCTCTGGTGGCTGTTTCCAGTTGTGCCATGGGTACCAGGGGTCGCCTGGGATCAGGGTGGGGGCTGGCAGAGGAACATTCACAACCCCATGAGAGATACCGACGTCAAGGCCCCGGTTTCAGCCTAGGGGTTGTGGTTCCTAAGGAGGCCATGATCCCTGGCTTCCCAGGTCAGCCTCTTGTGCGGCTTCATGCAGACTCCAGTGTATGGAGCATGGAAGGTGACACCCGCAGACAAGCTGTTCCAAGAGTACAACATGCAACTTGTGATCTCGGCAGATGGAGCACGGATTCCTAGCAAGTTTATTCTTGCAAATCCATGTATTTCGAGTCCACTGTGGGGGTATACCACCCTTGTGGTTGCCGCTATATGCAGCCCAGATAGGACGATAACCCCACAGCTCCTGGTATTCTTCTGATTCCAGATATTTCCAGGGTTAGTTCTTATAAGGGGATATGGCAACTGGGGGCAAAGAATCCTTCTCAGAGGGAGCTTTGGTGCAAAGAGTCTAGAGGGGAACCTGAACTCCATTGGCACCTAGGAAGAGAGAAAGGATAGGAAGCCGCCTCAGTACAGAGTTTAATATGGACGCCACCATCCTGACGCGGCCCAGCGCAGGAATCTCTTGGTTTCTTGAACAGTGAGGGTGCTGTATCGAGAGCCAGCGAGCCTACTATGGGACCTTCTATGGCTGGGACAAAGTGATTCTTCCACCTCTGAGAGGGCCCAAGGGTGGATGTAGGAGATGGGGGAAAAAAAATTTTCAGAAAGTTCTCAGCCTAGGGGAAGGCTACAACAGCAGGGTGTTTATGAAGCCCTGACCAAGCTGAGAATGAACATGTGTTCACCAGCTTCATGCATTAGGCACCGATGCTGTGAGGATGCCAAGGGTTGACATCTGGCCAACTACCTCTTAGAAATGAGCCTGCATAGTCTGAAGGGCCTTCTGCAAAGGGCCAGAGGGAAGCTGCCCTTCCCCAAATGTCATGGTGGTTGAGGGAGGGGAATAATTAAAGACTGAACAATGCAAGGAAGTATCTGAAAGATGGTTTTGTTATTCTATTGCATATGTTATTGCAAATTCTTCATGAAAATATGTTGAGTATTGTATTAGAGTACAATCAGGACACAGAAACCACAGAGTAATTTGCACAAGAGAAGTTTATAGAGAATGATTGACTACAACATGGTTTTACTTCCTAAGTGGTAGAGAAAACTCTAAAGAATATAGGTATGGAAAAGACAGGAAAAAGTCGCCATCCCTAGTGTTAAGGCAGAGCACCCAAAGAAGAATCATATTTGGGGAAGCCCCCTAGGGCTGAGATTCAGACTTTCTAGAGAGCATACAACTGTGGCCCTTAGTTATTTCTATATTTATTAGATGAAAGTTACTTTTATCCCACGATAAGGTTGTTGTAAATATTAACAAAATTTGAAAAAGTCATTGAAGGCTAGAACAATGATGGAGAATAGTCTATTTAACATTCCAAAAGCTAAAACCTAAAAGGCAAAAATAAATATCAGCGCTGAGTATTCAAAAAGACTGTCTGGCATAAGCTTAAACTGAAAGTTGGAAGACCTATAACCTGATGACAATGAAAAGAAGTACAGTACTTGCTGGATGTTTGTAGCATCTGAAAAATGGAATATAATCCTAATAGGAGAGAATGTATTATACAAGAGCAGTCTAATAAATTAGAATCAGATAGAATCGGGATGGGAATATGCATTTGTGTAGGAATACTGTATGAGGCAATTTATAGTGTGAACTAAATAAAAGCATTTGAAAGGGTATAAATAGGATACCCATTCATGGTATCATAACATCAAAGTAATACTCAGGTTAAAAGAGCGCTTGTCTCAAAGTAGTTGCTCTCCTTTGCGGGGTAGAGATCTTCAACTTGGAGTCCGAAAATTTGCTGTTACTGCAGACTTCTGCATTTTCAGAGTAACATTCACACTCTTTGGCTCAGCACTGATTCATGATCTTGGCCGATACCGCCCTGGATTGCAGCACTCCCCCAGTGTACCACCTACCAAAGCTACACGGAACTGCCCATGATTGCTGAATGTACCTTGTTTTCCCATATACTTCCATGTCTTTTCATATAAAATTTATTTCATGACCGTCACTCTTCCTCAACTACAGTATCTGAGCCAATTTGGCTTATATTGCCTCCTTACTGGGAAATTATTGGTGGTTCTCAATTACCATCATTGCCACCACAAACAGAGTTACCTCCTCTAAATCTCCCACAATACCCTGCGCTTTCTCAACACCCCAGGTTTACTCTGATTCTACTTTTACATATTATATTGTCACTTTGGTTTACTTATATGTCTCCCCACTCAATAAGGAGAACTATTCCTTTCATCTTTGTATTTCTAGTGGCTGATACAGTTTCTGGTTTGGAATAAGCATTGAACAAAATTTTATTAAACACATGAATGATTTTTCTTTACATATCTGATCTATTGTTCCAGTTAAGAATATAATAGTCCCCTCTTATCCACAGGAGATACATTCTAAGATTTCCAGTGGATGCCTAAAACCACAAATAGTACTAAATTTTATATATATATATATATATGGTTTTATATATATATATAACTATATATATAAAAGGTATATATATATATATATATATATATATATATATATATATATAACCTTTTAAAAACAAGGTATATCTTTATGTTTTATTTAAGGTAGAAGTCAAGCTACCACTTTGGGAATCATGCATAATCAGTCTTACATTATCTCTACCACAGCCCCATTCTGGGTTGCTCCTAGGTATCTTATGTGTCATGGGAAGGGAGTGAACAGTTATTGGAGGAAATAGCACTCTTCTGTTAGTGTTAGGTTTCCCTCTAGGTTCTTTGCACCAAAGCTCCCTCTGAGAAGGATTCTTTCCCCCAGTTCTCATTTCCCCTTTAAGAATGAACCCTGGGGGAAATATATATATATATATATATATATATATATATATATATATATCATATAAACCTATATATATATAACATATATATATATATATAACCTACATAACACACACACACACACACACACACGTATGTATAAGAAAAGTGTATATATAGACAGATAAAATCAGATATATATATATATATATACTGTTCTTTTTCCTATACATACATATCCATGATAAAGTTTATGTTAGGCAGAGTGAGAGATTAACAACAATAACTAAAAATAAAATAGAACAATTATAACAATATGCCACAATAATAGCTATGTGAATATGGCCTCTCTCTCTCAAAACATCTTATTGTACTGTCGATTCACCTATTTGGGGAGCATTGTAAACCATGGATCACAAACTACAGAAAACAAAACCATGGATGAGGGGAAACCACTGCATTAAGAGTATCAAGAGCCTTATAAAAACAGTTGCCTGTCATCTTCTCTTCTGTTTTCTTTCTCATCCCATCTCTGTATCTTATGTTTGTTCATTTACTCCTCTCAGAGATAACTGAACCGTCTTACCACTTGTTACATTAATCCCTTGATGTAGTATGGCGTGAATTATCACATTAAAAATGGAAATGAATAATAAGGGTAGAAATGAAATACCAGGGCTCATAAAAATATTTGGTTGTCTAAAACTCTAAACTTAAACTATGTTAATAGCTACAGATGATAGAAACCATTGTTGCATGTAAAAATAATCATCCTCTAGTTTCCCAAGGAAGAATTTCTCTAACGTGACATTTAGGGGCTATCTTCCTCACTCATGCCAACCCAAATAAGGAACAACTCATCTGACTGTGAATCTGGGGAGTCAGCGGGTGGGGAGCAAATGATGTTCAGATTAGCCCGTTGATTTTTCTCTCTTCTTATTTGTCTTCCTGCAGGAAAGAGGATATTGTCTCTAATCTGACTTTCATCAGTAATGAAGATCATTTTTATTTTTAAATTCAATAAGCCTACTATGTCTGGTGCTCCTTCAATTCCGAACACAAATAGGAACAATACCAAAAAACAGTATGAGATACTGTCCATTCTCTAAACCTGCAACACTAAAACAAGAGTGCTATTTCCTCCAGTAACTGTTCACTTCCTTCCCCATGACACATAAGATACCTACGAGCAACCCAGAATGGGGCTATGGGAGGGATGATGTAGGGCTGATTATGTATGATTTCCAAAGTGCTAGCTTGACCTGCACCTTAAATAAAACATAAAGATACACCTTGTTTTTTAAAGTTCACAATCTTTAAAATTATTCACCATTATTAGCGTGATGTTACTAGTAACAAATAATTTGAAAGCCTTAAAGATGGTACACCAGTATATCACGATCCTAGAATGGAAAATACTGTCCTAGAAAATCCCATAGTACATCAGGCTAGCTAGAAAAAGTTTACATTCTAAAAAAGAATTCTATAAAGGTCTCAGACAAACGATCAAACTTGCTAGGAAGACAACACTATTAATTTTCTTTGAATAGTTCAATGATTCTCCACCTATAATTCCTAATGCCTTTATTTAACCCAAAGATTTGTGTTCATCCAGCTAAATATAAGTAGTGTTTCCTTTACATATTACACATGCTAGCCACGCACTAGAAATAGAGTAACAAACATGAGGCTATTATTAGAATGATACAAAGTTCTGACAGTGTTAACCAATTGTTCTTACTGTTCAAATGCCATCATGCAGATAATTTTCACATCATTAATTACAGCGATTGTCAAGAAATGCCAGAAGTGGCATTTTTAATGAAAAATAAGGTTTTAGGAAATAATGCCTTGTTTAACAGGATTATATAAATGTCTGATTAGTGAGTGAATACACATTTATTATGTAAGAAACTTATTTGGATTTCATATTAGTGCAATTGTGAAAAACAGCCAGAGTGTTGTACTCACATGTAATGTTCTATAAAATAGATCACAATATGTTACTATGGAAAACGTGCCTCTGGCTTGAATAATATCATTGACAATTTTAAGTTTAATTTTGCTATTGCATGAAGCTGTAGGGAAAATACGGTGACCCTAATTCACAACTTCAGAAATAATTCAACCAGTGGTACTGTCATCAAAATCATTTTCAATATTTTTATAACTCCTCTCTTTCTCTATCACAAAAGTTTAAGTTTCAGGACACCTGGATCATGCTGATATTTGGAAGAAAATAAACATTCTAGTAGCAGGTTTTTAGGATGCTTTGCCAACATGGCAGATGTAGACAGATGTTCATTTCCCTTTGCAATCTGCATCATGAAGTTCAGAGTTTCCATTAACTTTAAAGAAGACTTGGAATAATGAAGAGACATGTAGAACTAAGAGAAAGGGATGGACATAAGAAGCTAAATTCAAGTCATACGAATTAGGTGCAAAATGGAACCCAGTAAAATGCATAAAATCTTTCTGCTATGCAGGAGTTTTAAAGTCAATTAATACGTTAAAACAAGGCATCCTCCTAACCATTTTAAGGAAGGTTATGGAATTTCAGTGTTTTGACATAGCGTTATACAGTTCTCTAACTAATTAAACATGGTTAAAGCAGAATTTGGAAAACTGTATTAAATGATGAGAACAGAATAGAAACGAATTGGAATTGCTGTTCTGAGGTTTCTTAAACTAGCGTGTAGCTAAACATGGCTGGAAGGAAAAATCAGAGAAGATAGAGCTGGAATAATGGAAAAGTTGTATTTTTCATTCTGTCTAGAAAAACTATCTAAAACATCTGAGTAAAATTTTTTTAAAGACAATTCTAATAATTTGATTTCTGCAAGTTTCTTTAAAAGCTTCATAAAAGTTACAAAGGTAAAGATAGGCTTGATGGCTTGTTTATATCCTTCCTCTTTCAAAAGTTCATGTTGCTGTGTTCTATCTCTGTGGAGATAGCAATGTGTGTATTAAATTATACAATTGCTTCAGTGTTAGTACTCTACTTCCAGATTTAATAGTTCTTTAAGCTGAGAATTTAAAAAGTTGAATTCATTATCATAGAAATATTTGATAAAATTTCTATAATATTTACAATTAGAGAAAACTAGATCTATTTATGTCTTCCAGTATTTGTAAATTAAAATAGTATAATTCTCAGATTACTTTAATAACTTTTAATTACCTTAAACCAGTGGTCCCCAACTTTTTTGGCACCAGAGGCTGGTTTCATGGAAAAGTTTTTCCATCAACCAAACACAGGGAGGTAAGGAGGGATGGTTTTGGTATGACTCAAGCACATTTTATTTATTATTAGATTCTCATAAGGAGCATGCAACCTAGAACCCTCGCATGCACAGTTCACGATAGGGTTTGCGCTCCTATGAGAATCTAATGCCACCACTGAAGTGACAGAAGGCAGGGCTGAGGCGGGAATGCTCACTCGTCTGCTGCTTACCTCCTGCTGTGTGGCCCTGTTCTTAACAGATCACGGATCAGTACCTTTCCACAGCCTGGGGATTGGGGACCCCTGTCTTAAACAATAAGTCATGAACATTTTTCATTTATTGATATGTGAACTAAGATATCAGTTTATAGGCTATCATAGCCTGTAATTTATTTAACAATGGACCAGGATTCCGTTATGCCATATACTATAATTTACTGAAACACGGTTGAACATCTGAATCATTTTCAGTATTTTGCTATTACAAATAGTTTAGGTATGGACAGCTTTTGTGTCCACTTATGACTATTCACTTGAGAAAAACTTCCTAAAGTAGGTTTGCTAAGTCAAATGTTATGTTAAAAGGAAAGACTTTTTATACATTTTAACAAATTATTGTGCATGAAAAGTTGTACTAATGAACTCATACAGACACCCAGCAGTTTATAAAAGTTCAAGCTTCTCTACATTCCCATCAATTCTGGAAGGGGTCATTTTTTTTCTTTGAGAATTTGATAAGCATTAGTATTTATCAGATAATAAGCATCTAATTCTTACTGCATTTCTTTGATTGCAAGTGAAATTTGTAATTCTTTCTCTGTTTGAAATACTCTGTGCCAGACAGAGGAAACCACAACAGCATTTATCCTCACGTCAAAGAACTTAACTAATGTGTCAATTCTCAGAATATTTCTTTCTATTACCAAACTCTTAAACTCACTGTATGGGTATTGATCCTCTGTTGTGTAGATTTCAAAACCATCCCTGAGTAAACTGTAAGTAAGCCAGTGGGCATTTGGAGAATCAGGTGGACTCCAGGAGAGATTGATAGCAGAAGAACTTTGAACTTGTCCTCTGGGTGGAGGTTGCTGGAATGGAGCTAAATTACAATGGAGAGAGCATTTATTAGCAAAAGTAATCAATAAACACAAAAGCAAATCAAGTAAGATATCCAGCAAAGAGGTCTTTCTGATTCAGGATTACTTTATCAAGAAGACATGTGGTTTACCAAGACATTAATAAACAAAGGGTTCATGAGTTCTCTAAAACAAAGCTTTTTATCTATAAGCATAAAAAAACTTTTTAGGTCAAAGCAGCGGGCATAAATATAGATGAGAGTAAAAAAACACAATAGTCTACATTAAGCATTTATTTCTTTGCCTTTTTTTTTGAGAAACTATCCAAGGATGCATAACATTTATTTTTTACATAGTTAATTTTAAAAATGACGTAAGTTCCACTGAAACTTGAAATTTAAGCAGCATAATTTTTGGATTTTTAAGAGGAAGCTTTCCATTCCATTAAGCACAATGCTTTATCTTGCTTCAGAGAGCACAGTGTAAAAGAAAGAATAATATTTCGTGATATAAATAGCTATGGAAGTTAAATAATCTAAATATTACCAGGAAACTATTTGAATATACTATATGAATGCACCATCACCTGTTAGAAGTGTCTTTAAGATGTAATACAATTGCTTATCAGGCAGAGAACATACTACTTTAGTGATGTTTTCTATAATATAAATATACATCATGAAAAAACCATGTTCTGTCAGTGTAAATTTTCCTTAATCTCCCTACTTTTGAGAGTGAGCTTTCCTTTTCTCCCCTAGACAAAAAGGTAAAAACAACAGCTAAGTATTTTGAAGGACAATCAACCACCAGTGTATGCACTACCACTTTCTAGTGTAAACAAGTTGCACAATCCTCCATCTATTCAGAGAAGCACAATCTAATCGAATATTCTCGTTAAATAAGATATTGAGGGTACAGGTTGCTGTGTTCCCTTACTTTTAAACCATTCATCTGTTTGTTAAGAAATATGTAAATATCATGTACAGAAAAGAATCCATCAGATAATTAACAATATATTTAGGCCCGGTGAGATGGCTCATGCCTGCAATCCCAGCACTTTGGCAGACCAGCGTGGGTGGATCACCTGAAATGGGGAGTCAGAGAAACCAACATCCTAACCAACCAACATGGAGAAACCTTGCCTCTACTAAAGATACAAAATTAGCCTGGTGTGGTGGCACATGCCTGTAATCCCAGCTACTCGGGAGGTTGAGACAGGAGAATCACTTGAACCCAGGAGGCAGAGGTTGCAGTGAGCTGAGATCATGCCATTGCACTCCAGGCTGGGCAACAAGAGTAAAACTCCATCTCAATATATATATATATTATATAATTATATATATCATAAAAATGTATGAATGTAGATGTACATTAAATGTAGATCTTTCATGCAAATATATCTTCATGTACATATCTACATTTCATGTACATAAACATAAATAAATATTTACATGAAATACCTACAGTCACTAGAAGCCTCACTAAAAGAAAGCACACTTATAAAGAGTAATCTGGGGAGGGCTTAATAAAGAAACTACTTTCAAAAGGGTGGGCAAAAGAGATGGTAGAGTACTCTCAGGTATAGAAACAGCAGAGCTCTTTCACTATTTATGTCAGGGTCCTCAAGCCAACCCTGAACCCTGTGTCTAATGATTCACTAGGAAGACTCACAGGACTCATCATATAGTCCTACCCATAACTAAGATTTATTACAATGAAAGATTAAATAATTCATCAACAAAGGTAAAAGGCACACCAGAGAAGTCCAGGGAAAACCAAGCACAGGCTTCCAAGAATTCTCTTCTAGTAGAGATAGAACGTGCCTAATTCCCCCAGCAATGCATTATGAAAATGTCTCTAAAGTGTTGCCAATCAGGGAAGCTCCTTAGAAACTCAGTGCACAGGGGTTTTACTGGGGGCTGTTCATATGAGCAGCCTCTATCTGGCATTTACCCAAATCTAAAACCCCCACAAGGAAAGCAGGTGTTAAGCATAAACCGTATCGTTTGTACAAATGTTTAAGTGCAGTGGTCCTCTCTTATCAGTTCTGGGGATGGTGGGGAATCCAGATGCCAGCCAAAGGCCAACTTTGTAAGCAGGCCTTTCTAAAAATAAGCAGTCAGTCTTGCTACGTTAACTCTTCTCTTCACACTATGTCTAGCTTAAAGGGAGACAGAACTCAGGGACAGGAAGGACTGTATGAGAAGCATCACCTGACAGAAGCTATGACCACTTGTGGAGGGATGCAGCTAGCTTGAGGCTGCTTCTACACGGATACAGGGAGTGGGGAATTAAATATTCTTCACTCCTTTTCCACCTGCCCTTAAGATGTCTGGTGAGTCTCTCTTAGCAGCTGAAATCAACTAACTAAAAGCCAGAGGAGAATGGAGGCTGCTGATGTGAACCACATAGAATTGTGGAGGACAGAGCAAAGTGGAAAATGTAGGAACAGTAAATTGAAGTTATTCTGCAAACTAGGCAAAGACTTCCAACTTAGAGCTGTTGCTAATTCACCAGGACCCCCGAGTGATGGACGCTGTATAATAGATATAATATATGAACTCTGTTTAAGAGATATAATTAAATTATAACATTTTAAGACAGGATTTCAAGAGCACTTTAATATTGATACACACACACACACAAACACATACACACGTTTTTGTCTACGGTTCCTGGCTCATAACTTCTGTAGCCCTTGTTATTTCCTTGGTGACTAACACAATAAGCATATCTTTTGTTAAAGTATTTGTCTTTTGTCCTAGGGTCCTGAAGCAGCTTCAAACAGTTTATGAGTGATACAGGTGAAGGACAGTCTTTTGCTACAATATTGGGGAGCTTTAGGCTACAGAAGTAGGCCTCATGAAACGAGGTCTGTCTCTGTTATGTTCTGCTTTCACGTCTTCCTTTTTCTCCCCAAGGCAGGCCAGAGACACTAAAAATAGACTCTAATCTGCCTCCACTTTTCGGTCCTAGAGCTGGCCATAAGGAAATTCTCTGACCTTCCTTGTTTGATTGTGGGTCATGAGACCCTCATTTTAGAAGGGGTCCTGCCCCATACCCTAGAGAAATGAATGCTTCAGAAAGAGGCCAAGAAGACTCTGAATGGGCAACCTTGTTGGGTTTCCTCACTCGGTCTGTTAGTATGAAATCACATTCCTTTTTTAAAGTCACATTTCTACATGGTTGTCTCAGCTTCAGTCACGCCTATCCAAGGAAGTCACTAGAAAGGGTCTAAGAGGCCATGGTGGGGTGGTGGTGGCAGTACAGGGACAGCTCCAGGTAGTTCAACACATGGAAGCTCCTGGAGGGAGGGGCACCTAGGGAGGGCATGGAAGCTCCGCTCCCCTTTCCACGTGTCTCATCCTACGCATTGCTTCCTCTGTATCCTCTGCAATATCCTGTATTATAAATCAGTAAAAATAAGTGCTTCCTGAGCTCTATGAGCTGATCTGCCAAATGAATTGAACCCAAGGAGGGAGTCATAGGAACCCCGATTTATAGCCAGTGGGTTACAAGCACAAGCAAAATACCCTGGAGCTTGTGATTGGTGTTGGAAGTCGGGGGCAGCCTTGGGGACTGAGCCCTCGCCTGTGGAATCTGCCACTACCTCCGGGTATATAGTGCAAGAGTTGAACTGGGTTGCAGGATATTAATGCTGCAGAATTGCTTGTTCACCGAAGCATTCTATGTTGATGATGGTGTGAGAACAGAGCAGGGATAAGTTGTTATATTCCACACAGCACTGAATGTAAACTATATAAAATTCCATGTATTATGAATAGGCTTCCTAAAGACAAAGTCTGATCCTAAGGCAGATAATATGTATATCATATTTCTAAAAATATTCAAACTAGATTTATGCTCATTGCTCTCTTTTTGTCATTTTTCTTCAGAATTGTCATTGTTACAACATTCCAGCAGTCTATATGTCTATTTAGACATAGGACAAGAGTAGCAACAATTTTGAAATGACACGTGAGAAAAGAATTATTTCCGAATGGCATCTTACATTTCTGAATTCATGGATTTTCTATATGGTCACTTTGATCGGTTGAACACTGACAGTGCATTTGATCCTTTCAGTGGTGGATTTTAACTTAGGATTTTAAATCCTGTTGTTCTTGGTGGAACCACAAAGATCATAAACTGCCTCATTTATAGCACTCTCAAAGAACCTTGCAATTCATGGCAATTTAATATTTTTTTAGTGAATATTAGTGATTTCATCTAAAACTCTGCATGCTATCAGGAACACAACAGATATCAGAGTTAGAGCAATCAAAACTGACCTTCAGATGATTTTCTAAGGCAGCAAAATGCTTTGGGGATGAATGAAAATGAAAGAGAGATAGATGTTTCACTCCCATGTCAAAGGGTATAGAAAATGATTTGCATTACATGAAAATTTCCTTGGCAACAAAAGTTCTTCACACACATAGGCTGTTTCCAAACATTTAAGCTGATTACTTGCTATGACCATGTCAACTTCAATTTTGTCCTACTCCACAGCATAAATACATAGTATCCCTTTGGTATTTAAAGTGGAAATTTCATAAACCCGAAGGTTTAGATGACTTACCAACACTTTGAGAATATTGTTATTAAATCTTGGGCATGAGAAAACTTGAACCTTTATGTGCTTAAAGTAGAATTGCTAGAAAATGTTCACATACTCATTCATAAAAATTGCCTAGAATGGTCTTTGCACATGCCAGACTCTCTTTTATGGAATGAGAGTATAATATTGTGACTGGATCCATTTCTTTGGGAACCACAAACTTGAATCTCAGCTTGGGAACTTTGGTAGTTGTATGATTATAGTCAAATATTGATTAGACTCTCTGAACCTTTTCTCATTTATATTGAAGATGATAATGTCTCCCTGTCAGGGTTATTTTGAAGATAAGCTGTGTGTGTGTGTGTGTGTGTGTGCGTGCACATGTGCGCACATGTGTACATAAATGTATTTAGGAGTATGTTTGTATGTATGTGCATAAATACTACTCTTTCCCCCACCCTACACTCCAGTATGTTGCAAGGCATTCTTGAATCTTACATCCCAAGAGTTATAAATGACTTATTTGGCAAAAAATAAACACAGATAATATAGACTAACGAGAAAAGTACTTCTGTCTTAGTATCCTAATAGAAAAATGATCACACATAGATCCTGCATGGAACTTATAAGACACTGGAGATCACATGGCTAAACATAAAAGGAACAGTGAATAGAAATAACATTGTGGAATTATACTATAGGTTTCTTGGAAACACAGAGAAAACAGATAATGCTTTCCTTACTGAAGTCCAAAACTAGATGATGAAATAACACAGAGGAATGATGGCTGGTGGGGCTCCAAACATCAAAATTCTTTGTGGAAGTCTCATTCTGCTAAAATAAGGGCATTGTGGATTTATGAACTGTATTCTTAACACTTATGCAGAAGAGAAAACAATGATGGAAGAACTACACATCTGGACATGATTCTGCTCCATAAGTGATTGGTTGGAAAAAGGGAAAGACCAGGAATATTAGATGAGCCATATCCCCTCTCTCTCTCTCTCTCTCTCTCTCAGTGGGGGCACTGCCCTGTGAAGACAGGCTTCTAGACTCCCTCTTCCTATTTGCTGCGCCATTCCTGCATGGTCCCAGGTGGATGACTACGAAGCTGACCTTCAACTGACTACATATGACTACGAAGCTGACCTTCAACTGACTACATGTCTGATGCCTACAAAGGCCTCTCAAGCTATTTTTAAAATATAAAATTATTAAAAATGATTATATTAGCATAATGTTGGGTTTATTTATATATTATTTTATTATATATGAATTTATTTTATAACATATATAACAAACTATTAATTTAGCAGGGTCACACGATACAATGTCAACTTACAAAATTAATTGTACTTCACTATACTAGCAATTAATCTGAAAATAAAATTAAGAAAATAGTTTCATTTGCAATGGCATCAAAGAGATTTAGGAATGCATTTAATAAAAGAAGTGCAAGACCACTGCACTGCAAACTGTACAATATTGCTAAAAAATTTTTTAAAGATCTAAGTAAATGGAGACACCAAATTTTCATGAGTTGGAACACTCCATACTGTTGTCACTTCTACATCTAAATTATCTAAATTAACCTTTAGATTTAAGACAACCTCGACCCAGATTCCAAAAGTCTCCATTGTAGAAATTGGCGAGGTGATACAGTGATGTACAGATATTCCCCTATTTGCAGTGGTTCCACTTCCAATTTTTTGACTTTATGATGGTTTGAAAGCCATATGCATCCAGTATGCTCCTTGCCTTAAATAAAGCCATCATAAGTTGGAAATATTGTTAAATTTTAAAAAATGTACTTTTGACTTAGGACATTTTCAATTATGGTGGATTTATTGGGAGGTAACCCTAGGGTAAGTTAAAGAGCATTTATATATGGATGTGCAAAAGCTCTTGAATGGTCAAAATAATTCTGATGGAAAACAAGATGAAAGTTAAATGATCTACAATACTTAATTTCAAAACTGTAAAGCTGTAGTAATCAGGACAGTGTGGCATTGATATAAGAAAAAGCATGAAGATCAGTGGAAGAGAAGAGAGAACACACTTTTACGGACAATTGATTTGGTTATTGTCAGGAAAATACATACAATTTACTTTTTTTTTTTTTTTGAGATGAAGTCTTGGTCTGTCACCAGGCTGGAGTACAGTGGCACCATCTCTGCTCACTGCAACCTTCGCCTCCCGAGTTCAAGTGATTTTCCTGCCTCAGCCTTCTGAGTAGCTGGAACTACAGGCATGCGCTACAATGCCCAGCTAATTTTTGTATTTTCAGTAGAGACGAGGTTTCAACATATTAGCCAGGATGGTCTTGATCTCCTCATGATCCACCCACATTGGCCTCCCAAAGTACTGGGATTACAGATGTTAGCCACCCACCGTGTCCAGCCAATTTACCATTTTTAAGTACACAATTAATTGACATTAAGTACATTCACAATGTCATACAACCATCAACACTATCCATTTCCAGAATTTGTTTTTATTATTCCAAATGTACCATTTGGAAACGGTACCATTGACTCCTCATCCTCCCTTCTCCCAGGTTCTGGTAACAACTGTTCTACTTCCGGTGTCTATGAATTTGTCTATTCTAGGTACCTCACATAAATGGAATCATATAGTATTTTTCTTTTTGTGTCTTACTTTTTTTTACTCAGCATAATGTTTTCAAAGTTTAACCATGCTGTGGCATATGTTTGAATTTCATTCATTTTATGGCTGAATGATTCCATTGTGTATATATACCACATTTTCTCTATCCATTATCTTTTGATAAATACTATTGTTTTTACTACCTTTTGGCTATTGTGAATAGTGATGGTATTAACATCTTTGGAATATAAATATGTTTCAGTTCCTTCTTTCCATTGTATGAATTATACTTTAGGAGTAGATTTGCTGCATCATACGGCAATTCTGTGTTTAACTTTTTGAAGAATAACCAAACTGTTTTTCACAGTGACTACACCATTTTACATTCCCACTGCAATGCCTAAATGTTCCAACTTTCCACATCTTCACCAACACTTGTTATTTTCTGTTGTTTTATCATAGCCAATCAAATGGTTATGAACTGGTGTCTCATTGTGGATTGGATTTGCATGTCCCTAACTTACTAATGATACTAAACGTCATTTCAGATGCTTATTGGTTGTATGTATATTCTCTTTAGAGAAATGTCTATTCAAGTCCTTTGTATATTTTTAAATTGGATTGGTTTTTGTTATTGAGTTGTAGGAGGATTTTATATATTATAAATGTTAATCCCTTATTAAATATGTAATTTATATGTATTATATCTCATTTTTATGGGCCATCTTTTAAATTTCTTATAGTGAATTTCAATGCACAGAATTTTTCATGTTGATAAAGTCTAGGTTATAAAGTTTTGTTACTTATGCTTTTGAGGTCATCATCAAGAAATCCCTGACAAATCCAGTGTCACAAAGGTATTCCCCAATGTTTTCTTCTAAGAGTTTTATGGTTTTAGCTCGTAAGTTTAGTTATTCGATCCATTTTGAATTGATTTTTGTGTGTGATGTAAGGTAAGACAGATTGTTTTGCATGTGGATATGGTTTTCCCAGTATCATTTGTTCTAAATGCTATATTTTCCCCATTAAATGGCCTTTGTATCCTTGTTAAAATCAATTGTACACATATGTTGGAGTTTATTTATAGGCTCTCTATTCCATTGGTCTATATGTGTTCTTACGGTGGTGCCACATTGTCTTGATTACTGTAGCGTTGTAGTTATTTTTAAAGTCAGAAAGCATGAGTCCTTCAACTGTCTTATTTTTCAAGATTATTTTGGCTACTGGGAGCCCTTACAAATCTATTTAAATTTTAAGATTTAAAAGTATTTTTGCAAAAATTTCCATTGGGATTTTGATAAGGATTGCATTGAATCTGTAGATTGCTTTGGGTAGAATTGTTATCTTAGCAATATTAAGCCATGCAGTTCATAAACATGTAATATCTTTCCGTTAATTTTTATTATTTAAATTTCTTTCAGCAGTGTTTGTTACGTAGTTTTCAGTGTACAAAGCTTCATCTCCTGGTTTAAATTTTGATGCATTATAAGTGAAATTGCTTTCTTAATTTCTTTTTCAGATTGTTCGTTGCTGAGTTATAGAAACACAACTAATTTTGCGTGTTGATCTTGGAACACAGAACATTGCTGAATTTGCTTATTAGCTCTAGTAGCTTTCTTATGAATTCTTTTGGACTTTCCACATATAGATTCATATCATCTGCAAGTAAAGAAAGTTAACTTTCTAATTTTGGGAGACTTTTACTAAATTTTTGATTAACTTCCCTGCCTACTATGTGGACATACTTGAATTATGTCTGATCTTTGATCTCAGTCTTTCATTATTGAACATGATGTTAGCTACGGGGTCAACTGTATTTTTTCATAGCTGCTTGGGCAATTCAATGGGGAAAGGATAGCAATTTCAACAAATGTTAGTGGAATATTTGGATATCCATGTGTCAAAAAATAAAAATGAAATAAAGAACTTACATGCTTAACTCATGCCATGTACAAAATTAAAATTATTTCATGGACCTAAACGTAAACATTTAAAATGTAAAACTTAAAGATAAAAACTGAGAAAAAAAATTAACATTGAGTCAACTCAAAATGTCTTAGATGGAACACAAAAACATGACCCATAAAGGAAAAGCCTGATAGACTGACTTCATGAAAATTAAAAGTTTTAGCTCTTTAAAGTATACCATTAAGAAAATGAAAAACCAATCCACAGAATGGGAGGTATATTTGCAAGTTTTATCCCAAACTAATAAGGAATTCTTAAACTCAGCAAGAGGACTAACAACTCAATTAAAACATGGGAGAAATATTGGAAAGATGCTTTGCCAAAGAAAACACACGAATCACAATACACATGAAAAGATGTTCAACATTAGTCATCAGGGAAAATGCAAAGTAAAACCACAATGAGAGACTACTACATACTCACTGTATGGCTATAATGAAATAGAGTCTATGTCAAATGTTGCTGAGGACATAGAGTAGGTAGTTGGATCTCTTATAAACTGCTAATGTAAATATAAAATGATACAGCCATGTTGGAAAATAATTTGGCAGTTTCTTAAAACATTAAAAATACATTCCCTATACAAACTAGCCTTTTTATACCCAGGTATACCTGGGAGATATAAAGATGCATGTCCACACAGAGACTTGTAACTATATGTTCATGGATGCATTATTCATAATAGAACAATACTGAAAACAATCTACATGTCAACTGATCAATGGATAAACAAAATATAGTATATCCATAAAATGCTACACTACTCAGGAATTAAAATAATCTACTGAGACAAGCAACAATGTGATTGAAACTCAAGAACATTTTGTTAAGAGAAAGAAGCTACATACAAAAGCCTGTACATTGTAAAAAGTTGAAGTTTTTATAATTTTATTTACATAAAACTCCTGGGGAAGGAAAAATTATCTCATCAAACACCCTATAACTAGTTGTTTGGGGCTAGAGGTGGGAGTCATGATTAGCTGAAAATGGGCACAAAGGAACTTTTTTGAAATGACTGAAGCATTCTACAATTGGATTATAGTAATGTTTGGACAAGTATAAATTTACTAAAATCCATCAAACCATATTTAAAGTGGTTACATGTATAATACATAAATTATACTTTAATAAAGCTGTGCATAAAGGAGAGGTAGAATAGGGTCTCTGATAAGGAGAGATCAAGAAAAAATGTGGATATAAAGATGAATAAATAACAATGAGAATAGTGTCAAGAAGACAAACACTATTAAACGTAAGTGGCTAATTGTATATGTGTCTGTGTATACTTTTAGTTAAGTTCATAGAAAGTTGAACAAACTGGAATATCATTCACTAGGAAAGCATACAGAAAATAGGACTACTTACATTAATTCCTGTTTTGCTTCCCATTAAGAAGAATAACTATCATTTTGAAAGCATGAAACCAGTATTTATAGGAAAGAAGTGAATCATCCAATAGAGAAATTTACTATAAGAAAAGGTCTAACTATTTTAAATCAATCCTCTTGCATTTTGGAAATCACGTGCTAGGATTCCTACCCTTAAAGCCCACCAAAAAAAAAAAAAAAAAAAGTCACAGATGGTATTACTAAACTATTGCTCTATTGCTAGTGGCTCCTAGAAGATATAATGAAAGTTATAATCCTACAGCTCCCAAACTGTGTAAGGGGATACTATGAGAAATTTTAATTTTAAATGAAAACACTTCTTGACATCTGCTGGATACAGAAACAAATACTAGCCAGAGGTAGTTCACTGTGTCAACAATAGATAGCACTACATTCCTTTCAATCTCATCATATCTTTGTGAAGCCAGTGTTCTGCCTGGCTGCTGTTAGGATCAAACACAATTACCATGTGAAAATCAAGCTGGAACAGGAGAGAAGACTGAGACCCTTCCTTCTCATCCCACCATTTACATTTTTCTGCTCCCCTCCTATTATCAGTGTCCGTCACTCCAGCTATGTTTTGACCTCCTTGGAAGGCAGGAATGTTATCTCATTTGTTTCTCATAAATTGCCACTGCTGATGCAGAGCTTCTAACTTTACACAGTGTTTCATAAATTTTGTTCAATAAAAACCTAAAACCGATGCAGCAACAACCACAAGCAGTTGAAGTACTGTGCTCAGTACGATATATCCTAATTTTAAAGAGATTAAAAAAGCATAAGGAATATGTTCAGGGAAGAATCATTAGGAATGTGAAAGTTTGTTAAAAATTCTGACAAATCAGAAACACTTGGAAAGAATGTCCAGGTAATAAAATATTAAAGCAAATGTCTACCACTACTAAGAATTATAGGCTAGCTTTCCAGTGACATGACTATTCAGTTTTGCCTGAGACATAATTCCTAGACTATGTCTCAAATGCAAGAAAGAATAGGTAGCAAGAATTATCTCATCAAAAGACGGCAATATTTTCACAAAATTAGTGGCAGAACCAATCAGAAATCACTAAGATTAGGTATCATAATTCTATATAAATAATGATCTACAACTCATATCCAAAGGGAAAATGCTAGAATTTTTTGTTGCATAAAAATCAATAAATGACACATAGTAATTAAGTGACCAATGAAGTCCAGATTTGTGTTTAGACTGGATTTATACATGAAAGGAATTATGCTAGTTATTTCCCAAGAGAAACATAAATACCTAAAGTTTTACTTATGCTGAAATCCAGAGGGACTGATGAAATGTAGAATGCTGAGGAGAAACTACACAGGTGCAAAATATGGATACGTCTTTTTAATCACTAGCTACACCCTGCTTTTCATTACCTCAAAATCTAGTACAGTTATGGTGGAGTCCAATATACCATGACTTATCTCTCTCCCTCTCCCCTTAAATGTAGATAGCAGAGTTCCAGGCATGCTGGTTTGCGATGATCTGTCATGACTTGTGGCATTTCCTATCATTGTGACTCATGACAGTCTCAGGACACCCTAAGGAGAATATGCATAGCACAATATGTTGTAGAGGGCTCCTACCACATGTTCCCAGCAGGCATTTCTTAGGAATTCTGGAAGAGGTAAGGATATATGATCTTGAAGTAAATATAGGAAAATGGTCAATATGTTATGAAATTGTAAAATTGCAGGTGACCTTGGGAGGTCAATTCAAGGAACAGAAGAATGGTGTTGAGAAATCAAAAGATACTTATATGTAATCTTAGGCTTTAAGGAATTAAAAATAAAAATGTGAGAGATGTTTAAACAATGAGTGTAACTCAAGATAGAAAGAAAAATCAATTATACAGTGAATCATATGCTGTGATAAACAATGATACTAATTATGACAATATCAATAACCGAGAAATAATATAACAATGCCCATAAACTTTGGGGGATGAAAGACTATAGAACTCATAATAAACAAAAATTTACCCTTTGTTTTATTTTTTAAAAAAAATTTACCTAGAAATGTCTTTGTGTGGGTTAGCAACTATTTTAGTTTAACCAGTAACATCCTGATTTTAGCACTGAAAGGGCTGTGTCCTGGGAAAACCCTTGGTCTGGGAAAAACCAGGACATTAATCACCTCACTGTTGATTTCATTCCAACAAACCACTGTAAATTTCCCACTATGAACATAACTGTATTATCATTTCCAATTGTCTAATCAAGGAAAAGCACACATATTTCATTCAGTGTATTTTTTTTCCATTTTTTGCCTACATGCTTCACATTGCACTAAGCCTTTCTGATAGGTTCTAAATAGAGAAAGAAAACAACGAGATGCAGTCCCCTGTACGATGCTGCTTCACACACCAGCACTAAGCCAGAGTTCACTTACTTTTGCTGCAACCCAATAGATTGTTGACATCCAAGTGGCTTGCACTGGGAACACAAGCCTCACACTTTGAGCCAGTGACAAATTGTTTACAGAAACACTGGCCTGTGACCAAGTGGCAGGTTTCATTCAAGGCTCCTGAGAGATGACAATTACATGGCTGACATCTGAAAACAAGACAAATAAACCATCAAAGAGAATAGTGTTTTGATTAATAATTCATAGTATAAGTTACACCTACCAATAGCATTGTAGAGTAAGATGGTCTGTTTTAGCCAACGTATTGAAAAGAATGTTTGAGCTAAACAAAGAATCACCATAAAATAAAACAGAAAAGATCTTTATAAAAATGCTGCTCCTGATAAAACCTGTAGAAAGCTTTCTCTTTATAAACTAATAGCAAAAAATATATTATAGTGCTTTTCACATGCCACAATATATCTTACGGATTAGTTTGAATCCAGTTGTTCAATTAAGGATACTATAAATTTTATTTTTACAAAAGCAGTTCTCCCGTCAGCTAAAAATGTAGATTAGGTACCCATAAAATTATCTTTTTAAGTGACTATCCATTTACAAAATAGAAAACCAGGGGTAAATAATTGCTCTCTCTAAAAAATCTTAAAATTCTATAGCTAGGTCTATGAAGGCTAAATTTCACTAAGAAAATTGCTCAAGGAAGACAGGTTCAAATATTGTTGATACTTTAATATGGGTTATATCTCATTTTCTATGTTATGCACGAAACTCATTTATCCACAATAGTTGGAGAATACTGCATTATTCTGATTTATGAAAAGATGCTAATGATATAAATATAATAAGATAACTTTGCTGCAACTTAAATTTCTTGGATCCAAAGTTGCCTATAAAAATACCAGTAGTGGCATTTTGCCATGATAGAAACTAAAATTCGTTCCCTGAGTGAATTATTCAAACACATAGCCTACATCAATGGCACTGATTAGGATAAGCAATTTTGGTGCCATGAAGTACTAGAGAAGCAAACAGCACATGTAAGAAGACCACTCACCATTAAAAAGGTACTCTCCATGTGATACATTTGAAACAACATTAAATGGATTCACCTATATGTTCTAATAAAGATGCTGAACGAATAGAGTTACTTTCCCCTACTGCAATTTTTACAGTGTGATCTCTCGGGTAATCATTCAACACCCTTAAAAAGGTTGATAAAAGCTAAGACTGCCAAATGAGCTGCAAATTTGTTTTATGGACTAATATCCCCTTGGGAATAAATAAAGTACAGTTTCTCTTGAAAACCACAGTACTGTAGTTTGCCCTTTTTATGGTCATGATAAAAGGACATTTTTCCCCTTCAAACAACTATATTAGGTCTTTTATCTATACACATTACATCAGAATTCCACTTCAAATAGATGTTTTGTTAAGCTAAGTTTTAAAGCTGAAGAAAATTATACATTATAATTAAAATGAGATTATAGATGCAAAAATACTTGATTTGTTCTAAATTTCATTATATGCTATTATATAGAGTCTATTGTTTACAGGCTTTTAATGTAATTTTAGTGAGCATAAACAATAAGAGAAACCTTCTCTCAATGCCTGTGTATGTATGACTGCACCACTCATGATTAAGTGTCTCTTGAGTATTTCAGTTTTTATTACCATTCACTCATGAGACAATCACACTTATTTTACATACAGTACATTTAGAGTAATAGCTTCCAGTGTATAACATAATTCCTTTCCTTGATGTAGTTCTATTTTCTTCCAGTCAAAGCATGCAATGTTTTGAGCAATTAAATGTGTCTATTCTTGATTTTACAGTCTCTTATCCGAGCCATTGTTATATTCAACTTATCTGACTTGTTATAATTGCTTGACTTCAGTAAGAGAGAATTTTTCCTAAATGAAGTTCACAGGAGAAGACTTTTCTGAATATTCGAGTCTGTTTCTAGCCCAAAGGACAATGGGGATAATTTTGTAATTAAGGATTAAGTAAAATGATTCCTGTAGATTTCTCAGCCACTCAAATATAATTTTAAACATTTCCAAGACTCTTTAGCAAACAGGCTACAAGTTTGATGTCATTTTATAAGTTATTCCTCCTCAAGAGTACCTCCTAAATGAAATATATTTCACATTTATTAAAACAAAATTATACATAATAAAGGAAAAGACATTTTAAGCTTAGAAAGAGAAACACCAAACTAAGATGAATTGCAATATTGATTTTGCCAGGATAAATGGTTTTTGTAATATTAATATAAAGAAACCTTTATTACACTGACTCTCTTGGTACAGCCAGAACTGCTCCCGCAATCTGTTTAAAATCTTCATTTTTCATCCTTATGGGAAAACCTCACTTGCTAAATGGATTTCATAAAGAGTAATCTGTCAAGATTTATATAGATAAACAATTTGTGATGTTTATTGACCAGTTCATTATGGTAAACAAAACAGGAGTAAAGCATCACTAATCTCTGCCAGCACTTCGCTATGATAGTTCTCTTTGGGCCCTTATATAACTCAGTATTTACTGGCTACAATGGGAAAGAAGTTGGCCTCTGTCTCTTACATCACAAATCTCTTATACTTTCCTTTCCCAGGAGTTTCTTCCAGTTGTGCAAACAGTAAGAGAAAGTGTTATCCTAATTATTACTGTTGAAGAAACATAGCTATTAATGAAAGGAATATGTTTCAATAATGTACATCGCTGTCAGAAACTTCATCATCTGAGGGAGAACTACTGTAGAAAGCCCAGAGATACAACCCAAGATATATAGGTCACTTTATTGACATTTCTCTTTGCACACCCCTCCTCCACCTGGGGCCTCAGCTCTGTGGGTACTATCAAATTGATTTCAATATTGATTGACATAAATAACATTCATTGAGGGCCAGCTATGTTCCTGGACTGGAATAAACATCAAGGATGCAGAGATGAATCATATAGAATTGCCCCCGTCCTCAAGGAGCTCACAATCTTGTATGCAGGAAAAATGGAAAGAACATTAAGAAAGATGTATTCAGACTCTAAAGGTCCAGAAAAGGGGCAACTTACCTAGTCTTGTAGCAGCAGAAGGGATGGGAAGAGTAATTTTAAGAGTCTTGGAGGAGATGCTTGGGCTGAATGTTAAAAGATGAGTAGAAATAAGCAAGGCAAGTTGGGGGAGGGTCAAAAATAGGGAAAAAAGAAAAAGTAGGAGAGGATGTGAAACTACAAGCAGCTTTGAACTTTTACATGTAAATTCAGAATGGGGAATGGTGATAGATAAACCTGGGAAGGTGAGCAGAAGTAAGGTAATGCTACCTTGGGGCCGTGGCAAGCAGCAGTGGTAATGAGCAGGATAGACTTGAGAAATATTAAGTGGAATAGGTAGAATGGGATGCCAAATTGAAAAGAGAAGGGAGGTTAGGTATGGAGTTACTCCCGGTCTTCTAACTTGCTGATGGGTGATGATGAGGACATCATTCAACATAAAGAACGAAGGAGCAAGAGATCTCCAATTGCTAAGGGATTTTAGGTAAGGATTATTAATAAAAGAGAAAGAGACTTCAAGGTAGATTGGAGAAATTGGGCAGAGTTTTTTTTTTTTTTTTTCCCATCAGTCCCTAACACAAAGTCTAGCACATAGTAAAGATTGAGGAAATATTGTCAGATGCAGGAATTAATAATGAATTAAGCACCAGGTAAGCTTTAGACTTAGGATAGGACACCAGAGATTATCCACACGTGGTTTGTAACTCTAATAACAAGTTAGCTTTTTGAGCCTTTTTTTAATTGGCTTAACTTTGTCCCCCTGGCTAACCTCATCCCCAGGGAATAGACAGCTTTCTTTAAGAGCTGGTCTGTTCAGATTCCGTTAGACTAGTGTTCTCAGTTCACAGAATTCGGTGTGTGCTACAGTGCCCTCTAGAGGAGTCTGGTTTTTCCCTGATGAACAATACATTTCACCTCTGCAGTGGAGGCGTGGTTTCATTGAGCTTAGTTTGCCTTTAGTCACAGCCTAACAGTATCTGAATTACCTTGGAGCTGGAATCAGAATTTTAGGAGAGGGATTTGAGGCTTGGGCATCCACACTGTGTGAGCTGAAAGCCATATTCACATGGCTTATTGAACGAGGAAATACGAGAGCCTTATCTGAAAGGGAGAAGTTAACAGTGTGCAAACCCACCCTCTTTGGTGAATTTCCCAGGCACAAATAAAGAAACTCATAAAAGTTGGACCTGGGGCAGTGACTCCCTTGTATCCAGGCAATAGTGACAGCTAAATCTAGGCAGCTTGCTTATCAAGGTTCTGATTGCAGAACGTTCTCCTTCGTTGACAACTCCACGTATTTATGGAAATAACGAAATAACATTAAAATATGATAGCAGAATCAAATTTTTAAAGCGCCTTCAGATAGAAGAGAGAGTTCACTTATTCTCTATGGTCTCAGAAGGCAGAAATAAGACTGGGAAATAAGTCAAAGGACTGCGACTTTTGGGTCAATATAAATAATACATTTCTATTTGTTGCAGAATTACAGTTGGTTGAAATAAACACGAGCTACTTCATGAGAGAGTAGGCTCCTTTTGGTTCCACGTTTTGGAGTAGAAGCTGAGTGGCCATTCACCGGTTATACTGAAAAGGTGATTTATGCAGAGAAATGTATAAGGTAGAGTTTAACCAAAATTACTTTTAAGGTTCTCTAACAGTCTATAAAGTTATGATTCTATTATGCTTAGTGAAACTAAATAATTTGCCCAAGGTGACAGTAAATCTAGTTACAAGGTCAGCAATCTTTATCTATAAAGGATGAGACAGTAAATATTTGAGGCTTTGCAGGCCATATGAGCTCTATTGTAACTCAACTCTGCTGCTGTAGTATGAAAGCAACCACAGACAATATGGAAAGAATTAATATTGCTGTGCTCCAATAAAACTCTATTTATATAAACATGTGGCAGACCCCCAGGGCTACAGATTGCTGAACTCTGGCAGAGCAGGCCATATTACGCCCACCCCAGCATACCCAAGTTCTATTCCCTCAAACGTATGAATGTTGCCTGACTTGGTAAAAGGAATTTTGAAGATGTGGTCCAGGATTTTGAGATGGAGATTATCCTGAATTATTTGAGAATGTGCAATGTAATCTAGGGTTCTTATAAAGGAAGGGAGTGGGGTAAGAGCCAGAGAGAAAAGGTGTCAGGACATAAGCAGAGGTTCAAGAAAACACTGCTGTGCTGGCTTTGAAAATGAGGGAAGGAGCCATGAGCTAAAGAACAGAGGTGGCCTCTAAAACCTGGGAAAGGAAATGGATTTTCTCCTAGAATCTCCAGAAGAAACACAGGACTGACTTGAGCCTAGTGAAACTCCTTTAGAAACTCTGACTACCAGAACTGTAGAATAATGAAAATTCATGTTTAAAGCCACTGAGTTGAAGGTAATTTATTCCACCAGCAATAGGAAGCTACTATATCTAGTCTAGTGGAATAGACAAAACTGAAACCTTAGATATCCTGATGTCCAATAATGTGTTATTCCTATGACATCACATTGAATAAATGTTACTAATATAGGAAAACTGTTATTTCTTATTGGATCATATATCATCTATATTAACAGAGAATTTGGCAGCCATAGGAGATTGCAAAATCACAACTCTTCACCCTCCCCTCTGTGCAGGTCCTTTGCGGCTAACTGTAAAGTTCTACCCATCACAGAGGAGAGTCTTTTGATTCCCCGCCACTTCCAATCACGGTCAAGACTTGTGCCTCGCTTTGGCCAGTAGAATAAGGCATAAGTAACATCCTGGTGGTTCAGGCCTGAAGTGTCTTTGCATGCTTCTGCTCTCTTTCTTGGAACTCTGCCACTACCTTGTGAGAAAGCCCTGGCTTGGCTGCCAGATGATGACAGGCTTGTGGCCCATTTACCCTGTCATCCCAGATGACAGCCAGCTGTCTGACAAAGAGTCACTGAGGAGAGGGAATCTATAAGGCACACTCCCTAATTTTTCCATTATCACACCATAAAAGGACATCAGTTGACAAGAAAGTTATCTGCTTTCATTTGAAGTCATTGACCTGGTTCTCAGAGAAAAGACCAATTGAGATCAATCAGAAATGGGCCTGTGAAAAGATTACTGGACCAAATCTATAACCTAGTGCTGAAATGTAGAACATTTGCAGTAAAATCGAAAATAATGTGGGCATAGAAGAGCTTCCCTTTATTTTATGCTCTGGAAGTGTGAGCCTTTAGACTCCCTAAATAGCCTTGGTGCCTTCTCCTCTATGGACAAGTTCAGTGTGTGTCAGTTAGTAAATGAGACACATAGTGATACTCCTAGCTTTTTCAGACTTGAAACAAGGTACCATAGAACATGGAGAGGATATATCATTAGGGAAGAAACTTTTGGGGGTTGTGATGTATGGTCGTTATGTAAGAAAACTGTGGGTTACCAGATGAACTGGAGCAGTCCTGGGGGATAAGAAGAAGTGCTGTCATAGTTACAGGTCAACTTGAGGACAGCACCAGTAAGCGCAGGGTGTCAAATGTGGGTCTCTATACCAACTGAGACGAATTAAATATGGCCCATTTTTGTCTCATTGTTTTTGGGTTAGACAAACACTATATACTTTTTTGCATTATTGATTTTTCAGTGGGCAGACTTCTTTTTGTTTCATTGTTTTCGATACTGATTAAATCATGTTTGCTTTATGTGTCAGAGGTAAATGGAATAATGTTTGCACTAGGATCAGCTTTTTAAAATACATACCCCCTTTCTCTGGTCAGTAACTTTTGAAGAATAAAGCACTGGCAAATGATTTTCCAGCTTGGTCAGAGAAAGTTATTGTTGTGTTGCATGGATTTTTGTTGTGGTGGTGTAGTTTTGGGATAAGGTCTATTTCATTTTATTTATTTTGCCCTTGGGAATACAAAAAAAGTGTATAAAATAAATAAAGAGAAAACAATATAGCAGACATTGTTATATACAACATATAAAGCATGAAGAAGGTAAGGAAAATGTGAACTAGGCAGATGAGGAAGTGAGGTTATTTTCCAAATTGAAGAAATAAAATGATAACAATAAAATACTTACAATTTACTGTATATTTTGAAAATTCATATTTTAATTTCCATTTGTTATAACTGCATTGTAATTTTTATAAGTGTAAACATTTATATTTCTAATAACCTATGATAGTACCTAGATTTCAAAGCATATTCAATTGATTTTGAATCTACGTTATTTTTAAAAAATTGTTTTAACATCAGGGCAGCGTAGCTGCTTTCCTCTACTGCATATCTGTATACATTTATACTATTGTGAACTTTTTCCTTCAAGAAACAAAAACTACTTATACTTGATGGAATCCCATACATCTTTGCCATTTGTTACACATTTTCAATATAGCTAATGCTAGTGTATATACAATAACAACTAGAAGTCAAAAAAAGGTTCAAGAATGGTATCATTCAAAAGAGGAATGGAAAAACATATAAAAGAGAAAACCCATTTTTATCTCTTCTCAGTGTTGAACAAAAGTCCAAACTCAAGCGATTCTCATTGCCACATTTTAAAATATCTTCCTCCATGCCCTCTGTGCTATAGGATTTCCCCTCTAATAATCATCAACGTTGAAGTGAAAAGAGACAGCTGAATTCATCAGTGGATAGGAGAGTCAAGTCAAGTTACCAGCATTCCACATGACTGATTTAGTAAGAGACAAATCCTGCTGATCTCCTTGGGTCCCATATGTCCATGGGAAGCTTTATTCTTTTTATTCTTTTCAGAGCAGCTACATTATATACAGTAGCTCTTGCCTTCCATAGCACTTTCCAGCGGTAGCCTATAGACTCATTCTACTCAACAGCAGAGCCAATTCTGCCAAACCTGAGAAGAATCTAAGCCCCATTCAAACTTGGGAAGTTAGGACTTGAATAATTATTTGAAGGTTTATTTCTTTTTCACCAAGATGATGATAGCATGAGCTGGCATGAGACATTTTTATTTGGGGGAAAGATGAGGAAGTAATGGTTAGTTCTGTGCTGGCTATATTAAAAATGAAATGCAGGAGGGACTTGTAAGTGTAAAACTCAGAGAGACAGCTGGCTATAGGTACATGGCACACATCTGAATAGGTGATCATATGTCTGAGAGCCATACATGTATGTAGTGGTTGAAATCAGGGACACAGAGGTGGAAATTGAAAGAACATATTAAAAAGGAGTGGCCAGCAAAAGAGACAGAAAACAAATCCAAGAAGGAGAATCCCAGAGTCCAAAGGAGGAGATAATTTTAAGAAATCAAGAGAAACGATGATGAAATGACCAGCACATTGAAAACCCATGAGACATGAGGAACAATCATAAATCAGTTTTCCTTTTGTCTTTCACTGACCTTTTAAACGCATAGTATGACGCTAATTTCCCCATGTTCTACATGGATATAAAATGAGTCAGTCACATGGCTTTTCTGGTCTTTCTCAGGCAATAGAATGTCCTACAGTTACTTTAAATTGCAAAATACAAATTCAATTCAGAAAATAGAATGCCTAATCCCATATATTAGTCAACACTCCAATCTTTATTTAAAGAACAGATGTTTTCAAGACATACTTCTTTCCCTTTCATCTAGCTAGGACATGATGAAGGCAGCAAGTCTACAGCCAAAGGAGGTAGCTTGGTTAGCCTCCTCTCTCATGTAGTGGCTGCTGGAAGGGCAGAAACCCATCGGACTAGCACCATCCAAGGCAGTCTATTGTCTCTGGTCCTGCATATACATAAAACTGCCTTTTCACTGACAGTGGTAACTTCCTGACTCCTTCATTGATCTCTTCTTCACCATTAGGTATCACTCGCCTTTTGTTTTAGTGCAGTCAGATGCATTTTCAATTCAACTGGTTGCTCATTAGTTCTGTAGCCCACAGGAATCTTGTCCCTTTCTCTACACAGCCTCTTGAGTCTTCTAAGCGGTACTTTAAGCACACATGAAGACAACTCCACCCTGTCTCTCTTCCCTGTGGTCTGCATCTGGTCATGGGAAATACACAGTCTTCCTTGTCATGATGAACTCTGGGAGTGTAAGATATGCAGGGCACTGTCTTCCAGCTTATCTATCCAAACCTGGCCAGACTGTCTCTTCTCAGTTAGATTTGCCCGATCTAAAATAGATATCAATGCACTGGTCTGGTCTCTCCAACTGCAGGAAACACATGTCACCCTTCAAGGGATTTAATAAGACCTTTTCACGGGACTCAAGTGGAAAGCACCACTGACTCCTCCATTTTTCCCACCAGTGAAACCTGTTCCCTCATTCTGTCTTTGCCTTAACACATTTTTATTTATTACATATTTTTATACACCTCATCTTTGATTTGGATGAGAATAGTCACGTAACTAGTTCTTGAATCTCTGCATGTTGCAAGTTCTGCTAATGTATGTACTATGCATCATGAATATAGAATGAATGAGAAAGAAACAAAATGAAGAAAAAAAATCTGTTCTTTTATTTTTTAAATCATGTTTTCTTGAATCACAGTGTTCTTTTTAGATTTGTTAGTAAGTTAATGAAGAGTGAGATATTAGACAATAACTTTCAGGGCTCACAAAGCAGGGCAGGATTAAAAGAAGGAGTTTGTGGAATGAACAGCATGTTTGTAGACAGTTATGACATTACCCACACAGAGAAATGTTCGAGTTAACATAAAGGGAGGATTTGGTGGATCAAAGATCACGGAAAGGAGGAACAAGAGTAGGAAAACAGGAAGGGATCATACCAAGAACTGGCAACAGGTTATTTTTAGACAAAAATGTACATGGTTTTCTTCCAAGACTAGTTAAAAACTTAAGAATGTGTGACAATGGCCGGGCGCGGTGGCTCAAGCCTGTAATCCCAGCACTTTGGGAGGCCGAGGCGGGTGGATCACGAGGTCGAGAGATCGAGACCATCCTGGTCAACATGGTGAAACCCCGTCTCTACTAAAAGTGCAAAAAATTAGCTGGGCATGGTGGCACGTGCCTGTAATCCCAGCTACTCAGGAGGCTGAGGCAGGAGAATTGCCTGAGCCCAGGAGGCGGAGGTTGCGATGAGCCGAGATCGCGCCATTGCACTCCAGCCTGGGTAACAAGGGCGAAACCCCGTGTCAAAAAAAAAAAAAAAAAAAAAAAAAAAAGAATGTGTGACAATGTAGACAAGTTGGAAGCAGAGAAAAGATAACCTGCAGATACTTATATCTGGCTTTGTCTGTGAGCAGAGGGCTAGATTATCTGCAAGGGCAAGAGCATGGAATTAAAAGTGAAGAGACTGGCAGTAGCTCAAAAGGAGAGAGGAAGTAAGTTGATAAGAAGTACATGCATGGTAGTGCTTCCGATCAGCATAGGTACATGATCTTTCCCCAAGTCCTCACAGATCAGGGCAGGGAAATCTAGCTCCAGTGCTGGTCAGACCTACTACACAGTGATAGGTGATGGACCTGTACTTTTTAAGCAATTCTTGTTCCATGTCTAAAGTAAGGTGGGGAGTGAGATGGGTAGATAATAGGAGAGGAACAGAATGGGGTAAAAGGCTTAGCCTTGAATTTAAGAACACTGAAGGGTAGAGGAAGCAGTGTAATGAAGGGAATCAGATTTCATTTAAAGAGAGAAAGTTAAGTGAAAAAGCTGAGACAATCAGACATCCCTAGGTCACTGAGCAGGCATTTTGCTGATAACCCTGGGAAGACTAACAAGGGGATGAGTAGAACGAAAATGGGTAATTGAATGTCACAAAATGCCACTGATGGGCATGAGTGTTGCAAGGAGGACAGGGGATTGGAGAGGATATTTTTCTCCTGGTAAATGTGATCAGAACTTTGAAAAAGGCAGAGATGGTCAGGAGTGAAACAAACCAACCCCAGAGTTCCAACTGGGGAATCTGTAGAATATTCTTTCAAAAAAATTATACACAGGAGCTAGTGTGTACAGTGACTGGCTCCTATTTTACTCTCAAAATCCTGACAGTACTTTTTATTTAACATTTACTGTATCGCTCCCGGGACTTTCAAGATGGCCGCCTAAGAACAGCTCAGGACTTCAGCTCCCAGTGAAAGTGCAGAGGGTGAGTGGACGCCGCATTTCCAGACGAACTCTTATTGCCCACAGACCAGGAGATACCCAGGCAGAGGGGTCGCCAGCGTCGCAGTCCCAGCCGGTGCGGCTGTTTTGGCCCCCGCGGGGCTGATTCCGCCCGCGCGGCTGCTGTGACCACTCCCTGTTGCTGCGGTTCTCCGTACAAAAGCCACTGGTCTGGGAGCCCTCTTAGCTGGCGAGCAGAGCCTTGAGACGGCAGAATAGCCCATTCATCTGAAATAGCGAGCCAGGCCAGGAGATTCCTAGGCAAAAAATCCGCCAGGAGCCGGCGCCGCGGTTCGAGCCGACTCCGTGAGTCGCAGCACGGGAGATCCCGGCGCCTTTTCAACAAGCGACCGGAACGCGGGGTCGTTCAACTTAAAAGAAAAGACTCTGAGTCAGGGAGCCAGGTGATCAGGCTCAGTTGGTCCCAGCCTTCCACCCCCAACAACAATGAAAACAAAAACAGTAATTGGAAACCCTCTGGGTTGAGCCCTTCAAACCAAGCACAGCTGAACCTGGACGGTCCGGCTCCGTGGGGGAGGGGCTTCCGCCATTACTGAGACTCTCCACCGCTACTGAGGCAGGCTGCCGTTGCCGAGGCAACCCGCTGTTGCCGAGGCAACCTGCCACAACAGAGAGAGTCCGCCATAACAGAGGCGGGGCCACCATTGCCCAGACAGTTCTAACTACGCCCATATAAAAAGGACTACAGGGAAGAGCTCAGGGCAGCTGGGTGGAGCCCACAGCAGCTCAGCAAAGCCCCTGCGGGCAGGCAGAGGCTAGGCCTGCTGCTAGCTGGGCGGGTCCGACCTGAAAAAAAAAAAATCAAAAAAGGCAGTAGTGCAACGGAAACTCATAAAGCTCCAACTCCCTGGGACAGAGACAGACAACAGGTGGATAAACCCACAAAAATGGGTAGAAACCAGCGTAAAAAGGAGGAAAACTCCCGAAACCAGAACACCTCTCCTCCTAAAAGTGATCACAACTCCTCACCAGCAAGGGAACCAGACCGGATGGAGAAGGAGGGTGATGAAATGACAGAATCAGACTTCAGAAGATGGGTAGTAAGAAACTACAATGAGCTAAAAGAACATGTTCTAACCCATCGCAAAGAAAATAGGAACCTTGAAAAAAGATTGGACGAACTGCTGACGAGAATGGACAGCATAGAGAGGAGAATAAGTGAATTGATGGAGCTGAAAAACGCAACACGAGAACTTCGTGAAGCATGCACAAGCTTCAACAGCCGAATTGACCAAGCAGAAGAAAGGATATCAGAGGTCGAAGACCAACTCAATGAAATAAAAAGAGAAGGCAAGAACAGAGAAAAAAGCACAAAAAGGAATGAACAAAATCTTCAAGAAATGTGGGACTATGTGAAAAGACCTAATCTACGTCTGATAGGTGTACCTGAATGTGATGAAGAGAATGAATCCAAGCTGGAAAATACTCTTCAGGATATTATCCAGGAAAACTTCCCCAACCTAGCAAGGCAGACCAATATTCAAATCCAGGAAATACAGAGAACACCACAAAGATATTCCTCAAGAAGAGCAACCCCAAGGCACATAATCGTCAGATTCACCAGGGTTGAAATGAAAGAGAAAATGCTAAGGGCAGCCAGAGAGAAAGGTCGGGTTACCCACAAAGGGAAGCCCATTAGACTCACAGCAGATCTCTCAGCAGAAACCCTACAAGCCAGAAGAGACTGGGGGCCAATATTCAACATCCTTAAAGAAAAGAACTTTCAACCCAGAATCTCCTATCCAGCCAAACTCAGCTTCATAAGTGAAGGAAAAATAAAATCCTTTGTGAACAAGCAAGCACTCAGAGATTTCATCACCACCAAACCTGCTCTACAAGAACTCCTGAAAGAGGCTCTACACATATAAAGGAACAACCAGTACCAGCCACTCCAAAAACACACCAAATGGTAAAAAAGCAGCAACACAATCAAGAATCTGCATCAACTAACCAACAAAACAGCCAGGTAGCATCAAAATGACAGCATCAAATTCACACATAACAATACTATCCCTAAATGTCAATGGACTAAATGCCCCAGTCAAAAGACACAGACTGGCAAATTGGATAAAAAGCCAAAACCCATCAGTGTGCTGTATCCAGGAAACCCATCTTACATGCAAGGATACACAAAGGCTCAAAATAAAGGGATGGAGGAAGATCTACCAAGCAAATGGAGAGCAAAAAAAGGCAGGAGTTGCAATTCTCATCTCTGATAAAATAGACTTTAAAGCAACAAAGATCAAAAGAGACAAAGAAGGACATTACATAATGGTAAAAGGATCACTGCAACAAGAAGAGCTAACGATCCTAAATATATATGCACCCAATACAGGAGCACCCAGATACATAAGGCAAGTTCTTAATAACTTACAAAGAGACTTAGACTCCCACACAATAATAGTGGGAGACTTTAACACCCCATTGTCAATATTAGACAGATCAACCAGACAGAAAATCAACAAGGATATCCAGGACCTGAACACAGACCTGGAACGAGCAAACCTAATAGACATTTACAGAACTCTCCACCCCAAATCCACAGAATATACATTCTTCTTAGCACCACATCACACCTACTCTAAAATTGACCACATAATTGGCAATAAATCACTCCTCAGCAAATGCAAAAGAACAGAAATCATAACAAACAGTCTCTCAGACCACAGTGCAATCGAGTTAGAACTCAGAATGCAGAAACTAACTCAGAACCGCACAGCTTCATGGAAACTGAACAACTTGCTCTTGAATGTTGACTGGATAAACAATGAAATGAAGGCAGAAATAAAGATGTTCTTCGAAACCAATGAGAACGAAGACACAACATACCAGAATCTCTGGGACACATTTAAAGCAGTCTCTAGAGGAAAATATATAGCAATGAGTGCCCACATGAGAAGAAAGGAGAGATCTAAAATTGACACCCTATCATCAAAATTGAAAGAGCTAGAGGAGCAAGATCAAAAAAACTCAAAACCTAGCAGAAGACAGGAAATAACTAAGATCAGAGCAGAACTGAAGGAAATAGAGACACAAAAAACTCTTCAAAAAATCAATAAATCCAGGAGCTGGTTTTTTGAAAAGATCAACAAAATAGACAGACCACTAGCCAGATTAATAAAAAAGAAAAGAGAGAATAACCACATTGATGCAGTAAAAAACGATAAAGGGGATATCACCACAGATTCCACAGAAATCCAAACCATCATCAGAGATTATTACAAATAACTCTATGCACATAAACTAGTAAACCTGGAAGAAATGGATAAATTCCTGGACACCTGCAACCTCCCAAGCCTAAACCTGGAAGAAGCCGAAACCTGTGGGGAACGCTCCCGTGTGAGACCCCTAAAAGGCGTGAGTCTCACTATACGGTGAGTTTGATCCCAAACACAGTTTCCTACTGGAGGCAGTCGAGCTATCCGGAATATAGGAACCGAAAGATGATTGATCAGTTTCTAATATCAGCCACAATATCATCAGCCACAATATCGTTTGGGCCTAAAACTATGCGTTGCTGCTAGACCGAGTGACCCCCTACCAGCAACCAGTTCCTGCTTTTTAACCTTTTTTATGACTCTTTTAAGAATAAGTTTTAACCTTTTCTTTACTTACCTGACTGCCTAATGGTTTAACTGTCGATATTTGCAAAGCAAATGCCACCATAAGGGATGGCTTTGATTCCTGACTCAGAGATTCCTGAATGGGAAATTGAGTTAAGTTGAGTTAGGAGTAGACAAAGGAGAATCCGGTTAAAAGATATTCTGATGAGCAAAACCAAAAAACTTTTCACATCTCAGTTCTAAAACAAGATCAAACCGGAGATACCTGCAGCCAGGAGGAATAATGTCTGGATGCAAACAAGCTTTGTGATTACAGGAAATTCTGTTACTTTTTACAACCACTGATTGTGTATCTGACTTCTCAATTGTATAGGCCATGTAAGGTATACATTTGCATTTCCTCTTGCAACCATTGTGTATCTGATTTCTCTATTGTATAGGCCATGTGAGGCATACATTTACATTCCTCTTGCTATGACGTAAACCAGAGCCAAGAAAGTGTATTTATTCCTGGCATTTGAAAAATAAAATTTGCTGTTTAGGCACAGCCTATCAGCCCTCCAGACGCCTCGCTTTCTCTCTCTGTCTTTATTATTTTCTCAGGCGCACTCCCTCTTCCAGGTATTGGGACCCTCTTGCAGGTCGAGAGACCCCCGGGCAGACGTGCCTACCCGTCCGGACGGTCCACGACATTTGGCGACCACGACACGGGGCCTGGACACGAGGGATTACAGTGACGCACATCAATTAAGGAGTGAGGCTGCAGCAGTTAAGTTTTTGAGTTGTTTTCTTAATCGTGTATATACGAGTGTTGATTTTCAAGTTTTCAGGCTGGAGTAAAACATGGGGCATTTAGAGTCTAAGGAATATAAGTTGTTTATACATTTTATGATTAAGACTAGAGGTCGTGATGTAAAGTTTAGTCATGTACAGGAATTTTTGCAAATTGTTCGTGAATTGTGTTCCTGGATCCCTGAAGGTGAAAGTTCGGATGACAAAGCTTGGGGACTTAATGGAGAAAAGCTTAATCAATTTCGCTTTCCAGGTAATAATCTACCTCAAACTATTGTATTGACTGCTGTTTGGAGAAAGCTTTGTGAATGTGTTTGTCCTTCTGTTTCGCTCTTAGAAAATTTGACCACAGAAGCTTTGCCTCCGCATGATTGGGGCGGGGGTACTCGCAGCGGGGCCAAAGGCCCAGAAACTGCTAGCTCAGTTTTAAACTGACATTTTTTTTTCCTTTCTCTGCCGACTGCAAGCCCCACCCGCTCAGGTCTCAGGCAAGCTACACCGCCTCAGGTGGCCAAATTTGCATCCAAAATACAATTTAAGGAAAGCTTTCTAACTTTGTAAACCAAGCGACTTGTTAGCTCATTAAAGTGTGAGGCCTGCAACTATAAGGTTGTTGGTTCAAGTCCTCAGTAAATCTAGTTTTTTAGAAAAATTAAAGTTATTGTTTGGGCACCTCGTGGAATATTTACTCGAACTCCTGATAAGCCTATAGCGCAGCTTCTTGTCATACCTGTGAATACCTCTATAGGCAATCCCCTTTCCACGGAGACTCGAGGTTGCTCCGCTTTTGGATCCTCAAATCACGCTTATTGGGTGCAGTCTATTACTGACTCGCCCTGAATTGACTATATGGATTGCTAGCAAGCCTTTTAAGGGTCTGCTAGATGCTAGAGTTGATATTTCTGTTATTTCATCTAATCACTGGCCTTTACAGTGGCCTTCCTCCCCTTCTATGACTTCTTTACAAGGAATTGGAATGAGTAATAATCCTGAACAATCTACTAATTTATTAAAGTGGACTGATGCTTAGGGACATGAGGGATATTTTCGTCCTTATATCCTTCCAGGACTCCTGTTTAATTTGTGGGGTCGAGATGTTTTAGAAGTGATGGAAGCAAAACTTACTACTGGAAATTTTGCTTGGCAGATTATGAAAAGACAAGATTACCAAGAAGGAAAAGACTTAGGTAAAAATTTACAGGGAGTACCGGAGCCTATTTCTCCTTCTCCAAAATATGACAAACGAGGTTTAGAATATTTTTCCTAAGGGCCACTAATTCTCCCGATGCCCAGGCTGATCCTATTTGCTGGAAGTCTGATTTCCCAGTTTGGGTAGAGCAATGATCCTTGTCTCAAAGATTTCTGCCGCTCAAGAGTTGGTTCAGGAACAGCTTGATGCGGGTCATATTCGGCCTACTAACAGTCCTTGGAATTCTCCTATTTTTGTCATTAAAAAACGTTCTGGTAAATGGAGACTATTACAGGACTTAAGGAAAGTTAATGAAACCATGGAAATTATGGGGCCGCTACAACCAGGCTTGCCCTCTCCTGTTGTTGTGCCGCAGGAGTGGCATCTTATAGTTATTGATTTAAAAGACTGCTTTTTCACCATCCCTCTGGCTCCGGCTGATTGCAAACGTTTTGCCTTTAGCATTCCATCTACCAATTTTGAGAGGCCTTATGATAGATATGAATGGGTCGTTCTCCCACAGGGAATGGCAAATAGTCCTACTTTATGTCAATCCTATGTTGCCAAGGCCATTTACCCAGTACGTCAGGACTTTCCTGATGCTCTACTATTGCATTATATGGATGATTTATTGCTGGCTGCCCCTTCGCAGTCTCTTTTATTTCAGGCATATGAACTCCTAAAATATTGTCTTAATAGAGCTAATCTTATCATTGCTCCAGACAAGGTTCAAACTGTTACTCCTTACCATTATCTTGGAAGACTCATTGAGTCTAACCAGGTCTCCTTTAAAACTCCACTTTTGTCCACAGGTAATCTTAAGACTTTACATGATTTCCAAAAGTTTTTGGGTGATATTAACTGGATTCGCCCTAGTTTAAAACTTACAACAGGTCAACTTAAGCCCCTCTTTGATATGTTAAAGGGTCCTTCCAAACCAACCTCTCCTAGATCGTTATCGGATCCTGCTAAACAGGCTCTGCAACTTGTTCATGACGCCCTCCGTCAACAAAAATTGAGCAGAATTAAAGACAATATGCCATGGTGTTACTGCATTCTTCGCACTGCTTACACCCCTACTGGAGTTTTTTGGCAACAAGGGATTTTGGAATGGATCCATCTTCCAGCCAGTCGTGGTAAAGTCCTTTCCCCTTACTTTGACCTGGTGGCTACGTTGGTTGCTAAGGGCAGGCAACGTGCCTTAACTTTGTTTGGCACTGATCCTTTGAAAATTGTTGTTCCATATACTAATGCCCAACAGCAGTGGCTGTGGCAGTTTTCTGACTCTTGGCAAATTGCTTTTGCAGGTTTTTCAGGACAAATTTTGTGTCATTATCCTGCTGATAAACTACTACAATTTTATTCACAGTGCTCTCTTATCTTTCCACAAACCTGCGTTAAATCGCCCTTGCCTTCTGCTTCTTTAGCCTTTACTGATGGTTCCTCTTCTGGGATTGCAGCTGGAACGGTCAACAAACAGCCGTTTTCCTTCCAGACAAATGAACATTCGGCACAGCGTGTGGAGTTACTAGCAGTCCAGTATGTTTTAGAAAATTGGGATACGCCCTTAAATATCTATTCTGACAGTCAGTATGTGGTTAATTTGATACAAAATTTAGAAACTGCTCCTCTTTCCTTTTCAGACTCCTCTCCAATAATTCATCTCCTCCTTCCCTTGCAGCAAGCGGTGAGAAAACGTTTTCATCCTTTCTTTATAGGACATATCAGGGCTCACTCTACCCTGCCTGGCCCCCTGACTGAGGGTAATTCGTTTGCTGATCAACTTAGTCAACATGTTTTCCCTGTTTTATCTCCTATCCAACAGGCCGAGGCTTCTCATGCGCTGCATCACCAAAGTGCGCGCAGCCTTCGTTTGCAATTTAAGATAACTAGAGAGCAGGCTCGACAAATCGTTAAAACCTGTACAGCTTGTTTGCCTCACCTGCCTGTTACCCAACATCACGGGGTTAATCCTCGAGGCTTGCAGGCAGGCCATATTTATCAAATGGATGTCACTCATTTTGCACCCTTTGGTAAATTACAATATGTGCATGTTACCATTGACACCTATTCTCATTTTGTCGTGGCCTCTGCTCATACAGGTGAAGCTGTGAAGGATGTTATTTCTCACTGTTTACAAGTTTTCTCTATTATAGGACCCCCCAAGATTTTAAAGACTGATAACGGTCCTGCCTATACCAGCAAAGGTTTTGCTAACTTTTGTTCTCAGTTTCAGATTTGTCATCGCACTGGCATTCCCTTTAATCCTCAGGGTCAGGGCGTTGTGGAACGCTCCCATGCTGTCCTCAAAACTTTACTACACAAGCTCAAACAGGGCAGCACCCTTCACTTTATTCATAAGACGCCTCACAACTGGTTGCGTCATGCCTTATATGTCCTAAATTTCTTAACTTTGGATGCTAATGGCTTCTCCGCCGCCGACCGTTTCTGGCACCCTCAGGATAAGGCTACAGCTGAGGTCTTGTGGAAAGATCCTTTAGCTAACCAATGGCATGGACCAGATCCAGTCCTCATCTGGGGACGAGGACATGTTTGTGTTTTTCCCAGGTCTGCTGCCTCGCCAATTTGGGTACCTGAACGTCTTGTCAAGCATGGACCAGTTCGACGGCAGAGCAAACACCCTGATTCCTCGATTTCGTCGCCTGACACTGACACCGCCACCCCACCGGAGACGCCGCCGCCTGCGACAGGCACAACGAGTCTGCACACCGCTCCACGGCAGTGCCCTGCCGACCTGGTCTCAACTTCGCCGTCTGACTGCTGAAGCGACCCAGCTTGTTCTTGAACAAGGACACTCCCGTTCCCCTGCAGTCATGTTTATTGCCATGATGGCCATATTGTCCTGCCAGGTTTCCCCCTCCCAAGCTCACTCTGCTGATTCTTCTCAAATCCTTTGGGCTTATGTCCCAGACCCTCCTATCCTCCGTCCTGTTACCTGGACTGACCCTGCTTTTCCTGTTTATTTGAATGATACTTCTCTTTTTGGCTTCCCTTCCTCCACTCATATTACCCCTCAAACTGCCAATTACTCCTATTTTGCCCAAGCTGCTTCTCCCCCTATGTGTTTTTATGCGTCAAAAATATGGGACCAACTTGCTCTCAATATTCGCATTCCCTTCTTGCCCATTCTCCCCTCTACCAACGGTCCCTTTTGCTTTGAATTAGGAATGAAGCATCTCACCACATTTGAAGGCCCTTCTGCCCTCCTTAAGGGCGAAACCTCTTTCTATGCTAGGGACTGGCTTCTCACCTATCTTGGTATCAAAGAGTCATGGAATTCTTCCTCTCCTGATTTCCTGTCTATTCCCCGCTCTCGCTGTCATGCTGTTAACTCCTCTTTTGACCCCTCTCCCCCCTGGAAACTCTGCTACCCTAAACAACGCACTGCCCTTACCTATACCCTTTCTACTGGTTTTACTCTTTATGATTGGTCTCTCCCTGCGCCGCTCTCTACCTCCTTTGACCGGTACCAGTCCCCCGGCGGCTGGGCCACTCCTGTTTTTTCTACCTCCTCTGGCCGCACATATACGTCTCTCTGGCGTCTTTTTACTGCTCTTACCCCTAGTTATTGGAAGGCCGGTACCCGCAGTGTTTCTTACCCTTCTCACTCCCAACATTATGTTCAAGCCTGTGTTGCTTCTCCTTACGCCTTACTTTATGGTCATATTAACATTTCTGTCTCTTCTGGTCACTATCATATTTCTTGCCCTTCTTGCACTCTTACCAACTGCATTGATTCCTCTATTTTTCCTGCCCATACTATTCTCGTTGTTCATCAACCCCCTTATGTTATGCTTCCTGTTAATGTTTCTGGCCCCTGGTATGATGAATATAGCCTGCAAATTTTACATGACATCCGTGAATTAATTGTCCGCCCCAAACGTTTTCTGGGTATTCTTATTGCTAGTATTTTGACTATTGTTAGTGTTGTGGCCACGGCTGCCACAGCAGCTGTAAGTTTAGCTCACAGTATTCAAGCTGCCACATTTGTTAACCATCTAGCCCATAATGTTTCTGTTTCTTTGGGTACTCAAATTGATATTGATTCTAAATTGGAGGCTAAGCTTAATGCTTTAGAACAAACTGTTACTGTTTTGGGTGACAAGGTTCATAATCTTCAGTCTCGTCTTCGTTTCCGTTGTCATGCTGATTATAATTCCATTTGTGTTACTAGTGCTCCTTATAATGACTCAGAATGGGACTGGCCTCTGGTCCGTGCCCATCTACAAGGCATTTGGAGTCACAACAATCTGTCTTTAGACATTTTTCGCTTACAGCGTCAAATTCATGCTATTGACTTTTCTCGAAGACAGCTGCCGCAGGATGCCACTATTGCCCGCGACATTGTGGACACGTTGTCCTCTTGGACTCGTGGTTTTCATTTACCTTCCCTTTCTACCTTGATTGGCATTGGAGGTTTTCTCCTTGTACTCATCATTCTCTTGCCGTTCCTCTTCCGCCTTGTGTTCTCCTCCCTCCAGCACCTTCAGCTCAAACTTTTTGAGCTGCATTTAAAAACAAAAAAAGAGGGAATTGTGGGGAACGCTCCCGTGTGAGACCCCTAAAAGGCGTGAGTCTCACTATACGGTGAGTTTGATCCCAAACACAGTTTCCTACTGGAGGCAGTCGAGCTATCCGGAATATAGGAACCGAAAGATGATTGATCAGTTTCTAATATCAGCCACAATATCATCAGCCACAATATCGTTTGGGCCTAAAACTATGCGTTGCTGCTAGACCGAGTGACCCCCTACCAGCAACCAGTTCCTGCTTTTTAACCTTTTTTATGACTCTTTTAAGAATAAGTTTTAACCTTTTCTTTACTTACCTGACTGCCTAATGGTTTAACTGTCGATATTTGCAAAGCAAATGCCACCATAAGGGATGGCTTTGATTCCTGACTCAGAGATTCCTGAATGGGAAATTGAGTTAAGTTGAGTTAGGAGTAGACAAAGGAGAATCCGGTTAAAAGATATTCTGATGAGCAAAACCAAAAAACTTTTCACATCTCAGTTCTAAAACAAGATCAAACCGGAGATACCTGCAGCCAGGAGGAATAATGTCTGGATGCAAACAAGCTTTGTGATTACAGGAAATTCTGTTACTTTTTACAACCACTGATTGTGTATCTGACTTCTCAATTGTATAGGCCATGTAAGGTATACATTTGCATTTCCTCTTGCAACCATTGTGTATCTGATTTCTCTATTGTATAGGCCATGTGAGGCATACATTTACATTCCTCTTGCTATGACGTAAACCAGAGCCAAGAAAGTGTATTTATTCCTGGCATTTGAAAAATAAAATTTGCTGTTTAGGCACAGCCTATCAGCCCTCCAGACGCCTCGCTTTCTCTCTCTGTCTTTATTATTTTCTCAGGCGCACTCCCTCTTCCAGGTATTGGGACCCTCTTGCAGGTCGAGAGACCCCCGGGCAGACGTGCCTACCCGTCCGGACGGTCCACGACAGAAACCCTGAATAGACCAATAACATGGTCTGAAGTCGAGGCAGCAATAAAGAGCCTACCACCCAAAAAAAGCCCAGGTCCAGATGGGTTCACAGCTGAATTCTACCAGACATACAAGGAGGAGCTGATACCATTCCTTCTGAAACTATTCCAGACAATCCAAAAAGAGGGAATCCTTCCCAAATCATTTTACGAGACAAACATCATCCTGATACCAAAACCCGGCAGAGACTCAACAAGAAAAGAAAATTTCAGGCCAATATCCATGATGAACATAGATGCAAAAATCTTCAATAAAATACTGGCAAACCGATTGCAACAGCATATCAAAAAGCTCATCCACCATGATCAAGTAGGATTCATCCCGGGGATGCAAGGCTGGTTCAACATACGCAAGTCCATAAATGTAATTCACCACATAAACAGAACCAAAGACAAAAACCACATGATTATCTCGATTGATGCAGAGAAGGCTTTTGACAAAATTCAACAACCCTTTATGCTAAAAACCCTCAATAAACTAGGTATTGACGGAACGTATCTCAAAACAATAAAAGCTATTTACGACAAACCAACAGCCAATATCATACTGAATGGGCAAAAACTGGAAGCATTCCCTTTGAAATCTGGCACTAGACAAGGATGCCCTCTCTCACCACTCCTATTCAATATAGTACTGGAAGTTCTAGCCAGAGCAATCAGGCAAGAAAAAGAAATAAAGGGTATCCAAATTGGAAAGGAGGAAATCAAATTGTCTCTATTTGCAGATGACATGATTGTATATCTGGAAGACCCCATCATCTCAGCCCAAAATCTCCTGAAACTGATAAACAACTTCAGCAAAGTCTCAGGATACAAAATCAACGTGCAAAAATCACAAGCATTCCTATACACCAGTCATAGACTTCAAGAGAGCCAAATCAAGAACGAACTGCCATTCACAATTGCTACAAAGAGAATAAAGTACCTAGGAATACAACTAACAAGGAACGTAAAGGACCTCTTCAAGGAGAACTACAAGCCATTGCTCAACGAAATAAGAGAGGATGCAAACAGATGGAGAAACATTCCATGTTCATGGTTAGGAAGAATCAACATCGTGAAAATGGCCATACTGCCCAAAGTAATTTACAGATTCAACGCTATTCCCATCAAGCTACCAATGACCTTCTTCACAGAACTGGAAAAAAACACCTTAAACTTCATATGGAACCAAAAGAGAGCCCGCATAGCCAAGTCAATTCTAAGCAAAAAGAACAAAGCGGGAGGCATCACACTACCGGACTTCAAACTATACTACAAGGCTACAGTAATCAAAACAGCATGGTACTGGTACCAAAACAGAGATATAGACCAATGGAACAGAACAGAGGCCTCACAGGAAATACAACATACCCACAACCATCTGATCTTCGACAAACCTGACAAAAACAAGCAATGGGGAAAGGACTCCCTGTTTAATAAATGGTGTTGGGAAAACTGGCTAGCCATGTGCAGAAAGCAGAAACAGGACCCCTTCCTGACACCTTACACCAAAATTAACTCCAGATGGATTAAAGACTTAAACATCAGACCTAATACCATAAAAACCTTAGAAGAAAACCTAGGCAAAACCATTCAGGACATAGGTGTAGGCAAGGACTTCATGACCAAAACGCCAAAAGCAATGGCAACAAAAGCCAAAATAGACAAATGGGACCTAATCAAACTCCACAGCTTCTGCACGGCAAAAGAAACAGTCAGTAGAGTGAATCGGCAACCAACAGAATGGGAAAAAATTTTTGCAGTCTACCCATCTGACAAGGGGCTGTTATCCAGAATTTACAAAGAACTAAAGCAGTTCTACAAGAAAAAAACAAACAAGCCCATTCAAAAATGGGCAAAGGATATGAACAGATACTTTACAAAAGAAGACATACAGGAGGCCAACAAACATATGAAAAAATGCTCATCATCACTGGTCATCAGAGAAATGCAAATCAAAACCACATTGAGATACCATCTCACACCAGTTAGAATGGCGATCATTAAAAAATCGGGAAACAACAGATGCTGGAGAGGATGTGGAGAAATAGGAACACTTTTACACTGTTGGTGGGAATGTAAATTAATTCAACCATTGTGGAAGACAGTGTGGCGATTCCTCAAGGACCTAAAAATAGAAATCCCATTTGACCCAGCAATCCCATTACTGGGTATATATCCAAAGGATTATAAATCATTCTACTACAAGGACACGTGCACACGAATGTTCACTGCAGCACTGTTTACAATAGCAAAGACCTGGAACCAACCCAAATGCCCAATGATGATAGACTGGATAGGGAAAATGTGGTACATATACACCATGGAATATTATGCAGCCATCAAAAACGATGAGTTCACGTCCTTTATAGGGACATGGATGAACCTGGAAACCATCATTCTCAGCAAACTGACACAAGAGCAGAAAATCAAACACCGTATATTCTCGCTCATAGGCGGGTGTTGAACAATGAGAACACATGGACACAGGGAGGGGAGCACTACACACTGGGGTATGTTGGGGGGAAATGGGGGAGGGGCGGGGGGTGGGGAGGTGGGGAGAGATAGCATGGGGAGAAATGACAGATACAGGTGAGGGGACGGAAGGCAGCAAAGCACACTGCCATGTGTGTACCTATGCAACAATCTTGCATGTTCATCACATGTAACCCAAAACCTAAAATGCAATAAAAAAAAAAAAAAAACATTTACTGTATCATGTGTTTTCTATACTCATTTAGGTGATTTATAACAACATTTGTAGAAAAGAATCATAATGCTGTCAGACTATCGAGGTATCATTTCTGTGGTGATAGAAGAACATCACAGATTAAAATATATGTATGTCCATATGTCATGAAACCTAAAATTATTTTAACAAATATTTGAAATGGTATTTCTTCAGTTTCTAAAAATCACATTGAATTTTCAAAGAAAGTCAAAATGAACTAGCATAAGTTCTTTTTCAGTAATTACCCTGTCACCTGCCCACCCTCTAATGGAGGTGTTAATGAGGAGTGTAATAGCCAAAAGGCAGGCAGCAGGGAGGCAATGAGTTAAAAAGAGCCCAGATAATCACAAACGCTGAAATAATTAGCAATTATATTTATAAACATATACATACTGAGAAACAGATTTGGCTGGTTTTATTACATGCTTTCTGAGTCCCACGTGCACTACTAGCTTCTCAGGGATAGGAGCATCAAAGAATTCTTAGATTTAGTCCGAATTTTAGACAAGCTCATAATCACACACACACACACACACACAAATTGGCATTATAGCACATCTTCAAAAATACAGCAATAAACATAAATGAGTGAAGGCAAATGCCCACAGATACTCAGAGAATAAGAAGTAGAATATTAAAGAGAGTGTAACTTTGAAAAGTGATTTACTTTCATAATATACTTTACACACTGAAAAAAGTGATGGTATCACGGGATACAAAGCTATGTTTCTCATTTGCCAGTCTTTAAAGCTAAATTAGAAAGTCAAGGAAAACATAAACAGATGCAATGAACTAATAAATATGCAACAAATTCAAGGGCAATGAAGAACAAAGCATATACATATATTCCATATTATACACACACACACACACACACACACGAAGAGAAAAACTAGGTGTGTGTATTTTCTTCTTCAGATTTGTCTTTTCCTGTCTTTCTCCATACCCACTCAGCTTTTTAAGAAAAAATATATTTTATCTGATTCAATATTCCCAGACCCAAGGATAGATGCAATCTATCACTATGTAGCAACCCACTCTAGGAAACACTCAAAGATCACCATATATTAAGTAAATGCAGATGTCATGGAACCAAAAACACATCAACAACAATAAAACACTTTCTACCGAAGTTATAGCTTTGTAACTCCCCCAAAAATTAACTGTTAGTAAAGAAATAGTTTAATTATTAATTCTCATAAAAATATACCTTCCAGTCTGAGGATCAAATCCAAAGTAATGGTCTTTGCATTGGTCACAATGTTGCCCAGCAGTGGAAGCATCTTGACAAACACACTGACCAGTCAGGCTATTACAGATGTGATTAACTGCACCAGCTGTATGGCATGAGCATGGCAGGCAGCCAGTGGCATTGCCTGGAGAAATATAAAAACCTAGAAATAAAGAAATTAAAAGTGTTTATGCATGCTTTTTTTTTTTCTATTCTTGTATTTAAAACATAATAATTGATTACACAGAAAAATGGAATACTCTACCATGGCACTATCTAATTCCCAATACAAATGTGTTTGTATCTGTTCTTAAGTGGGTCAATTACGACCAAAGAAAAACTGAGTAAATTATCTGCATTGCACTTGGGTGTCTCCCAGGCACCTACGATTCAATGTATTTAAAATCTACTGCATAGTATTTTCACAAAAACTTGACTTCCTCTAATCAGCTCCATTCCAACAGATATTACCTGCCATTCAGTTGCTTTACCTAGAACCCTGAGGTATCTTTGGTAGGGCAGACTTATAAAATCTAGAGAACCAGTTACATTTAAATTTCTAACAAACAATAAAATTTTTTAGTAAAGGTGCATCCATGCAGCATTTGCTTGGACTAAAATATGTTATCTGAAATTCAAATTAAATTAATTCAGTACTTCAATAAAACAAAAGCTTGCATCCTCCACTTCCCTGACCCCCTACATTTTGCTAATTACCAAGTCCTATGGATATTGCCTCCTAAAAATTTTAAACCTTTTACTCTCCATTCCCACTACCACCTCCCCAGTTAAAGTCACCAACCACTTTTTTATAGCCAATACCTCAAACTAGATGCTACTGTAGGGGCTTTATATTTAGTATCTCATTTAGTTTTCAGAGCAACACAAATAATGCAGGAATTATTATTATGTCTATTTTGTCAATTAGAAAACAGAAGATTGAGAAGGTTAACACACTTTTCTAAAATGATAGAGTTAATGGACAGCAGAACCCGGGTTTACACCCAGGCCACCCAGTCCCAGACCATCTCTTCTAATGGCATCCCTTTTGTCCTGTTCTAATCTATTCTTCACAGAACAGCTGGAGCAGTCTTTTCCACAGTGCAGTTTGGACATTTCACTTCTCTACTTGAAACTAATTGATGGCTTCCTATTCCCTTTAGGAAATAAATTCAAATCTCTTACCTAGCCTCCAACCCTACAGTCAGGTCCCAGCCATGTCTCTAGCTTCAGCTCACAGCTCATCCTCTGCTCAGTCCATTGCAGTCATGCTTGTTCCTGTTCTTGAGACCTAAAGGCCTTTCCATGGGCTGTTCTGTCTTCTAGGATGATTTTGACTTATCTCTTTTGCTTTGCTCGCTCCAGGTTAAGTCAGGTCTCATGACTTCCTCAAGCAACCTTCCCTAGGCCAGGCTAGGTATGCCTGTTATGGATTCGTAACATCCAGTTTAGGGCCTTAAGTGTTTAAGAAAGTTATAATCAATCTCATTTCCACCAAAATCTAACCTCTAAAAGGGCAGAAAATCCATCTGTTTCATTCATCATTGTCTCCCTAGCAACCAACATACTGCTTGGCACATAGTAGGCACTCCATACACATTTGATGAACTAATAAAAATGAGTTCAATTATTAAACAGTCTGTGAGTCCAAGAAGAACACTAAAAAAAAAAAAAAAAAAAACTGCAGAATTTAGAGATTTTAGAATTCTAAACCTCATATTTTTTTCTTACAGAAAAAGGAAAGAAATACAAATATGATTCAAAAATCTATTCAAGTTACTTATTATCCCTTGGATCAAGGAGATGGAAGTTAACTTATAAAATTAGAAAGCTATCAGACAGTTGAACGATGGAGCAGGCATATGATGGAGAAATGATTCTTAGTGTTATGTGATGTGTGTGCATGTATATGTACATATACATATACACACATGCACAGACACATGGGTACACACACAAGCACGTGCAAAATGCTGCAAGGAATTTTATTGAAACAAGGGGTAGAGGGATCACAGAAAGATTCTAATGAATACAGTTACAGCAAATAAAAATGAATTGTATGACTGTCATGACACTAAAGTTCATAAAATAGCAGTGATACTGAAAGAAGGAGAGTGTGAACACAAAGTGAATCCATTCTGTTATCTATTCTACAGGGAAAAGCAAAAAAGTAATTAGGATACTATAAAATTCGCTCCAGGTTCTAGTTGAAAACTGCCATTTTCTTATAGTTACCAACAATTGGTTTTTTTCCTTCTCCTAGATCCTGTACATTCTGTCTTACAAAGCTTCAAGAGCAGCAAAATAGAAAACATTGTGCTCAATGAGAGGAAAAGGAAAGAGCTCAAAATCTGTGGCATTCATTTGGAAGAAATCAACTATTACTATCATTTTATTATAATTTACAGCCAGATTACGCTATTTGTTTATTTGCATGACCTGACAGCAATTTGCCTTATATATATATATACTTCCAGAAACAGAGTATGGTCATGACAATGAGTATATATTGTTCTACCTGATTCATCACATGATCAAAGTCAAATTTAGAAGGCTTATGTTTAAATTCAAGGCCACTGTGTTTGGGATTCTTTGTATTTTTTGTTCCTGTGAAGGTATCTAGGCCCTTAAATCCATGACGATGGCATCATGAACGTGCTAACAGCTATCCAATTTGGATAAATTACCCATTAGCACAGATACTTACAAGTAGAATTAATTTAGACTTATTGCAATAGCGCCAAGCCACAGAGAATTCAGAACAATTAAGGGTGATTTTTAGAAGAAATGATGTATTAGATAAACCCGTAAGTACAAAGGAGGGGGATGGCATTTTGGCACAGAAGTTGGGTAGTCCAAGTTTAGGGGGTAAAGAATGTCATAGAAGAATCAGAAACGTAAGTAGAGAAGAACTAAAAAGATATTAAAGCACCTGGGGAGACTGAAAGTGAAGGTAAGGCTTCCAGGAGAAGATTGCATGGGAATTTGCCTTGGGGTTAATTTCCCTCCTCCTCTCAGGAGCATGATTATAAAGGTTAATCCCACCAGTATTTTAGTTGTCCTATTTTTAAGCAGTTCTAATTAGGATGACTCAGGTAACTTCCTGCTCAAAGATTACCTCTTGCCTTACCTGCATGTCCCTAATTCTAGACCATTACCTCTCTTTTATGACTTCCAACTTTCGAAAACAATCTTTTCTCTTCTCTTCTGCTTAAACTTCAACCGCTGAATGTGGCTTAATTATAACTGATCTTAATTTATTTTAACATAATACATTTCTGAAGTAGAGCTGATACATTAGCTCTACTTCATGTTCCAAATCTTTATATCTGAAGCATTTTAACTGATCTTATTGAGATTCCATTCCATGAATGATTTTGTACCACATTCTTAAGCATGGTCATTAGAACATTATTATCTTGCATTATGTAGTGCTGAGAGCTCACACATACATGGTCCAAATCAGCTCCCTAGTTTATTATTTTCCCATTTTATTTAGCTGACCCCTAGTTTAAACATGACAAATCTCAAGTGGAAAAAAAAAAAAAAAAGCATCATTCAGCTAAAGCAAAGAGTCACCCATATCATAAAATAGTGTTGCTTTACCTAGGAGAAGAATCTTTTGAGTTCAAAGTTATTAGCAAGGCAGCTGGTATTATCTCCTGTAGTGGCTATTTGCACAGCACCGCACTTGTCCTGGGCGTAAAAGAAGAGCCCATTTCCCAGCAATGTTCCTCCTGAGGACCATGAACAACTAGGTTTTGCCAAGGTCTTGAAAGGGAGAAAGAAAAGAAGTGTAACCTCCAGGCCTTATTCAAGAAAGGAGGGCAATGCTGGAGCTAAGCACTAATTGTAAGCCATTTGGAAGAAACTCCTCTCACCTTAAGCCAGAAAATGGACATAATAGTTACACAAGAGCCTAGAGAGAAATGTGTGGCTCACCTAAACCCATGCAACAAAAGACTGTCTTGGTAATGGCTTTACAAATTAATATTTTCAGAATGACGTATAGTTGATGATGGTAGTTTTCAAATTAAAACAGTGATTTTTCTCCATTCAGTAATTTTATATAAAATCATGCTAAAATTATTATTTCTAGACTTGATCAAGTGAATACATAAATAATATTATTCATCCCAAGGAATAATTTATCTTATTTAAAACAATTTTAAACAGTTTTTCAATTAAATGTACTTTAAATGTTCTGCTCTTCTTCCTTTTTTCTGGGCTGCTACTCCCTCCTTGAGCAGCTTAATGACCCCTATTTCCTTTTAAAATTCAGTTCAGAAATTATTTTCTCTAAGTTCCTAACACCCCTCATTCTTCAAGAATTAATCATTTACTTTACTACTTAATATTGTATATTTCTAATATTGCTCTTATCATAGTGTGATACATTTACGTATGAGTCAGTTCCTCTGCTAAATCACGATGTCTTAGTATATTTCTGATTGTGTATCTTAACACCAGCATAGCCTCTGGTAATTTACTCAACAGATGTTTATTGAAAAATGGATATATGAATGAAATAGATAAATGGCTGAATGGATGAATGGGTGGATGAGTGGATAAATATCTGCTACCCTTTAAAATATGAGATTATCCCTTTTACATTGAAAAGGAAAATGGTAAACATAAATCTGTGAGTCACGAAAGTGGCTGGTCAGAGTTGCCTCTCCTATCAGGGAGTCTAGAGAGGAATGTATATGAATCAGACTCAATAAATTTAAAATATAGTACTTGTCACAGAAACAGATGGAACAGAGCTATAGAAAGAAAAATTCATCCTAAAACTATATCTCCTGTTCTTAAAGCAAAGGACATAATAATATGCTCATGTAAAGGAAAACATTATTGAAATTTTCTGTTTCATAAATAATCCAATTTTTCTATTTATGTCAATACCCATGAAAGGCCCTCATTAACATATTCTCTAAGAATCAAATCCAATAACAACAAATAACCTAAATAATGACAACTCTGATTACATCTAGGAGATTATAATTAACCTATGTGTGTATGCATATTCGAAATCCACAGCGAAACTTATATTCTTTGTTCCCATTCAGTGTTTATCAAATGTATGCTCCAAAGCCTGTCTCCTATGTCATTCCAACTACCTCCAAAATTTCTCCAACTATCAGAGATAATTCAATTTCTAGACCCCTTCAGTTTACCTCAACATTATTTGAACACTGTAGTTTCCCAAGAACCTGTTAATTTTCATTTTATTCCTATTACTTGGGTTTTCAACAACAAATGAAATATCACAGAATGTGAAGCAGTAATCAGAATCACGAGTTGAGATATGCTTGAAGGTGGGAAAAAGAAACAGTATTTATCTAACTTACCCCATATTTATTGTGTGAATGTTTAAGGCAAATATTGAGTTAGTTATTTAGAAAAAGTTCCACTCTTTCAGAGTATACATTCTGGAGTCAAATGGACCTGGATTTATAAGGTTTTTCTACTTAATTAGATTTCATTTCCCCAGTTAGAGAATAATCCCAGCACCTCCATCATAGAGATATTGTGCATATTAAATGGAACTCTGCAGGCAAAGCCCTATTACAGAGCCTGGCACACAGCAGAGTCTCAGTAAATATTTATCTACTCACATCTTTGTAATTGCTAATTAGCAAGTTTTCTGTGACAAAGAAATTTTTCTAAGTTAAAATTTAAATAAAGACTTATCAGTGTCTTTTCCTTTTTTTTTTTTTTTTTCCCCCAGATGTACCTAAGATTGTGGTCTGTATTTCCTGTGACAAGATTCCTTCCTGATGATTTATCAAGGAAGAGGTTCTTACTTTGGGACTCAGGTCTCTCTGTGAAAAACATGTTAACCTAGAAAGTTGTCTCACCAAACACTAGGAAATGTGGCATAATTGGAGCTCAACTTTGATGCACTGATTTTTAATGGAACATCAGCATCTGGTTCCAATTCCATTGGCAGGGTCTTGTACGCAATTCTAGTTTATGAGCTCATTGCTTAATAAATATGATGTGCTACTTAATGAAACAAGATACTTTGTTTTATGAATTGTAAAAGAAAACCAAAAGTAAATACTAAGGGGAAGCATGAGGCATTGTCCTATTAGTACAAAACATGTCATAGGAAGCTGTTTTCGTTATATATTAGCCTTTATTTTATTTCAAAGCTGCAGAGTCTTCAATAAACCCTCTCTGCCTCTAGTTCTCAAGGACAAGGGTGGGTCACTGGCTCAGGATGCCTTGACATCCTTCCCTGCCTTCCTCGGCCTGGCCTCTGATTAAGTGCCTACTGAGGAACATTATAAGGTCATCCAGCACTGAAAAAGGGAACTGGGAAAACATATCTAGTGTTATATTTATTAGTGTGGATATGTGTACATTCATATATGTACACATACTCCAAATAATTTTAAATTAAAGCATTTTAAAAATGCTTAATGGAGGTTAAGCAGCATTTTTAACCTCTGCTCAAGTTACTGAATGGCATATTAAAACCAATGTGGCTCTAATGTACCTTCTAATGTGCACTGCTGCTTTAACAAATTGCCTATAAATTTTAGTTGAATTAAGCCTATTCCTTGTACATTCGTAGTAAGGTTAGGTTAATAATACATGAGGTTTCATTACATGCACCTTCCTTAATAATGTTTTTTAAGAAAGTGGGACAAGAATCTATGTGCAGTCATCTAGTATGGGTCAGCAGTATTTGCAATCACAGATGAAAGGCAGACAGAAGTCCTTAAGCTTGCTGCTCATCCCTTCCTATGCATCCTTTTCCCTCCACGTCCCACTGCTCACATACCAGAGTGGTGTCTGCCCCTGTGGTATATAATCTAGGTCTCTCAGACATGTTTAAAATTAATTAAAGCTTCAGATTGTAGCAGCACATTTTACTGTGCACATTGCAGAACTGGCTACTGCAAAACACCTGTTTATGATGAAGATACTTCAGAATAAGGATTTCTCTTTTCAATACAAGTTTTATTTTAAAAGACTGTAAAACCAGAAAAAAAAATTAAAGTGGAATTTCTGAAGAAAAAAAAAAAAAGTCCCAAAGCACACATTGCCCCTTTCATGGACTATTTACATGTGTATACTAGATCTTGTTTTGTTAAAAAAAATATGCTAGATACTTTGGTCACTGTTATTTTTCCTCCTTTTCAAGGTTGAACACAACACCTTTCCTAAGTGTTGTAAAAGGAACACCACAGGCCTTTGCTATGCCCACACCTAAAAGCAGAAGAATGCCACTGAGGTATTTCTGAAACATAGTTATTCATTAATTTAGAAAATATCTAGGGAGCACTGCTGTGGAGGAACTGCTATACCTGCCTGACATAGAGCACTTAACAATTGAGAAGGACAGCAATGAGACTTATTGGCTGGAGAGGAACAAATGATCTGAAGACTTGTGAAAATGAGGTCAGAGAGGTCATGGACATTATAGACCATGGGGATTATTAAAGAATATCAACTTCATTTCTTATTAGCAATGGTGAAAAGCAAAAGGAAGGTGGAATGACAGGATGTGACTCAAGTTTGAAAGGCATCACTTTGGCTGTCTGTTGAGAAGTGAATGAAGAAGGAGAAAGGAGAGTAGGAGCCTACTTGAGTAGTCCAGGAACAGAGGAAGGTGGCTTGGACCTGGCTGGTACAAGTAAGGGTGGCAAGAAGTGGTCAGATTCTAGGTATAGTTGAGGGTAAAATCAGCAGAATTGGTTTTGTTAGATGAGACAAAGGTTTTTCGGAAAAGAGAGGGTTCAAGGACGGCTGCAAAGATTTGGTCTGAAAAGATTACAACCCAAAAAACACTAGGGCAACCTTGTCAGCAAAACATGGTAGATTGAATACTTTTTCCCTCCTGAAATCCCCAGAGATGAAATAAATGAAAAAAGAGGGAGAGAGAAAATGGCAAGCAATTATAGATGTCTATAAGCAAGAGCTAAGCACTTGCAGTGGAGAGTCCAGCAATACGCGAATTTATTCAGGTTGTATAACTCTAGAAAGAAAAGTTCGGAATTGAAAGCTCCAGAGATTTCTGAAGTCAGATATAAGATGTCGTAAATACCCTCCCCAACCAGGAAATTGTCCTTCTTACATTTTAGGAGGATACAGTAAGCTTTTCCTTTAGAAGTTAAATGAAATAAGGATTAGACTCAACAAGTACGTAAAGAGGTATCAAGTGAAAGACTGCTTGTGATTGTTGATTTTATGCATACACTTGGCTAGGGTTGGTGTCCAATCATCTGGTCAAACATGAATCCAGATGTTGCTATGAATGCGTTTTGCAGATTTTCTCAGAACATAAGAGCAGTCATTAATAAGCAAAAGGGTCCACCGAGTACCCAGGGATATAGAGATGGTAAAAACTTCCAGATGGTTAAAAAAAAGCAGCAGCAGCAAGAATCTGATTGACATTGCTAACAGTTAATGATGTAATCATTTAAATTTTTTGAATAAAAATGTTTTCATACAGCAGTAAAATTTCAAATAGTCCTTTATGTTTAGACACTTGAAGACAGTAAAGACACGTCAGAAATTCAAAATTCTCTTCTCAAATTACTTCCCTCCTTGTATTCTTTTTCAGAAGCTACTGGAACATGTGCTCTATCAAATAAACAAACCAAGAAGAGAGAACATGTAGGATTCAAGAAATGGAGCATCCAACATGGGAGACAGATGAAGGAAATCCCTAGTAAAGCAGCAAATATTAGCCCGTGGATATAGCTGTGCCACAGAACTACAAATCAGTCAGCCTAAATTTCCCACTCATACATCTAGTGGGAAAAAAACAAAACCTGATTGATTTCTTGGCTAGAGTTCCCTTGGAAAGTTCTGTTTCCTAGAAATGCCTAAGAAAGTCCTGGAAAACTAAACAAAGGCAAATTTTTTGAAGAAAGGAAATATAGCCAAAGCATATTATATAGCATAGCTGTACAGTAAATTTAGGTAGTCATAATAAATAAATCTCTGAATACTGATTTAACCAAATAAAAAAGATTGCTAAGGAGAAGGTGTGAGGAGCTAAATACGCATCTTCTGTAGGAAGACAATAGATACCTTCTACATTTTAAAAATCAAGATAAATTGTGTGTGTGTATATATATATACACATCTCCCAGAAATACAGACCTGAAAGCTCAGAGGAAACATCTAAAGAAATTTAAGGTGTTTTCTGTGAGCAGGGAGACTTCTCAGTAAATGGTTAAGACTGGGACCTTTATGTTTTATTTGGTTTTTTAAAATTACGCAAAGATAAATTTTGATTAAAATTCAAATTAAATTTAAAAATGACAATACTGAATAATAATACACAGATTCTTCACACAATCCCACTCCTGGCTTCCTTTTTCTTCTCCTGGCTCTTTTTTTGGGGGAGGGAGGGCTTTATCTGGTATACATTTGTCTTTTTTTTTAGATGGAGTTTGGCTCTTGTTGCCCAGGCAGGAGTGCAATGGCATGATCTCAGCTCAATGCAACCTCCACCTTCTGGGTTCAAGTGATTTTCCTTCCTCAGCCTCCCAAGTAGGTGGGATTACAGGCATGCACCACCACTCCCAGCTAATTTTGTATTTTTAGTAGAGACGGAGTTTCACCTTGTTGGTCAGGCTGTTCTTGAATTCCTGACCTCAGGCAATGAATCCACCTCAGCCTCTCAAAGTGCTGGGATTGCAAGCATGAGCCACTATGTGTGGCCATTAGGAGAATAATTTCTTAGTCCCTATTTGCCTAAGTATAGATGTAACAAAACTTTCCAAAAGTTTATGGCAAATTGTCTTCTTTCTTTAGAGGAAGATATAGAATAGGCATCAACACTAATACTGAAAAATAATGATCATATTCAAAGCATTCTTGTATTTTATTTACTTGTACAATTATTTTATTTCCCTTGCTAGAATTTCAATATCTTGAGGGCAAGGATTATCTTATTCAACTTGTGTAACTACAATAATAATATAATTCCTTGTACCTTGTAGGCACACGTTAAGGGGTTTATTTAATTGAAGACACAGGAATAATCAGGCATTTTAATAAGGTAATCTTGTTGGGCTGCTTTTTAAATCAGGCACTCATGATCTTTAATAAAAAAAGTAAAAAACAGAAAAATGACTAATTTTAGAAAATAATATGAAAAGAGACAGGATTGGTAAAGTGATTTCTTTCACTTTACCAATCCTCCTTTTAAACCATTTCCTGTTTCCAGTGCAACAAAATATCAGTGTGACTTTACTTGTGCAATATAAACATGGCTATCTAGTTTACCTTTCTGGAAACTAAAAACATTGATATAAAAGTGGCCAATACATCATTCATTTGGTAACCTCAATAATATCTTAAACTCTTAACAACAAAGAAAGATAATTGCATAGAGCCAGGGATCCAAAAATAATCACTATTTAAATTTATATTATATATTTATTTGTAAATTAATCTATCAGTTTCCCCATCAAAATTTAGGCTCACTGAAAGTACTGTTTGCTACCACACATAAAATGTTCTCTGATAAAATTAAGAACTCAACAGTACCCAGAAGAAAATGATTTCTCAGTAAGAGAAATAAACTGTGCTGTTCAATGAAATATAATAATCTGAATCTATGGCTTGATCATTCTAGCTTTTCATAACCAGGTCAATATCTTGAGTCAATAACTCAGCAGGGCCACTGATAAACTGTAGCACATCCTTAGAAGGAAGAGTGACTAGAATAGCAGTGAGTCTATAAGGCAAAGCAAGTAATAAATAGTTGAAGATACCAAGAAGAGATTTTTGTGCATGTATTTCCTCAGGACTTAAGAGGCCTTCATTAACTCTGGCTTATTTTTTTTTAAATGCGAATAATTAGATCTATCAAAAAAGTACAAAACTTATGGTCATTAAAAGCATCTATTTGGAAGCTGACTAATGTTCTGCCAGCCAATTTTGCAAGTGTAGGACATTCCTAGTATAGCCAAGGCTGTCTTCAAGGATCAATTTCTTTCTTATTCCTTGTAGTAACAGAGGCCCCAAGTTTCAAATAGACACATGGATATTCAGATAGAGTATCTATCTGATAGATAAAGCTGTTTACCCATGGCTAGAAATGGACAGTTGGAAGAAAAAATGGAAGTTTCCTGATGAGGAAGACAGGGGAATGCCTTTAGAGAGTCAGTAAGAATAAGCTGAAGAAATGGAGTTCCAAATATGTCTATTCAGTCTGGTATGTTTTCTACTAAATATTTTACAATACACTGTTAAATTTTTTCAGTAAATAAAAATATTTTCACCAGTTTTAATGCTCTCTACTCTTAACTCATTGACTTCATTTATAGTTCCATATGGTCTTCAGAAAAAAAGAAGTGTAATTATAGAGTAATTACAATGAGATCTGTATTATTTCTTAAACATAAATCTCTCTTCAAGGTCAAATAATAAATTGAACACAAAGTACATAGAGCACATTTTCAAAAATGCATTATTTTCAAGTTTTCTGTAGGTTTGAGTTAAAACACCTCTTAAAACACTGAAGCTTCATGTCAAATTTGTTGTTCACTATTGTTCACTGATGGAAAATTACAGGCAGTATGTTGAATAGCAAAACTAGTCAGAGGATGCCAACTGACATTGAAAAGGAGGACTATACTGCATTCCATATGGGGAAAGAATGAGCCAAAGCATCAGGTAGATAGAAGTCAGCTCTGCATGTGACATGTGTAGCTCCAGTGAAGTAGCTGCAGTGACTGAAAAATATGGAAGTCAGGGAATATCAGGAAGCAAAGCAGGGTGTCTAGGCTGTGACCAGAAGATAAAAAGTCATAAAGGTTTGCCCAGATTGCACTCAAATGATAAGCAAAGTAAAACCCATTTTGGCAACTCTCTAGGAGAATGACCTAACTAAAGTAGTACTTTAGGGAAATTATTATGCCAATACTACACAGGGTAGTCAGGAAAGAGCCATAGATGGCGGAGGGAGAAAAGGGTGTAGAGTTGAGAACAAAGAGATCACCACAGTGAGAGCCACAAAGATAAAGGAAAGAACAACAAAGTCCTTATTTCTTCCTTCTAGGAAGGGCACAAATGAAACAGTCTTATGCATGATGTAGATTAAATTATCCACAGCTATTTCTGCATGACATACAAAACGCCCAGAAAAACATAGATTTTCTAACAATTTTAGTTCATCATTTAGATATTTGGTAGGTGTACAAAGTATTGAGATGATGAGCCGGGTCTTTCATTGAAAGGACCAAAGGGACCAAATGTTTGTTACGGGGATCTCAGAATTTATCCAAAATTAGAAAAATTGTTTAAAATGTGTGACTTGTATTATACATACAACTGAAATTATTATGAAACCATAAATTTTAGCAAGTGATAATTACTCAAAAGGATATAATATTTGATCTATTAGCTTGTTTTGGTTTATTTAGAAAGTGTATATAAATCATGATTATTTGTGCAGGAAACAGTGCACCTTGTTTCTAAAATTAGAGATACTGATAAACAGTATCAACATCTCTAAGAAAAATACCATCTTAGGATATCAAAAAGTTAATTGATTGCAAGTTTGGAAGGATTAACCTGAAGGTAAAAAGAGTGTAATGTGCTGTATCTGTTACTAAGGCTGTCTGTCCAGCTCTCAATAATCTTCCTGTTTTTTGGGATACTTACCACGTTGCACCTACCTGATGTAATAGTCTCTAAAAGCCATGCTTGTTTTATAAGAATGTGACACCCTTGGCCCCAGTGAATTGGCTCAGAGGTAACCAACCGTACACAACTGAGTCAATTTGAATTTCCCTCTAGAAATTCTAACTAAGAGGTAGCTAATAAATCTCTGTGTTGTAGCTAGTGGTAGAATTATCAGCAATTTCTGGGGACAGAGGTTCACCATATACCCATACAGAGAGAAATAAACAAGTAAAATTCCCTTCTGAGAGAGAGAGAGAGAGAGAGAGAGAGAGAGAGAGAGAGAGAGAGAGAGGAAATATGTATGAATATGTATCAATAGAAGCATTATAGTTCCTGTACTGGCCCTGTACTGGCCCTTGCCCTTAGATTTTTATGGAATATATAGTTATAATACAGTCTCCACTTATGATTAAATCCATTCAAGTTGTTTTCTAAAACTTACATCTCAAAAATAATAAACTCTTTATGAATTCCTTCCTGTCTCTTTGATCTTACTCGTCACACTGACCCATGCTAACGGAAACGCGTGGCCCAGTTCTCCTAGGCTGGGTTCCATGCTCTGCAAACAGCTTTCGTTCTACTCCTTCTCCGGCAAGCAAGTCACACTTTTGAGTTTGAATATGCTCATTTTTATAGGCTCATATAACTCAGAGCTAAGCCTGACTAACAGGACAGCAATTAGCACAGCTGTTAAGCAACTGATACGTACTTATACTTATCATGGCGTCCTAATGAATTTATTGTAAAGAAGGCATAGTATTTTAGTTAAAATCTTAAATGCAAGGAGAGCCAAGATGGAGTCTATCCGTATCCCAATCGGGAAAAAGATGGAAAGATAAGTTTGTATACAGTGAGATTAAATAGTAGCCTATTTTATTAATTTGATGGTAGGTAGAAACAATTCTCAGTATTTCTGTAAAAAGCTAGAACATACAGCCTCTTTGGTAAAAACATTTAGCCAGCTTTATTCAGAGATTTAGCTCATCATTTGAATTTTTGGCACTGTTTGGATAAATTAACTCAAATTTTCCTTTCTCTGGAAAATAAAGTAGACTCTCCTTAATCTGATTTTTAAAAAAAACTGTTAAAAGGAGATTTACTTCAAGTGAGGAAACTGTCTCAATTAAGAAATAAATCTAATTGGCTGAAGTTATCTAAAGTATCCTCCCAAAATAGTAACATAAGTATGCTAGATAATTTTGAACAAGTTAAATAGTTATATCTGTGTTGGATAACGGTATAAATACAACAATGATTTTGGAAATAACATCTGTAGAAGCCACAAACCAGAAACAGAAAGAAATCACCTGTTACGAGTTAACAAAAGGAAGGTCACTGTGCATTGAAAATGTAACACATTTCTTGCTTACCTGGTTGACACTGATTGCACCTTCTTCCTTGACGATTAGGCACACACAGGCACTGGCCACTGATTGGGTCACAAATGGTCCCAGGTAATGTCCCCAAGGAATCACACTCACACATCTGGCAGCTTTGAAAATTGTCAATGGTCAAATTGTACCTGTGAGGCTCACACTGATTACAGCGAAGACCTGTCACCCCTAATTTGCAAGGACATTGTCCTGTTGATTTGTCACACAGCAGAGAGCCATTTATTGTCCCAGTCTTATCACAGTTACAAGGCAGACAGAGGAAGGAATTATTTTGCCGTAGGTAGAAGTTTCTCTCCAAACACGTATTGCACTGTCTCCCTCCAACATTGGGCTTACAGATGCACTGCCCTGTCTTAGCATTACAGACAGTCCCAGGGAGGGATCCAGCTGTGTCACAGTCACAGGCCTTACAATTGGTGACATCTAACCCATAAAAGTTTTCTCTGCAGGTGTCACAGTGAAGTCCTTTGGCTTCATTTTTGCACTCACACTGCCCAGAGAGAGGATTGCAGAAATTGTTCACTGAGCCATGGAGGTTACACTGGCAGGCCTCACATCCATCATCATTAAAGCTTCGGAGAAATTTAAATCCAAAATTGCAACGATCACACCTAAGCCCTAAAGATAAAACATATTTAAAAGGTGAGGATAGGAAAATGATTTCATTCAAGATAGATGAGGCACAAACAGTGATACTGAAGACACTTAATACAGACAAAAAATACTGAGTGTTTTCCCACAAGCAATGCCATAGAGGGCTAATCATACTCTCAAAATACAATGGCAATATTTAATTTAGCTTTAATATACAATGGAACTTCATAAATTTTTAATTATTACTTAATACAAAGAAAAATGCTTAATGCAAATGTTGTTTCTGTTACATATGCTGGAGCTCCTTTCCTCTTTAACAAATCTTAAAAAATATTTTAACAAATGTGTTCATGCAGAATTATAGTAGAATTACATATAACAAATTAGCTGTTTTCCTAAAGAAATCTCTAAAGATGTTTAATAAAATGTTAAGCTGAGTTCAAAGTTTCAGCTAGACTGAATAAGTTCTGGAGCGCTATTGTACAGCATGGTGACTGTACTTGCTAATAATGTATTCTCTACTTGAAAATTGCTAAGAGATGAGATCTTAAATGTTCTCACCACAAAAACATGATAAGTACATGAGGTGATGGATATGTTAATTAGCTGGAATTAATCATCTTATAATGTGTACATATATCAAAACATCATGTTGTCTGCCATAAATATATACAATTTTTATTTAATTATACATTAGTTAAGCTGAGAAAAAAAGAATAAGAAGCTGATAACTATTTTTGTGACAACAGCATATACATTTATTTTTGAATCCCCACATTTAAAATATTAATATAAATAAAACTTATCCAGGGCAATTCTTATTTTAATCCTTTTGTATGCTCCTCTATTTTATCATTTTCAATTAATATAAATTATGCTCTCCTTGGCTCATAAAGCAATCACATTGCTTGTCATCTTGTGTGATTCAGAACATACCTCTTTAAACACTAAGTAAATTCTGTTTTTTCTATTACTTCTATTTAAAGGAGTACACATACACACTTTACAAATGGAGAAAAATGTTTTATCACCTAAACTTAAAGTAAGTAAAGTTATTCTCTGACAAATAAGGTTATTCTAAGAAAGGTTATTACAAGGCAAAGAAATAAAATTAAAATAGTAAATGTTTAGATGCAAAATACTTCCTTTAGATAGTCTCTACATATCAATGAATTTAAATAACTGACTTCATGGGTTGAATCCACCGAAACATTTATTTCAAGCTATAATCGCAACTAAAAAATTAGTCTTAAAATAAGAGTCAAAAACACACTCAGGAACTCATATGTAGAAAAACATTTCCTAAACTGGAAGGAAATGCATAATATATATGTATATATATGGATAAAAATTCAAGAACTCCAATGGAAGGCAAGTTCTTTAACAGTGATGAATGACTCACCTAAGGCATATCATTTAATTTCAATAAGGAAAATAAAAAAGGACCACTATTGCTGCAAATTTTAAAAATAACTGTATTGTTAACAAGAATTATGACTCATTTTGAACTATTAAAATTGGTCTACATGGATTCATATCATATCAGTTTTAAAAATATGCGCAGTGCTTATTTGAATATGCCATACATATTCCTGACAGGTAATCTATTCCTAACGATACTCAGGAAGGCCTACAGGGCATCACATTTGGTGTTAACAAGTACAGGCGAGTTAGCACACTTGGCATTTAATTCACATTCTTCTCCCTTTTTATTCTAGATGAATGACCTACTTTAATAAAATTATTGGTGCTAATGTATTTTACTGGTGATAGAATCATTAGTAAGATTTAACAGTTTTGTTAACTCTAACAGTTTGCTTTCTGAAGCGTATACAACATACACTTGTATTTTCTGGGCTTCTTTTTTTTTTCCTATTAACAAGGTGAAATTGAATAAAGTTACTTGCTAATCCCATTAGGAAATACCAACTTTATGTATTTATTGAAAATACATTTGCAAAAATTACACTAGAAATAATTATATATAATACTAAAGTAATCTAGTCTTCACAAAATATCTATTTGTTTCCTACAGAAAACCATCCGGATCAATCAACAAAATAGGCAAATTGTGGGGATATTATAACAAATTCTAAGTAAATTTTGATTTTTCCCTTCCTTAAGCTCTGGACTCTAACTATCACAGGAAAGATTCCATTGATACAAAGAAGTAATTATTTCACTGTCTTTATAGGCCTTGCTTTAACTTTTGTTTCAATATTTGAGTTTAAAATATATCTCACATTAAAGAACAAAGGATGCCATATAGATCAAATTCAAGGTCTTAGAATTCATTCAGCATAATAGATAGCACATACAAATATGTACTTCTCTTTACACATTAGTTATTCTTTCTTTCTAAAAAATTCATTTTTGTATGCCTGAGATCCAAAAAGGCAAATTGTGTTACAGATTTTCATGTAATCTTTCTTTAAACCAGAGAAATCTCATGTAATGCCATTGAACACACCTATGTTACTTTTATTAAATTGAAATGCTTGTCTAGCTGAATTGTGTAGCATGATGTATGCCAACATAAACAAAAGATAAAGAATTAGATTTAGAGATATATCACAGAAATGAAAATAGTATTCAGAATATGTACATATGCATAGGTACATGTAAGCATTTTGTGTGTGTGTGTGTGTGTGTGTGTGTGTGTGAGAGAGAGAGAGAGAGAGAGAGAGAGAGAGAAAGAGAGAAAGAGAGAAAGAGAGAGAGAGAGAGAGAGAGAGTGAGAGAGTGTGATCACTGCTAGGCATATTTTCATTGTTGTTAGGTTCAGGTCAGTGTTAGAAAAACCATGGATGACTTGGTGTCTTGAATGACAATAGAAAGGCAAAGGTCTTTTTAAAACTTCCTGTATGAACCAGGACATATTCAGTTACAATGCAGGACTCACTTCATCAGGAAACTTTCCTCTCATAATATTCTCATATATCAAATTTTCAAAGTGCATTATGTACATAGTGCATTTTGGGCACTTGATAAATTTTGTCCTTATGTGGCGGTGGTTCCCCTCAAAAATGTTGGATGTAATAAATTGCTATAATCAAATCTAATTTCTGAAAAATACCTGTGGGAGTAACAAACAAAAAAGCACGTCTTGTATTAAAAAAATGATAAATAACACCGAAGGCAGCTGTTTATTATAATCAACTTGGTGCTGAATTACAAAATTAAAATTATGTAGCCCTTTATAAGTAAACTTAGAAATATACATGATCTGTGGAATTATGTTGACTTATTTTGCATTTCATAGGGACAGTTCAAAGAAATATAATAGAAAAAAATGGAAAGATTTATCACAAAGGACCCTGTAGCACAGAATATTTTGAAAAAATCCATTTATTTTGGTCTATTAAGAAAACTAGCATGGAAATGATTTGCTTAGAACTCATTAAGTGTAAAACATTTTGAAAAAGTGCTAATTTTCTAAAAGAAACATCTATGCAGTAAGCAAATTATATTTTTCTATGACTTATTAGTATGGGACCATGTGAACTAATACATCTACAGAATAAAGAAACTTCTAAAGGGTTGATTAAACTAAGCTTCAAGCTGCAGTTTGATAGAATTATTAATTTAATCATTTTTAAACAGTTAATTTCATCCAAATTGTTTTTTTTTCCAGCCTGCCTTAAGCAAAGAAATTTGCTTTACTCTTCAGTTAAGAAATCAAATAGAGAATTTTATTCCAGATGGTAATAGAGATGTGACTGTAAACTTTTGCATTACACGTACCAATAACGTTTGCTTTGCATTTGCACTGGCCTGAATTTTGGTGACAGGTAATATCTCCATCCACTGTCCCAGAGGTATTGCAGTTACACGGACTGCAGCCATCAGGATCCAACTCTTGTAGATTGTAGAATCCATTCTGGCACTGATTGCACTGTCTGCCAGACACATGTCTCTTACAATTACACTGGCCTCCAATCTAGAAAAGATAGAACATTTTGTAGAATGATGAACATATCTATTTTTAGATAATTTGCTCATTAGGTACAAGACACGGAGGGAGGGAGGGAGAAAAAACTAAATGTTCAACAGACAAGAAGGTAATAAGATATTTTCCCTCTTGACACACAACATGGGAGGCTTCAGCAGGTGGAATATATAGAACTGAATGAAAATAAAACCCATAGAAGTTAGCCATGTAAGACTAAAAGGGAAATGGGGAATTAACCATTAAGTACTATATAAAGAAATCAAAATACAGAATTGTAGAGACTGAAAATAGGAAACAGTCAGCAGTTAATTTATTCTTTAGGACATCATCTTTATTTTATTCTTCTTGTTTACTGTCTCATTGATCCAAACTTGTTTTGTACATGCTAGGCATTTAAATTGAGGGAGACTTTCTGTAATAATATCACCCCATCAAGAGTGTAACAATGTTTAATGTTCTTGGTTAATAGAATCTATTTATGCCTATTGATGCTGACCCTAATACATTTTAGGACTATTTCAGCATACGTATGGCTCATTTCACCACATTAAATATATTTAGCTGATTGATATTGTGGTAAGAAATTCCAAAAAAAGTTTTTTGTTTTAAAGCATTTTCAATAAAAATAACAGCTAAAACACTGTGCCTTTTTACTCTTCAAGCTGCTGGTTTGAGAAGAATGAAAATACGTAAAATAGTGTTCATCTACTATATGCATAGATTAAAGAAAGATATTGACTAAAGAAAGGTAAAAACTAAACTCTTCAGACATATGTATATAAAATGTCAAATAAATATGAGAAATTTAATAACTCAGGACTCGAACACTGTAATGTGGGTACAGATATCAAATCCCTTTTCTAGTCCCTGACATTTTCCCCCCTGACTTTCTTTTACTTGGATTAAATCCAGCTCTTCACATTTGGAGGCAGAGTTATCATAGAGGGAAGTAACCTACATGTGGAAAGATATTATTTGATTTCTATTTAATTTCAAGGATATTAAAAAAATCATGAGGTTGAGATTCAGTTACAAGATATAGGGAAGGGGTTAGAAATTAAATAATTTTTAAAAACCTATTTTTAAGCCTCGATTTTCCTCACCCAAGAAATAGGGACTCACTGAAACCTTTATTTAAGGATAAAATAAGACAATTGATATGAAAATATCTAAGGCTGAAAAATAAATGGTTATATACAAACCAAATGTAGACAATAATGAACCTCAGTATTAAAAGATGCATATAGGTTTAGAAAGATGAATAAGGATGACGAATTGTTTTCCTGGCTGTTTCTTAGTCCTATTCCCAACTAGTCCAAAGGATATGAAATCATTACTCAAGACAGAGATTTGATTCAGCCTACAAAAATAAATGGCATTTATTGGTGGGTATATGTTACATATACCCATATCATAAAAACCCAATAGGCCTCTGAGCACATACTTGTAACACTTCAAGTACATCACTTCCTAACTCAGGCCTGAGTCTTTGCTGGTACTTTATGGATATCAGTCCTGTTCTCCAAACAGATGGTAAGCACCTTAAGGCATTGGACATACATTATGTTTCCGTCAAAGAATAATCTTACACATTACCCACATGTAAACAATACTTTTTCAAAGAGTGCAAAAGTTAAAGAGAAATAAAAGTGCCAAAACTTTATCTTTTATATGTTTTATTATATTCCTTTTTTTTTTTTTTTTTTTTTTTTTTTTTTTTTGACAGAGTTTAGCTCCTGTTGCCCAGGCTGGAGTGCAATGGTGCAATTTCAGGTCACTGCAACCTCCCCCTCCCCTGTTCAAGCTATTTTCCTGTCTCAGCCTCCCAGGAATGAGACATGCCCAGTTAATTTTTTGTGTTTTTGATAGAGACAGGGTTTCATCATGCTGTTCAGAGTGGTCTCCAACTCCTGATCTCAGATGATAGCCCGCCTTGGCCTCCCGAAGTTCTGGGATTACAGATGTGAGCCACTGCATTTGGCCTTGTTATATTCTTATTTACATGTAAAGCATGTATCAGCTGGAGTGTCCTTGCCCTTTTGTAATCTAGATAAGGCTGCCTATGACCCTAATTCCATTCGCGAACAATGGAAGTGCTCCTTAAGTTTATAAGACTTCTATGGATATTGATCATCTCATAGTTGCCCTGACCTGACACTTTTGCTTCTTCCATTTTGAAGTCTTTCTGGCTCTTGCCAGCTCTGCTCTGTGTCTCCCAGAGGTGAAACTCAGCTAATGCCTCAATTTCAAGAACTCTTTTTCAAAACAAACAAAAAAAATGTAGTTATTAAACTAAAGATTCGGGGTAAAAAAGGAACAAAATCATTACTTTGCAATTCATACTATCCCTTTAGCCTCCCTATTGGTAGAGATTTTCATTGGCACTCTAATTACCTATGATCCTACACTCCAATTACCTACTATCTCTGTGGCTTCTCTCTTCTTCTCCCTCTCTCTCTGTTTCTCTGTACACCTGACTTTACATGGTCACTTTTTCACACACATCTCAAAAGTGTATATTATTGCCTTGATTCTTGCCAAATCCTAAGCTTTATCAAGATATTTTTGTCAATAAAAACAATCCTTTCCATGTGAATGACTCTGGTACAAATTAATAAAATAACAAGTTTACTACCATGTCATTACTCTGAGTCTCCGTAGCACATATAGATTATAATTTATGTATATTAACTACATCTTAAAATGTAGTTTAAAAATAAAATAAGGTGGCATCATTTTTAAAAATGTTAACTTTAGCCAGTTTCCCAGAATTATACTGAAAATACCAAGTTTACTTCTGTAGATTCTATAGCGTCAATTCTCCCTTTTTAATGTGAGAAAATACAAATCTACTCATACTCAAAAACCAATTCCATTCCACCAAGAAGTAGAAAGAGAGAAAGGCATTCCCCTTTCCTTTAAAAATATACTTTCAAACTATAAGACACTCTTGGTACAAACCTTCCACAACAACTCTAGATTGACCTATTGGTTTTCTTTGGCCAAATACTAGCAGATAAAATGGTTGTAAATATGATTCAAACGGGTTTTAAAATGCTTGAAAATTTGGAGCTCATTCTCTCTTGTTGGGCTTGGAACTCTGAGATAATGTTGGGAAGAAGCTCATGCTATCCTGCTAGACTATTAGAGGTTGTGTGGCAGAGGACTGAGGTGTCTAAGCTAATAATTGCTCCTATTGCCCCAGTGAACAGCCAGCTGTTAACCACCAGATATGTGAGTGAGGTCTTTCTAAGTTACCTAACTGCCACTTGACCAGCCAGCTAATCACAGACAAATGAGAATGCCTAGAAGAGGCTGGACAAGCCAGTGCACACCAGCACTGAACTAACCCATAGAATCCTAAATAAATAAGCAATTTTTATTTTTAGCCAGCAACTTAAGCAGCAAAAGTTAATAGACACAATATCATTGACCAGAACTTAAACCACATTTCTACACCCAGCTGCCAAGGAGGCTGAGAAATGTAGCTTATCCTCTATGATCATGTGATCAGCTGCTGTTGAGATTTCTATTACTTACATGGAAGGAAAGGGAGATAAAGCAATACAATTACTTTCTCTGATAACAAACAAATATCTATTCATAGTTCAAGCCATGGAGATTCTCCTGCTCTTTACGACTTAAAATGCAATCTTGGTCTTATAAATTTGGGCCTTTCCTGAATCACAGTTTTGGTTTAACTATCAGCCACATGAGCAGAGGAAAGAAATTATCATCCCCATGAGATGCAGTTAGAAACTCAGAAACAGCTTTCCTTAGCCTGGCTTGGGTCGTCTCTTCTTTTGCTGGTTTCATAAAGTGGAATATACTTCTCTGAAATCTTTATTCCTTCCTAACATAGACACTTAGTGCTATTAATACACTACTAAGTCCTTCCATATTGGGTATCCCACAATTTTGTTATGCTGTGTTTTCATTTTCATTCATTTAAAAATACTTTTTCATTCCTCTTTGGGTTTCCTCTCTGAGTCTTGGGTTATTAGGAATTGTGTTAGTTTGTTTCCAAATATGTAGAGCAATTCCAGGTTATTTTGTTAATAATTTTTAATTGAATTTAACTGCAGCCAGATAACATACTTTACATAACTTGAATTCTTTTAAATCTATTGAGGCTTGTGCTATGGTTCAGAATTCGATCTTTTTTGGTAGATGTTTCGTGTAGGCCTGCAAAGTAGGTGTAGTTTGCTGCTCTGTTGGGTTGAATATTCCGTAACTGGCAATTAGGTCAAGTTGGTTGACAGTGTTGTTCTAATCTATGAATTTACTGATTTCCTGTCAGTTTGTTCTATTAATGATTGAGAGAAGGGTATTGAAATTTTTGCCCACAAGTGTGGATTTTACTTTTTCCTTCAGTTACATCAGTTTTTGCTTTGTACATTTTGAAGTTCTGTTGTTGGTACACAAATACTAAGAATTGTTGTGTCCTACTGATAAAATGACTCCTTTTGCAAGATGAAATTACCTTCTTCATGCTGGGCAATATTTTATCCTGGACAAAATTTCTAAAAATTTATGTTTTCTCATATTAATAGTCACCCCAGATTTCTTATTATTAGTGCTCACAGAATTTCTCTTTTCCAACATTTACTTTTAACGTATCTGTGTCTTATATTTAAATGTATTTTCTGTAAGCAGCATATATTTAATGTTTACTTTTTCCTTCTTAAATCAATCTTCCAGTCTCTGACTTTTAAGTGGAGTATTTAGAACATATAAATTTAGCATTATTATTGATAGCATTAGATTTAAATTATCTTGATATTTTCTTATTTATTTTGTGTTTTTTAAAAGTATTTTTTATGATTCAAATTATCTCCATGTTGGCTTATTAGCTTTAACTCTTTATGATTTTAGTGTTTTTTATTCTACATCTTTAGCACAGTCTAGCTTTAAGTGATAAACTACTTCAAATAGAGTATAAGAATCTTCCAATAGTATACAATTGTCCCTTGAACAACATGGGTTTGCACTGCATGGGTCTACTTATACAAGACATTCCTTCCACCCATGAGGCAACAAGACCAATTTCTCCTCTTCCTCTTCCTCATCTTGCTCAAAGTGAAGATGACAAGGACAAGGATCTTTATAATCCACTTCCACTTAACAAATAGTAAATACATTTTCTCTTATGATTTTCCTAAGGATTTTATGTTCTCTAGCTTACTTTATTGTAAGAACACAGTAAATAATACACACAAAATACATGTTAATTAACTGTTTATGGTATCAGTAAGGTTTCTGGTCATTAGTAGTTAAGGTTTTGGAGGGTTAAAGTTAAACATGAATTTTTGACTATGCAGGATATCAGTACCCCTAACTCCCATGTCGCTCAAGGGTCAAGGGTACTTCCTTTTTCCCCTCCTAATCATTGTGGTATTACTGCCCAACATTTTACTTACACTTGTTATAAAACCTTTATCATTATTTTTGTTTAAACTGTCAACTGCATTTAAAGATAATCAAATCATTAGAAAAGTACCCATCAGATGTACAGATGTGTTGCCATTTTGGGTGCTTTTTGTGCAGATCCATATTTCCGTATGATGCCATTTTATAACCGCTGGAAGGATTTCTTTTTAATGTTTCTTATAGCGTAAGTTTGCGTGTGATGAACTCTTTCATTATATGTATTGCAAATAGTTTTAATTTCACCTTCATCTTAGATATTTTTGTAGCTATAGAATTGTAAATATACTATTTGCTTTCCTTCACGGTTAGAATGTTGCAATACTGTCGTCGTCTTTGCATTATTTTTGACAGGAAAAATGTTGTCATTCTTATTGTTTTGCCTCTGTATGCAACATGTGTTTTTCCTCTGACTGCTTTAGTATTTTATCATTAAAAATTTATCACTATTTTTGAGCAATTCAATTATGTGCCTTTTGTGATTTTCTTTGCATTACTTATTTTTGAGTTTTCTTGAGATTCATGGGTTAGTGGCTTTATGGTTTTCAGTATACTGCACTTGGAATTTTTCAGCCAAAAATTCTTTGAGTAATTATGTTTCCACCTCCACTTCACCATTCCTTCAGAGACTCCAATTACACATATATCAAGCCTCTAAAAGTTGTCCCACACTTAACAAATGCTGTTTTTATTTATACAAATGCTCTTTCAACTCTAGGTTTCATTTTGAATAGGTTATATTGCTATGACTTCAAATTCACTAATCTTTTATATATAACATGTAAGTTTTATGTTTAATATATAAGCAATTCTATACAATGTATTTTCATTTCACACATTGTAGCTTTTATTCTGGAATTTTGATCTATGGGGTTATTTAGTACCTTGCATGTTTCTATGTAACTTTCAAACTATGTAAAGTTATAATATATGTTTTAATATGTTGGCCTGATAATTCTAACATTTCTCACAGTCCTGTATCAGTTTTGATTGATGCATTTACACCCTCATTTTGAGTTGTACTTTCCTGCTTCTTTGCATGCCTGATAACCTTTGATTTGGTGTCAGAGACTGAATTTTTTGTTGCTGTTGTTGGGTATTACATATTTTAGTGTTCATACAATATATTTGAGTTTTGTTCTGGGAGGCAGTTAAATTACTTGGAAGCAGTTCCTTTTGAGTCTTGCTCTTAAGATTTATTCAATGGTATTGAAGTAGTTATCAGCCTAGGGCTATTCTCCACTGTTGAGGAAAGACCCTTTTGTGTACTTTGTCAAATGCCCCATGAATCAAATTTTCTCCAGTTCAGCTAATGGAAACAGGCACATTCCCCAGCATTACATAAGTGTTAATTATTCTTACTTTTAGCTTGTGCTTTCTGCAGCCTCACACATGTAGTGATTAGTACTCAGGTAAATATAAGGAAGATGATCTGAAGATCTGTGAAAATACCTTTGTGTTCCTCTCTCCTCTCTGCAAACTCTAACTACTTTGAATTCCTGAAACGCTTGGCTTCATCTCTTCAATTTGGATAACTCTCTGTGCTACATCTGGGTTTTCTCTCCCTAAGCCATGGACTGGAAAAGCATTAATCTGGGTCAACTGTAGGATTCACATAATTTATTTCCTATTTCTCAGCAAACATTGTCTTCATTGCCTGATGTCCAACATCTAGCAAATAATTCTTTAATATAGTTTGTCTATATTTTTATCATTTCAAGTGCAAGGATAAATTCTGTGTCTATCACTCTGTTCAGTCAGAAGTAGTCTCAAAACGACATTTGGACCTAACAAAACAACTATAAATTCAGTTTAAGAGAAAACTAGATGACAACATTCAGAGAGAATTTTCAGGAACTGCAACAAAAATGAGTTGCATTGGGAAACATTTATTCAGCTGTTTAACATAGCTCCAAGCTCTAAACCCAAATAATATAGAGCTCCAAAGAAATTTGGCAGTGATACCTATGCTTACTATACCAGGAAAATGGAAAAACCACAGATCAAAACCTCATGCCATCCTTCAACTGTTCCTGTTAAGCAGCCAGAATTGGAATCTTGAACCTTCAATCCCCTCATCAGCACAACACTTTCTTACAGACAAACTCCAAAACATAGCAGAATTTGGATGGAGATTAGCAGAGGTGCAATGCACACTGTAATGTTTAGAAGCTTAAGATATAGCATTATAAACAGGAGCAAAATTTAGAAACATACTGGTTGCTGTGCATGTGGTTGGGAGCAAAGGAAAGGAAAAGAAAGATTTGTTTTAACGTAGTAACTACTCAAATAATTTATATCTGTAGCATGTTGCTTTATAACTGTCAATTGAAATGGAAGATTTCATCTCAGTCTAGGTTACCACTATGAGATGTTTTTGCCAAATACAGTAAGTTAAATTATAATCCAGCTGATCTGTAGGAATATATGCTATTGTGATAAAAGAGCCAGTGCCCAGGAAGATAGAACTAAGGGATAAGTATATTGTACATACTCTGCTTTCTGACAAAGGATCCAATTTGTCAGAAATAGTGCATTCAAAGATTAATAAAATTAAGACACAATTTATTCATGAGGAATATTAGGGCTGAAGAAGTAAAAAGGACAAGAAAATCATTTTCTTGCTCAAGAAAAAGGATACAGGTGTTAACTAAGTCTGGCTATTGTTAGAAAAATATCCATCTAAATATGTGTACTAAAATATATGATTTTTGGTAAAACTTAGATTAAGCGTGTGTCTTTTCCTCTTTTTCTCACTACTTCAATAAAATAATAGGAATTTTAAAAACCAATTTTATAAGGCCAGCATTGCCTTGATACAAAACCAAACATACAACAGCAATAACTATAGGCCAATATCCCTGATAACCACAGTTATCAATATCATCAATAAAATACTGGCAGACCAAATCCAACAGCACATCAAAAATATTATTGCCAGGATCAAGTGTGATTTATATACTGAGGATGCAGGAATGACTCAATAGGAGAAAATTGAATAAATTGAATAAATAAAAGTATATCAATAGAATAAAGGACAAACCATATAATAGTCTCAATAGACAGAGAAAGAATTTGATGAAATTCAACATCCCTTTATGCTAAAAAGTCTCAGCAAATTAGTATAAAAGGAACATACCTCAATAATAAAGGCCATATATGACAAACCTATAGCCAACATCTTACTAAATGAAAAAAAGGTGAAAACCTTTCTTCTAGGAACTAGAACAAGATGATGATGCCCACTTTCACTACTCTTTATTCAACCTTATACTAGAATTTCTAGCCAGAGCAATTAGGCAAGAGAAAGAAATAACAGGAATACAAATTGGAGAGGAAGAAGTCAACTAGTTCTGGTTCGCAGATGACAGGATCTTATATATAGAAAAAAACCAAACACCCTAACAAAAAATTCTCAGAACTGATAAACTAATTTAATAAAGTTGCAGGATACCAAATGAATATACAAAAATTGGTAGCATTTCTATACACTAAGCACAAACTAGGTGAAAATGATATCTAATTCCCAATAGCTAAAGAAAAAAAATACTGAGGAATAAATTTAACCAACGAATAAAAGATCTCTACAAGGAAAACTATATAACACTTATAAAAGAAATTAAAGAGTACACACAAGAAAATGGAAAGGCATCCCATGATCACGGATTAGAGGAATTAATATTGTTTAAATGATTGTATTACCAAAAGCAATATACAGTGTCAATATAATTCCTATCAAAATACTAACGATATTCTTCATAGAAAAAGCAATTTTTTTTTTTGAGACAGAGTCTCACTCTGTCACCCAGGCTAGAGTGCAATGACACAATCTCTGCTTCCCGAGTTCAAGCAATTCTCCTGCCTCAGCCTCCCAAGTAGCTGAGGTTACAGGCGCCCACCACCAAGACTGGGTATTCTTCTGTATTATTAGTAGAGACGGGGTTTTGCCATGTTGGCCAGGGTGGTCTTGAACTCATGACTTCAAGTGATCTGCCCACCTCATCCTCCCAAAGAGCTGTGATTACAGGTGTGAGCCACCACACCCAGCCAGACAAAGCAATCTTGAGACAAAGTCACCTCTTCAAAAAGAGCAAGGCTGAAGATACTGCACCAGCTAACTTCAAGATTTGTTACAAAGCTATACAGCATGGCACTAGCATAAAACAGACACAGAGACCAATGTAACAGAAAAGAAAACCCAAAAATATATCCACCTATTTACTGCCAACTAGTTTTCAACAAAGTCAACAAAAACGTAGAGTGGGAAAAGCATATCCTTTTCAATAAATGGTGCTGGGGAAAGTGGCTATTCATGTGCAAACGAATGAAAATATACATTACGGAAAACAGCATGAAGTCACTCAAAAAACTAAAAGGAGAATTACCATTATTTTTCAGCAATCCCACTATTGGGTATACATATCCAGAGGTTTTGAAATCAGTACATTGAAGAGAAATCTGCATTCCCATGTTTATTGCAGCACTATCTACAGTATCTTCTAAGACATAGAATCAACCTAAGGGCTCATTAACAGATGAATGGGTAAAGAAAATCTGGTGTGTGCACACACACACCAGATTTTCTTTACGTGTATGTATATGTGTGTGTGTGTGTATACACACACACACACACATATATATACACACACCCACACCCACTATTCAGCCATAAAAAATCAATAAAACTCTGTCTTTTGAAGCAACATGAATTAGCCTGGAGGACATTATGTTTAGCTGGAAAACACTGTTAAGTGAAATAAGCCTGGCACCGAAAGATAAATACTATCTCTTTTGACTCATATGTGGAAGCTAAACCAGTTGATCTCATGGAAGTGGAGGGACATATAGTGGTTACTTGAGTCTTGGAAGGGTAGCAGGGAGAAGGGGATAGGGAGAGGTTGTTTAACAGATACAAAATCACAGATAGATGAGAAAAATAATTTAATTTCCCGTGTTTCATAGCACTGTATGGTGACTATAGTTAGCAATAATTTACTATATATTTTCAAATAGAAGAAAGGATTTGAATGTTCCCAATGTAAAGAAATAATACATGTTTAAGGTAATAGATGTGCTGAATTACACTTATTTTATCATTATACATTGCACATACGTACTGAAAGATCACTCTGTATCCCATAGTAGGCATAAATATTGTGTGTTGATTAAAAATAAAATGTCAAAAAGTTAAAAAAAGGCTCACTGCATTCTAGCAAAACCAATGACGGAAAAACCCACATCAAGGTGCAATCTCCTGAAGCATTCAAATTCCAAAAATAAAAAAGAACACAAAAAGTTTCAAAGACCAATAAAATAAGTCACAGAGAAAGTACAGAATATCACTGAAATGTTCTGCAACATTATAGTAACCTGAAAAGCTAAGAGTGGTGTCTTTCAAATTGTGAGTAAAGTTATTTCTAATCTAGAATTCTATGCGAAGTTATATTATCAGTTTCCTGTAAAGAAATAAAAATATTTTCTAGATTTGCAAGGATTCAAACGTTTAGCTTCCTATATTAGGATGGTATTGAGTAATACAGTTCTAGCAAGTGAGAAAGTAAACAAACAGCAGCAACAGAATGGAAGGCATGGGGTTCAGGAAATGAAGATGTGGAGGCATATGAAAAGCTCTAGGCTGATGGCAGGGCAGGAGGTCCATGCTAGATCAAAGGGCCAGAAGATTCTGAGAAGGTAGGGCTGTGCTGATGGAATATCCTTGAGCATGAACATGTATGTGTATGCATAAAATATTTATGTATGTATATCATATATGTATGTATAGATATTCACGTAGTAAAGATGTCAGCATGAGGGAGATTAATGACATATAGAAAACTAAAGGAATTATTGAATCTAGGAAGACAGACAGACTATGGATATTTTTGAAAATAGAGCCAACATGATTTGCTGATACATTATTATATATTGGTGCTAAGAGAAAGATAACTGAATTCAAAGAAGATACCGTGTGTGTGTGTGTGTGTGTGTGTGTGTGTGTGTGTGTGTAATGTTAAGTGCTTAATTGGAAATATGAATGTGAAATTCATTTGAGTATTGTCTGTGTATAATTGGTATTTGAAGTAAATTATCACTGAGGGTGTGAGTGTAGATACAGGAAAGTCCTGTAAAGAGAGTTCCAGAACACTCTAACAGTAAGTGTTCAAGGGTAAGAGGAGTACACAGAAAAAGATACAGAAGGAATAGCCAGAGATTTGGGAGGAAAACCAGGAGAATGTGTAGTCCTGGAACCCAAATGAAAAGAGAGTGATCAACTGTGTCAAATGTTGCTTACATGTCAAATAAAATGAAGACAGAATTAACCTTGGTTTAAAAAGACAGAGGTCCTTGGAGACCTTAACAAGAAAAGTTGCAGAGTAATGATGAGAATGAAGGCTTGACAGATATATTTCCAGGAGATAACAGCAGAATAGGATTTGGAGGCATGAGCTTAGACAAGTCTTTTAAGGAGTTTTGCTAAAAAGAGAGCAGAAAATCAGACAATAGCTACAGAAGAAATTGTGATCAAGAGAATTTTTAAATGGAAAAAACAGCATATCCACAAGCTGAAATGAATGCTAGGGCACAGAGATATACATTAATAATGCAAGGGACGGAAGACGTCAAGTTCTCAGCCTCTCTCACCAGGCACCATGACATCTCTTTTGAGAAAGTGTTCTCTACCCATTTCTAGCCTTTGTCAATACTGAGCTCATCCAGATTAGAGGATTTTTCTCTCCTCAGCTATTTTACTGCATTTTCTTGTTACCTTCATCATTCAATGCCTCAAGAGCTAGCTGGTATTAGAACTATATGTCTTGTCTGACAATATATCTTCCCAGTGCTCCCCAAGGGCCATAATCTTTTGCACTTTTAAATTATCCATTGATCCCACAGCATATGTATTTTACATGTAGTAGATGCTCAGCCAAAGTTATTTTGAGTAATTGAGGCTTTGATGTTTTTCTAGCATTCCTTAGCTTACAACAGCATTAATAATTATCAACAACCTGTTTGAACACTTACAGTATTGCAGGCAGATTGCCATGATGTTTTATACATGTTTTCCCATTTGTGAATAAATTATCCTGTGAGGTATTATACTTCCTATAGAAAAACTAACAGACGTCTCTAACATAAAAGGGAAAGTAAGTGACTTAGCCTGAATGAAAGTTGAGTGTTCTGTGGCTGCAATCCTGCTTAAGAACCATGCTATTGTGCCTTTGAATTAACTTACTCCAGTCCCCTGACACAGGAGTTGAGGAGTGTCTCCTCAATTAAATGGCACAAATTCCTTAAACATTAGGATTATGTGCCATAATTACTAGCCACAGTATAAACCATACTCTGAACAACCTAAATCTACCTAAGTCTTCACCTATTTATTGATAAAATTAGCATCATAATGTCTACCCCATAGGTCTGTTGTGAAGATTAACTGAGATGATTAACGTAAAAATGTTTAGCATAACCTGTGGAACATGGTAGGTGCTTGGTAAAGATTAGGTAAAAGTATTACTCTGTATATTTCACACTGGTATAGAATAGTGGGCAGGAAAATTCAACAAATGATTGATAGTCAAACTTTTTTCAACCCTTCTAAAGTACTTGATGGATGTGGGGCAGTACTTGCAAAGTGAAAAGGCCAATTATTTGCAGCTTGCACAAAAATCCCGTAGGCTTGGGACATTCCTACACTCTCTTCTGCTCACTTCAGCTACACAGCCTTTTTTCTGTTGCTTGAATACATCAGGGCTGTTCCCACCTTATGGTGTTTGCATAGGCTGGTCCCTCTGCCTGGCTCTTTACCTACAGATTTCCACATGGCTAACTCCCTCATCTCCTTCAGGTCTCAAATGAAATGCCATCTCTTCCATTAAAAGTCCCTTGACTACATTTCCAAAATTGCAATTCCCTTCCTTAAAATGGCACTCTCAAGGGATTTTACTTTGTCTAGTTTCCCCCTACAGCACTTAACTTTGTAAATAAATTTTTATATTTATTGATTGTTCTTTCTCTTCCGACTCCCCAAGTCACCTTACAATGTAAGCTCCATGGCAGGAATTTTTGACATTTTATTATTTGTGAAAATGCATGAATCTTCATTTTTCAGAAGAAGAAATTAAAACTTAGAAAGATCAAGTTACTTACTGAAGGTTGCTCAGTTACTGATATGGTTTGGCTATGTCCCCACCAGAATCTCATCTTGCATTTCCACGTATTGTGGGGGGACCCAGTGGGAAATAATTGATTCATGGGGGTGGGTCTTTCCCGTGCTGTTCTTGTGACAGTGAGTAAGTCTCATAAGATCTGATGGTTTTAAAAACAAAGAGCTTTCTCTGCATAAGCTCTTTGTCTGTGTCATCCATATCAGATGTGACTTGTTCCTCCTTGCCTTCTGCCATGATTTTGAGGTTTTCCCAGCCACGTGGAACTGTAAGTCCACTAAACCCTTTTTCCTGTATAAATCACCCAGTCTTGGGCATGTATTTATTAGCAGTGTGAAAATGGACTAATACAGTTACTAAGTGGCCCAACTCTCAAATATATGTTTATAACCACTATGTTAAGTTCACCCTGCTTATCATAAGCTACAAATACAATAGCAACAGGAAGAATGTTAGATTCAATGAAGTTTAAGGCACAGCCTATACCTGTGAAGTGCTGAAAACAGAGTGGAAGAATCAGCCCAAGGATCCAGTTGTTATTTTATGAATTTATTTGTTAGCACTGATGTTCACTAGTGTTTGCTGCATATTGCCTTGTGATCACACCCATGACCTCACCATTTTGGATCATGCAGCAAAAGGCAGCTGATCCAGGGCTCTGGCAATGGTGTATATGCACAGTTAATTGGGTGATGGTTGTCATAACAAATTTGGTGGGAAGGTTACTGACAAAAGAAGAGTAAGATCCTGCAATAATTACCCTAATCCATTTTCTTTATATTAGGAGATGAAATTCTATCAGGGTGAATTCTAGGCATCAAATAATCCCTATATGATTTCTTGTGTATGTGTGAAAATAATTATTTTGTGCTTAAAGGAAATATGAAGCATGATTCCAAGATTAATAAATCAGATGAAAACAGTTTTTATCAGTGGTTACTATATAATAGTCCCTATATTTTAGGTTTGAAGTAACACTTTTAAAACAGCAGCAATATAAATATATGTCTTTCTATGCACTGGTCTGGTGGGAGAGAAGAACTAATGTTCTATAGATTACATCTTCACAGGAAACTCACTAAAAGCCAATGAGGCAATGTTGATATTCCTAAACAAAGTAAAAACTTAAAAAGCAGAGGGGAATGCTGGGAAGATGGCCGCCTAAGAACAGCTCAGGACTTCAGCTCCCAGTGAAAGTGCAGAGGGTGAGTGGACGCCGCATTTCCAGACGAACTCTTATTGCCCACAGACCAGGAGATACCCAGGCAGAGGGGTCGCCAGCGTCGCAGTCCCAGCCAGTGCGGCTGTTTTGGCCCCCACGGGGCTGATTCCGCCCGCCCGGCTGCTGTGACCACGCCCTGTTGCTGTGGTTCTCCTTACAAAAGCCACTGGTCTGGGAGCCCTCTTAGCTGGTGAGCAGAGCCCTGAGACAGCAGAATAGCCCATTCATCTGAAATAGCGAGTCAGGCCAGGAGATTCCTAGGCAAAAAATCCGCCAGGAGCTGGCGCTGCGGTTCGAGCCGACTCCGTGAGTCGCAGCACGGGAGATCCCGGCGCCTTTTCAACAAGCGACCGGAATGCGGGGTCGTTCAACTTAAAAGAAAAGACTCTAGTCAGGGAGCCAGGTGATCAGGCTCGGTTGGTCCCAGCCTTCCACCCCCAACAACAACGAAAACAAAACCGGTAATTGGAAACCCTCTGGGTTGAGCCCTTCAAACCAAGCACAGCTGAACCCGGACGGTCCGGCTCCGTGGGGGAGGGGCTTCCGCCATTACTGAGACTCTCCACCGCTAAGGAGGCAGGCTGCCGTTGCCGAGGCAACCCGCCGTTGCCGAGGCAACCTGCCACAACAGAGAGAGTCCGCCATAACAGAGGCGGGGCCACCGTTGCCCAGACAGTTCTAACTATGCCCATATAAAAAGGACTCAAAATCTACAGGGAAGAGCTCAGGGCAGCTGGGCGGAGCCCACAGCAGCTCAGCAAAGCCCCTGTGGGCAGGCAGAGGCTAGGCCTGCTGCTAGCTGGGCGGGTCCGATCTGAAAGAAAAATCAAAAAAGGCAGTCGTGCAATGGAAACTCATAAAGCTCCAACTCCCTGGGACAGAGACAGACAACAGGTGGATAAACCCACAAAAATGGGAAGAAACCAGCGTAAAAAGGATGAAAACTCCCGAAACCAGAACACCTCTCCTCCTAAAAGTGATCACAACTCCTCACCAGCAAGGGAACCAGACCGGATGGAGAAGGAGGGTGATGAAATGACAGAATCAGACTTCAGAAGGTGGGTAGTAAGAAACTACAATGAGCTAAAAGAACATGTTCTAACCCATCGCAAAGAAAATAGGAACCTTGAAAAAAGATTGGACGAACTGCTGATGAGAATGGACAGCATAGAGAGGAGTATAAGTGAATTGATGGAGGTGAAAAACGCAACACGAGAACTTCGTGAAGCATGCACAAGCTTCAACAGCCGAATTGACCAAGCAGAAGAAAGGATATCAGAGGTCGAAGATCAACTCAATGAAATAAAAAGAGAAGGCAAGAACAGAGAAAAAAGTGCAAAAAGGAATGAACAAAATCTTCAAGAAATGTGGGACTATGTGAAAAGACCTAATCTACGTCTGATAGGTGTACCTGAATGTGATGAAGAGAATGAATCCAAGCTGGAAAATACTCTTCAGGATATTATCCAGGAAAACTTCCCTAACCTAGCAAGGCAGACCAATATTCAAATCCCGGAAATACAGAGAACACCACAAAGATATTCCTCAAGAAGAGCAACCCCAAGGCACATAATCGTCAGATTCACCAGGGTTGAAATGAAAGAGAAAATGCTAAGGGCAGCCAGAGAGAAAGGTCGGGTTACCCACAAAGGGAAGCCCATTAGACTCACAGCAGATCTCTCAGCAGAAACCCTACAAGCCAGAATAGAGTGGGGGCCAATATTCAACATCCTTAAAGAAAAGAACTTTCAACCCAGAATCTCCTATCCAGCCAAACTAAGCTTCATAAGTGAAGGAAAAATAAAATCCTTTGTGAACAAGCAAGCACTCAGAGATTTCATCACCACCAAACCTGCTCTACAAGAACTCCTGCAAGAGGCTCTACACATATAAAGGAACAACCAGTACCAGCCACTCCAAAAACACACCAAATGGTAAAAAAGCATCAACACAATCAAGAATCTGCATCAACTAACCAACAAAACAGCCAGGTAGCATCAAAATGACAGCATCAAATTCACACATAACAATACTATCCCTAAATGTCAATGGACTAAATGCCCCAATCGAAAGACACAGACTGGCAAATTGGATAAAAAGCCAAAACCCATCAGTGTGCTGTATACAGGAAACCCATCTTACATGCAAGGATACACAAAGGCTCAAAATAAAGGGATGGAGGAAGATCTACCAAGCAAACGGAGAGCAAAAAAAGGCAGGAGTTGCAATTCTCATCTCTGATAAAATAGACTTTAAGGCAACAAAGATCAAAAGAGACAAAGAAGGACATTACATAATGGTAAAAGGATCACTGCAACAAGAAGAGCTAACGATCCTAAATATATACGCACCCAATACAGGAGCACCCAGATACATAAGGCAAGTTCTTAATGACTTACAAAGAGACTTAGACTCCCACACAATAATAGTGGGAGACTTTAACACCCCATTGTCAATATTAGACAGATCAACCAGACAGAAAATCAACAAGGATATCCAGGACCTGAATACAGACCTGGAACAAGCAAACCTAATAGACATTTACAGAACTCTCCACCCCAAATCCACAGAATATACATTCTTCTCAGCACCACATCACACCTACTCTAAAATTGACCACATAATTGGCAATAAATCACTCCTCAGCAAATGCAAAAGAACAGAAATCATAACAAACAGTCTCTCAGACCACAGTGCAATCGAGTTAGAACTCAGAATGCAGAAACTAACTCAGAACCGCACAGCTTCATGGAAACTGAACAACTTGCTCTTGAATGTTGACTGGATAAACAATGAAATGAAGGCAGAAATAAAGATGTTCTTCGAAACCAATGAGAACGAAGACACAACATACCAGAATCTCTGGGACACATTTAAAGCAGTCTCCAAAGGAAAATATATAGCAATGAGTGCCCACATGAGAAGAAAGGAGAGATCTAAAATTGACACCCTATCATCAAAATTGAAAGAGCTAGAGGAGCAAGATCAAAAAAACTCAAAACCTAGCAGAAGACAGGAAATAACTAAGATCAGAGCAGAACTGAAGGAAATAGAGACACAAAAAACTCTTCAAAAAATCCATAAATCCAGGAGCTGGTTTTTTGAAAAGATCAACAAAATAGACAGACCACTAGCCAGATTAATAAAAAAGAAAAGAGAGAATAACCAAATTGATGCAATAAAAAACGATAAAGGGGATATCACCACAGATTCCACAGAAATCCAAACCATCATCAGAGATTATTACAAACAACTCTATGCACATAAACTAGTAAACCTGGAAGAAATGGATAAATTCCTGGACACCTGCAACCTCCCAAGCCTAAACCTGGAAGAAGCCGAAACCCTGAATAGACCAATAACATGGTCTGAAGTCAAGGCAGCAATAAAGAGCCTACCACCCCAAAAAAGCCCAGTTCCAGATGGGTTCACAGCTGAATTCTACCAGACATACAAGGAGGAGCTGATACCATTCCTTCTGAAACTATTCCAGACAATCCAAAAAGAGGGAATCCTTCCCAAATCATTTTACGAGACAAACATCATCCTGATACCAAAACCCGGCAGAGACTCAACAAGAAAAGAAAATTTCAGGCCAATATCCATGATGAACATAGATGCAAAAATCTTCAATAAAATACTGGCAAACCGATTGCAACAGCATATCAAAAAGCTCACCCACCATGATCAAGTAGGATTCATCCCAGGGATACAAGGCTGGTTCAACATACGCAAGTCCATAAACGTAATTCACCACATAAACAGAACCAAAGACAAAAACCACATGATTATCTCAATTGATGCAGAGAAGGCTTTTGACAAAATTCAACAACCCTTTATGCTAAAAACCCTCAATAAACTAGGTATTGACGGAACGTATCTCAAAACAATAAAAGCTATTTACGACAAACTAACAGCCAATATCATACTGAATGGGCAAAAACTGGAAGCATTCCCTTTGAAATCTGGCACTAGACAAAGGTGCCCTCTCTCACCACTCCTATTCAATATAGTACTGGAAGTTCTAGCCAGAGCAATCAGGCAAGAAAAAGAAATAAAGGGTATCCAAATTGGAAAGGAGGAAATCAAATTGTCTCTATTTGCAGATGACATGATTGTATATCTGGAAGACCCCATCATCTCAGCCCAAAATCTCCTGAAACTGATAAACAACTTCAGCAAAGTCTCAGGATACAAAATCAACGTGCAAAAATCACAAGCATTCCTATACACCAGTCATAGACTTCAAGAGAGCCAAATCAAGAACGAACTGCCATTCACAATTGCTACAAAGAGAATAAAGTACCTAGGAATACAACTAACAAGGAACGTAAAGGACCTCTTCAAGGAGAACTACGAGCCATTGCTCAACGAAATAAGAGAGGATACAAACAGATGGAGAAACATTCCATGTTCATGGTTAGGAAGAATCAACATCGTGAAAATGGCCATACTGCCCAAAGTAATTTACAGATTCAACGCTATTCCCATCAAGCTACCAATGACCTTCTTCACAGAACTGGAAAAAAACACCTTAAACTTCATATGGAACCAAAAGAGAGCCCGCAAAGCCAAGTCAATTCTAAGCAAAAAGAACAAAGCAGGAGGCATCACACTACCGGACTTCAAACTATACTACAAGGCTACAGTAATCAAAACAGCATGGTACTGGTACCAAAACAGAGATATAGACCAATGGAACAGAACAGAGGTCTCAGAGGAAATACAACATACCCACAACCATCTGATCTTCGACAAACCTGACAAAAACAAGCAATGGGGAAAGGACTCCCTGTTTAATAAATGGTGTTGGGAAAACTGGCTAGCCATGTGCAGAAAGCAGAAACAGGACCCCTTCCTGACACCTTACACCAAAATTAACTCCAGATGGATTAAAGACTTAAACATCAGACCTAATACCATAAAAACCTTAGAAGAAAATCTAGGCAAAACCATTCAGGACATAGGTGTAGGCAAGGACTTCATGACCAAAACGCCAAAAGCAATGGCAACAAACGCCAAAATAGACAAATGGGACCTAATCAAACTCCACAGCTTCTGCACGGCAAAAGAAACAGTCGGTAGAGTGAATCGGCAACCAACAGAATGGGAAAAAATTTTTGCAGTCTACCCATCTGACAAGGGGCTGATATCCAGAATTTACAAAGAACTAAAGCAGATCTACAAGAAAAAAACAAACAAGCCCATTCAAAACTGGGTGAAGGATATGAACAGATACTTTACAAAAGAAGACATACAGGAGGCCAACAAACATATGAAAAAATGCTCATCATCACTGGTCATCAGAGAAATGCAAATCAAAACCACATTGAGATACCATCTCACACCAGTTAGAATGGCGATCATTAAAAAATCGGGAAACAACAGATGCTGGAGAGGATGTGGAGAAATAGGAACACTTTTACACTGTTGGTGGGAATGTAAATTAATTCAACCATTGTGGAAGACAGTGTGGCGATTCCTCAAGGACCTAAAAATAGAAATCCCATTTGACCCAGCAATCCCATTACTGGGTATATATCCAAAGGATTATAAATCATTCTACTACAAGGACACGTGCACACGAATGTTCACTGCAGCACTGTTTACAATAGCAAAGACCTGGAACCAACCCAAATGCCCAATGATGATAGACTGGATAGGGAAAATGTGGTACATATACACCATGGAATATTATGCAGCCATCAAAAACGATGAGTTCACGGCCTTTGTAGGGACATGGATGAACCTGGAAACCATCATTCTCAGCAAACTGACACAAGAGCAGAAAATGAAACACCGTATATTCTCACTCATAGGCGGGTGTTGAACAATGAGAACACATGGACACAGGGAGGGGAGCACTACACACTGGGGTCCGTTGGGGGAAAATGGGGGAGGGGAGGGGGGTGGGGAGGTGGGAAGAGACAGCATTGGGAGAAATGACAGATACAGGTGAGGGGACGGAAGGCAGCAAAGCACACTGCCATGTGTGTACCTATGCAACAATCTTGCATGTTCATCACATGTACCCCAAAACCTAAAATGCAATTAAAAAAAAATATATTAAAAAAAAAAAATTTAAAAAGCAACATGAAGAATGTAGGAACAGGAAGCCTATCCCAGAAATTAAGTTGTAGTTTAAGTGTTTCATTTGAACAGAAAATAAAGATAAATGAGGGCAAAAGGAAATCATTTAATCAATGCATACATTCTTCAGAAAATTCTTTTCTTTCCCAGAGAACATCACAGACTTTTCTTTTATAAAAGTCTGTAGCTCCTAGTCTTCCTTTCTGAAGAATTTATTCATTCCCATTGTTGTATACGTCCACAAGGTATGCACCCTGTGAGTTTTGTAAGGTCATACTACACTAGCAGTACTTCCCAGTTTCTACCACTTCTTCTTTCAGAATTGCCGTCGCTAACCAGCAATTGTATACCGAATGCTATCAGTCTCCTCTCCCCAATCCACTTAATCAACTGTTATCAAATTAATTTTCACTTATTCCAATTCTTTTTTTTTCCCAAGAGACATGTTTTTACTCTGCTGCTCAGGCTGCATCGCAGTGACACAAACATAGCTTACTGTAACATCAAATTGTTGGCCTGAAGCACTCCTCTTGCCTCAGCTCCCAAAGTGCTAGGATTATAGGCATGAGCCACTGTGCCTCGCCTCATCCACTCCAATTCTGATGATAATACTCCTAGGGTGAGATGGTGAGAATGAAACAACTGGGTACAAAAAAGAGGATGCCCTTTCTGTAAATAAAATAATGAAATTCAGCGAAAGTTGTTTTGCTTTTAATTATCACCAAGTACTAACAGTTCTAAACAAAGTTTGTGATACAATAGTCTTCCCTGCAAGGTAGATTGCTTCCTCTGCCTCCTATCTACTTGGTACACCACTGTGTCACTTCTGTGCTCAGAAATATTCAATAGCTCCCTATTGCCTCACTAATGAAGTCCAAATACCACAAGGTAGTTTCTACATGTGTCTCCAGTTTCACATACTATCATTGACCCCACCTGAGTGACAGCCCCAGAATGTCTATAGAAAGGGCAGGGTGGCAGCAATCTGGCTCAGGGTTTTACCTTACAGCTGCATTTGCACATCAAACATCCTGTCCTCATTTAGAATATAAAGCAATTTTGCATGGCTTTATGGAGGACAGTAGTGTGAGGAGAGAGTGGATGTAGGGGACTTTAAGCTTGCCAAGCAACATTTATTCTCCCACTGTGTATACAGTGGCATATTTTCTGCAAATAACAATCGTCTTACTTCTTCCTTGATACTCATGGCTTCCGTTTTTTCATTTTGTCCTACATTAGACTTCTGTTACAATTTTGAATAGAAGTTTTAAGAGCCAACCTCCTTGCTTTGTTCCTGATGTAGTGGTAAAATATCTAACATTTATTATTAACATAATATTAGCTATAGGGTTTTTCCAGAGGCCCTTTGCAGTTTGGGGAAGTTCTCTGCTATATCTAGTATGCAGAGAGTATTTATCATGAAAGTGTTTTGAGATTTTTCCAAAGTCTTTTGATCTATTGAAATGATTACATGGGAATTCTCTTGTATTCTATTTATGTGGCTTACGCTTACAACATTAATTGATTTTCAGATGTTAAGCTAACTTTGCATTCCTGGGAGAAATCCAATCAGCCATGATGCATTACTCTATTATATATTGCAGGATTCCATTTGCTAATATGCTGTTAAGGTATTTTACATCTGTGTTCATATAGACTATGCTAATGGGCTTTTCTTTTAGTGCTTTGTTAGGTTATGGGATTAAAGTTAGGTAGCCCTCACAAAATGAGCTGGGAAATATATGTCCATCCTTGGTTTTCTGAAAGAGTCTGTGTAGGACTAGCATGATTTATTCCTTTATGTCACTGGCATATTCACCAGTGAAGCCATTTGGGACTGAGATTTTTTTTTTTTGAAAGGTTTTTAGATATGAAATCAATGTCTTTAATCTATGTGGGTCTATTTCTTTTTTTTTTTTCTTTGTAAGTTTTATGCTAATTTGTTCATTTCATTCAGGACATCCACTTTATTAGCAGAGTTGTTCATAAAACTGTATTTTTTCATGTTTACACAATGTGCAATGACAATGATGTCTCAAAAATTTCTGATGTTGGTAATTTGTTTTCTGTTCATCAATTATTATTAACCTTTTCAAAGAGCAAACTATTGAGTTTGTTCATTTTCACTAGTTTTTGTCCAATTTCTATTTAATTAATACCCATTCATGTTTTACTGTTTCTTTTACTCTAATTTTGCATTGTTCTTTTTTTCTTTCCCATCATCAGTCTTCTGGGTAAGAAAACAGCTTCACTGTAATGTCCTGGCTGCTACTTGTTGACTCAATCATTTTGCTATTCATCTCTGCTCATGTTTAGTTCCTTCCGTCCCAGATTCGTTAAGAGATTTAAACTCCCAAAAAAATACGGGGGGTGGGGTGGGTAGAGGAAAAGTTATGTTTGTGCAGTTGAATATTGTAATCAGTAAGCAAAAAGTGAAGGAAAGGATAGCCATTGATGGGGAAAGTAGGTCGAGAAAGTGGGAGAAATGGAAACCGTAATCAAGGAAGACAAACAATAAAAGAGCTTGGGCTTGCAGTTTTTTCATGTATTTCATATGTTCAGCTTAAATTAGGCAGTAAAAGTCAAAAGAGACTTCAGGGGAATCAGGATCAATAATTATGTGGCCACAGAGCTCCTGGGTCTCTCTAAATCTCAGCATAAAAGCCGATAAAACCAAATAGCAGCACAACAGCAGCAGCAAAGCCATTAAAAGGGTTTCTAACAAAACTATGTGACTAGCAGCGCCCAGAAGCCTCCCCAAAAAGGCAGGTGGGTACCAAGTCACAAACCTGCATGGCATTAGCCCCTGTGTAGGAGAAAGCAGATAACAGTAAAGGGGCATTGGGCTTTTGAAAGATCTGAAAGTTCAGTGAGCCAATTCAAAAATGGGCAATGGAAAATAAGAGAAGTTCTCCTGATCCTATAGCAAGTGACTGCAAGAGTTCTGCAGTAGGAACTGAAGAGCCTAGGCAATCCAGCTTCCATGAACTCGCAAACTCATTGACCAGGGCACACTTCCATGGCAAGTCCTACACTGAGGAGAAATCATTGAGAGTGGATGGATGAGGGTGGTTAAAATAGGACATACTTAAAGATAAAAATTCCGAAGTTAGAATGGGTTTCTCATTAGCAATAAAAAAAAAAAAAAACTCACATAGTTCATTTAAATAGAACGATAATAATTAATACATTTCAAGTTTAAATTCAATTGAACACTTCCTGAGTGTGTACTATGCACTCTGATTCTATTATTCACTGTACTATGCACCTTGATATGCACAGTGCCTGGCACATAGGAACATCCCCATATTTGTTTGGTGACTAGATGAATTATTTATGATTAAATGCTATATTACTGAAATATTTTAGGAGATATTATCAAATATAGGACATAGAGAAATCACAATTTCTACTTAGTTTTGGCAGGGAGTTAATTATGACTTGTTAAATAGAGAATATTTACCCCAAATTGTCCTCCAATCCAGTTAAAAAAAAAAAAAAAAGCACACATTCATAGTTTTTAAAATTCTTGACTCAGTCACGCATACATGCCACTTTTAAATATCAAAAAATTTCAAATATATAAATCTATACTCAACACGTTTAGTGTATTTCAAAGTTGGATTTTTTGATTACTCACAACCAAATATACCAGACCTAAATAATTAAAAGTTCCAAACCTCAAGCCTAGGAATCTTCACTCTAAAAGGTTCTGTTGGTGATTCTTGGTCAGGCAAAGTGGCTCAGGCCTGTAATCCCAGCACTTTGGGAAGCCGAGGTGGGCAAATCACAAGGTTGGTCGTTTGAGACCAGCCTGGCCAACACCGTGAAACCCTGTCCCTATGAAAAATACAAAAATTAGCTGGGTGTGGTAGCAAGCGCCTGTAATCCCAGATACTCAGGAGGCTGAGGCAGGAGAATCACTTGAACCTGGAAGGCAGAGGTTGCAGTGAGCTGAGATCATACCACTGCACTCCAACCTGGGTAACAGAGCAACACTTCAGCTCAAATAAAACAAACAAATAAAACAACAACAACAACAACAAACCACAAACAAAAAAACAGCCGTTCTGTTGGTGATTCTTATGAACACTAACATTTAAGAACTAGTACTTTCATACTTGCTATTGACTTGCTCTAATAGTTGCATCATGTCAATCAATTAACAGGGACTCAGTCTTAGTCTTTTTTCTCCTTAGTTATGTATCTCATCAGATTGTTGGTAGGTCCTTCATTGAGCATCAGAAAAACATAACTTTTCCAAGCTTAGCCAATACTGGGGTATTTATACCTATAAGCATCTGAATATAAGTTCTAGAAATAGATCAGTTTCAGCAATACCTTTTAAGAAAAGGCATTTATGAAATACCTAATCATTTGCAGCACTGCCGGTGCTTACACAAAAAAATCTATATTTATTTGTCTATATTTATACAGTATATATTTTACTTGCTAGTAGCTTGCTCAGCCCTAAGGTGTAGATTCTGAGACTTACTACATATTTCTAGTACAGATACAATAACTTTTTTTCCTTAAGCTTCTGCCTCTCTAGAGAAGAAAAGTCCACATCAATGTAACAGGCTACCTTTGTAAGGTACTCATTCCACTTCAAAAATAAATAAATGAATCTGCAGTGGATTCTGCCACATATAAATGTCATGAATTGGAGAATGCCAGGTGAATAATGTACATCATAATACTTGTTTCCATTTAAGTGTTTTGTGATACTGCTGTTTATTATCCTGCTCAGCTGTTGAAAATATTCATTTGAGAAGAAAAGCTTCCACATTGGTGTAAAACCAAGATGTCTTTTCTTTTCCATTCTGCAATGCCTGTCATTTGTCAGGCTGGTATATTTTTATAGCTCCCCTCCCCCTTTCAAGAGGCATTTCCAAGAAACTGCTTTCTAAACTTCACCACAATAATCTCTAAGGAGTGTGCAAAATGGTCAAATTCTGAAGCATGCTCAACTGAAACTATAGTAGGAACAGAATATATATTTTTCTCAATCTTTTGAGTGTTCAAGACAGAAGGAGTGTAAAGAGGTTCCCCACATACTGCTGTTCCCAGTAATGGTTACATACTTGAATGGTTTTAAGAGAAAGCAATGTAATTATAGTCCTTCTAGTTCTCAAAGGGCTATAATTTCATATTGCATCTTTCTCTCTCTCTTTTTTTTTTTTTCCTAGTTTAGGTCTATTTCGCTCAGAGGATATCAGCTATAACGTGTAAAAGATGCAGGTAATATATGTCACCATGTTAAATTAGAGCATTTCATAAATGTCACCTGAATGGCAGAACTATACAGTGTGGTCTTATTGTAATTTGCTGCAAAATTAATATAGTAGTTATTAATAAGATGGTGTTTTGACTTTATCAAAATGAAAGATCTCACAGTAGCATTTATGTCTAACATGAATAAATGTATTTTCCATGTCTATAGTCAATGTTGTACAAAGACGCACTTTTAGAAAAGTTAACTCATTTGGACTCTCTTTTTTATTTTAGTACAACTGGTAAAAGTTGCTAAGAACTTACACAGAATGCCTGCTTACTATGTTAATTAATTGAATATGTGAAAATATAAATTCCAAATATATTCTGAGAGGAAGCTATCCATCTGAGATTATAAAGAAAACAAATAAATCAGGTTTTCTAAAAAGTAACTTTACAGTATATTCAAATTTCTTAGGTTACATATGTAAGATAAGTTGAATCTCTGGTATACATTAAGCACTAAGGGAAGTACATTAAATTTCTAATATCAACAAAATCTCCATTTGAGAAATGTATTGCTTCAAATTAATTTGCTGCTCCTTTATGCGAACATTGCTATTTCCTATTTAGGAATCTTGTCTAATATTTAGGATCAAATTAATAGGATTTGATATAATAATTTACAAACAAATGGGTATGTTTCCCTCCTACTTTTGGATAGCATAAGTAAATATACAGTTTAGCAATCTGCTGTAGGATTCATCTTAAGTGCTGAACACTATGCTGAGTGCTAGAAACACATTTTTAGGTAGGAACCCTATGTTTCTCACCTCCAGCTGGGACGAGCTTTGGAAATACCTAGGTTTTCCATTTCTGCACAACCTCCTTATTACTTGTGTGATATTGGAGGAGTTACTTAATTTCCCTAAGGCTGGGTGTCCTCAACTTTACAGTGGATAAATTAGTAACTACTTTACCGGCTTTGGCAAGGACTGAATTAATGAACTAGAATGCATGGCATATTTTTGCACATGGTGAGTGCAAGACAAGTAGAATCTATAAGAATCTTACAGACTAGTTTCTGTCCTACATTTTTAGCAATAAGCCAGTCTGTTTTCTACACCCCAAAATGTGGCACTCCATATGAGACACCAAAACAAGTGGGTAGGTCAAGGTAGAGGCCAAGTTCTTTGGCCTAACAGAAGCTGAGACATCATCCAGTCCAGGAGAATATTAGGAAGGATCATCATTGGCTCTTCCTTATTCTGGGAGTGTTCTTGCCTCTAGAAATTCCTCACCACTTTGGCAGGTGAGGAATAAAGGAGTCTGATTATTTTCTGTGCCTGAATAAACCAGTGCATAATCTGTTTTCACACTGCTGATAAAGATATACCTGAGACTGGGCAATTTACAAAAGAAGGAGGTTTAATGGACTTACCATTTCATATGGCTAGGGAGGCCTCACAATCATGGCAGAAGGCAAGGAGAAGCAAGTCACGTCTTACATGGATGGCAGCAAGCAAAGAGAGAGCTTGCATAGGGAAACTCCCATTTTTAAAACCATCACATCTCATGGGACTCATTCATTACCACAAGAACAGCACAGGAAAGACCTGCCCCCATGCGTTTGTCTTCCACCGGGTTGCTCCCATAACACATGGGAATTATGGGAGCTATAAGATGAGATTTGGGTAGAGACACAGTCAAAACATATTAGCCAGTATTATCAAAAAGCAGAAAGAGTCACTATGATGTAGAGAGTAATTTGTTTAAACAAACTTACTACTCTCACATCTATCTAGATCCACCTACTTACCTACCTACATATCTAAACAAAAGTTGTTTTCACCCTATAATTATAACTTCAGGAAATTATATACAGCCTATAGTGTCCGTTTTTGCTAAAAATCTTAAAATATGCATATTTTGAAATTTCTTTCAAATCTATGATCCCTCAGCATCCTCTATGCAATTAATTCTCTTTACGCTTATTTTCCCTCCCAGCCACCTCCTCTGGGAACATGTAGTGGACAGTAATTATTTCCTCATTTCTTTGTTCCTGGGGCTTCTCTCTCTCATGTGCTCATGAGCAAGTCTTTTTACCTTGAATACAAGTTGTTTTTCCTCCCACATCCAATTCTCTCTTTCTGATACATGCTGCTATGATATGTGCTTCCACAAGTGCATCTGCCACTATTACAGGGTCCACCTCCAAGCAGGTACCACCACCAATATTAATGGCTTGTCACACCTGAAATGCTGATGAGGTACTCTTTTCTCAGAGGTCCTCATTAAACAGAAACTATTCTGTTCTGTGTGTAGAAAAGAAGAGAAGGCCCCTTTCACTCTTGGGCTATCTTCTGTTGCATGGGTGTTGAGCAGAGGCTCCCCACCAAGACTCATCTTCCATAGTCTTCCATAGTACACAACTGTAGCTGCAAAGTGCCTACCCAGACAGAGACTACACGTCTTCAGCCCTCTATGTAACTAGTTTAGCAATGTGACTAGCTCTAATCAATGGCATGAGAGCAAAAGAGACGTACACCTCTTTTGGACCAAAGTTTTTTAAAAGTGAAAGTTGTTTTCCACATATTCTTTTCCTTCCCTAAAGGAAGAGCCAGGCAATGGAAAAAGCATGTGTCCCTGAATTGTCGCCAGAGACGTTCCAACAAGGAGGTAGGAACAGCTGTCTTGTAGAGGTTATATGAGCAACAAATGAACCTGTATATTTGGGTCACTAGATATTTAAGGGTTTGTTACATCTGTTTAGCCTGTTCTAAGTACATTGCTGTTGGTATCAATGCAATGGCCCTTGTATCACATTATCTTGCACTTGCTAGTTAAATCAGTTCTTCCAATGTCCAGTCACTACCTAATGCTTCTGCCAGTGCTATTATGGTTATTTAAGGCTATTGAATCTAGCCTTAAATGCCTGAGGTATCAGTATTTGGCCAGTTTTGTATATCTGGGTCCTTGGGATGAGCTTGTTCTAAAGAAGGTGCCAGATGTGTCCAAACATGTGGAACTCAGTGTAAACTGGAGACCTTATCTCAATTACAGCTACATCTATTTTACTTCCAGGCAGTTTGTCACAATCTTGACTCATGTCTAACTCTCTTAATACTAACCTTACTATCCAGCTAAGATTATTTTTTTCCATTCTTTTCCCATTTATACCCCAGAACCTTTGTTCCTATCTTTGTGAATCTCACCCTCTACACAAAATAATCAGATATTACTCAATTTACCAACTACATGAGAAATATTACTACTCAACTCCCCTAATTCTCTGAAGAAGAAACCATGTGGTTTATGCCAAGATCTTTATGTCTCTATTGAAGCTCTGGGAAAACTCCCCTCTTTTCACATCCTTTACTACCCCAATGTATACATCCAATATCCACGGATCATACTAATCAGGATCAGGTTTCTCATAAGCTAAGGAAACTTATGCATTACTTCTTTTCTATTTGTACACTTTAATATTTGAGTCATATATAATATAAGACTATACTTCAGGAAAGTTTACATGAATACTTTTGGACATGCTGTGGTAATTAGTGACAAATACCTAATTCTGAACAGAAGAGAAACCATTAATTAACTGCAGAAAATGGTACATTATGCAGAGAAAGCATATGTGTTCAAAATTTAAATGTATTTTTTAAAAATGATCACTTCAGGAGAACAATTGATTTTCATGAGCAGGGTCTCTGTTCCTTATTATTCCATCTTCCATAGGTCAGGCCTAGAAATGCTTCCTTCACTGATGCCTTTCCATATCATCTGATCCATTTCAACCTCAATCTCCTTTCTTATTCATCTATTTTTAAATATCTCTTAATAAGTTCTCTCTGTTCTGTTGCTATTGCAGCAACATATTGATGCCTTACTGAGCATTACAATCTGCTATTCTTCTCTCTTTTTATATAATTACAACTATATTTTTGGTTTTCAGCCAACTTTTTAATTCCCTTATTTGCTGTTTTTATTTCCTTTTAAAAATGGCTATTAGGTTAGATACTCTAATTTTAAAGATAGAGCCTAGGGTACAATTCAAGCATAGCTTAGTTTGAACTACTTGGAAAACCACTTGCTTTTAAGATGGGATTCAGATGATGGAGCAAAGTAAACACACAACTGACCAAGTGTATGCACGTGCACATGAATACACACTCACACCTCCCCCACAGCCATCTACATTTAGCTACAAAATCCCAAAGAAGAAAGCACTCAGACAATATTTCCTGAGTGCATTCTACATAAGTCAGACCATATGCTAGGGACTTTCACTGGACTCACTACTTTATCACCATCACCTATGCAGGTGGCCATAGCAGGGACTCTGGGAATACCAGCAAATATGTGGAGGAGTGGGGTCAGTGGAGGGAAAGGATGGAGCCAAATGGCTCACTCCCACCTTGGGTCAGGAGCAGACTGAAATCTCTAGATGTATACACTTTGGGTGTGGATCCACAGACCCTTCCCCGGATACCTCAAAGTACAGAAAAGGCATCAACTAGGCCTGAAACTCTATTTGGTTGATCTGAACTTCAGTCACATTAGATGAAGAAATGGAAAAAGACAGTTAACCTCCAACTCAGGATGCATGTCAAGTAACTCGCTCACTAAGTTCAAGCAAACGAGAGAGAACTACAGTGGTATCCTGGAAAACTCACATTATTATATGTACCTAAACTAATCACCAAGCCAGTTCATAAGAAAAATGGACTTCTTTTCCATGGTGAAGTCATCATCCTCTTTTTTGGCTTATGTATCCCTTTTGGATCTGAGCAAAGTACTGAAAGCTCCCAGTCACAAAAACAGAGGCAGAAGATAATAAAAAAGAAAAATACACCGACTTACAATTGCATGACACAGACATAAATTGTATCCCACTCCATTTATACAGACATAAACTGTATACTCACATAGTAACCCAAAGGATCCAAGGACTCCATATTAGTTACTCCTCAATAATTGTTATATCCCTCTCCCATTAATATTAGTAATATGCTTTAGATGTTCTCTGTGTCTTGAATTTGGCATTAGTATTTTTAGAATTCAGTGACTCAGAGTATTACTTTATGCCATTCTCAAGATTTTGGCATTCACATAAGGAAGAATTACAACATTTCTTATGGAAGAATAAGGCAAACATGCCATATTATGAGATTGGATTGAGTTTCAAATGACAAGTGCCAAAGGGAAAGTTCCCTTCCAGAACACGGAGCGCACGACACAGTCACTCAGGCCATTTGGGGCTGGCTTCATTCCTAAGTTATTATAACAAAATGAGACTTGAACAACTGCCTAATTTCCTTGTATGCTCCCTAATATTATTAAGGATTGAAACTGCATGAATTTTTAAAATGCCCTTGAATTCGATTTTACAGTTTATAATTCTGACATTGTTGACAACTTTTTTAGTGTGCGTTCTGCTATCCTACTGACAATATCTGGAAACATTTTTAGAAATATTTTATAACATTTTTTAGGCAAGATAAACTTGACACAGTATCTCCACACATAACATAATTCACAACCCTTGTCTCTGTACTTGGAGCATGAGAAAATAATAAAAATTAAGGTAATCTATGAATGTGATTTAAAGATAAACAATGTGGGATTTTAAAGTCAGAAAACAGTTCTATCATTCTTATTTACATTCCTATTCTTATGTACAATTCTCTCTGGCTATATATCAGATTGAATAAAAATTCTCCTTTTTTTCCTGACTCTAAATGTTATAAATAAAGCAGATTTGGAAAGAGAATAAAAGTTTACGTAAAAGGAAAAAATGTTTTTTAAACCAGAAAAGTTAACATTTCAAAGCATGTCTTTCCTTCCATGTATTTTTAAAATACATGTTTGCACTTGGAAACAAAACAAGCTTTCTCTCTTCTTTGTCCCTCTTCCTTCCTCTGCTCTCATTTCTGAAACTTGAGTCCATTTTGTAGCAGGTACCAGTATTTTCATTCTTTTTAATGCAAAAAAAATTCCATTATGTGCATATACTACATTTTATTTATTCATTCACCAGTTGATGGACATTCTGACTATTATAAATAATGTGGCATTGACATTCATCAACAAGATTTTATGAGGATATATGATAAGTTTCCTTCCTGAGAAAGGAAAGTTCTGGGTCATATGATAATTCCACCTTTAATATTTTGAGAAACACCAACCTGTCTTCCAAAGTCAATGCACATTTTACATTCTCACAAGCTATCTATGAGAGAGTTCCAATGTCTCCAAATCCTCACCAACTTTTGTTTTTGTTTTTTTTTAGCTGCACTCATCCTACTGGTTGGGAAGTGGGTTTGCACAGTGGTTTTGATTTGCATTTCCCTGATGACTAATGATGTCAAAAATCTTTTTATGTGCTTGCTGGTTATTTGTATCTTTTTGGAGAAATATCTATTCAGATTATTTGCTCATTTTAAAATTGAATTATTTGGTTTTGTATTATTTACTTCATGCTCTTCAGATATACTGGACAAGTCTCTTATCAGATAATATGCTTTGCAAATATTTTATTATATTTATTATATACTTTGCAGCTAATTCTTTGGGTTGTTTATTTCACTTTCTTTTTGGTATCCTTCAAAACATTAATTTTAATGAAGTTCAATTTATACATTTTAGCTTTTGTTTCTTAGGCATTTAGTGTCATATCTAAAAAGCCACTGGCTAATCCAAGGACGTGAAGATTTGCAACTATATTTTCTTCTCAGGATTTTATAGTTTAGCTTTTATATTCAATACTTTTTAAAATTTGAGTTTTTTTTTTATATGTGAGGTGAGGTAGGATTCCAACTTCATTCTTTTGCATATGAAAACACAGTTGTCTCAGGACCACTTGTTAAAATGACTACTTTTTCTCCATTGAATTGTCTTGGCACTGTTGTCAAAAATCAATTGAGTATAAATGTCATGGCTTATTTCTAGACTCTCAATTCTATTTCAGTGAATATGTCTATATGTCTATCTTTATCCCAGTACCATGCTATCTTGGTTATAGTAAATTCTGAAATTGGGAAGGGTGAGTCTTCCAATTCTTTTACAAGGTTATTTAGGATCATCCGGTCAATGTGTACAAAGAAGCCAGGAGGGCTTTTAACAAAGATTATAATAAATCTGTAGATTAATTTGAAGAGAGTTGTTAACTCAATCATACTATGTCTTCTGATATATGAACATTAGGTGTCATTCTATTTATTTAGTTCTTTAATTTATTTCAGCAATGTTTTATGGTTTTTGGAATATGATTTTACACTTCTTTCATTAAATGTTTTCCTAAATAGTTTAATCTTTTGGTGACATTTTAAAAGAAGTTTTCTTAAATTTATTTTCAGATTTTTCAGTGCAAATATGTAGAAATATAATTGATCTTTGTGTCTTCACCATTCAAAACCAAATCATGCCCTCACCATTCAAAACAAAAACAGTACTCCAAAGTGTTAAGTCATTCTAGCATTAACTCAAAAGTTCATGTCCAAAGTCTGTCTCTAAATAAATAAATAAAAGTAAATATTTTTAACTTTATAACTTACTCTGTCTTGGGCAGTATTTCATAGCAGTATGGAAATGGACTAATACATGGAGTATTCTAAAACTTTAAAGAGTAATTAATGCCTGTTCCACATTTCTTATACAAAAAGAACAGAAATGAAGATAATTCATTTCATGGGAGTAATATCCTGATATTAAAACCAAACAAACACAATATATAAAAACTAAGCCATAGAGCAATATGTCTTGTGAATATAGATGTAAAATTCTTAGCAAAATTTTAGCAAATAGAATTTATGAGGAGAATTATACACAAAGATCAAGGTAGTTTTATTCCAGGGATGTAATGCTGGTTCAACATTCAAATTCTGAAAATCAACAAATGTGTTCCACTTTACTAACAAATTAAAGAAAAAAGATCATGTGATCATAATAATTGATGCAGAAATAGTAGCTGACAAAATTTAACACCATTCATAAAAAGCATTCTCAGAAAAACTAGGAATAGAGAAAAACTTCCCCAACTTAAAAAATAACATCTTAAAAAAATACCTATCTATAGCTGATATCCTGCTTATAAATGGTACAGTCTTTCATAATTCCATCCAATAATTAAATCCACTTTGTAAGATGTTAAGAAAGAAATCTAGAGCCAGTATTATGCGGTAGTACTCTGCACTGGGTCATAAGACCAGATTAAGTACATCTCTTCTGAATTCCATGTTCAGTGACAACTCATTAGAAGATTGAAATTGATTACGGTGGGCTTTTTTTTTTCTTGGATAGTCAGTTGTTAATTATTTTCAAGCAAAGAACCACCCAAAGTTGTCTAGCACCCCTATAAAATGGACTTGAAATAGAAATTTGAGTTCAGAAAAATCAAATTTCAATTTCTTATAGAACGGAATGGTGAGAGACAAATCTGACACACAATAGCTCATGTAGGTTATGACGTGTAACTGAGATTCTGGCAGGTAAAACTGTAGTTTACAATCTTCCTATACTATATAACAAAGCTCTTGACCTTAGACTTTCAGGGAGGAAAACTGTTCTGCAAGTGAAAGTTTATACAATGCCCAGATTATTGTAATGACCATTCTAAATGACAATCTAACTTTAAGATCAGTGCTCAGATAACCTCTCTTTATTCATTCAACATTAATACAATAAATTCTTACTGGGGCTTTTTTATATGACCAAAACTGTTCTGTTTATGTTGGACAGAGAGAAGGAAAAAAGTAAACAAATAAATTAATTTTACAAAGCCTGTAATGAGAATAACATGGGATGACATAAAAGATTTGAGAATGTTTTGTAAATGGGTGGTCAGCAAAGATATCGCAAAAGATATATCAATATTTGAATGATAAGCAAAAGATAGCCATGCTGAAAATTCATGGTAGATTTGTAAAAATAAGACATAATATAAAGATACAGTCAGAGTTTACTAATTCATATATGTTAAACTTCAGTATGACTGTCTGAGAAAACAGTCCCTTAATATTATAGTATTAAAATAGTAGAAATTGTCTTTATTAATTTTTTTCTACTCTTTAGCTTTCAAATGAAAGATATAATGTTCCTTTATTAACACATGACAGTTACTCTAAAGGTCTTTGAATCCATATTTTTGCCTTGGTTTACATCTGTCTTTTATTTGGGAAAGCAATTTTTAATGCATTCTCAAAATTATATGACAAAGATATTTTGTCTTGTATGTATTATGCTCACAATATAACTTTATAACAAATGTTCTATAACCAAATTGTGGTTTATGCTCCTAGCTTTATTTATAGCAGAATATGATTGTTAAAAATACAATCATTGAATTGATTCTTCCAAGTACATTTTTCCTTTACCAATTTTCACGTACCAGTATAATCAGAACAACTAAAAACTTCAGCTTAAATATGAAGCTTCTTTTTCTGCTTGAGGTGGGATACATGAACCAAAGATAGTTAGAATCTTTGTGCATGTAGGCTGGACATCAGTATTTGTGATGTAGGTAATCAAAATGTTTTATTTTTAGAATTCATTGTACTTTTAAGAGGGAAAATTAGACTAAGAAATTTGGAAGCAAGGCTATTATAATTTCCATTTGGCCCTAAGTGTAAGTGACTTTTGCTACACTATCTTCTATGGAATTTTTGGAGAAACTGTTCTTGTTTATTTATATTATTTATTAATATTAATTCACCATTAATTCCAAGACATATACCCCAATTTACTTGGAACCTCTACCCTCCAAGTTTTTGATATTTGTAAAATCAAAGCTAAAATAAGCCTTTTTATATGCAAAGATCCACTGAACTAGTGCTATATTTCATGTCCATACTAAAAGTTGCACAGGAACAACCATCTCTTTGAAATGCAAATGCACATAGAGGATTTCCGGGTAAATACAGTCTTCAATTCTACTAGAAAAGTAACACCCAAATAAGTTTCTGGCAGAGAGAGTGATCCTTTACCTTCAATACCCAGAAAAACTCACCTGATCGCAAAGAATGCTACCATTTCTAGTGCCAACTTTATCACAGTCACAGGATTTGCAAACATCTATGGCTGAAGGATCTGCACCAACTTGTCGGAAAAAGTAATCCTTGCACAGCTCACAGTTCCTTCCTGCATCAGAGAAAGGTTATGCATTATGACTTCTAATTCATTAAAATCAGCTGCATAATTCAAAATTAAAGACTGTATTCCTCTGAGAGAATTCTATAATTTTTGGGATGTCCATTTTAATGTACCTTTCATCTCTACCTGCCAATTTAGTGATCCAGAGCATATGAAACAATGAACCTGTTACAAACTGTGCTTTACTTCATTAAACTCCCATCTGTTATATAATACCACACTTCTAAAAGCTGTGCTTTGTAGGGGCCCATACATGTGAAAATAGTTTGTTTTTAAACTTAAAACTTCACATCTAGGGTCAGGCACTTCATCTAAATTCAATACAGTATGAGAAATTTCTACAGTGTGGTAGATGATACTTATATAATAAGAAGCCTATAGGTATGTAGTATTGGAATTATTTTTCTAGAACTAAATCATGTAAAATGGGAGACTTCTCTTAATATAATTTATTATTCTGTAGTTAATACAATTAAAAACAAATGATTCTGTTAGTGGCCATTAGTTTTCATTTCAAAGATCAAATAGAAATTCATTGTATTTAGATATTCCAAGTACTTTTCATATTAAATACTAAAATAGCCTGACAGATATATCAGATAATTCCTATAGTTTATAAGTGGAAAATTTCCCTTGCTATATTATGTAACAAACAACCTAAACTACACATGTTTCTGAACAGTCGTATATAAGATAATTGAAATAAAGTGAAATAAAACTCAAGTATATCAATTTCCCCTTTAAACATGATGTATTTTGCTCAAAAATTGTTGAAATTGGTCCAATATTAGAAGACTATAGATATAATCAAGTGAAAACTCATATTCTGATAGATTGGCTATTGGGCTACTTAAAAATGAGATTGATTTATAATATTTCTAGACTGTTTCCACTTACATATGCTGTTGACTCCCAAATCTGTATCTTCAATCTAGAGAAACCTCTCTTTTATGTATCAATGAGTAAATATTTATTGGGTGATGATCATGTATCAAATACTGTGCTAAGTGCTGTGTAATATAGTAGTGAACTAAATATACAATACTCGTTGCATCTCTTTCACAAAGCTCTCTTACAGTCTAGAAGGTAAGGGAAATCTTAACTAAATAATACCAGGAATAAATACACATTTATAAACTGTGATAAGCATTGTTGTCACTAATATGTTTAAATGATTCTGATCTTTTCTGAAGTATCATGAGAGGATTCCCTTGAAGAAAAGAGCTTCAGAACTGTGTTTCTAACTGGCCCCAGGAGTTCCCCTATGTCTCCTGGAAACCCAGAGCGAACATATCCACCACAGAACTTGCCATCTTCTCCCTCATCTCAATCCCCCTGTATTTTCTATCTCAATGGCTGTCACCAACGTTGAACCTACTGCTCAAGCTGTAATGTAATGTCAGGTATCAGTCTTGGCTCTCCTTTCCTCCCTTGCCTACACTGTGCTCACAAAACACTCACTTTTTGATCCGAAACATCACTTTGTTCCATTTCCCTCTATCCACACCATCTGAAATGTATTCTGACATTATTTCTGACCTGGACTATTGCAGCACCCCACTAACTGGTTTTCCCAAACCACTCTAATCTTCTCCAGTTTTTCACTTTATAACGAAATGTATCTTATAAAAACAAGTAACTGATCATATCTCTTTCCTGATAAAACCCTTAAGTGTCATCTCATTGACCTTAGATAGAAGCCAAATGCTTTATCATGGCTCCAGAGCCCTCTCTGATCTTGCCTTGTCTTCCTTCCTAATATCTCTTCTTGCTACCAGCCATTTGCCCATCTTTCATTTTTTCAAAGGTGCCATGTTCCTCTCTCTTCTAGGCCACTGCACAAAATATTTTCCTAATTGTAAGCCTTAGTTCACCATCTTAATGCTCCTCTCTCTCACTCCTTCAACTGGTGAACTCCTACTGTATTCGCCCTGTCTTAGCAATCATCAGACAACTTTGTAATTGCTTCTTTCAATAGTCTGTCTTTCCCACTATACAATAACCCAAAAACAGAAAAAAAATCATTGTCTTATGCATCTTCATGTCCCAGCACCTACCCAAGATCTTGTGATATTAAAGTCATCAATAATCATTAAATAAATGCATTCATGCTTAGGAGTATCACTTTGAAACCCATCAGATATGTGCTATTCAGGTGTCGGCCATTTCTATTTTTAATAAACTTGCCCTTCAAAAGGATGGTAATTTTCAATGACTAGTCGAATGCTTGTAGTTTTAGAACAGGACTTTAATTATCATCATCTTCATTTAATTAGCAATTCTAAAAAGAATATTATCAGATTACCAGTGTCCATGCCAAATCTGAATGAATGTAATCTCCACATGAGAATCCAGACATAAAGGACAATAAAGGGGACACAGGGAAACTTAAGGTTATATGTTCAAACTTAGCATTCTTGAGTTATTCTAAATATGTTTGTGGTTTAGTCAAATGGTGTAAATCCTTTAAAAAATTTTTTTTTCTGAAAAGATGTAGTTTAAGACTAGAGTGCTGCTTGTGAAAACTGTCGAGTGACTTGGAAATAGGAAGATTCGGTGAATCAGCTTTGGTTTTCAAACTTAACAGTATGAAAACACATTCTTAAGATAGCAATAACATAATTCAAAATAATTTGCATTGTAAATAGAAGCACACAGATCTCCAAGACCAAGTCAGCAATTTATTTGCTACTTACCTGTAGTGTTATGCTCACAATCATCACAAACTCCTCCTCCCCCTCTGAAGTGCTCAAAAGGAAATGGGTCCACAGAGATGTTGTAATGGCAGCTTTTGGAATGACTGTTGCATTGACAAGGTTTACAATTGAAAGCGTGAACTTGATCACCTTGGCGGAAAGGCTTGTCGTTATAAAGAGGCAAGCAGCGATCACACTGGAACAAAAAGTATCAGAACAATGAAGAAATATAAAGCTGTGATTTTCTTTCATATTATTGATATGCTAGGCACTTTCACGAGATATAAAGCACATATGAGTGAGTTTAAAGTCAGCAATGATTATATTTGATAAATATTTTTTAAGTCAGAAATAGCGTATTTATGGGCACGGTAGGATGGAATTGTAAAAATGACCATGCAAGCTTAAGCCATGAAAAATGATCTTTTTTTTCCTTAATTTTTAAATTTTTGTGGGTACATAGTGGGTTTATGTATTTACGGGCTACATGGAATGTTTTGATAAAGCCAAACAATGTGTAATAATCACATCTTAGAAAATAAGATATCTATCCTCTCAATCGTTTATCCTCTGTGTTACAAACATGCAAAATGATCTGAATAATCAACAGGAAAGGTGATGATAGTTCTAAGACTTTTAAAACTTCAAAACGTCAAAAACTCCCCACTGCCAATTATAAATGTAAAGAAATGAACCAGTAAAAACAAACATGTATTTAGCACTCTGTAACTGAAAACATTACAAACTTGGAGAAGTTGTTTTACTCCTCTGTAAAAATACTCACTAAAAGTACTTTGAACAGCGTGTGCCCTCATCTCACTGATAGCTTACTATGCTGAACACCGCATCTTTTCTATGCCTTGGTGAATTGCCATGCTCCTTTCTAAGTTCGAATCAGCTTCCAACATTTTGACTATCGTACTTTTAGTGTTGTGAAGTACCTGTGAGAATTTCTCTAATGTGAAGTGTTTGCAGTGTCACTTCCTCAAGGACATCTTCACCCTATTTGTGGCAAGCCCTTTCGTCATTTATGTTAAGTTCACCTTCACTAAGTAGCTCCGGCTGCATATCCAGAATCTCTCAAACAGCAGTAGTGACTATTTCTTCTATGACTCTACTTAGGTTCAACTGCAATTTTACTTCAAGTATTTTCTTTCTTTGCAGTGCTTTCATCTTCGCTGCCTAATTCCTCTTCTTTTTTGAATATCTGTGTTTGTAAAGTGTCACTTGGATTTATCACTCATAAGGAGGCAATACAACCACATGCTTCTCTATGAATAAACTGAATAATAAATGTGTAGTGCACAATCACCAACTGATTTTGAAAAAGGAAACGTGATTGGTCACTGACCACAATGTGCATCTGTTATTTTATGTGGTGATTTGTGGACTGCAGAGCCAGCAGCAATGTTCTGTAATTAGTCACAGTAATATTCCATGCTACCTGACACTTAAACTATGTTGTTGGAGGACTGGCAGCATTGAACTAAATGATGGTAACTGATATTCATGCCTATCAGAATTGGATAAGGAGATGACTGCCTATATAACTGTAAGAAAAAGTTTACTCGAATTACATAATAAGTCTAGTATGTACTGAAACAAATCAACAAAACCTGGATATATGTTTTATAATTATTTTAACTTCCTAATATAAATAGAATTTGTGGTCAAAGCAAAATTTTTTTCTATAAGTAACAATTCACCTGAACTGAGTTTAGTACAACTATAGACATAATAAAAAGTGTTATTTATAAAGACAGGAAGTAGAAAATTAAAAGCACTGATAATTTGACTAGCAAATAAGTCAAAATGTCAACACGAGACAATTTCTTTCAGATTTGCATATGTACATTTTTTCTTCCCAAAATTATGAATATACATCTGTATTGTTATTAAACATCATGTATTTTGCATTACTAGTTTTGCATTATTAAACATTATTTATTTTGCTGCATTATTTCCTATATTTTTCATAAAATAACATTCAGCCATTCTGCAGTTATTATACATTTAGTTTTTTTTCAGTTTTATTTTGGGAATGGGAGTGGATACAGCTAAGCGTTACCTTAAGAAAATTATGAGATGAAATTACATTATCAAAGAATGTAGATGTTTTAAATATTTTGTTAAATATGATCAAATTACTTCTAGAAAAATTAAACTCATAGTCACACCAGCAATATCTGAGAATGTCCATTTTCTTGTGTTCTGCCAATATTAGAACTATGACTGTTATATCTTCATTATTTTGATTTTAGAAAATATGTCAATTACTGCTTTAGTATGTATGTCTTTGGTTACTGGTAAAGCCAATAAAACTTCACCTAGTTCTTATTTAGATACAGTACTTTTTGAGAAACTTGTTCATTTTTCTTTAGCATATTCTTTTTAAATTGATTTTAAATATTTTATCACATATTAGAATTTTCCTTTGTCTGTAAAACAGTGAATATTTAGTTCATAATTTTAAATATACATTTATATTTATTTTCTTCCCCGACTTTACTGGCCAGAATTTTCAGCATAATAGTTAATTGATATAGTATAGTAGTGGTGATAGGTATAATTATCTTTTTTCTCATTTTCATGAATATGTTTATAATGTTACAGCTTTTACAGTATTGACTATTGATTTTATATAGACAATTTTTATCATTTTAAAGAAGAAACTGCTTCTTCAAAACAACCAATATGGATTTATGTTAAAAAATAAAAAAATATATTTTCAGTTTTATTAAATATTCTAATTTAATTGTTTGACCTATTGCATTGATAAATTATATAATAGCTTAGTAGGCTAATTGGAGTCCGTGCCTGCATTTTTGAACAAACCCAACGTCATTAATAGTAAATAATGCCAAGTAAAAGAAATGTAGAAGTTTTACATTTGTAATATAAATAAAATTTCTCCAGGTTTTTATAAAGGCTTTTATTAAAATAAATAAACCTTAGAATTATAATAGGTAATTATATGTATTTGTATTTATAAAGTTAATTTTAATATCTGAATGATCAGAAAATTCTCATTTTGCAGATACACTAAAACTTATTACATTTTGTCAAATTATATTTCATGTAAAGTACAACCAATTCAAGATAAGAGTTAAAATAAGTAAACACCAATATTTCTGAAAATCATTTTTCTCACACTCCATTTGCTGTGAAGTACTTAATGTGACTTCCCTAAGTGCCCAGCGTATGCCAGAGCTATGTGTTGAATTATGAATCAGGAGAGTCAAACCATGTAAAGTAATGTCTCCCTGTCTATCCATAATAATGGTCCTTTTCTCTTTGTTTTATATTAACATTGTTAAAAACTATTTTCACATTGAGATAACAAAGGTTATTCCATTGTTCTATTTTAATATGGAATTGTGATAAATATTTAGTATTTTAGAACAGTTTGACATATTTCATAATCATTACTGGAACATACTCTAGTCAAAAGCATATTTTTGCCAGTATTTACTTTTCCCCACTAGTTCAATTCCTTCCTTTAACAATCTTAAAGGGAGAAGATATAAAATAAGAATTTAGTTGCCCAGCGTGTTGCTGTTTAATGGTATTCCAAAAATTTTAGCATAAAAACAAAGTCAGTTTTTTCTATTTAGCTTGGTAGAAAAAGACAAAAAGGAGAAAAAATATTAAGAATGTAAATAATTAGGCCACAATGTTTATATCAACTAGCACTACATTTTAATAATTGGTAAAAAAAAAAAAAAAAAACAAACACCCATTTAGTCATTTTACAATGGTCAAGTTAAATTCAATGGTCAATCAAAATATCACTGTAATATTCTTTTTGGAGTGATGAAGATTCTTTTTTCCCCACAGTCATTTCTAACCATTTAGGTTAAGATAGTTTTCTGTCTTCTCATCTCTCAGAGTCCTGTATTAATACCTCAGTCTTGTTCCTGACACTCCCCTTAAATTATTGGCTGGCGTATAGGTATCTTCCAGAAAACCCAAGTTACTGACTTTATATTCTCTGTGTCATCCATGCATTAGGAGCATGACAGACAATTGCTAAGCTGTTAACTGACAATTCACAATTGACAATGATATTGATGTCCAGAGAAAGTTGTTCTTGAGGGAATTTAGAGAGGAACTGTTCACAATGGAAACAGTTCACAAACAAGGTGACATTTATGTAAAGTCTTCAGAATTGACTGTTATGAGATGATTTGCAATAAAAACCCCTTACAAATATAAAATGAAATTCACCTCATAAAAGAAGAATATGTGGCAACCACTAAAATATTGTCAACTATGGGTCTTTAGCCAAACAAATTTAAAGTGGGGAAATTGACCTCTTTATGTTTCCCTCACCAGCAATACCCATATGCATATCAAATTTATTTCATAAAATCAAAAGTTAGAGATTTATAGGCTGAGAGTCAACCAATCTAGTTCAATTATTGGTGCTGCTGTTTACTAACTGCAAAAAGGCCACTGTGAAAAGTAACATCAAATGCACACTCTCATTTTGTGAGTATATTCTTATGAGAGTATACTCTGACCACTATACTAAGCATTTAAAATGGGTTGTTTCATTAAATCCTCTAGGCCTGGGTGAAACAGTATCCACATCTAATTTCCGTTTCTTGACTTGCTAGCCCTGTGTTCTAGTGCAACTGTCTGTACCTCTCTAATCCTTATTTTTCTCACTTGTAACATGGGAGTAATAACACTTCTCTCATAAGGTTGCTGTAAAGACCAATCAATTATCAAAGCACTTGTCACACAGTTGGCCCTCAGCAAACTTGCCTATGACTTTGACTGTTATTGGATTCACAACTGAGGATTAAAGAGGTTAAATAACATGAGCAATGACAATGGACAGTTAGTCCTAGAGTCCTCTTCACATCTATGAATCTGTTTCTTCATCTCCAAAATGAAGATAACTTAATGGAATGTCTTACCTGTATTTGACTCAAAATAATCTTAGGATAAGTGGTAATATATAAATAATGCTCAAAACGAAGCCTGGAAAATATTACATGCTCAATCTTGAAATTCAGAAGATGGAGCAGGGGTAAAAATCCAACAGAGTTGTTGATCTCAAGTTTGAATAGCACCAGCAGTATATGACTATCACTATGCTATATACAGTCTAAAACCATTGAGAGGTGATTCTGTGATCATAAATGCATTGGTCTATGATCGGCTTTGGAGGAGGTAGCCTACAGAGTGGCAAGAAGCAATGTATAACCAAAATTTATTTCTGGTTAATTTGATCATCTGTAGTTATCACTATAGAGGCGTTCCTATCTATCGACAATACTTCCCAGGAGTCATCAGACATAACTATTACTTCTTCTAGTAGCCCTGTGTGGGGAAAATATGTTCTAATTGGATAAAGGGAAGAATAGATGAAAATTTGCTTTCTGACTTCTTGGATTTGAAGGAGAGAAATTAGCTCATTAAGCTGTCTTCCCCAGTTCAATTAGTCATGCACTTAACCTCATTTCCAATATTTAAAAAACCCTACTCCATTGTAAAATTTTTGCCAAAGGCAAAATTTTGCTATAACACAATGCCCTGAGCCTATTTTTCTCTTGACTTCAAAACATTCTCATTGAAGAATTTGTTTATTCTATGGTGGTTTTTATTATTCAAGTTGTGCTTTCTTAAATATAAGTTGGTGGAAGTGATGAGATGGAAACTGTGGGCCTGTCACACTGATTTCAGATGCAGTTTGCCTTTTGCAAAACAACCACTGGCTGTTTAAGTTTGGGATATTGCCTACATGAGTTAGTGGAGCAAACCCAGCAAAAGCATTCCTTTGCTATTTCTCGGAAGACATTTTTGCTTTTGGATTATAATATTTAAAAAGCCTAATTTCAGATTTTATACTTATTGTCAGCCCAAAGCTATTATCAAAAAGTCTAATTGTAAATAAGACTGGACTAAATGCTGTATGAATGCTCCAAAGATGATAATGTCTTTATTCACGGATGCCTTAATGTTTAATGCCAAAGACAAATTTTACCACTGACCCAACGGAGTGGTTTTGGTCCTGCCAAACTACTCATTATTGAAAATGATCGGCCTTTCTTTTGTGGAGAATGAAAACCCGACAGAAATATGGGTAATGTGTTCTGTTTTCCTAAAGAAAACAAGCATAACTGTTATTTTTTGATTCTGAAATTAATATTTTGAAGATTATGATAATACCAGCCTGACAAAAATTTATAGAAAGGACCAGTGCAGAACACTGCTTGTGCGAGAGGAATTTATCCATTCCTTTTAAGAGGAGCAATATATGTATACATTCCATAGGACCCAGAAATTCCACTGAGAATTTAGGAAAATACATTTTTAAAGCAACTCAAAAAAGATTTTTTTAAATAATGGGATATTGATAATAGTGAAGAAAAGAAAACAAGTTAAATGCCCAAAAGTAGAGAGTGGTTTAAGATGTCCTAATTCTTAAAAAAAAAAAAAGCAAAAAAAAAAGCTAATATTTATAAATATAAATATGGAAGAATATTCATAATACAATTTGAATTTAAAATCAAGTTAAAAATAACATATAAGGAGAGAGATCCAAGAGGGCTGATTACTGGCAGCTCAGGATTATAGCTCCCAGTGACAGTGCAGAGAATGAGAGACTGCCACACTTTCAGACGAATTTTTGTTGCTTTTGAACTGGGAGATTCCCAGCAGAGGAGCCCCACAGGTTGCCAGTGCGACTATTGTGACCGGTGTGGTGGTTTTGCCAGCACCTTGGCACGGCGGTTCTTGGTGCAGAGTCAGAAAAGCACCATCAATCTTAACACCGCTGTTTTGGCCGGTGCAGTGGGTTGCTCAGATTCTGGCGCTGGGAATCAACAAGTTGGGCGTCCACTCAGAAACCTGATTGGAAAATCGGTAATTACAAAGACGACAGATGGATAAATTTATAACGAAGGGAAGAAACCAGCCTAAAAAGGCTGAGAATACCCAAAATCAGAATGCCTCTTCCTCTACAGGGGATCACAGTTCCTCATCAGCAACGGAACAAGGCCTGATGGAGAACGAATGTGTTCCATTAACAGAAGTAGGCTTCAAAAGGTGGTTAAGAAACTTCTGTGAGTTAAAAGAACTTGTTCTAACCCAATGCAAAGAAACTAAGAACTTTGAAAAAAGGTTTGATGAAATGCTAACGAGAATAGACAATTTAGAGAGGAATATAAGTGAATTAATGGAGCTGAAAAACAACATGAGCACTTTGCGAAGTATGCACAAGTTTTAACAGCCAAATTGATCAAGCAGAAGAAAGGGTATCAGAAGTCGAAGACCAACTTAATGAAATAAAACGAGAAGACAAGATTAGAGAAAAAAGGATAAAAAGGAATGAGCAAAGTCTCCAAGAAATATGGGACTATGTGAAAAGACCTAATCTACGTTTGATAGTTGTACCTGAATGTGACGAAGAGAATGAATCCAAGCTAAAAAATACTCTTCAGGATATCATTCAGGAAAATTTTCCCAACCTAGCAAGGCAGGACAATATTCAACTCCAGGTAATACAGGGAACACCACAAAGATACTTCTCAAGAAGACCAACCACAAGACACATAATCGTCAGATTCACCACGGTTGAATTGAAGGAGAAAATACTAAGGTCAGCCAGAGAGAAAGGTCAGATTACCCACAAAGGGAAGACTATCAGACTCACAGTAGATCTCTCAGCTGAAACCCTACAAGCCAGAAGAGAGTGGGGGCCAATATTCAACATCCTTAAAGAAAAGAACTTTCAACCCAGAATTTCATATCCAGCTGAACTAAGCTTCATAAGCGAAGGAAAAATAAAATCTTTTGTGAACAAGCAAGTACTCAGAGATTTCATCACCACCAGGCCTGCTTTACAAGAGCTTCTGAAAGAACCACTACATATAGAAAGGAACAACCAGTATCAGCCTTTCCAAAAATATACCAAAAAGTAAAGAGCATCAACATAATGAAGAATTTGCATCAACGAATGGGCAAAACATCCAGCTAACATCAAATGACAGTGTTAAACTCACATATGTTATTATTAATCCTAAATTTAAATCAACTAAATCCCCCAATCAAAAGACACAACCAAAACCAATTGGTAGGCTGCATCCAGATTCATCTCACATGCAAGGATACACAAAGACTCAAAACAAAGGGATGGAGAAAGATTTATCAACCAAATGGAGAGCAAAAATAAATAAATAAATAAAAAGCAGGATTTGCAATTCTCACCTCTGATAAAATAGCCTTTAAAGCAGCAAAGATCAAAAGAGGCAAAGAAGGACATTACATAACAGTAAAAGGATCAATGCAACAAAAAGAGCTAAGGATCCTAAATATATATGCACCCAGTACAGGAACACCCAGATACAGAAGACTTATAAAGAGACTTAGACTCCCACACAATAATAGTGGAAGACTTCAACATTAGACAGATCAATGAGATAGAAAATTAACAAGGATATCCAGGACTTGAATTAAGATCTAGAACAAGTAAACTTAAACATTTATAGAACTCTCCACTTTAAATACACAAAATATACACTCTTATCAGCACCACCTCACACCTACTTACAGGTTTAAATGAAATAATGGCTGACTGCTTGTTTGTTATTTTCTTCCCTCATTTTTTCCTGTCTCCATTATTAAGCACAATTATTGGTATACAAGAGGTTTTCAATACCCATTTTAGACTGCATTCTAGCCTGGGCAATAAAGCAACACTTTCGTTCTCTCTCCCTTTTCCTCTTCCCCTTTCATCCTCTCCTTCATTCTTTTTTCTTTTTTTCAAAAAAAAAAAAAAAGAAAAAAAAAGAAAAAATAGTAACAAGGTAATAACAAACACTCGTAAAATGTTCACCTAAAGACCACTCATTTAATCTTTATGACCAGAGGATATGGTGGATATGGGGATATGGTGATATCCTCTTCATTGTTCAGGTGAGAATCTGGAGGCAGGTGTGGAATTGACACAAAACTGGGAAGTAGCAAAGGTCAGATTCAAAAACAGGGTAGTACAGCTCCAAAGTCCATTGCTGAACCATTATACTGATAGCAACTCCCTATCCCAAGTGTGGCATAAGTGTTTGTAGAGCAGACATAAGAGACATGGAGGAGCTGAGGGTTAGGGGAAGGCTTGCTCCCCATTCCCCTTTTCCTCCTTGAGCCTGCCCTCCCCGCAACAACTGCTGAGGCTCTGCTCCTTTGCTGGATAAGCCCTAGAAGAGGGGGAATGACTCACTGGATTAATACATTTGGGAAGTACTATGCCCCCTTCCTCTTAGGCATTGAGCTTCCTGCAGGCAGCATCTATTCTGCATGACTCCACCCTAAGCCAGCTTGCCTGAGGTGAGCGTGGCTGTGACCAGGTGGGACAGTCCTCTCCACTCTGGCTTTAGCAGGTCCATTTGGCTCTCAGACTAAGCTAAGGTCTCCACTTAGCCTTTATCAGAAATGAAAGTGTAGGCCAGGCACGGTGGTGCATGTCTGTAATCCTAGCATTTTGGGAAGCCAAGGTGGGAAGATTGCTTGAGCTCAGGAGTTCGAGACCAGCCAGGACAATATACTGAGACCCCTGAGGGAGGGAGGGAGGGAGGGAGAAGAGAGAGAGAGGGAGGGAGGTGGGGGGCGGGGAGAGGTGTGGGAAGGACGGACAGGCACACTCCACACCCATTAGGATCTTAAGGGAGCCCTGAGTGGTCTGGGAGGAGAACTGGGGTTCAGTGCCAGGTCCCTCTGACTCAGACACCCCAAGAAAAAAAATAACATATAGAGTATAATCCTCTATTCTAGATAAAGGTGGATTTATCCATTGACATAAATATACAACTCTAAAAAGATACAGATGAGATGTGTTTATTTATAATAACAATAATATAAGGTCTGAAAGTATATAAACTAAGTGTATTAGCTGGGGTTATCTATGGGTGGTAGGTTTACAGATAAAGTTTACAACTGTTTTTTCCACAGTGTACATTTATTACTAATGTATTAAAAATTGAGTGCAAATAAAATGTAACTGCATGGATGGTTACAAGATAATTATATAACCTTTGCATGAACATTTCACTAAGAACAGCTAAGAAAATTAGTATGTTCCAGTTTTAAATTACACACAGATGAGCAAACAACCGCAGGAAAAAAAATGATTATCTTTTCAAGTACTATGCAGGCTAAAAGGTTTTTGAGCCACCAGTAAACAGAGTATGATTTGTAAAAGATACACATTTTTTTCAAAACAATGGGATTAATATACAGAAACAAACAAAGATTTTGAGAGATGATGCCTAAATTTGGTTTAAAATTTGATTTAAAACATTACACAACTGCCGGGCGCAGTGGCTCAAGTCTGTAATCCCAGCACTTTGGGAGGCCGAGGCGGGTGGATCACGAGGTCAAGAGATCGAGACCATCCTGGTCAACGTGGTGAAACCCTGTCTCTACTAAAAATACAAAAAATGAGCTGGACATGGTGGCGTGTGCCTGTAATCCCAGCTACTCAGGAGGCTGAGGCAGGAGAATTGCCTGAACCCAGGAGGTGGAGGTTGCGGTGAGCCGAGATCGCTCCATTGCACTCCAGCCTGGGTAACAAGAGCGAAACTCCATCTCAGACAAAAAAAAAAAAAAACAACATTACACAACTAAATGACACACCAGCACCTATGTGGGTCTTTGATCCTAAAGATGATACTGTTTCTATTATCATTTTGGGTAGGTTACAAAGACAAATAGAAGGAATACTTTTGAGTCTACTCTTTGATTATTAAGTTTCATGAAGTATTAAATTCTTGGTCCTGTAATTGTTTAACAACTCCTTCCAGATAATACAAGGAGAACCATGACAAAATGGAAGAAATAATAATTGGTAAATACTTAGAAGTAAATTTTTGAATTCTTATAATTTTCATCTATCTTTTCTACCAGTGATTTTCAAGATTGATTTAAAATCAAGAACTGTATCTTATATTTTATGTAGCTCCTGAAGCAAATGGTTTTCTATTTCATGATTTCCCAATCTCCAGTTGATCATCTGTCACTTTCAATTATGTTTTGTGTTCTTCTATAACAACTGGATTCCCTTGATACGTCCCTGAATGCTCAAATTATAAGATTAGACAATGGCTATATGATTGAGATGGAACCATTTGCATGAGAGGCCTTGGATTCTTATTTGTTAATTTTCAATACTGTATATTGTTAGGTATTTGATTTCTCCTTTGACATGTCTGTCCTTCTTTTATTCCTTCTTCCTCTTTTTTATAGATTGTTCAGGGCACTAAACAAAAAAGACACCTGGGTACGCACCACCCTCCCTTAAGAGAATAGAAGGAGGATTTTAAAGTTTGTTCAAGATTGTAGATAATAGATGAGATAAAGCAAGTCTATTTTATTGCAACCATAGTAATTTAACCCTATTGACATTCCAGGAAATATGGCCTGGAATAGAGACCACATTTGTACAAGATAACCTGCATTATTTTACAAAGGAATTCAACTAAGTAAAACTGGATTTATTACATTAATATGTTGTTTACATGCAACTCTCCAAAATAATATATATTACACATATATGGATGCACATACTAGCATTATTGATGTTTTTCAATATTTAAGATTCCTCTAAACTTAGTCAACTGATATAAAAGGTATTTGATTATTTAAATATAAGGTATTTTATATTGGAAATTTTCTCTAGTATTAGACTTGACTACTACATTAATAAATTAAAAAACCCTTTCTTAAGTATTGCTGCATTTAAATTTTTCTTTAAGATTTAAAATGTCTATGCTATTATTATTCAAGTAATGCCTAGTCTAACTTTATGGGCAAAGTGAAATGGAAGATTGGAAAAATGTCCAATGAAATGAATTGTAATAATGTGAAATGAAACCTATTTGGAAAAATATAAACTGTAGGCAGGATTGTTCAAATAATTATTCAGTCTACACATTGTCTATATATAAATATAACTGATAACTTATTTTTAAGCAGAATTTTCTTACTGTATGCCTTGAGAATATAGATCTTTCTAATAATGTCCAGTGGTTGATTGAGATGATATACTGGGTAAAGAGAACTCTGGCAAACAAGCCTTTCGTGGTATGGTGGTAAGATGAGAGGGGAGGAGAAGTGTTCCATGGCAGTGGTTCCCAATGTTTTTGGCACCAACAATTGGTTTTGTGGAAGACAATCTTTCCACAAACTGGGGTGTGAGGTCAGGGCATGGGGAATGGCTGCAAGATGAAGCTATTCCACATCAGAGCATCAGGAATTCTCATAAGGAGTACACAGCCTAGATTTCTCACATGAACAGTTCACAATGGGGTTTGTGCTCCTATGAGAATTTAATGTCATTGCTGATATATATTTGTTAATCTAAAAATATGTTCTTTCTTTCTTGTTTCTCATTGATAGTACTGCTACAAATACAAGTCCATGTATCTTAGTTGCTTTCTCTTTGCATTTCAAAGGCACTACTCTGCTGTCTTCTGGCTTTCATTATGGCTTTTGAGAAATAGTAGTATCTTATAAATTTATTTCTTACACTTTGTATTTTTCTCTCTAGCTGCTTTTAGGATGCTGCTCAGTCTTTGGTGATTATCAGATTTCTGACTTTCTGGCTGCTTGGTCTTTGGTGATTATCAGATTTAAATTATGCCTATATATGTATTTATTTTTCTTAGCCTACATGGGATTCATGTAGAAGAATCACATCATTCCTCAACTGTAGATAATTCTTTACTCTTATCCCTTCAAATATTATCTTTGACTATATTTATATTTTTATCTCCATTTGCTTCTTCTGTAAGGCTGTCTTAATTCATCTGCATACTCATAACCTCCTTTTCATGTTTTCATCTTGTATTTTAAATGCATTTATGCATATACCTATCTCAGAACTAGTACAAATATTTTTCAAAGATTAATAATATCATCACATCAGAGGGAAAATAAAATTCTTGACCTTGACTTACTAAACATACATCAAATGTAGGTCCTACAATATGAACTGTCTGAATGCTAGTTATATAAAAATGAATCAATTCACTAGCTTTACAAAAATTAAAATATAAATGAAATATATTTATAGTAAAATCCGTGAACAAGCCGAGAAAAAATAAGCAGTGGTAAAGCCTGATGTATAATATAAATATGACACAAATTAGTCACGATGATTCATACTTTTGGACCTTGGTGCTCAAAAGGAACATACTTTCAAAAAACAACAGAAATATTCATTTATATAATAAGCATTTTGGAGTGTGATGTTGGCACCATTCAAATTATTGAGTGGTAGGAAGGCTTATTATACAAAATGTTTCAAGCCAGCTGTGCTATTTATAATGCTAACAAAAATTTATACTGATAGTTTGATTGTAGTTAATTCATAAGACCTATGATTAATGTTATAAAAGGGTCATAAGTTAGAGCCAAAGAATAAGAAGTGTTCATGGTTACTAATAAATTGCTCTGTGAAGGCTTGGCTACCCTCGCAGGTAATGATGTCACAAAATGATGAAAGAATAGCTAAGTAGCCAATGAAGTGCCAATGCTTGGCTGAGACACTGATCATTGCATCACTCTTGGCCAGAGCCCCGAAAGGTAAATGTCGCTATTAAAGGAAAAAGACAACTCATAAGGATGCAAGCTTCAACTGGTAACGCTTTTCTTAAAACTAGTTTCTATCAACACTTGAACTCTTAGATCAAGTAAAGAAAGTACTAGATAAGAAAAAGAAGTAATAGATATGTTATAGCTTTGCAAATATGTTAGCTGACAGGCAAACCCGGGCTTCTAATTCCTAGCTTGATATTCTGTACCTATGAGTTTAATATATACATTTTGATAGTTCTGATTAAGCAGGCCAGAGATACTATTTTGCAGTACAGTTAACAGCACAAGTAATTAGAGAATCATCTAAAAAGAGGGCTGAGGTGTGATTAAAAAGCCTATGTACCAAAATAATGCATACCAAATAACTCTATGCTATGAAATTTTAGAACAGGCAAAAATAATCATATTGATAGAAAGAAGAGCGGTTGTTTCCTGGGATTGGGGGTTTGGGGACAGCACCAACTACAAAGAAGCATAAGAGAATATTTGCGAGAGAGAAACATTCCATATTTTGACAGGGATGGTGATTAAACAGAGTACACATATGCCAAAACTCATCAAACTATGTATTTTATATATATATATTTTTTACTGCACTTTAGGTTCTAAACAAAAAAGAAAAAAGAAAGAAAACTACAGGCCAATATCCATGAAGAACATATATGCAAAAATCTTCAATAAAATACTGGCAAACTGATTGCAACAGCACATCAAAAAGCTTATCCATCATGATCAAGTAGGCTTCATCCTGGGGATGCAAGGCTGGTTCAACATATGCGAGTCTATAAATGTAATCCACCATATAAACAGAACCAAAGACAAAAACCACATGATTATCTCAATAGATGCGGAGAACGCCTTTGACAAAATTCAACAGCCCTTTATGCCTAAAACTCTCGATAAGCTAGGCATTGATGGATCATATCTCAAAATATTAAAAGCTATTTATGACAAACCTACAGCCAATATCATACTGAATGGGCAAACTGGAAGCATTCCCTTTGCCAGTATTTTACTGAAGATTTTTGCATCTATGTTCATCATGGATATTGGCTTGGCTTGTAGTTTTCTTCTTCTTCTTTTTTTTTTTTTTTTTTTTTTTGTTTAGTTTCTGCTGGGTATTAGTATCAGGATGATATTGGACTCATAAAATGATTTGGGAAGGATTCCCTCTTTTTGTATTATTTGGAATAGTTTCAAAAGGAGTGGTACCAGCTCCTCTTTGTACATCTGGTAGAATTCAGCTGTGAACCTGTCTGGACCTGGACTTTTTTTGGTTGGTAGGCTATTAATTGCTACCTCAACTTCAGCCCTTGTTATTGGTCTGTTCAAGGTTTCAACTTCTTCCTGGTTTAGTCTTGGGAGTGTGCAAGTGTCCAGGAATTTATCTATTTCTTCCAGGTTTACTGTTTTTGTGCATAGAGTTGTTTGCAGTAATCTCTGATGGTAGTTTGTATTTCTGTGGAATTGGTGGTGATATCCCCTTTATCGTTTTTTATTGCATCTATTTGATTCTTTGCTTTTTTCTTTTTTATTGATCTGGCTAGTGGTCTGTTTATTTTGCTTACCTTTTCAAAAAACCAGCTCCTGGATGTATTGATTTTTTGAAGTTTTTTTTTTTTTTTTTTTTTTTTTTAGTATGTCTATCTCCTTCAGTTCTGCTCTGGTCTTAGTTATTTCTTGTCTTCTGCGAGCTTTTAAGTTTTTTTAAAATCTTGATCCTCTAGCTCTTTCAATTTTGATGATAGGGTGTAATTTTAGATCTTTCATTGCTTCTCTTGTGGGCATTTTCTGCTATAAATTTCCCTCTAGATGCTGATTTAAATGTGTCCCAGAGATTCTGGTACATTGTGTCTTTGTTCTCGTTGGTTTCAAAGAACATCTTTATTTCTGCCTTCATTTAATTGTTTATTCAGTCAACATTCAGGAGCCAGTTGTTCAGTTTCCATGAAGTTGTGCGATTCTGAGTTAGTTTCTTAATTCTGAGCTCTAATGTGATTGCCCTATAGCCTTGAGAGACTGTTTTTTATAATTTCTGTTCTTTTGCATTTGCTGAGAAGTGATTTACTTCCAATTATGTGGTCAATTTTAGAGTAGGTGTGATGTGGTGCTGAGTAAAATGTTTATTCTGTGGATTTGGGGTGGAGAGTTCTGTAAATGTCTATTAGGTTTGCTTGGTCCAGGTCTGAGTTCAAGTCCTGGATATCCTTGTTAATTTTCTGTTGCATTGATCTGTCTAATATTGACAGTGGAGTATTAAAGTCTCCCACTAATATTGTATGGGAGTCTAAGTCTCTTTGCAGGTCATTAAGAACTTGCTTTATACACCTGGGTGCTCCTATATTGGGTGTGTATATATTTAGGATCGTTAGCTCTTCTTGATGCATTGATCCTTTTACCATTATGTAATGCCCTTCTTTGTCTCTTTTGATATTTGTTCATTTAAAGTCCATTTTATCAGAGACTAGGATTGCAACTCCTGCTTTTTTTGCTCTCCATTTGCTTGATAAATCTTCCTCCATCCATTTATTTTTGGCCTATGTGTGTCCTTGCATGTGAGATGGGTTTCCTGAATACAGCATACCGATGAGTCTTGACTTTTTATCCAATTTGCCAGTCTGTCTTTTGATTGTGGCATTTAGCCCATTTAAATTTAAGGCTAATATTGTTATGTGTGAATTTGATCCTGCCATTTTGATGCTAGCTGGATGTTTTGCCCATTAGTTGATGCATTTTCTTCATTGTGTTGATGGTCTTTACCATTTGGTATGTTTTTGGAGTGGCTGGTACTGGTTGTTCCTTTCCTTGTTTAGTGTTTCTTTTTAGGAGCTCTTGTAAGGCAGGCCTGAGGTAACATAATCTCTGGGCAATTGCTTGTTCATAAAGGATTATATTTCTCCTTCTGTTATGAAGCTTAGTTTGGCTGGATATGAAATTCTGAGTTGAAAGTTCTTTTCTTTAAGGATGTTGAATATTGGCCCCCACTCTCTTCTGGCTTCTAGGGTTTCTGTGGAGAGATTCGCTGTGAGTCTGATGGGCTTCCCTTTGTGGGTAACCTGACCTCTCTTTCTGGCTGCCCTTAGCATTTTTTCCTTCATTTCAACCCTGGTGAATCTGACGATTATGTGCCTTGGGGTTGCTCTTCTTGAGGAATATCTTTGTGGTGTTCTCTGTATTTCCTGAACTTGAATACTGGCCTGCCTCACTAGGTTGGGGAAGTTCTCCTGGATAATATCCCGAAGAGTGTTTTCCAACTTGGATTCATTCTGTCATATTCAGGTACAACTATAAAACGTAGATTTGGTCTTTTCACATAATCTCATATTTCTTGGAGGATTTATTCATTTCTTTTCATTATTTTTTCTCTATTCTTGCCTTCTCATTTTATTTCATTGACTTGATATTCAATCTCTGATATCCTTTCTTCTGCTTGGTCGATTCGGGTACTGAAATTTCTGTATGCTTCATGAAGTTCTCATGCTGTGTTTTTCAGCTCCATTAAGTCATTTATATTCTTCTCTAAGCTGTTTATTCTAGGTAACATCTCATCTAACCTTTTTTCTAGGTTCTTAGTTTGTTTGCATTGGATTAGCACATGTTCTTTTAGCTCTGAGAAGTTTGTTATTACCCACCTTCTGAAGCCTGCTTCTGTGAATTCATCTGATTCATTCTCCATCTATCTTTGATCCCTGGCTGGTGAGGAATTGTGATCCCTTGGAGGAGAGGCGTTCTGGTTTTGGATGTTTTCATCCTTTTTGTGCTGGTTTCTTCCCATCTTCACGGCTTTATCTACCTGTGCTTTGTAGTTGGTGACTTTCAGATAGGATCTCTGAGTGGATGTCCTTTTTGTTGATGTTAGAGCTATTTCTTTCTGTTTCTTAGTTTTCCTTCTAACAGTCATGCCCCTCTGTTACAAGACTGCTGGAGGTCCACTTCAGACCCTGCTTGCCTGGGGATCACCCGTGGGGGCTGCAGAACAGTAAGGGTTGCTGCCAGTTTTCTCCTTCTGTTATCTTCATCGCAGAAGGGTACTCGCCTGATGTCAGCCTGAGCTTTTCTTTATGAGATGTCTCTTTGGGTATATGAGGGTCGGGGAGTTGCCTGAGGAGAGAGTCGGTCCCTTATAGGAGCTCAAGTGCTATGCTGGGAGCTCCATTGTTTTGTGCAGAGTTGCTGGGCAGGTACCTTTAAGTCTGCTGCAGCAGAACTCATAAATGACTCTTTTCCCAGATACTCTGTCCTAAGAATGTTGGCTTTAAGTTCCTGATGTGCTGCTGCCTTTTTTCATAGATGCCCTGCCCCACACAGAGTAGTCTAGTCACAGTCTGCCAGCAGAGGTGTTGTTAAGCTGCCACAGGCTCTACCCAGCTGCTGTGTGAACTACCTCAGTATTGGCAGACTGCCTTGGTAGTGGTGGATGCCCTTCCCCCTACTGAGCTGGACTCTCCCAGGTCCAGCTGTGCTTGCTGCAAAACTCTCAATCCAGAGCATTTCAGATTGCTTGTTTTGTGGGGAAGGTACTTGCCAAGCCAGATCACCTGGCTCCCTGTCTCAGCCCCCTCCCTTTCAGTTGAATGGGTGGCTCTGTCTCCCAGGCATTCTGGGCACCAGTTGAAATGGCCACCCAGATTTGTGAGTTTCTGCACGCCAACCTGTGGCACCAGCTGAAACAGTCATGCTGAAAACTCATGGTGCTATTAAGCCCGGGAATCTCCTGGTCTATAGGCAATGGAAACTTGTTTGGAAATGTGTTGAGCACTGACCCTCTGCATTGTTCTTGCTGCAAACTGCACTCCGGAAATGTTCCTATTCGGCCATCATTGATATCCCCAAACTATATATTTTTAAGTGGGTACATTTTATTGTACACAAATTACAGTTTTTATTTAAAAATAAAAAGCACTAGTTTTGCCAGATGTTACCATGGGCCACATTGGTAGAGTACACAAAATGTCTTTATATTATTTCTTAAAACTATATATAAATCTGTAACTATCTCAAAATTAAAAGTTTACTTTAAAAAATGCAAGTAACTATTTTTTATCCAAATAAAATTAAACATCTATAAAGAACATATACGTTTATAAATTGTGAGATATACAATGATTCATACAAGTTCAACGCCATGTATTTCTAAATTCTACTTTGAAATGTTTAACTCTGTAGGAAAGTTAATGAATAGCATCTAGGCTTTTGGATTTATTTCACCCTAAATCAGTTCTAAAGTGGGCCTAGAAAATTAATCACTTACAGCTTTCTTTCTTTCTTAGGAAGAAATGCGACAAGTATTCTAAAAGTATCCTCAATTAAATATATCATATTATTTATGGTATGTATCATACATTAATGTCAAGGCCTTAAAATTGCCAAACAATACCAAAATGTATCAGAGTTCTTAGTCATAGAGTACAAAGGACAATCAGTGAGGCTCCCCAAGGTAAATGTGTTTAGATGTCAAAAACTGTAATAATAAAAAAGTAAGCATGGCTTTATTTTCATCTGAGTCAGCAGTGTCTTTGCTAATAGATTTTCTTGAGTCGTTTTTGGTTATTTGTGAGTTTTTATTTTTATAAAGGAGTAAAAGAAGTAACAGTTAACAATGAATATAGCAATGGACAGCTGGTTTTGCTATACTCAGAATAATGTATTCTAGCTTCCAGTATCTCAATCTATCAATAAATTTTGCTTTATAAGGTTCAGAAGCTCAGTCTTTGAAGACCATATAGTTCATCAAAGTGAGGTTGACAAGATATAAGGATATAGATAGTAGTTAACGTTGTAGCAAACCAAAGAGTGATACTGTTCTAAAGGGGGTAACTGCTACCCTGAGTCAGCAAGTTGTTGCTGGCGGGGGAGGGGGAGGGGAGGAGACAGCGTTACACTATGTTTTAATTAAGAGAAGCATTAAAAATTAAGTGTTGTTTTTTTACTTTTTAATAAGTGCCATTCTGACTGGAATAAGATGGTATCTTATTGTGGTTTTTATTTGCATTTCTCTAATGGTCAGTGATGTTGAGCTTTTTTTTGTGTTTGTTGGCCATGTGTGTCTTCTTCTGAGAACTGTCTGTTCATGTTCTTTGCCCAATTTTTGATAGGGTTGTTTGTTTTTTTTTCTTGTAAATTTGTTTATGTTCCTTCTAGACTCTGGGTAGACCTTTGTCAGAAGGATAGATTGAAAAAATTTTCTCCCATTCTATAGACTGTCTGTTCACTCTGATGATAGTGAGTGAACAGACTCACTATCTGTTTTGCTGTTGAGAAGCTCCAAGGTTGCAGAGAAAAAGGAACACCTTTACACTCTTGTTGGGAGTATAAATTAGTTCAACCACTCTAGAAGACAGTGTGGCGATTTCTCAAATACCTAGAGGTCAAATACCATTTGACCCAGCAATCCCATTACTGTGTATTACCAGGAATATAAAACATTCTATTTTAAAGATTACATGCACATACATGTTCATTGCAGTGGTTTTCACAATAGCAAATACATGAAATCAACCTCAGTGCCCATCAATCATAGATTGGATAAAGAAAATGATGTACATTGCACTGTAGCCTGAACCACAGAGCAAGACCCCATCTCGGAAAAAAATTAAAAAAAAAAAAAAAAGGTGGTATATATACACCAAGGAATACTATGCAGCCATAAAAAGAATTGAGATCATGTCTTTGAGGAACATGAATAGAGTTGGAAGTCATTATCCTCAGCAAACTAATGCAGGAACAGAAAACCAAACACTACCTATTCTCACTTATGATTGGGATCTAAATAATGAGAACACATGGACACATGGTGGGGAACCACACACATTGTGGGGCCTAAATAATGAGAACACATGGACACATGGTGGGGAACAACACACACTGTGGAGCCTCTTAGGGATGGTGGGAGAGGAGGAAAGACACCAGGAAAAATAGCTAATGGTTGCTGGCCTTAATACCTAGGTGATGGGATGATCTATGTAACAAGCCACCATGGCACACCTTTAACTAGGTAACAAACCTGCACATCTTACACATGTTCCCCTGAACTTAAAATAAAAGTTGAGGGCCAGGAGTGGTGGCTCATGCTTGTAATCTCAGCACTTTGGGAGCCCATGTTAGGTGGAGCACTTGAGGTCAGGAGTTCAAGACCTGCCTGGCCAGCAAGGTGAAACCCATCTCTACAAAAAATACAAAAAATCAGTTGCATGTGGTGGTGCACACCCATAGTCCCAGCTACCTGGGAGGCTGAGGCAGGGAGAATCCCTTGAAGCTGAGACGTAGAGGTTTCAGTGAACCGAGATTATGCCACTGCACTGCAGCCTCGGTGACAGAGCGAGACTCCCTCTCAAAAAAAAAAAAAAAAAAAAAAAAAAAAGTTGAAAAATAAATAAATATTTTAAAGTGAAAACTCTTGTTGAACATTAAATTAAAACTGTTTAAATACTGTTTCGACCTGTGGGCCACCAATTTCTGACATTGACTTTATAAATAAATGAATATTTCATATGGAAAATTGCTTAGAATGGCTAAGTATGTGAACCTACCCCTGAATTCACCATTTTACTTTCTCTCAACTTCATTCATTTTCTCTACTAAAAACACTTTCTCACAGGAAAGACAATTGCCAAGAACTGGCATATTTTCAATGCTTACATTTTCATCTGTTTGCCAAATGTCTGTAATATAATTCACAAAAGCTCTGTTTATTGAGTAATATTATTAATGGATAGCATAATACTGTGGAATTGAAGACATTCTTTTTGGATTATGTCCAGGTCTTTAAAAAGAACATGGATCCCAATAGGAAATGAATGACTTATACTAAAACATATATTTTAAAAAGTAGAACAACACAGAAAGCATTAGAATAGGTATATTTTCCAATTACTATAAGACAACTTTCTCTTTGAATGATTACAAAGCAGAATGTCATGCCTATGAATGCTTCTATAAAATAATTTTTCATTTTCAACACATTGTTAAAAATATCATAGGACTGTGAAATCATTCAACTTAACAGTCTATTGACTTTTTCCCTGCCGCTGCATTTGCCAAACTTTGATAGGTAAATTATATTTGTTGCTTTTTAAAATTTATGGCTAAATTCATAAATTACCAAAATATGTCAAGGAACCAACATGAAAGTTTACTTTTACATTTTTGTTTTCAAAAGGTACTTAATGTCTAAATAAGAAGCATTAAAATGTATTCTCAACCCAAATTATAGTTAATTATTTCACTAGTTCATAATCCAATAGTCACCACCTGAGACCAAGTCTGAAAATCCCAACTTGACTTCAGAAACCAATCATAAGCCTTCATTCATTTAATCGCTCTATTTTTAAGGGGAAGCATGAAATCATCCAAGAATCAGAAAATATCGAACACTTAACTGTGAGCAATTAAAGAGAAAGAAAGAAAAAAACAAGACAGGACATCAAAAGCAAATGAAAGAGACTAATATGGACTGAGCAGCTCAGAAAATAACATCTCATATGAAGGTATTAGCCAAACTATTGCTTGCAAATACTAGATATATTCAGTTCAAGGTGCCCTACTAAATTCATCCCACAGCTTTTAACTGGGGTGTTTGTGGTTTTGTGGAGGAGAGAACAAGTTTAATGAAAGAAATTACTGATTATAAGGAAGTAAATGTCCATCTTAAGGAATCAAAAGAAGACAGTAGAAAAACAGAATAAATGTTACTTTGACTTTAAAATCTAGAACAAATAAAATTGGCAAAAATTTCAATACACAATTATGGCTCAGTAAAGAGTGAATTAATCAAGTTAATCCAATTAATTTCATTTCTGTGACAATATGATAAGCCATACGATCAAGAATACTAAAATCAGTTCTTCTATAAAGATTTTTTCTCATGATAAGCTAACCAAATTAAATGTAGACTCTAGACATTAGAAATCCAAAAAGAAAACAATAAAAGATTTCTTCTTTCAAAACAAATATTGACTAATGATGAGGACTAGATGTATATAAAGCAGTGATCTAGAAAATAAATTCAAAAGGATATGTAAATTAGAACATGAAAGTTTTGGTTTGAGCACATAGAAAGTAGGCTATAACCACATCAAAGGCTGTGAGTTGAAACCGAGGAATAAGACTACATCATAAAAGTGCTAGAGAAAGTCTGCATTATAGGTAATATTCATGCCATTGAACTATTCTCACTAATGTTATAGTCGAATGCAAATTAGATCAGAGTAAGAATCAGAAGACAGAAATGGAGTTCACCAAAACCTTGACAGATGGTTTTTTAAAAAGCAAGATGCTCTATAATATCCTAAAATAAATTGCACAGAGAAGTGAAATAACTAACTAAAATACAAGCATAGGGTCAGGTCCAGGAGGCAGAGAAGTTTACAAGTCATACATGAGCGTATGAGACAATGTTACCATCTTAAAAGCTAAAATGCACGAACATATAACCCCGTATTTATGTAACAACATGACAGAAATATAAGCATTTGATATAGTTTGGATGTTTGTCCCATCCAAATCTCATGTTGAAATATGATCCCCAGTGGTGGAAGTGGGCCTGGTGGGAGGTGTTTGGGAGGGGTGGATCCTCCATGAAGTGCCCTGCGCTCAGTAGTGAGATCAGACTCTGTTAGTTCATGCAAGAACAGGTTATTTAACAAAGTCTGGCTTCGGGCTTTGTCTTCTGCCATGGTTGTAAGCTTTCTGAGGCCTCACCAGAAGCCAAGCAGATGGTGGCACCATGCTTGTTGTACAGCCTGCACTGCTGAGCCAAATAAACCTCTTTTCATTACTATTTTCCCAGTCTCAGGTCTTCCTGTATAGCAACGCAAACAGACTAATCCACCATTCCATACACTTGTCGTTAAAGAACTGCTTTTTAGAATGACAGCAATTATATAATGCAGTTCACTATATTTGAAAATTTAATTTTAGTAGATGTGCTCAAATTGTCCTCTGAAACAATTGCATCAATTGGCAGTCCCATCAGTGATGCGTTAAAGGTTATATTCTCACACGTACTAAATGACACCGATCTTTGTATTTTCTGCTAATTTGAAATACTAAAAACAATTGCTGAATATGATTAAAACTGAGGTTGGGTAACATTTTATGTGTTAATTAAAATTATAATTTGTTCATTTGTAAATTGCTTGTTCATATATTTGCTTATTTTTAACAGACATATTTTTCTTAATATTCTATAGATGCTTCTTGTGTATTAGGAATCTTAACTATTCACCTGTTAATACGATACAAATATTTTCTATCAATCCATCATTTATCACATTACATTTATGTTAGCCCTTACACTGTTTAGAATTTTAAATATTTATATAACAGAATATGTCATTAATTTCCTTCAAAACTCCAGATGTTTCTGTTTATATTTCATTTGTTTAGCTGATAAAAGCTCTCAAGATATAGAAGTATTCTTCTAATCTTTATTTTAATATACTTGTAGTTCTTTTCTACTTTAAAAGTTTAAGCTACATACATTTTTGTACATACCATCAGGTAGAGCTCTAATTTGATTTTCTTGCAAATTAGCAGTTAATCATTTCAAACGTACTAAAGAGTCTACCTTACCTACTCTCATTATTGGTATGATTGTTACTGCTGCTGAACTGTCTTTCATATCAGCTGTTTCTATGTTGCTACTCGATATTCCTACCAACAAACATCTCTTGATTATTTTTTTCTATAAAGCTAAAGCTAAATTTCCACCTCAACTATGGAATTCGGCTAATCATCACAAACTAAAGTAACATAACTCATAAATCATTTTACTACAGTTTCAAGTTAATTACTTTAAATGTCTGATGTTAGCAATAAATGAACCTTGATTCACATAAATACATAAAAATTGTTCTGCATCTACAGGTCCTTTTTTTGTTATAGGTAATTTTGTATAAATTCTCTTCAGTAGGAATCAAACCATTTTTTTGTTTAGTTCCATGCTATCCAGACACATTAAAAATGATCTTATAAAATATGGTAAAGTTGATGAAACAAAGAAAGAAAAACAAAAAAAGAAGAAAACCTTTAGGGTTTGGTTTCAGCTGAATTTCTCTGGTTGAAATTAATTTTTAAAAATGCAATTTCAACGTAAGTGATGGCTGTTATTTTTTTCTTTACAAAAACTCTGCAATAATTGACATTTTAAGCTCATTATCAGTTTTTAAATTTATTTTCATTAGTTAGGCCAAAATTAAGTTCGTAGAATTTAGTCACCATCTCTGCTATTTTATTTTATTTTATTTTTTTAGATTTCTGTGAACAAAATAGAACTCACGTAAAGTCCCTCAGTGAAGCTCTCCGGGGAGCAGAGGCATCTATATGGCTGGCTTGTTGTGTCGCAGTTATCGGCATGACCATGGCACTGACATCTGCAAACATAAGCATCACACACTCCTAAGGAACAGCAACTCAACTGAGAATTTATTTAAGGCCCTAGGACTATATACATTGTGTGAATTCAACAGAGAATATTTTTGTATATTTAATTGACACAAAATCAGTTTTTCCTTAATTATGTGGATACTCATGTAAGTTTTTAATTTATCTGGAAATATCAGAAGGACTGTCATCCATATCAAACCACTGTATTGTAAAGACAATTTTCAAGCCAACCTCAAAAGGGAAGTGGAATTCTTTGTGTCTGTATCAGCCATGTACCAAGGGAAGGTATTTACTAAACTATTTAAAATACAGTTAAGAATATAAAATTCAGGCTGGGCATGGTGGCTCATGCCTATAATCCCAGCACTTTGGGAGACCGAGATAGGTAGATCACTTGAGGTCAGGAGTTCACCTGAGTAACATGGTGAAAACCCATCTCTACAAAAAGTGAAAAAAATCAGCCGAGCATGGTGGCACATGCCTGTAATCCCAGTCACTTGGGAGTCTGAGATGAGTGGATCACATGAGGCCCAGAAGGCGAGGCTGCAGTGAGCCATGATTGTGCCACTGCATGCCAGCCTGAGTGACAGAGCAAAACCCTGTCAATAAAAAGAATATGAAGTTCAGAATAAACTGCAGAATGCAGTTAACATTTCTTTCTTTTTTCGTTTTTTCCAAAGTTAGATGATGAATATTTAATAGTTTTACTTTGTTCATTATGCTATGACTTAGCAAACAAACAATGCTTATATACTGGCATTCTGTTCTGCTTTTAAAGACAGATTTTATTTACAAGGCCTATCATTCCTCTAGAACAACTTATTTTAATATATTCTATATGTACATTTTTATATTAGAGAGTAGGCTTCTTAGGTTTGCAGCTATCATTTCTTTTTAAATATTGTGAGTCATGTTCTCAATTATGATCAGACATTTATAAACTACTTAGGGCACATCAGATCTTTCCACTAAAGAAATACAAGTATTCCCCATGGAACTGTGCACTATGAACTCAGGTAGACCAAGATCCATACTTAAAAACTCTCTGGTACTATAGTTATAACATCAAATCCAGATGCTGCTTCTTGCTTTCAAGAATATTTGAAAATTATATGATATAAAAAAACAAGTAACATATTAGGAAAATTATTTCTAAGTCAGATTCAGAGTGTCATAACTTCTAAAAGCAACAGCTTTTGAAAATCAATTCCATGACAATGTTATATCCAGAAAAGACTCACATATAGATCTTCCCCTAAAATCATAGAGTACAAAATCATTTCAAAATGTAAAGCTTGAAATCTGGCTTGCTCTGAAATCTTAGTTAATGTGCTATTAAATAAGTATGACAAAAACCTTGTTGAAAACAAAATTCGTAATAAATACCTCCCACTAATGGTGATTTCATCCACTGCATAGTATCTGTGTCTGAGGTTGACAGCAGTCTCAGCCATGTAGTACTGCCCACGAAAATGAAACCTTATTTGTGTGGCTTTTACGAACTCTTGAAGAGATGGGGTATTATAGAAGTCACTGTATCCAGGACGATGATTTGGTCCAGGTGTAAGGATGCTAAAAGTGACATTGCCACGGGAATATGGAGTAAAACTGTTAATGAAAGAAATTTGATGTCATGAAAACCTCTATTTTTGGCAAAACAGAAATCAAGATGTTGAGAAATTATTACACAGTGTCATAAAAGCTTAAATCATTCTAGAAAAAGCATATTCCACACATTTCAGATACAAACAATACAGGAGTTTTATACTAAAACAGTTCCTTGAAAACAAAATGAAAATTCTATTAACATAGATAACTTGCTAAACAGTCTGAAAATCAGATTGCAAAACATCAGTGAGATTGAAATAAGAGTTACTCTAATGTCTTTTATGGTAACTTTAAACATAGTTTTAATCTCAATTTAGGAATAAGACTTAGAAGAATCTGCCTCAAGGAAGCTAGTGGTGAAGGGAAGTCTTTACCAGCCTAGAGAGCTAGCTTACTTGTATGTTATTATTACTAACTCATTGGTCTATTAAATTAATTGTTTAAAAATGTTCATACTTGGAAAGCTGAAGACAGTTGACAGAATCAGGTTTTTCCAAATCTCCATTGTTTTTCATTCCAAAAGCACCACAATTTCTGGCAAAATACTGCCAGTCCTCCCAATCTAAACTGCTTTCCTTCTTCCTTTGAATCCTTATTTCCGTTGGTTGTAGACTAAAGAACTGAATGATAATATAAAACACCTGAAAATTGAAAGTTAATTATTGTCATCAACATTTTAAGTTTGACCCATCAGCATGTCAAACCATAGAATTGTTAGAGTCAAATATATTGGCTCACTTTGTCATAATTATAATTATCAAATATATATTAGACATCCAGAAACTTCATAGCCCTGTGGTAAAATCAACATATTCTATAATTGCATATCTCTTCCTTTGCTGAAGGATTTTATGTAACAATATGCAAAGAAAGGCAAGCAAAGAACATCACTTCCACGAAATAAATGTCATATATAGTCTTCTTAAGTAGTTATTTAGAAAAAACATCTTAGTTTGCATTAATTTTTGCTACTTAATAAAAAGAATTAGTTTTGGCATTTCATAAATATCATTTTAATACTAATCTCTAAAACATAAGGCCCTGCATATTGTCTTTTAGGTGTTTATTGCTTTATTGAGGCAATGTTCAAATGCCTAGTTCAGTTTTCACCATGTAGTATGCTGAATTGTGTTCCCAAATAGATATGTCCAAGTACTACTGTCCAAACCTTAAATGTGACCTTATTTGTAAATAGGGTCTTTGTAGTATAATTAAGGATGTCAATATGAGATCATCATGGATTTAGTAGGGTGGGCCTTATAAGGGATAACTGATGCTCACAGAGAAACAACGAATGACGCCATGTAAAAATAGAGGCAGAGACTGAAGTTGTGGTGCCACAAGCCACGTAACACCAAGAGTCCCCAGGAGCTGGAAACTGCAAGGAAAGATCCTCCTCTGGAACATTTGAATGGAGTGTAGCCCTGCCAACATGTTGTTTTCATATTTCTGGTGTCCAGAACTGTTACAGAATACACTTCTGTTGCTTTAAGACATGAAGTTTGTGGTCACTTGTCGCAACCACCACAGGAAATTAATGTACACCTTACTGTGTCTAATTACCTGATACTGTCCATTTTCCAAGTCAACTGAAATCGTCACTCCTTGATTAAGCTGTGTAATGTTTGTAAACATGTTTGAAACCCATGAAGTACCAACATCATTATCATTGACAAAAGAAAGAGGATGGGCTTCGGGATTCAGCCGTGACACTCTATTATCAGCTGTGTCTCCGGCATCATTAGGAATGCAGTACCGCTGTGCCAAAGGGTGGACCCGTGGGTGGCTGCCAGGGCAGCGACAATGTGACTGGACATGCAGTCTGAGAAGATCACCAGAAAAAACTTCCAGAATTTCTCTGTGGAAGTCAAGAGGGAGACTGTAAGGACAAAGAGCTTAACAGTAAAAGAACTTCTAAGAGTTATTACAAATGAATGTCACTCATTTAGTGCTTTCATGAGCATTCATTTAGCTTTAATAATTTTATATGTGGAACATAAAATTTACTTTTGACCAAATAAACAAATTCATTATCATAAAATATACTTCAAAACCAGCACGTTTTAACTTTGTTTATATCAAGAAGCATGCATAAGCCCTTGTCTGATTATTAAGATACTTATTTAAATACCACAATATTTTACTGTGTCTATTTGTGATAATATAGAAAGGTCACATTTACTTAGGTTGCTGAACTACTGAGAGTGAACAATAATATATGAAAAATAATGAGAGCTATTGGTAATGTTTTCAGTTCATCCATGGGAAAGAAGTAAGAAAGCAAGTATCATTTTATCTGCTGTTTTAAGTGAAGGACTGAGGCCAAGGCCATTTGTCAACGGTTTCCTGTGACTCATCAGTACAGATCCTGGCATCCTATAATGCTCCAATGGCTTCAGATCATATGGTGGCTGCCAACAGTCAAAGAAGAATGCCAATTCCAGGTAGATATATTTAATTTTTCCATTAAGGGCAATACACTTGTTCTAGACCAGAATTAGTCATTCTATTTATAGGCATTCTTCCACATAGCACCTTCCCAGACATTTCGGGTAGGCCAACACTGGTAACCAAGGTCTTACCAGAGAAACAAGACTTTTTCTCTCAGATCCCAGTGGAGCAATCAAGGAGTCAGGCAGCTTTTCCATTCATTAAATCACATGAAGTCATACCTTCTTTAAATGTTATCAGTACTTTTCAACTGATACCAGGTTTTGAATGGGACCGAAAGCCACTATTATAGAATCCAATACAAAATCTTTCATCTCCATGGAAAAACTTTATTCCCCAAGAATTACTACAACATTGCCCTTCAGCATTTTAGACAAAGGTGATCTAAAATTATAGTAAGGCTAGTGGCAATAAAGGCACCTAACGATGTGTTCCAGTGCTACAGTATTCTTTATTGAGGCATATCTTGATTATATAGAATGGTGAAAAAGAATTTTTACTTTGTTAATGATCTGTCATGGACTAAGAACCACAGCAAAAACAATGCTTCTAAATTTACCAGGGCTAGTCTTGTCATTTGGAAACCCACCACACTAATTTACATCTGCCTTAAAGAAATATGAATGAGCATTCTTCTTTTTGGTCTTTAACAGAATTAAGTAAGATCAACTCATCCATACAACAATATACTATTATACCACAGGACCATAAGTTGAAGAAGAAAGTTAAAAGGCATCCTAAGCAGAATTTCGCTTAAACTTTTTAAAATTCTGTGTGCCTTTAAGAAGCCCTAAGAGAGATTTCCCATCACTCTCAAGATAAGGAAATACACCATTAAAGCTAGCCTGAGTCTATATAATTATTTGTTCACTGAAAATAGAAAAATATATCACAATACTCCAAATGTTCATTCTTCTTGTCTTCAAGTCTAATAGACCAGTCTCTTGAGAATTTCCCATATATCAAAATAATTAATCATGTTTATTGTTCCACATTCTCTAGTAGGTATAAATTCAACAAGGCAATTTAAAAAGGCAGATGTAGAAGTTTCTCAAGTATTATTAATAGAAAGTACTTCATAAAGAAAATTTAAACAAATGTATCCCCAATTTTATAAAATGTTCCAATATCAAGTTTTCTTACAGAAAATCCTTAGGAAAAATGTGATTAATTTCATATTACAAGGAGTTACCCAATAGAGTAGCACTAGTGAATAACAACCATAGACTAAGCCAAAGCAAACACTGCAAGCATTAATTAGGTGATGTTTGCCAAAGCTATAAAGATGAAAAATGCTATAATCTACATAGTATTCTTATTTAAGTGAATTCAGCACTTATCATTACAGTTCTTGACGTTTACAATGCAACATCTGCTTACCTGTTTGCAAGTGCCACTTGGTATAATCGAAAATCCTGCATTCTCCCGACAAACTGTTCCAAACCTGCAAATACATACACGTACATAATATAAGAAGTCTCAGTTTTCCAAGCGACACCTGTCAAGTATTTAAGTGATATTTTTTGGAAGATGTTAAGCTTAAAAACATATTTATGTCACTGCTCTTTGAAGCTTTTACAGATCAATCTCTATTTTGCTAATTCCACATAAATAATAACTATAGTTATCTCCATGGACAGGGTAGGACTTAAATCAAAGTGAATACTCTGGCCAGCTTATTTACTCATCTAACTCACGGCTTTCTCCTGAAGTCTCTTCCCAAGTCAAATTTCTTTCTAGTTTATAAACTCATAAATCTATTGTCTCATCAGCCCTAACTTTGATTGTCATCTGCTTCCGGTTGCAATTACCAGAGTATTTGCAATGCCAAAAGGAATATTCCTCACTGTTACATCCACCTGTTCTCACTCCAAGCTCCAGGCTATCTGTTTGGGTCCTCTCTAAACTTAAATTAATGTCTGTTCTAGAAAATCTCCAAATGAGGACACATCAAATACTTCCTTACTTGTGGGTTCTTTGTGTATCCTAGTCAGAAAATTTGTTCTAAGAAAACCAGGTTCAAAGACCAATCTACATTGAATTTGATGACCCTTCAAGGCAAACGTAGCATTCAGTCTTCATCTACATGGTATTTTATTTGTTTAGAAAATATTTTTTCGGAACTTACTCAGACAAACCCAAGAGAATGGGGACAGAATAAAGTAGGAAAACTACCACCTCTAAGTTTTTGGTTATATTTTTAATAATAAAATTTGTTTCAATAATTGTCTATTTCAATAGTTTTTGAAAATAAAATTGGAGCTGTTTTAATTCATCAAATTACCATTTTCCCAATGTGTTTTTTCTTTTAACTACTCAGTTTTCACTCTGTCTTGATAGAGATTTAAAGGATGTTTGATTTATGTTTTCTGCTGCTCCTTGGTGGTTGCTTAGAGGAAACTGGGACAGAGTGAGGATATGGCTGATGAATAAAAGATGAAGAGGAGAATTAGCAACACAGAATAGTCTGAGATAGTGATCTCAGAAGTAGGAAGAAACTAACAGCAAAGTATGAGACTTAGGAGCCTACAAAGAATATGTGTCTGTCTGTGAGTGTATGTATGCATATAGTTGTGCATATTCATATATTTATCTGTTATATTTATATTAAATAATATATTTGAGAAAATAACCCAAATATTTTATAAATATTTCTTCATTAGTGTATTCTCAATGGATATATTCTAAGAAAAATACTCTTACAGGCTCTCCCTTTCTACCCAATTTTTTCAGTCTTCCACATACCCCACAAGCTGAGGCCCCCAGCAACATGTGGTCTAGGCAGCAGCCTGCTCTGACTTTCCCGTAAGAAGAGTTTCTCTACTTTATCTGTCCCCAAACAGGCAGCTGGCACAAGGACAAAGAATCATTCCTCCAAGTGGTGTTACAAAGACAAAACAAAATTTACTAAAACTTTACAGGAATCCTTAGAAGATTTCCAACGCAAATTGTTCTAAAAAGCATCATTAGTTATAAGAAATAAGAAAACGTGATAAAATATTATTTAATTGGCCATCTAGGCAACATGATTTATGATAAATTGACCTGGATCCAGGACCTAAAGTTAAAGTAGAGAATAGTAAAAAGAGGGACATGTCATTCTTCGAAGAAAGATGAGAAGAATACACGCAAATACAGCAAAGCCATGTGCCTATGTACTTTTGTTTGGGGAGTAGGTAAGACGAATAGGAAACTCCCTCCTCATAGCATACATTGTCTTTGTGTGGTAAGAGATAATGTTGTCTGCCAAGAATGAAGAAAGCTAGGCCTGTGTCCTGTTTGTTCTTCACCTTCACCTATTCCTAACCATGCTCAGTTCTTCCTTTCCTAATATCCTTTACACCTCGTGCTGCTGATCTACAGTGTGAGTTTTTAATGGCCCATAACCTTCAAGCTCTCTCAGCCCTAAGGTTCTAATTTTGACATTGCATCCAATTTTTCTGCTCTATACAGCCCTTAATGTCTCAGCTTTGAAATACTCCTTGTGGGGAACTTTCTGTGTCCCACAATAGTCCTAGGCATTCTCTTTCTGGGAGAAGCCACCGAGTTTGTGGTACTTTTGCATGGCAGCCCTGGGAAACTGACACAGTCTTCCCTTCCTAGTTTTATCAACATAGTGAGCTATCAATAGAAAAAATTTTTACATGTATTTCAAGATATCCAATTTCCTTTCTCAGGATAAAAAAAATGTCTAAAATATTTTATATATAGCCTGTAGGGAAATGTTTTATCTCAAAGAACCCAGATCGTAACAGATAGGGGATAGTCATTCATAATTTGGAAAGACATACTCTAATTGAAAGAGAGCAAAGTTGATGAACACTATGATGCTGTGATGTTGTTAAAGCCTGAACCATGGCTTTAAATGTCAGGGTGGCTTCATTCTTTTATGTATTGATTCATTCACAAATATTTATTGGAAGCCTATTTTGTGCCAGGCACTTTGATGAGTGCCAAAGGTACAATCAGTTAACAACAACAACAAAATACCCTTGCTTTTATGAAGCTTGCATTCAGGTAGATAAACATAATAAATCAGTAATTTATATAATATATTAGCATGTAATACATTTCATGAAAAAACTGAAGAATTAGAGCAGGCTGGACGGCATGGCTGGATTTTAGTCAGGATGTTATGTTCAAGAGAGGCCTCACTGAGAATGTGGCATTAACAGGGAAATGAGAATGAGTCATACATATATCTAGAGGCAAAATGTTCCAGGCAGGCATTAATAAGCACATAGACCTCTAAATCAGTATGCTTGGCATGTTAGAGGAGGTGCAAGGAGCTAGCATCTTAGAGCAGAATAAAACGGGGGAGGTTATTAGAAGATTAGGTCAAACAAGTAGCTGGCTGGGGGAGAGGGGAGGATGGAGGTGCAAATTGTTATATATACAAAGTCTTATAACCTATTGGAAGAAATTTGGTTTCTAGTCTAAATAAAATGGGAAGCCATTGGAGGGTTTTGAGAAGAGGAATGATGTGATCTCAGAATTATTCAAAAGTTCTGAGACTAGAATATAGGAAGACAAGAGCAGAAGCCAAGAGGCCAGTTAGGAGGATATTATAGTCATATGGGTGAAAAATGATGGCAGTCAGACCAGGGTGTTATAAGTGGAGGTGTACCTTTCAATGCTGATAAATTAGAATTCACTCCCTATATTTTAATAATAGCTAAAGGGAAGCTCTGCTGCAGAGGGATAATGAAATCTATTTTATTATCTATAAAATAAAGGGGCTGGGTTTTATAACCTTTAAAAACCATTTTAGTTTTAAATTTTGGAGTTTGCAATCATATCCACTGCTAAAGAATTCATATTTGAAGGAATTCTTCTTAAAAAGGAGTTAGAGAAAGTTTTCTAAAGACCTAGAGTTAATGTGAATCATCCATCCCAAACAAGAGAGTTATAATTTGAAGTACGAATGCTATTAAATATTTCAAGGACAGTCACAGAAATGAATGTTACTTATTCCTTTGCTAGTCGACAATTTTTAACAACAGATATTCATTGGAATAAACATTCCATAAAAATTCTTTGAAAAATATTCATATGGCAAAGATATGTCTAAATTATATAAATTGATAACGAAACAGACATGACTCATACAGGAAAGACCTCATAATTGTCTAGTCAGAAAACAAACAGTTGACGACTGGAAAAAAGTCATTCTGCATTACAACTGGGTGGCACAACAAAATTAGTTAAATGGTAAAACTGACTAAGTAATCTAACATACAAATCAGGGTAAAAATAGGCAATAAGGCTAAATAAAGAAATGTCATTACAATCAGAAGGAAATAAATTTTCTATTTGCAGATAGCATAACTGTCTACTCAGAAAATTTCCATGAATGTACATAAAAGCTATTAAAAATAACAGACGAATTGCTTAATTTTGTTTGATAGACATTAAATGTATAGTAATTCAATTTCTGCATAGTCGTGATTAACCAATGGAAATTAAAACTTTTAAATCCTATTTTTATTAGCACTGAAAATGTGAAATATTTGTTATAAATCTAATAAAGTATGGCAATATCTATAGGTAAAAACTACAAGACACTGATGAAACAAATAAAAGGACATCAATAATGGCAGAGTTAAAACAATGGAAGATTCTGTCTGCCATAAAAGCAATGGGAACACTGGCAAAGAGTATGAAATCAACTCACTGAGAACTCTGTAAATAAACCAGAACAATGTGGAGAATGTTCATTTGTTTTAGTTAGACTTTAAGTTCTAGGATACATGTGCAAAACATGCAGGTTTGTTACATAGGTATACACGTGCCATGGTGGTTTGCTGCACCCATCAACCCCTTATCTACTTTAGCTGTTTCTCCTAATGCCATCTCTCTCCTAACCCCCATCCTGAAACGACCCTTTTGTATGAGGTTCCCTTCCCGGTGCCGATGTGTTCTCATGGTTCAACTTCCACTTATGAGTGAGAACATGTAGTATTTGATTTTCTGTTCTTGTGTGTTAGTTTGCTGACAATGATGGTTTCCAATTTCATCCATGTCCCTGCAAAGGACATGAACTCATCCTTTTTTATGGTTGCATAATATTCCATGGTATATATGTGCCATATTATCTTTATCCATTCTACTATTAATGGGCATTTGGGATGGTTGTAAGGCTTTATGATCATAAACAGTGCTGCAATAAATGTATGTGTGCATGTGTCTTTATAGTAGATTGATTTGTAATTCTTTGGGTATATACCCAGTAATGGGATTGCTGGGTCATATGGTATTTTTGGTTCTAGATCCTTGGGAATCTCCACACTGACTTTCACAATGGTTGAACTAATTTACAGTCCCACCAACAGTGTAAAAGCATTCCTATTTCTCCACATCCTCCTCAGCATCTGGGGTTTCCTGACTTCTTAATGATTATGATTCTGACATGAGATAGTATCTCATTGTGGTTTTGATTTGCATTTTTGTAATAACCAGTGATGATAAGCTTTTTTTTTTCATGTTTGTTGGCCACATAAATATATTCTTTTGAGAAGTGTGTGTTCATATCCTTCACCCACTTTTTAATGGGGTTTAGTTTTTTCTTGTACATTTGTTGAAGTACTTTGTAGATTCTGGATATTAGCCCTTTGTCAGATAGATAGATTGCTAAAATTTTCTCCCATTCTGTAGGTTGCCTGATTACTCTGATGATAGTCTGTTTTGTTGTGTAGAAGCTTTTTAATTAGATCCTATTCATCAAGTTTGGTTTTTGTTTCCAGTGCTTCCAATGTTTTAGTCGTGAAGTCTTTGTCCATACCTATGTCCTGAAAATGTCAATAGTATTGCCTAGGTTTTCCTCTAGGGTTTTTATAGTTTTAGGTCTCATGTTTAAGTTCAGGCGTCCCCAAACTTTTTACACAGGGAGCCAGTTCACTGTCCCTCAGACCGTTGGAGGGCCGCCACATACTGTGCTCCTCTCACTGACCACCAATGAAAGAGGTGCCCCTTCCTGAAGTGCGGCAGGGGGCCAGATAAATGGCCTCAGGGGGCCACACGCGGCCCGTGGGCTGTAGTTTGGGGATGCCTGTTTAAGTCTTCAATCCATTTTGAGTTAATTTTTGTATAAGGTGGAAGGAAGGGGTCCAGTTTCAGTTTTCTGCATATGACTAGCCAGTTTTCTCAGTACCATTTGTTAAATAGGAAATCCTTTCCCCGTTGCTTTTGTCAGGTTTGTCAAAGATCAGATGGTTGTAGATACATGGCATTATTTCTGAGGCCGCTGTTCTGTTCCGTTGGTCTGTATCTCTGTTTTGGTACCAGTTCCATACCGCTTTGGTTACTGTAGACTTGTAGTATAGTTTAACAGGTAGTGTGTTATCTCTAGCTATATTCTTTTGCTTAGGATTGTCTTGGCTATACAGGTTTTTTTAAGTTCGATATGAAATGTAAAGTAGATTTTTTTTTTTCTAATTTTGTAAAGAAAGTCAATGGTAGCTTGATGGGTATAACATTCAATCCATAAATTACTTTGGGCAGTGTGGCCATTTTCATGATATCGATTCTTCCTATCCATGAGCATGGAATGTTTTCCATTTGTTTGTATCCTCTCTTATTTCCTTGAGCAGTGGTTTGTAGTTCTCCTTGAAGATGTCCTTCACATCCCTTGTAAGTTGTATTCCTAGGTATTTTGTTCCCTTTGTAGCAATTGGGAATGTGAGTTCACTCATGATTTGGCTCTCTATTATTGGTGTATATGAATGCTTGTGATTTTTACATATTGATTTTGTATCCTAAGACTTTGATGAAGTTGCTTATCAACATAATGAGATTTTGGGCTTAGATGATGGGATTTTCTAAATATACAATCATGTCATCTGCAAACAGACAAGTTGACTCACTTTTTACCTATTTCAATACCCTTTATTTCTTTCTTTTGCCAAATTGCCCTGGCCAGAACTTCCAATACTATGTTGAACAGGAGTGGGGGAAGGGCATCCTTGCCTTGTCCCAGTTTTCAAAGGGAATGCTTTCAGCTTTTGCCCATTCAGTATGATATTGGCTGTGGGTTTTTCATTAATAGCTCTTATTATTTTGAGATACATTTCATCAATACCTAGTTTATTGAAAGTTTTTAACAAAAAGGAATGTTGAATGTTGTCAAAGGCCTTTTCTGCATCGATTGAGATAATCATGTGGTTTTTGTTATTGTTGTTTATGTGATGGATTTATTGTTTAAGTGGCTGAATATTAGTAAGAACAACATATTCTATGGCATCTTAGCTTTCCTATTTCCATCCTCCTTTCTGCCACTCACTGGGAACTTTGAAAATGAGCAGTTTGCAATCAGCATGAAAACCAGCAGCCTATTAGCCACTAAAAGGATCAGAATGGGAATGGAGCTCTTTCAATGCTCTGTTCTCAGATGACTGTTATTCTTTGATCTGCCTGAAAGTACCATGGAAAGCCCCAATAGTAAGACTTGAATTGACTTAGAGTTCATCCACGGAAACAGCATTCACTCTGCTTGCTTAAAACAATTATTTGTTTCTAAAAAAAATTTAGTGGCAACTGCTTAACACTGCAGTTGACCCAGGCAGCAACAACAGTTGGAAGAATCAACAAACCAACCAAAACACTTAAAAGGAGAAGACAGGAACACCATGTCCATAGAGGCTTTGCAAATCTTTAAAACATGCCTGATAATCTACAAGATGATGAACATGCAGAGGGCTAAGTAAAATGTTCAGGAATATGTGCATGCTAAAAAGAAAGACCTGAGAAATACCTAAGTTCTTACCTCTGCTTGACCTTGAGGCTCTGCATAAGCCATAAGCACAAAGTAGTAACTAAAGGAGAGTGCTAAACTGCCTCAGTGTTGATGGCATTCTGCAACATGCATACAGATCCCTCACCAGAGACTGGAAAATGTATTGGTTCTAGGCATTTAAGAAATTATCTGTTCAATTATTGGCTGACTACTAAGCTAAGCAAACAATGACTTCATTTATCACATATGAAAAAGAAACAAACTTCAAAGAATTCATTCAGGACAGCCACTAAACAAGCAAACAGTAGCAACAGTGACAAGTAGCAGCAATGAAACAACTCCAGAAAGTGAAAGAATCTGATTTCCAGATTTGCAACATTATGTATTTAAAATGTCTTGTTTTTAACAAAGAATATAACATATGCAAGAAACTTCTACTAACAAACAACATACAGGAGAGAAAAAATGGGCAAGAGAAATGGGTCACATACATTAAACTTACTAGACAAAGACTTTAAATCAACTATTTTAAATATGTTCAAAGAACTAAAAGAAAAAAGTGTCTAAAGAACTAAAAGAAAGTATGACAATGATGCCCCAGTAAATAGAGAATCTGAGGAAAAAAAATAGAAAATTTTTAGCCAGTCATGGTCCTCATGCCTATAATCCCAGCACTTTGGGAGGCTGAGATGAGATCACTTGAGTACAGCAGTTTGAGATCAGCTAGAGAAATATTGAGACCTCATTTCCTACAAGAAAAAAAAAAAAAAAGAAAGAAAGAAAGAAAAGAAAAGAAAAAGAAAATATTGAAGGCTTTTAAATAAAAATTCACTAGAGGACCTCACTCACTAGCAGAACTAAATGGTCAGAAGAGAAAGAATTAGTGAACTTGAATACAGGTCAACTGAGATTAGTTGGTGTGAAGAATAGAAAGAGAAAGCATTTTGAGAAATTAACAGAGCCTCAGGGAGCTGTGAGACACCATCAAGAGTACCAACATATGCATAATGGGAGTTTCAGAGAAGAGGTAAAAGGACGGAAAGAATATTTAGAGAAATAATTACTAAAAACTTCCCAAATTTGATGAAAACTATTCATCTACATATCCAAGAAGCTCAATGAACTGCAAGTGGGATACATTCAAAGAGATCCACACCCTAGGCACATTAAAAATTAAACTGTTGAAAGACAAGAACAAAAAAACATCTTGAAAGCAGGAAGGGAGAAAAGGCCATCTCCTATATGGGATCTTCAATAAGATTAACAACAGATTTTTTACGAAGAAACCATGGAGTCTGGAAGGCAGTGAAATGACATATTTAAAGTGCAAAGTTTTGTGTACTCTTAAAATTAAGTTGGTATTAATTTGAATTAGATTTTTATAAATTAAGACGTTAATCATAACATCCTGGGTGATAAACATAGAATAAATGACAAGGATATTAAAATTATACACTAGAAAATAACTTCTTAACACAAAAGAACACAGTCACAGAAGTAAAGAGAAACCTAGAAAACACAAATCATATTTTTTAAAAAAGCAAAGTGACATTTGTGCCTTATCAGTCACTATGCTAAATGTAAGTGGCTTAAGCACTTCAGTCAAAAGTAGATATTTACAGAATGGAAAAACAAACAAATATGACCCCCTAACAGCTGTTCTGCAAGAGACAAACTCTGCATTCAAGGAAACAAATAGATTGAATGTTCAAGAATGAAAAGAAATACATCACACAAACAATAACCAAAAAAGAGCTTGAGCATCTATGCTAACATCAGACAAAATAGATTTTAGACAAAATTGTTAGTAGAGACAAGGATATTTTAAGATATCAATCCATCAGGAAGATAAAAATAATTATATATGTGTCTAACAACAGTAAAAATGACAAATTTAAAGAGAAATATTGACAATTTGATGATAGTGGAGACCTCAGTATACTACTTTCAATCACAGAGAGAGCAACTAGGCAGAAGATAAACAGAAGTGGAAGACCTGAATGACTTTGCAAACCAATTGGACTTAACAGACATGCACAGAACATTCCACCCAACAATAACAGAATACAAACTCTTAAGTGCATATGGTACATTCTCCAGGATAGATGATATGTTTGGCCATAAAACAAGTCTCAATAAATTAAAAATAAATGAGATCATGCAAAGTATGCTCTTAGATCACAGTAGAATAAATTAGAAATCAGTAACAGAAGGAAATCTGTAAAATTAACAAATGTGTGAAAATTAATCCATTCCTAATAACTAATGATCAAAAAAGAAATAAAAAGATTTCAAAATCCTTTGAAATTAATGGAAGTGAACATTCAATATTCACACTTTGTGATTTAAGTAGTGTTTAAAGAAATATTTAGAATTGTAAACACTTATATTTTAAAAGAAATTTATTAAATCAATAACCTAACCATCTACCTTAAGAAATCAGAAGAAAAACAAATTCAAAGCTAGCAGAAGAAAGGAAATTGGTGTAGAAAAATAAAACAGAAAATAGAAAAAGAACAAGAAAACCAACAAAAGTTGATTCTTTGAAATTATGAACAAATTTAACATTCAACTAGACTAGCCAAGAAAAAAGAAGACTCAAATTACTAAAATAGGGAATAAAACAAGGGAAATTACAACTGACTTTAAAGACACAAAAAGGTTTATAAGGAATCCTATGAAAACTGCATGTTAAAAAATAGACAACCTAAAAAAATAGATAAATTCCAAGAAACACACAAACTATAGACTGACTCAAGAAGAAATTAGCAATCTGAATAGATCTATGCCAAGTACAGAGATCATATTAGTAAGTTTTAAAAATTTTCCACAAAGAAAAGCTTAGGACCAGATGCCTTCATTGGCAAATTCTACAGAACATTTAAAGAAGAAATAGCATCATTATCTCATAAGCCCTTCAAAAAATATAAGAGGAATAAACACTCTACAAAGTATTCTATGAAACCAGTATGACCTTAATACCACAACCATCAAAGACATCTATAGGAATTACAAATGAGTTCAGCAAAGTTGCAAGGTACAATATCAATATATGAAAATCAGTTGCATATCTATCACAGCGGCAATGAAAAATTTGATAATAAAATCATATACAGTCCATTGTATTTTAACAAAGTAGCAAAAAAAAATTAAACGGAAGAATACTGTTCTTTCCAAGAATGGTCCTGGACTATTAGGTATCTTATTTTTTTTTTAAGTACCTTAACCTATATCATGTACCTATGTAAAAGTTTACCTCAATAAGGATGATAGAACTAACCTGAAATTATAATGTATCTAGAACAAATTACAGGAAAAATCTTTGTAACCTTCACTTGAGCAAAAATTTCTTTGACACAGCAACAAAACCACAATCATGCAAGAAGAAATATAATTGTGGCATTGGATTGGATAACCTTGATAAACATCTTTAGGAAAGCCCCTGATGAGTTGATTCAGAATTCCTTAGGAACAAGGAAGAATTTGAAAGAGCTGAACAGTCTGTGGGCATCAAATGTCTACAATTCATGGTTGCAACTAAGAGCTACCAGAAATATCAGAACAAAGAAATGCCCAGAAATAGCAACCAGAGACAGCTCTTAGGACATACATCAAAGTACTCTTCACTCTTTCGTATTTTAGGGGAAAAGTGTTTTAGAATATCTTGATAATAATGATGATAACAGCTAATAACTATTGCACACTGAGTAGCAGGCCCTGTTCCAAGTGCTTTATGTATATTATTTTATTTAATCCTCCTAAAAACACTATGGCAAGATCTTCTTTTGACCCTAATTTTACAGATGAGGAAATCAAAGCATATAGATATTAAGAAATTTGCCCAGGGTAAAACAGGTCATAAATGGGAGAGCTGAAACATGTTCTCAAGGATAGTAGGAGGAGAACTGCAGGATCGATCTCACTTGATATCATAGGCATGACAATTATATTTTAACAAATTAAATCTGCCACTTCAAAAAAAATCCGTTATATACAAATAGAAAATCCTAAACAATTAGGAATAGGTGGGAAACTTTTTAAAGTGATATGGCAAACATCTTATTTAAAGGAAAATATGTAAAAGCCATTTCTATTAAAGTAATGACAAGTTGAAGATGCCTGCTCTCACTGCTTTTTTCCAACATTGTTAAAGGAATGTCTAGACCCCACAGACAAAGAAAAGAAGTATAATAATTAGAATGACATAAATATATTATTTTCAAATTACAAGGTTTTCTACCTAGAAAATTCAAATAAGTCTACAATCAATTATTAGAATAACATGTTCCAAAGTGCTGTTGAAAAGAATGATATATATTTATAATATTTCTTTATGTCAGTAATAAGTATAAAATGCAATTTAATAAAAGATACCACTTACAATGGCACCAAAACCTTTAGATACCTAGGAATAAATTTTGTATTTATCCCTTTTATTATAAGGTATTTTTTTTTTTGCCAAAATGTATTAAAAGACATAAAAGAAGATCTAAGTAAATAGAATGATATACTATGATCATGGATGGAAAAAATCAGCATGATAACAATATAAATTCTCCCTAAGCTGTTGTATAAATTTAATTCAATTCCAATTAAAAATCCAATAAATATTGGTATATAAACTAATCCTAAAATTCATCTGGAGAAGATAAGACCTAAGAAGAGCTGAAGGAGGGCTAGTAAGAAGGAATCCACTGCAAGATATCAAAAGTTAATCAAATACTATAGCTTTTGGCAAGAAGTTAATCAAATTGACCTCTGAAACAAGATGTTAAACACACTATCATCAAATTAGAGCTGGAGATACGATAGAGGTAGCTTCAAAAATCAGTGAGGAAATAACGTCTGTTCAATAAAAATCAGTGGGACAAGAATGTGCCAATAAAGTTAAAATTAAATCTCTACCTCATACATTACACAAAAATTAATTTCAGGAAAAATAGTAGGCTATATATATCAGGATAAAAAAGGATTTCTTAAGATATAAAACTATCTGAACCATAAAAAAGTAACTGATATATTTGCCAATGTTAAAATTTAAAAACTCCTGTGTGACAGACCAAAAATACAGAAAATTTAAAGAGTCAAACCACTGAAGAAAATATTTTTGTGATCAATATAATTAAAACATTTAAAATGCAGATTATAACTTTTACTGACAAGGAAAAGATAATGCAATGGAAAATTTAACAAAAGATATACCAGAACACACAATTCACAGAGGAGAAAACTCAAATGTCAAATAAACATGTTTCAATATTGTAATAGTTATTAAAGAAATTAAAATTAAATAAGGGAATATTCTATACTCATGATTTAGGCAAAAATGTTGGAAAACAAAACATGTTGATAACACAGGCAAATGGGTCTTTTGCCTGTTGCTGTAGGAATGCATATTGGTTCAACCACTTCGGATAACAGTTTGGCAATATATCCAAGTGGAAGATAAGAATACTTAAGAAGCCTATGATACCTTTCATAGTGCTTTTTCTATGAAAATTCTCAAAGATGCATACAAGAAGACATAAAAAAATGTTAATTGTGATCTTCTCTAAATTACATAAAGAGAAAATCTAACTCTCCACATGGAAACAAATACATTAGCCACACTTTTTTATAAAGTAGAATGCAAAAAAGAAGCTAAAAATGAACAAAATGTCAATATGGGTAATTCTTAAAAACATTTATGAAAAAGGCAACTTGAAGATATGCTACATATTTTATATATATATATGAGCACTTGCATAAATATTAACATAAAGATAATAGCATATATCATATTATTTTGGGATACTTACTGAATTAAACTATTTGAAATAGCTAATTTTTGACCATTTTTAATCTGTAAGATTGGCAATTGTGTATGCTTCAATCTCACAGTAAAAGTATAAAAACACACATGACAATGATTAAATGCTGAATATGGACGAGGCTATTGATAAATTTTTTAAGAACTGTTTAAATATATTTTAAAATTTGAAAGCTATAAATGTCTATTACTTGGAAAAATAACTGATATTTTTAAAAGTTATTATTAAAACACTCCTCAGCAAATGCAAAAGAACTGAAATCATAACTGCCTCTCAGACCACAGGTCAATCAAATTAGAATTCAGGATTTTAAAACTTGCTTAAAACCACACAACTACAAGAAAATTGAACAATCTGCTTCTGAACAACTCCCAGGTAAATAATGAAATACAGGCAGAAATCAAGAAGTTCTTTGAAACCAATGAGAACAAAGAGACAACATACTAAAATCTCTGGGTCACAGCTAAAGCAGTGTTAAGAGGGATATTTATAGTACTAAATGCCCACATAAGAAAGGTAGAAAATTGTCAGATTTACACCCTAACATCACAATTAAAAGAACTAGAGAAGCAAGAGCAAACAAATAAAAAATCTAGCAAAAGACAAGAAATAACTAAGATCAGAGCAGAACTGAAGGACATGGAAAACCCTTCAAAAAAATCAATGAATCAAGGAGATGATTTTTTGAAAAAATTAATAGACAGACTGCTAGACTAATAAAGAAGAAAAGAATTAAATAGACACAATAAAAAATGATAAAGGATATAACATCACTGACCCCACAGAAATACAAACTACCATCAGAGACTAGTATAAATATCTCTATGCAAATAAACTAAAAAATCTAGAAGAAATGGATAAATTACTGGACACAAACACTCCCAAGACTAAACCAGAAAGAGGGCAAATTCCTGAATAGAACAACAACAAATTCTGAAATTGAGGCAGTAATAGCCTACCAACCAAAAAAGCAAACAAAAGCAGCACAGCACTAGAGAGATTCACAGCTGAATTCTACGCAAGGTGCAAAGAGAAGCTGCTATCTTTCCTTCTGAAACTATTCCAAACAATTGAAAAGGAGGAACTGCTCCTTAACTAATTTTATGAGGCCAGCATCATCCTGATATCAAAACCTGTCAGAGACATGACAGAAAAGAAAATTTCAGGCCAATATCCATGATGAACCTCCCAGGCCTTCCAGGCGCTGGTCAAAACACCGCCCAGATTTGTGTGAGTTTTTGTGTGGAGACCCACTGGGCGGGCTGAACCAGCCATGCTGGAAACTCATGGTGCTTTTTGGCCTGGGAATCTCCTGGTCTGTGGGCAGTAAAAATTCGTTTGAAAATGCGGTGATCACTCACCCTCTGCATTTTTGCTGGGAACTGCACTCCAGAGCTGTTCCTGTTCAGCCATCTCGGATCCCCACTATTTTTTTTTTCTTCCTTTTTTTTTAAATTGCATTTTAGGTTTTGGGGTACATGTGATGAACATGCAAGATTGTTGCATAGGTACACACATGGCAGTGTGGTTTGCTGCCTTCCGTCCCCTCACCTGTATCTGTCATTCCTCCCCATGCTATCCCTCTATTTTTTAATGCTCATTACAGTAAAGGGTTTATGCTAAAAAATATATACCATATATTTTCTCTGCTTTTATTTATTTTTATTTGTTAAGATTTTTAGACATCTTGGGGGTTGCTCTGCCTTTGGAGGAACCATTCTTTACTCTTTTACTTTCTTAATAAACTTACTTTCACTTTATGGATTCACCTTGAATTCATTCTTGAATGAGAAAGAATTTTTTAAAGATGTTCTTAAATACATATTTTAGAATTTTTATTGCTGATTACAGATTTAAAACTGTGAAATATGCATTGCTTGGCAAGTAACACAAGTAATTCAAGGACAAGAGAAATACAAATGGCAACAGCTTCAAAACAAAAAGATTCAGTAACAAAGAGTCTCCACAGCCGGTGTCTATCAAAATTTAAGATTATCCAAACTGTACACATGCTCAAATCAAATCAACATCATACACTGAACTATTAATACTTGTCCCTTGAAGTGGCAAACTAGAAGCCACCCACATAGATGTATGATCACACAAACCACCTAATTTGCTCAAGGTTCAGCTTAAAGCAACATTTAATTCCCTTTACAAGATGGAATTCATGACAAGTTCAAAAGGAAAACTTGCTTTGTTTATGCATCTCTTGGGGTCTGGATCTGGACGTCTTTCTGGTAACATCTTTCTGGTGAACCATGGAAGGTACAACACTGAGGAGACTCCTCTGACCCAAAGGAAATAGACTTCAGCACTGGTTGGCTGACTTTGGGTAAGTGGGGTGCATTTGCCTTGGTAGATGATGGGAATGGGTTAGAGGCCTAATTTAGGGGAGACAGAGTCTTTCTTAAGACAGAGGGGTTAAAGGACCCTCTTAATAAAAGGCAAGGACACTTGACATCCAACTTAGGAGGATCAGAGTCCTTCCTAAGGTTTAGGGGATTTCAGGCTCCTCTCAGTAAAGTCCCTCTCAGCTAACAATGGGTTTGGCATTATGAGATGTTAAGTGCTATTCTCTTTGGCATAATCTGCCTTGTGCCCTTTGCCGATGGCTGTGGGTGACAGAATCAGTCATGTACATGATCTTGGGACATGGGGATCTTTCTTCTTTCAAAAGGGGGATGCTTGCGAGCCAATGAGACTACTAGAAAAGATCGCTTCATGATTGACAAACAGCAGCCTGAACTTTTGTGCAATGGGTGGGTCTTTCTCTGGCCTTCCTATTTTGCCTTCCCCACCCTGCTGCATGCAGCCAATGCTTTTCTCCCTTTCTCTTTTTCCTTTCTTACCTTTTTTATTACTCAGGGTGACCATCTTGCCCAGAGAACACATGTTTAAACTCCTGGTCGGAGGTTCAATTAATGATGACAGGGCCCACAGGACCCAACCAGTGGCAAATTAGAGCCTTGCCAGTTTGATATTGGGTGCTAAGCAGAGTGGCTGATGTCTATATTTTGTCACACATATTTTTCTCTGGCCAGGACAAAAAAGAGACAATTTTCCTGTGTGTTGCAGGTTGGCCCCCAGTGCTACTTTGCAGTGAGCTGTGTGGGAAGAGATGGCCAGGGGCAGAACTGTATTACTTATACTTAAACGATTACAAGCTTGCTCTGCTTTTTATACACTGAGATTTGTGCCACAGATCATATCCAAACTGTGGTGCAGTAAAATAAAAGCAGAGATCAAGCGGTAACAGGAGGCCTATGGTAAAGACCATCTGAGAGGCCCTCTAACCGCAGAACACTGCGGTGTGGTTGCAGAGCAGAAAAAACTGCTTTGGTCCCACAACTCTTCCCAACATAGTCTGTGTGAGGATCTAGTATAGGGAGCTCATGCAAAAGACTCTGGGAAGTAATGCAACCTCTGCTCACAAGACTCGGGGAGGGTCTTTGCAGATGGGAGCTTGTAAGGCCAGAAGGCCTTAAAGAGCAGAGATCACCAGAATGCCACAGGTTTCGCCTATATTCTCAGAATATGGAGCAATTCCGATTGCTCTGTGTACACAATGCTGGGGAGATAAAAGCCTCTCAATGCATTGTGTGTGGTCAGACCTCATGGAGCCTTATCTGCTGCACCTCTCTTGCCAAAACACCTGCATAAACATAAAATCTCAGTATCCTTAGTTAGCATTTCTTAGGAGAACCATGTTTGCTATTGAATGCTCTTCCTCTGGCTATCTCCCTCCCCAACTCCCCTCCCCACAGCTTACAAGATTAATAAGACAACACATTTAATAAAAGCACATGAAGCCCAGAGCTCAATGCCAAAAAAGATCACCCTGCAAGAGTGCGTTGGACCCCTGGACCCATGCTGTAAAATTCTATTCTTGTGTCTTTGTCTTTCTTTTCTCACTTCCTCATCACGCCAGGACATGGGGCACCCAGGTACAGGGTTGGGTTGGTTCCCAACAGAGCTGGGCCACTAGGGCTGCCCAGGGAAAAGGAACCCAGAAGCCTGGCATGCTGTCAAAGGTAAGAATTTCTTACCAGACTTCTGTCCTCTCTTTCTCTCTGTGCAAACTAGTTGAAGAAATGGTAAAAATCACTGTTTATCTCCTCTGATTAATGGGAAAAAGGATTTGTGAGGCTAGTCTTAAGAATCTGTTGTACTTTTCACTATGAATTTGTCTTTCTGTATCTTTCTGTTAGAAAGAGGGGCACCTTAGAATAGAACACAAGCTAAGGACCCCATAAGCTCATTGTTCAAGACCATCCAGCAAACTGGTCAGTTGTGTCCTTGGGATATTGACCTTGTGACCACATGGTGGTAGTTTCTCTAGGTCTCTACCATCCAGAAAACAGGAATTGGGGGTTTGTGTCATTGTTAGCTCTGTACAATTATCTTGAGCAGTTAAAATCTTTGCAAGCTCAAAATTAGCTGCTCTAGACTTCTTCTGAGAAGAGCAATGGAAACTGTTCCTTGTGTAGCTCAGTAGCTAAGGCTTTCTTTTCACAATGGTGACCCAGGTTCAGGGTTCAATTCCCAGCTTAGGGAATGAGTCCTTTCTGATATGACATCTGCATGAATATTTGTTGATTCTCTCCCCCTCAATAGACTGTCTTGAATTTTCCTTTCTCTGAACACCTGGAAGGATACCTTTGGACAGTTTGGCCTGGCTACAGTCAAGTAATGAGAAATGTAAAAGGACTTCTTTTTTTTTTTTTTTTTTTAAAAAAAAAAGAGCATATGGTTAAAACTCATCTTAACTAAAAGTAGGTATTTAAGTTCTAACAGCCTGGGACTCCTTGGGAAAAACAGGAGCATCACAGACCCCATTCTGAGAAAAACATCTGTTTTCCTCATGAAACCCCAGGAATTAGAAATGTTAGATCCCTCTCAAAATCTAAGGCTATGTTCTGTTTTGCATTGCATTATCTGATGGTTTTTACTTTTGGAGGTATCAGAAATTCCTTCATATGAAGAAAGAAATTTGGTGTGTAATAACCAGGTAGAAAATATACCTTGAGGGATAACTAATGGCAGTTATGGAATACTTGGCTCTTTGTATGTTTGGATCAGAGAAGCATGCTCTTGGTCACCTAGAAGGTATGGAAATGTCCCCCCTCCCCACTGAGGGGTAAGATTTCCATGGGAGATGGGCTCATTCCCTCTTTTTGGGATCCAGAATCTGGTTTTAAAATGGAACCCTTAATTTCTGGACATCTAGTTTGCCTTCCAGCTATGCCTGCGTATTAGGCTGTAGAAACTGCATGCTTTCCTGGCTCTGTTACTCGAAGGGCTCCACCCTGAAGCCAGTAATCCAGTTAAGAAATGACAAGTGAAAAATCATACTGGCTCTTCTGTCTGTGTATTTATACATATTGCATATGTGATATAAAAGAGCTTTGATTAATTGCTTTAAAAATAATAAGCACTTAATTCAAATATTTTGTCACAAAAGTGAAAAGTGTAATCCCTTTTAGTTCATGCAACATTAGTAATCTTTGGGAAATAAAAACGGCTTTAAAAATTATTGGTAAAATAAAGACATTTGGTCTAAATTAGGCAGGTCACATACTAAGTTTACTAAATGCTTTAAGGTCATAAACTACTTCTTTGACTTTTGAAAATTGTTCAACTTACCTACTTTGGAGACATTACATTCTAGATAAGGCCCTGGAGACATGTGCTATTAGCCATATCCCCTAGCTATGCAAAGAGGTTGTTTTTAAAAAAGAAAGTTTATGTCAGAAAGGAAAGAGAAAATACAGCTAATTTGAAAAGCTAAGTCTCCCCTCTATTAATGAGTAAAGGTTTTTCCCTTTTTAAAAATTTCAAGTTATTATTTTGGCTACATGAATGACATATGGTGACCTGGAATGATTTTCTGTGATATCCAGTGTTTTAAACCTTTAATATTTGAAAAGCTTTCTAAAATAAAATGATAAAGTATATCTTCTTCTGACCTAATTAAGTTTTTAGATATTAGGTTGCCTAAAGTCCAAAATGACATATTCAGCTTATTTGTATAAAAATTATACAGGAAGCATTGTCAAATATGAAATAGTCTTTGCCTTCTTCAAACTGTATTTGTATAAATATGTTATTGGTTTGTGTTCCAAATATTATGGGAAAATCCTGTAATTCTGATACAACTTAGTGTAAATTACTAGTAACAGTTTTAACCGTCAGTAAAATCATCATATGCCACAGAACTAACCAAAATTTCTTTATCAATTGTGGCTTGAAGAATTGTTCTAGGACTTTTCATCATCCATAGAAAATTGTTGTCCTGTTTCAATGCTCTTTAAACAGCAAGTTTATAGTCAGCTATAGGATTTCAACAGGTGCTCTTGAATAAAGTTGTCTAATAACTTTGGAGATTGTGACATTTGATAAGAGGATAAAACTTTCCATACTGATAGAGAGATGAAATGTTCATGAATATCAATCAGAACAGGAGTTAACAGCATGACCTGAGTAATAGATAGCTGAAGTGATCTTTTTTAACTTTTTGTTTAAAATATTACTGATCCTTTGTTTTGCTATCAGAGCCAAGGAAACTTTTCTTTTAAGCTACTTACAGCTTTTAAGAATTGATTAAAGTACACTCTCGTGAAAAAAAATTGGAGCATATTTGTTTCTCTCTACCTAATTTCTTCAGAATTTGGAAACTATTTGTGAGTATTTTTAACTTATGGCAATAGATATTTGCATACATGCAATAAGAATCAGTTTTATTTTGTAACAGGACACAATTGGAAAAACTGGTTATTTTGCCAAGACTTTGATTACAATGGTGAGTTTTCCTTTAAGGAATCAAACTTGACTTATAAAGCCAATAAAAACCACTTGGGGTTTTTCTCATTCTATGTCTAAACCACCCTGTACAGGGTTCCTGACCTATGATAAGTAAAGAATGTCATTTTCTGACAGACCGAGGAGCTCCAAGTTATCTTTGGACCTCAAGAGTAAAGGAATTTACCCGACTCATAGGTATTTGATGGTACAAACCCATGGCTGGGCTAAGCTTTAAAAAGGTCTTATCTGAGATTCCTTTTTATGGAGCAAAGTTCCAACAGAGCCAATTTTAAAATGCTATGTGAAAAATAATTATTCTTGCTGCATTTTATACAAGTAACCAGGCAAAGTGTAAGACTAAAGCTCACTTTCACACACAAATCAGTTCTATTATAATTTGTCTCTAGTAAAAGTGGGAGACTGGAAAGAGAAAAGAATGTTTCAAAAACTATGGTGCACTTGTTATTAGATTCTAGTCTCACTAGTTGTTTTAAATTTTTTTCTACAGTTTAGACAGAGTCTGCTTATTTCTGTGAACCAACAAGTGATCTCTGACTATTCAGTTGTCTAGTCCATGGAAAGCCTTCTAATTTAGTTTATTTGTGATAATTTTACTTATTTTGCTTTACTGTTGTGGAATATATTGCTGTTGTACTCTTTGTGTAGGATAGGCTTACTAAATGTTTTCTTAAATACTTATTAATCTTCCAGATACTATCTTTTGTCAGAACTCAAGTGTTCCAAATGGGCCCTGACACACCAATGCTTTCTGGTTGAGTTTCTCTCTACCCCAAAGACAAGAGACCCTAATTGTTAAGCAGAAATATTATTACCCCCATTTAGTGAGAAGTAGTTGGAGAAGATGGATCTTCATCCCTCTACAACCCTTAATCTTAAGAGCTTTCTTCTAAAGGGCAGGGGGAAATGTCAAAGGTGTTTGAACAAGAGCAACTCCATCTTGAATAGGGGTTTGGCAAAAAATAAAAAATAAATAAAAAATAAAATGGCTGAGGCCTACTGGGCTGCATTCTGAAAAGGTTAAGGCATTCTAAATTTGCAGGATGAGATAGGAGGTTGGCACAAGACACAGGTCATAAAGACCTTGCTGATAAAACAGACTGCAGTAAAGAAGCCAGCTAAAATCCACCAAAACCAAGATGGCAATAAGAGTGACCTGTGGTTGTTCTCACTGCGATACTCCTATCAGCACCATGACAGTTTATAAATTTCATGGCAACATCAGGGAGTTACCCTACATGGTCTAAAAGGGGGTGAATTCTCATTTCTGGGAATTGCCCACCCCTTTGGGGGAAAACTCATAAATAATCCACCCCTTGTTTAACATATAATCAAGAAACAACCATAATAATGGTCAGTCAGCAGCCCTCAGAGCTGCTCTGCCCTATGAAGTACCCATTCTTTGTTATTTACTATCTTAATAAACTTGCTTTTACTTTAAAAAAAAAAAGATTTTTAGACATCAGTGGCAAAGGATAATGTATCAGTCTATTCTTGCATTGCTATAAAGAAATACCTAAGACTGAGTAATTTATAAAGAAAAGAGGTTTAGTTGACTCATGGTTCTGCAGGTTTTCAAGGAAGGATGGTGCCAACATCTGCTTAGCTTCTGGAGAGGCCTCAGCAAACTCACAGTTATGGCAGAGATGAAGGAGAAGCAGTTACATCAAATTTGAAAAGCAGCGGCAATGTGGGAAGAGGTACCACACACTTTTAAATGACAAGTTATTGTGAGAACTCATTCACTATGATGAGGACAGCACAAGAGGACGGCACTAAACCATTCATGAGAAATCCACCTCCAGGATCCAATCATCTCCCACCAGGCACCACCTCCACCACTGGGGATTACAATTGAACACACATGGGGACACAGATCCAAACCATGTCATTCTGCCTCTGACCCCTTCCAAATCTCATGTCCTTTGCATCCTGCACAATACAATTCCCTTCCTAACAGTATCCCAAAGTGTTAAATCATTCTAGCATTATCTCAAGAGTCCAAAGTCTCATCTGAGATAAGGCAATTCCTTTCTACCTGAGAGCCTGTAAAATGAAAACCAAGTTGTTTCCTTCCAAAGTATAATTCGGGTCCAAGCATTGGATAAATATTTCCATTCCAAAGGGGATAAATCAGCCAAAAGAAAGAGGCTACAGCCCTCATGCAAGTCTAAAATCCAAAGGGGCAGTCATCAAATTTTACTGACTCCAAACTAATCTCCTTTGACTTCATGTCTCACATTCAGGGCACACTGGTGGGAGGGGCGAACTCCCAAGGCCTTGGGCAGCTCTGCCCCTATGGCTTTGCAGGGCTCAACTCCAGAGGCTGCTCTTACAGGCTGGCACTGAGTGCCAGCAATTTTTCCTTGCTGAGGATAAAAGCTGCCAATGGCTCTATTATTCTGTGTTCTGGAGTATGGTGGCCCTTTTCACACAATTCTACAAGGCAATCCCCCAGAGGGAGCTCTGTGGGGACTCCACCACCACATTTCCCCTTGGCACTGCCCTAATAGAGATTCTAGGGCCATGAGGGCTCTGTCCCTGCAGCAGGCTACTGTCTGGACACCCAGGCATTTCTGTACATTCTCTGAAATCTAGGCAGAGGCTCCCAAGCCTCAACTCTTGCATTCTGCACACCCACAGGCTTAATACTGCATGGAAGCTGCCCATCCATTCATTTACTTGGCAAATATGTATTGAGAAGCTACCAGGTGACAGGCAATCTTCTGGCTCCTGGGATATATCAGTGAGGAATGCAAATAAAAAAAATTTGCTCTCTTATATTCTAGAGGGGAAAACAGATTTATTCAACAAAAACAAGCAAATCCTATAATACATTAAAGATGATAAGTGCTATGGAAAAGAATAGAACAATATAATGAGACCCGAAGTTGGGAGCTGGTGTTTGCTGATGTCAATAGGGTGACAAGGAAGGTGTCTTTAAGGAAGTGGTATTGTGCAGACCTAATCAGGCAAGGGAGTCAGCCTCCTGGATATCAGGAGGTAAAAAAAATCCAGGCTGAAAGAATAGCCAATGGTATTAAGGCCCTAAGACAAAAGTGCATCTCACATAGTCAAAAGTCAGCAAGAAGGCTGATTTGTGTAAAACAAAAAGAACAAAATAAACAAACGTAAGAAATAAAGCCAGAGAAGTAACTGCAGTCAGCTTAATTAGGTCTTAGAGGTCATAGTAAGAATGGTGGTTTTCACTCTGGTAAAGTGGGGACACAATAGAGCATTTTGAGCAGAGAAGTAAAGATGCTTGACTGATATTTAACAGAACAACTCTGCTGTGTTGAAAATAAAGTGGAGTACCAGGATGGAAGTAGTTAAAGGACGAGGCAGTAATGTGGGCAAAGCAGCAATGTCGGCAAAGCAGCAACCATGACTTGGACTGGGATGATTCTAGTGGAAGTGCTAAAAAGGGTTCAAAATCTGGATATATTTTGATGGTAACACAAACAAGATTTTGCAAAACAAAAAATGCTGAATATGAGATAAAGAGAACTGACAAGAATGACTTCAAATATTTTTCTCTGTCTTAGTGGAAAGATGAAATTGCCTTCACTTGAGATGAGGAAGACCATGGAAGAAGCAGTGTATGGATCAAAATGAGAGGTCTTAAGAAAATCAGTTCCATCTTGAAAAAAGTAGGTTTAATTTTGAAATGTAAATTAAATATTCAAATGGAGACTTTGGGTAGTTTGATGCATGCAACGGAGTAGTATCAAGTTTAGGAAAGAGGTCTGAGGGGTAGATTTATATTTGGAGGTCAAGTCACTTAGATGACATTAAAAGCTGTAAGACTGGAGGTGATCTTCAAGAGAGTAAGTGTAGACATGGGAGCAGAGCTAAGTCTTAAGGCCTGGAGTTCCAACACTAGGATGTCAGATGAAGAGGAACCCATAGATTGAACTGAAATGCAGCAACTAGAAACTCAGAGATGATGGAGTGTTAGATGCCAAGTGAAGAACATATACCAAGGAGGAAGGAGTGATCAACTCCATTAAATGATGTTGATAGGTCAAAAAGATAAAGACTTGAGATTATTAGATTTATAATGTGAAGGTCAGTAGAGATTTGACAAGCGTAGCTTAAGTGCCGTGGTGAGCTAAGGCCTGAATGTACATGGTGGAATTTGAAAAGAGGAATTAACAGCTCCTATGGTTGAATATACTTTGGTGAAGTTTTGCTAAAAGGTGGAGCAAATAAATAAAACAATGGCTAGTGGAAGTAGAGGAGGGTCAAGAATAATTTTTTAATTGAAAAACAACAACATGTCTTTATTCCCTTGAAAATGTTCCATTAATACAAGAAAATTTTACAATACAGGAGTAAATTGGGGGAAATATGACAAGAATATTCTTGGTCAGATCTATCAATAGACTGTATGCTAGTGGTGGATAAATATAGCAGTGGAAATCTATAGAAGCTATTTTATTCTGCTGTTAATTTTTATAGTAAAGTTGGAGGTAATATCACTGAGAATCCAGATAAGGAGAACGGAAAAAGTGTAAGTAGTTGGCATGAGACAGAAAAGTGAATGAAAGAGGGAAATAGGGAATGATTACATGGTAGCATCAAGACACATAGAAAGTTCATGGTCATGAGTTTAAGGTGGGAAGAGTCATCGTGCTTGGGTATATTTAACCTATGCTGTGGTATTTCCGAGATGATACTAGAAGCGAAGAAAAAGGCAGGGAAGTCTAGCTCCATGAAAACAAGTGGTTATAATAACTGACCATGAAACATAAGTTGAGTAAGGAGGGAACAGACCACATTAAAAAGTGAGAGATAGTGGAAAGTTGTTAAATCATGTGAAGATCCCAGGAAGGTTGAGGAATTGATAGACTCAGGGTATACACTGATAAATATGATTATGTATCTGACAGAAAAGGAAACACAAGAAATGCATGTGCTATACAAAGTGAACAAACAGATTTGCTGGGGGCACTGAGATTAAATGATGCCACATGATCATTTGTGAAACAAGATCCAATTGCTAGATTTATAACAAAAAATATGTTTCAGCTTTAAATATTAGCAGTAAACAGATTTCAGGCAAACTGAAGAAACACATATAAAAGTTAAAAGTCAGAGATAAAATTAGGGCCCACAAAAGCTGAAAATCTCAATGAAAAATCAGAGGAGGTAATTAAAACATCAATGCCAGTTTAAATTATTTCTACCAAAATAATCTTTTGGACCAAGCATTATATACCTTTTTTTTGTTGTTGTTCAGAGAGTCAGAGACCAGCCATAGCTGAAATAATCTAGATGGTTGTAGAATGAAGTATAGATAGAATTGCACCAAAGGAAAAAAAAGGGGTATAAATTAGATGTGGTTATAATAGTTCAATTTCAACTTCTGCTTTAAATGTAAAAAGTCGCAAGGGACCATCACTTTGCTATCAATCTAACAACCAAAACAAGCCACATAAGTCCTGAAGGAATTATTATTTAACCCATCAAAATGTAGAGGGCACACAAAAAACTCAACAAATTAAATTATAGATAGTTAATGAGCCTTTCATAGGAAACACAGTCATTGAACATTTAACTCATTGGATAAGACCCAGGACTGCTCCCATACTTAGCTGAGAGGAGAGAAGTAGAGGAATCAGGCACAGAAGGATTAATGAGGAAGCAGCCATACAGAGGCCAGAATGACAGGTTAGAAGTCTATGGAGGCCCCACCCCACATATGTCTGTAACTATTTTTAATTCTGCCCACAGATATCTGAAACCAGTAGTGAACTAAATAGCATTAAAACTGTAATGAAGACCACATACACATCAACTTCAAATCAGTTCGATATTGTTTCTTTCCTACTGCCCACCCCAATTCAAATGACAGATCCAGCAGTGCTCCTCTTTGTAAAGGGAAAAGCACAAAAAAATATAATTTACTTCCATCTCTCTCATTCTTTTATGCAAAGTGTTTATTATACAATAAAAACAGTTAAGACACATGAGAAATCAATACAATGTGGCCTTTGTAAAAAGAAGAAAGAGTCAATAGAAGGAGACACAGACATGGCCCAGATGTTGGAATTACCAAATAGGGATTTGAAAATACCTGTAATATAAATGCTGTAAGATCTAGTGGTGATAGTAAATAATAATTGTGTATAGATGGCTGAATTAGAGCCAAGAGATGAAGTCTACAAAACATAACCAAATGAAAATACTGGAAATGAAAAATATAATGTAGAAATCAACAGTTTTCTAGGTGGGCTTAGCTGTAGCTTAGACACAAAAGAGAAAATGATCAATTAAATCAGGTCAAATAGAAAGTATCCAAACTGAAATACAAAAAAGAGTGGGGACAATGAAAACAAAGGAACAAACAAAAGTGTACCCAATATCTATGGGACACTATCTAGTGCTGTGACATAAATCTAACTAGAGTCTTATTATAGAAGAAATGAAACAAACAAACAAAAAAAGCAACGGTGGGGAGGAAATTTTGAAGACATAACTATCAAGAACTTCTAAATGTAATGAAAACACTAATTTATAGGTTCAAGAATCCAAGCAAACCTCAAGCAGAACAAATATATCATGCCTAGGCATATCATAGTCAAACTGGTAACATGAAAAATAAAAAGAAAATCTTAACAGCATCAAGTGGAAAACAAAATATAGGCCAGGCATGGTGGCTCACACTTGTAATCACAGCCGTGGAGGGTGGATTATCTGAGCTCAGGAGTTTGAGACCAGATTGGCCAACATGGTGAAACATCGTCTCTACTAAAAACATAAAAATTAGCTGGATGTGATGGCAAACACCTGTAATCTCAGCTATTTGGAAGGCTGAAGCATGAGAGTCACTTGAACTCAGGAGGTGGAGGCTGCAGTGAGCCAAGATTGCACCACTGCACTCCAGCCTGGGTTAACAGAGCAAGACTCTGTCTCAAAAACAAACAAACAACATATAGTATACAAGAAAACATTTATATAAATGGTAGCTGATATCTCACCAGAAACAATGAAGGCAAGAAGGCAATGAAACAAAACTTCTTTTAAAATTTTAAAAGAAGTAACAGTAATCAATGTAGAATTCTCTATCAAATAAAAATATCCTGCAAAAGTAAAGACATTTTTACAAAAGCTGAGAGAATTTGCTTCAGCAGACTGACCTACAAGCAATGAAAAAGGAGGTTCTTCAGGTTAAGAAGACATAACATTAGGTGGTACTCAGGATAAACAGGAAACAATCTAGAATGCCAGAAAGGGCTGATCTTTAAAATGAGAGAGAGTAATTATTTTGTGGGGTTTACATAGATAAAACACGGTATTTTAAAATATCCACCATGTAAAATTTAATTTTCAGCCAAAAAATGTTAAATACAGTCATTGGCATTATTTTTAAATTCTTAAGTATCACAGTCAATAAACATAAACAATATCTAAATTAGCAATATTTATGACAGTGAAATTGTATTGAATACCTAACATGAATCAAACATCTATTATTTATAAGCTTTATGATCACCCTGAAAAGTATGTATATAAAACACATTTTATAAATGAGAAAACATATTAGGAAATTGGATTGAGAAGTTAAATTCTTAGCCAAAGTCACTTGGCTGTTAAGAAGCAGAACTAGTATTCAAACCCAAATCTGTCTGATTCTAAATCTCATGCTTTGCTTTTCAGGCACTAATTATTATAGTAATAATAATTTGTATGTACAATGAGTTAAATATTCAATGAATGCTTGTTTCCTGAATTCATGTGACAAGTATAGAGTTTAAATAACATTTTCAAGACCGCCCTCTATACTATACAAATTAGGCCTCTCTGGCTGAACTTGTTGCATTCATAGAACCAATCTATTCTGAAAATACTTCCATATATTATTTTGTCCAAAATTAGAAAATATTTTTAATTTACTGAAAATATTTTACTGAAAATAATTGTAATCAATAAAAATAGAAATTTAAAAGACAATTATTTACGATTCCACTTATAGAGATTAACATTAAACTAAAGAATGTTTCGGCATATTTCCTTCCACATCTTTAAATAATAGGTATATGTATGTTTATAACATATACATTAAATTTATAGAACGTTGTACTATACAATCTTGTTTGTTTCGTGTAATACATCATGAGCTCATTGCCATGTACATAGAAAGGGACATATTTCATTCCTCTTGATGTAGAGTAGGCATGAATTATAATTTATTAAATCAATTCCTTTTTAAGGGTTTTAACTGATTCCAGTTGTTACTTTAAATAATTCTACAATGAACATTTTGAGTATGTATTTAAGCCTTCGTCTAATTATATCTTCAAGATAATGTCCTAGAAGTAGAAATCTTGGATTAAGCAACTTTCACGTTTTACTTTTGGTAGTTTGCCCGGTTACCCCAAAATCTTTCCAAAAATGGTATCATATCTTTTTTAGTTTTTACCAAACTATCAAGTACAAAATGATCAGCATTGTTTGAATTTTAAATTCTCAGTTTATTAGTCAGAAATTTCAATATTTTCCTTTAGTGTCTCTGGACATGGTATTGTGATAACGAAAGTCCTTAAAATGCTAGAATTATAGAAGCACTTGCCTTCATTTTCCTTTACTATCTTATGATAGCATATTTTGCATTCAAATTTTAATTCATCAGCAGTTTTTACCGAGTATGGTTGTGAGAGCTATATTAACATCTTTCTAAGTATATAAAAGAACTCATCTGATAATATTGTTAGATATCTTGTCCGCAATGTTCTGAAATTAACTTAAAGTAAACTCCTCTACATCTATATACTGTATTCCTATACTCTTCTTCCATTCCATTCTCTTAGTGAATTTCAATACTTTTAAATTTCTTTTCTTTTTATCTAATTCCAAAAAATAATTATCTCTGAAAAAAATGAGCATGGTTTCAGCTATTAAAATGGAATTTGTATATACAGCAGAGGTTAGAAATGTGAACCTAAGGGAAATCGGTAGAAATTAGAAGTAACATTCCAAACTTAGAATCAAGTACAAGCTCATGGCTTAAGACATACAACATTGAAAATACAGAAAGGAAGGCAAGTAGGTGTCAGCTTCAGATGATGATCCTTTTCTTCCCTGCATATTCACTTTAACATATACTCAACAAATATTTATTGATTCCTTCACGACCGATGATCTTCTTAAGAAAGTGCCATTCACATTTGAATGTATAATGTAGAAATTCTCACCTTTAATCAGCAACCAGAACCTTGTTGATAAATGAGTTCAGAAATAGCTCTCAAAAGTTTTGATTCGGCCTGGCGCGGTGACTCACGCCTGTAATCCCAGCACTTTGAGAGGCCGAGGTGGGTGGATCATGAGGTCAAGAGATCGAGACCATCCTGGTTAACATGGTGAAACCCCGTCTCTACTAAAAATACAAAAAATTAGCTGGTCATGGTGGCACGTGCCTGTAATCCCAGCTACTCAGGAGGCTGAGGCAGGAGAATTGCCTGAACCCAGGAGGCGGAGGTTGCGGTGAGCCGAGATTGCGCCATTGCACTCCAGCCTGGGTAACAAGAGCGAAACTCCGTCTCAAAAAAAAAAAAAAAGTTTTGATTCACATAGTTCTGTAATTTTAAATCCAAAATTTGGAGAGCTAGTATAGTTCATCACCACAATGACATTGGTGACTCCTCATAACTATGTATCTGCTAACACAAGTGCTCTAGGTTTTATGCCCCACTGGAAGCATTAAAATAAATCTGCAACTGAAGGAAAATGTTCTGAAAAGGAACCAACACACTTCAGTTGATATGGATGGTCTAAGGTGTTTCTATTTGTGTATATATAAAAATCAGTCTGATCAAATCAGATTATACCATTAATAGGGACAGATAAGGATTCAGTAAAAAGCATGTATTTAGCCCACAGATGAATTTTTCAGGGAAGGCAAAGACAAATCCTGCAGTAACAGAGTGTCACTGGCAACACATTTTTCTAGAGTGTTATGGTAGAGATAAGACTCAAAGAAACAACTCTGTAGTAGCCAACACTCATGTGGAAAGTTGTTACTTTCTGGGTGCAGAAACAGAGAACCAAGTCAAACCTAATCAGAGAAAGACAGAAAAGATCCATCTTGGTCTGCTACAGCCTTCATTTGATGTGCTTGTGTTTGAGGTGGTGTCTGTTCCAAAGCAGACAGCGGGCTTGGCACTGCATGACAGCACCTTTAATTCAGCCCAGTAATCGCTTGCACAATTACCTCTTTTGAATGAAGCCATCTTGGATATGGACAAAAGTATGGAGGAGAGTGACTTAATTTTTTTATTAAAAAAAAAGGAGCAAGCGAGAGAAAGAAAATGATTTATAATAAGTCCATAGGAACATTCTGTACCTATCTCTTTTCTGATTAGAGAGGTGGCACGGAGCCTGGCTCATTAGGCAGAAGTAATGAGCCAGTCTACATGCCATCTCTAATTAGGGAAAAGATACAGTAGGTATGACTGTACATATAAATTGATAGAATAAAGATAAAAACTATTTAAAATATCCTTTTCCTTCTGTAGCTCTCAGATGCCCAGAATGTAAAGGAGAAAATTATAAGAAAAACTAATATTTGAAATAAACCAGTTTCTAATTACATGCTTTCTAATCAGGAGTAAAATTTATTTCTACAAAGTTTAAAAATAATTATCATCTTCAGTTTGCACTGTCCTTTTGAAGAATTAATTTAACATTTAGTATACTGAAGTAGAATAGAAGCAAGCCATTTTAACCCTGCAGTGTATCATGGACTAATTTATGGCACTATCAAATACTTTGAGCAACATTTGGTGCAATAAAACACTTTTAGAAGTACTAATGGGGATTAAATATTGAAATAAGGCTCACAAGACTTAATGTGTTATTTTTAAATTCTGCATGCAGAGTATTTTATAAAATTATTCAGTATACTAATTACTCAAACCAAGTTTCTAAATATATAGGTTCCTTAAAAATATTGCTTCTTCACGTTTAGCTTATCTAAGAGCATACACAAATTAAAGTAATAGAGTTTTTACATATTTTCTCTTTTGATTGATACAACAATCATATGGAAAGATAGTGTTATCCCTATCTTATTGTTTCACAATAAGAAAATAGATGTTCAAAGAGTGTAAAAATAGTTCAAAGAGTGTAAAAATAGTTACCGCTTATTGCACATTTACTATACAATAAGCAATATGCTCTCAATAGACATCATCTCACATAATTCTTGTAAGATTTCTGTGAATTGCATATTAAAACACCATTTAATAGATTAGAAACCATACTTCAAGGGAGTAAATATTTTGATCAAAGAAGCAGACCTAGGTTATATTTAATCTAGAGCTTGGCAATTTAACCACAGTGTTTTGAATATCAAAAATATATTCCTTCTTTTTTAAAACTACACATTGGTCTAATAACTCAGGTCATGGAGAAAAACAAAACTAAAATTTTATATTATTTCAGAATTAATAAGTGCATCAGATATAAATATCGATAGGAGTTATTTATGCCATGTTCATTTCACACATTTATTACAAACATTCAAAAATAGGAAAGTTCCTGATATGTGCAAATGATAGGATTGTGTACCAATTAGAATTAATAATGAGTTTGGCAAGCTCATTGAACATAGGTCAGTATTTATGTAATATTAACAAAATTAGAAAATGAAGTTCAAAAACAGTACTAAATATAATTGCATGCAAAATAACCAACGGGCCAAAAAGCGAGAACACTGACAACACCAAAAGCTGGTAAGGATGTGGGGCAACAGGAACTCTTTCATTGCTGATGGGAATGTAAAATGATATAGTCACTTTGGAAGACAATTTTACAGTTTCTTACAAAACTAAACTTATCTTACCATATGATCCAGTAATTGCGCTCTTTGGTATTTATAAGTCGAAAACTTATGTTCACACAAAATCCTACACACTGATGTTTATAGCAACTTTACTCATAATTGCCAAAACTTGGAAGCAAGCAAGATGTCCTTCAGTAGGTGAATGAACAAATCAACTATGCTATATCTAACCATGGAATATTATTTAGTACTAAGAAGAAATGAACCACCAAGCCATGAAAAGACATGGAGAAATGTTACATGCATATTATTCAGGGAAAGAAGCCAATCTGAAAAGGATACATTTTTATTCCAATTATATGATATTCTGTAAAAGGTGAAAATACAGAGACAGTGAAAATATCAGTGATTGCCAACGTTTAGGATAGAGAAAAGGATGAATATGAGGAACACAAGATTCTTAGGGAGTGAAACTACTCTCTGCAGGATACTGGAGTAGTGGATACGTGCCATTGTACAACACCAAGAGAGATCTCTAGTGCAAACTATGGACTGTGGGTGATAAGGATATGTCAACGTAACTTCATCAATTGTAACAAATATACCATAAGCTGCCCTGGTGAGGGATAGGGACAATGGAGGAGGCTGTGCATGTGCAGGAGCAGAGATCATACTGGAATTCTCTACACTTTCCACTCAAGTTTTCTGTGACTCTAAAATTGTTCTATAAAATACAGTCTATTGAAAAAGAAAACCAATGAATATATATGAACAAATCCAAGAAATATGAGTGAGACCTCTCTACAGAAAACTAAAAACGTTGCTGGGAGAAATTAAGGAATATATTACATTTATGGGTTGGAAACTCGATATTGTTTCGATGCCTGTTCTCCCAAATATGACTTAGTAATTTAAATCTCAGCAGAATTTTTTATGAAAATTGAAAAACTGTTTCTAAAAGTCATATATAATAGCCAAGGCAATCTTAAAATAAAAATAAAAAAGTTGAAGAACTGCTAGATATTAAGACATGTGTATTAATACAGTAATTAAAACTAAATAATAAAGTTAATACAGTAATTAAATATTTTGACCGAAGTCTAGACAGACAGACAGATCATCGGGGCAAAATAGAAAGTTCAGAAACAAACCCATCTTCACATATACAGATAATTGATCCATGTATACAAATAACTGATGACAAAGTTACCACTGCAGAATGGTAGAAACAATGATTTGTTTAAAGAGGCAAGGTTTTTCACGTTTATCATGCATTCGGGTGGGAAACAAATTTTGATCCCTACCTTACATAACCTCCAAAAATCTATTCTAGATAGAACACAGAACAATATTTGAAAAGTAAAATAATAAAGCTTCCTGAATAAAGTGTAGGAGAATATCTGTATGATATCAGAGTTTGCAAAAATAGTCTAAACAGAACATAAAAAGTATTAAAACAAAGAAGCTCTGCTTATCAACAAATATCATCAAGAGAATGTGACTATAAGCCCTAGCCCACAAGACCATATTTGCTATCCTGTATTCATCAAAGAACTCATATTAAAAATATTGAAGACCTCCTATAAATTATCAAGAAAAATACAAACTGTCTAATTAAAAATTGGCAAAAGGATTCACAAACAAACATATTCACTTGGCAAATAAGCACATGAAAAGATCTCAGAATCACTAATGATCAGGAAATGCACTAACTGACCACCAGAATAGCAAAGAATGGTAACACCTGGCAATACTAAGAGTTGGTAAGGATGTGGAACACTTGGAATCCTCAAATACTGCTTCTTGGGACATCCACTTAGAAAACTATTCAGAAGTATTTCCTAAAGCTGAAGATATACTAAGGCCACATACACTATGGAAAAGTCTCATTGGCATAGTGCTAAGCAAAAAGAACACAAAAGAGTACCTCCTTCATTATTTTATTTGTTTGATAGTTCAGGAATAGGCAACGTCAGTTTATGGTTATAGAGGTCTACATTGAAGCTATTCTGTTTTTACTTTTAGAGTGGATGTTCATTAGGGGACTCTGAGATTCTGGAAATGTTCTACAACTTTTTCTAAATGAGAATTACACAGGTGGATATAAATATTAAAAACTCATCAAGCTATACCTTTAATATTTATGCACTAACTTGCATACATGCTTTGTTTTGAAAATATAGTAATCTTAAAATATTACTTTAAAATGTCTAGACCACAAAGTTCATAAGCCACCTAAAAGCTGAAGAAAACTTATGCAACATAATATTCTAAACATAAATGAGCTTTTATAAATAAGGAATTACAGAGTATAAATACGGACACATTGTATGAATAAAGAATTCACAAATAAAATGCAAATGATCAAGACATATGTGAAAAGCTACTCAAATTCATTAATGGTCAAATAATTCTAAGACAGCATTCAACAATACTTTTCACTTAGAATGGCAAGGGTGAAAAAAAATGGATAATTTGTAAGGTTAGTTAGTGTTTAAGGAAACAAGTACTTGGCTATATATTTTAATGAGGTTATAAATTTTCACAACCTTTCTGGAGGTAGCCTGTTGTTATGCATTAGAGCAATCTCTGTAATATGTATTAAAATATAAAATGACCATATGCTTCAACCAAGCCATTCAACTTCTATGGATTTATTTTATGGAAATAATTATAACAACATTAATAATAGTATTATTTACTAATATAGTTTAGTAAATATTCTTTTTTCTCAATATATAGTATATATGTTATCTTCTTAAACTATATGGCCAATTTTTAGCCTGGGAAAATATAAACCACATAGTCCAGTTAATTGTAGGTTAATATTATTTCTCAGTTTTCATCTAGTACTGTATAGTCCTACTTTAACAATGCTGTACATTAAAATCCAACCCCATGCCCAAGAGAGAGAAAATATAGTTTATATACAGCCATAGTGCTTAGCACTTTATTTATTTAACAAATAAATTTGAGTATCTACTACATGCCAGGGGCTTGAAACACAGTAATGACATTGCTTCATTTGATCTTTACGTTGGCCCTATGGGATATCAATATTATCATCATCATCATTCTAAAGTTGGGGTGACCACCCTTTAGCAACTTTAAAATATCTTGCCAGAACATATAGCTAGTAAGTGAGGAAATGGGATATGAACTCAGGCAGGTTGAAACCAATGTATAGGGTATTAAGGAACTGTGCAATCAGGTAACTGCTCAAATACGTATGTATGTATGTATATGCCTGTGTATGATGGATAGACTGTTGATATATATAAATAGAAATGTAGATATAGACAGATATATAAATATATGTAGATATATAAAATGTTTTTATATATTTTCTATACATAAAATATTGCTAATGCTAATTATATTGAAACATTAGAAAAAACCTAAATGTTCATTATAGGAGCTTGTTTAAGAAATATGGATTACACCTATATAATTGCACACAAGACAGCCATTTTAAATGAGAACATACATCTAAATGAGAAGGTATATTGACATGAAATGTTGTTTATAGCATTTGAAGGAGAAGTATTTATTTTTAGAAGACTCAGAGAAAGCATATGTATTGTAATTTTATTTTTGGAAAAATATATTTATAACTATATCTCTAGCTAAAAATGTACTAAAAATCTGGAGGAGTATAAAAAAGTTAAACTGTATCTATCTCTGAAGATAGAAATATGGAAAATACTTTCTATTTCACAGAGTTCCATATTGTTTAAAGTTTTTTTTATAATAAGCATATATTATACAATAATATAAAATAATGTTTTATTTTAAAATGTAGGCATTTTAAAGGCCATTGTACTAGATATTTTAAGATAATTGCTTATTTCAACTTCTGGTTTTATATAATATATAGTATATGGTATTTTCTTAAATGATATGGCCCCTTTTTAATGTGGGAAATGTAAATATTAGTCCAGTTAATTACATGTTAATACTATTTCTCAACTTCCATCTACTACTATGTAGTCCTACTTTAAAAATGTTCTACATTAAAATGCAAACCCCTTGAAAAAGAAAGAGAGGAAATATAGTTTATTACACATTGAAATGACTTAAAAACTAATCACAATAAAGAAATTTCAATTTGAAAGCTTCCCAAATGTAGTAAGTCAAATAGAAGACCCCAAAAGATATATTATCGTCTTGGAATCTGTGACTGTGACCTTAATTTGGAGAAAGGGTCTTTGCACGTGTGATTAAGTTAAGGATCTTAGGGTAAGATCCTCCTGGTTGTGAGTGGGCCCTAAATTCTATGACAAGTGTCCTTATAATGGAGGTAAAGGGGAAAAGATTCAGAGAAGGAGGCAAAGGTTGGTTAGAAAGCTGTGAGTAAAGCAACACTACAGACTGCCAGCAGCCACCACAAAGAGAAACATGGAATGGATTCTCCCTTAGCGCCTCCAGAAGGAACTCACACCACTGAGCCCTTAATTTCTGACCTCCAGCTTCCAAACTGTGAAAAATTAAATTTTACTTTTATCAATCTGCCACCCAGTTGGTGGTAATTTGTTTAGCAGCCCTAGAAGATGAATACACATAGATATTTAAAAATATTATTTGTTGGATGCATTTTTAAGAACAATGTAATTGGATGAAATAAATAACATTCTGAAGTCAGAATCTTACCATTTAAACTCTGTCCTATTTGCACAGTACCAGATGCAAAATCCGTAATGGAACCACTTAGAGTTCTTGCATCGAAAGGTGTATGATCCTTCTCCAAGCCATTGATAAAGAAGCTGATTTTTGTCTGATGCACCTGTAAGAAATTACTACCATTATTATTTTAAGTGCATAAACTTTTATTTTATAATAACCACATTTCAGCAGTATTTCTTAAGTAACCTTCCTGCTCTACTTTGTTCAGTTGGGAAGACTGAAAACATTATTTTAATAGCTCAATGATAACTCCATGTGTTTATCTAGATATAAACCTACATAGTGTCACTTTGTGCTATGATGGTATCTCCCAGTTGTTCACAAGTATGCGTAATAGTTTGTCCCATACATGCAACAACTCTGATTGCCATGCTTCTGCAAGGTTTTTGAGGATATGTTACTTCTTTAAACACAAATTAAATTTGTTATGGGTATATTTGAAATAAAGCAAAATGAGTACAATGGGGAGAAACAATTAAAACTAGATATACCAACAAAGTATTGCATGTGGATATAACTCAAGTTACTAGGATCAAGTATTTCTCAAATTTACTGTCGTAGGTATTGGTATCAGTTGGTGATTTTCAGATATACTTTCCCAATGCAGGTAACAAAAATTTGCCAATCATATTCTAGAATGATCAACCAAGCAATTAGCCAAATAACTGCATATATTAAGGATTAGCAATTTTTTTTTCTGTCAATAGCCAGATAATATTTTTTCTCTGCAAGTCAAATGATTTGGTTCTGTGGGCCAAATGGTTGCTGCCCAACTCTGCTCAACTCTGATGCCATAATGCAAAAGTTTCCACAGACAATATGTAAACAAATGAGCATGGCTGTGTCAAAATAAAACTTTATTTATAAAAACAGATGGCCAGCTGATTTGACCCACAGGTCATAGTTTGCTAACTCTGGGATTACATAATAAAAAGCTATCAAATTTTTATTTATGTGACAGGAGCCCAGAATAGTCAATTCAATCAAACTTTTATGCAAAATACCCATAGATAATACCTGCACAAAACTTTTAATTGCATGTACTTCTAAGTAAATTAATCAGCTGTTCTGATATCAACTTTATCTCTGAAAATAGTCCTTTTGTTCAAGTGCTTTTAGCTTAAATGCAAAAAGAATCATTGGTACTCTAATTAGTGAAGGAGCTGAAATGGCAAATAAAAAGCTCGTAAAGAGGAGGGGTTGAGAGAGGGGAGGAGAGAGTGAGATTTAAGGTCATGGAATGGAAAGGTTGGATGCTAACATTTTAATTAAAATGATATCAAACTGTTCAACATGTTATTCTACTATGGACTTTGAGTGATGATGATGTATCAATGTAGGTCTGATAATTGTAAGAAGCATACCACCACTCTGATGCAGGGCTTTAATAGACAGGGAGGCTGTGCGTATGCAGGGGTATAGCACGTATGGGAGATCTCTGTACTTCCCACTCAGTTTTTCTGTGAGCATGATATTGGTTATACTTTTAATGCTTTTATGTTAAAAAAGACTTGTAATAATTGATGAAGATAAAATTTATTCTCAGACATCTTAAAATCATTGTGAACTTGTCTTAAAAATCTTTTTCATGTCCCCCCAAAAAACAAAACAAAATGAAAAACCAGGAAGTTATTATAATTACCTGATAATACTGATTTTTCAAAAAGTTACCCAATATGGGTTTTCTCCATTCTGACCAACCTACCGTCATTTAAACCATGTTGTTTCTTAAATCCATTGATCTAGTGTTGCATTTTATTTAATTTTAAAACAAAGCTTTAATATACCTAAAATCATATACCAAGTTCTCATGGGCCTGGATATATTCTGCTTTGCTGGATAGTAGGGCTGCATTTCTTTTTGCATCCCATTTTTTACAGCCTGTTACTGTCATTTGGTGTTTGACTGTTATCATTATAAAAGATACAGGCTTTTCTACTTTGTTATTTGTAGCATTATCTCATGTTTTACAACATCTTTGCACAACATGCAGGCACATGAAATATAACTAGTGAAAAGTTCTCGGTGGTATTAATGCATAAAAAAGAATGTGGTTCCATCTCTACTGTCTTTACCCAGCCAAAAGCTGATGAACAGCCAATTTTCCTTTATCACATTAGCACAGCCATGAGGGAAACACATTTGTTCTAGTCAGCTACACTAAAGATACTATTACCAATCTAACATATACATGTTTTATATCAGCAGTATTCTCAGAGCATGAGAGAGCCAACAATATATTAACACTAGCATGACAGTTTATTTAAGAAAAGAAAATTGTCTCTGTAGAGGGACAGAAGTTAGAAATGTATGGCTAAAGCTCAGTGTCACTGGTCTAATAAAGGTAATAATTCTTAGGCTTTCTTTATAGCAGGTAACACTCCTGTGACAGTTCTGTCATATCATTCAAATAAAAATGTTGTCTTTTACAAGTTTAAGTGCACCTTTATTTTGAGTCAGATAGAAAGAATGTTTTTGATTTTCTGTATTCACTGTATTATATCTGTTGTCAAGAGTTCAGGACCTTCTTTTTTATCAACTCATCACATATTTGCTTAGTAGAAGAATTCAGTGTCACTTGCAGTGAATTTCAGAAGGATATTTTCACTTTGTAGGTACTTAAAGAATGATTAATGATGATCCCAAGCCACTCTCTTCCATTGCCCCCTCCCTTGCCAACCACCTTTCCATACATAAGATTAAATCTTCTTTGGTTTTCTGTACCATGTTTTATGGTCCAAGACTCTCTAAACTATTTTACAATTCTGATCTGGGGCCCCATCACCCTGAAGCTGTAAAGACTGAGGTGGATTTTTGCAATAGCTCATTCTGATGGTCCCCTTGCCAGTTATTTAAGGGAATACATACAATGAAATTTCTGATTTGTGAAAAGAAAGCCTACTGCTAAAATAAACTACGCACCTATCTCATTCTCTAGCCCTGTGAGGATTAGAGGAGCTTGTGCATGTTTATTGGTGTGTCTTGAATGAATGAATGGACAAAACCAGTAGCAGTTGTAGAAAAGTCTTTAAACTCCCTCAGAAGAGATCTGAACACACTTTGGAAAGAAGATATAGAGAAGGTCATGCTCAAATCCTCGTTCTCTTCAAATTTCATACTTTAATCACTTTTTGGTCACATTTGTGTCCTTGTGATAGACTGTACTCATCCCTTTGAGTGCAAAAGCATACTAGATATTTTAACGTAGAATTCTTGACACTATCCTCCCATTCTCATACTTGATTAGTGTATGTAATTCAAAAGTCCAGAAAGTTACATAATACCTCAGTAGCCACCAAGGGGAAAATAGAATCAAGTCCACCTAGACTAATTTTCCACAATCACTGGTTCCACTGAAATGCCAGAACTTTGCTACCATTCTACTCCTGCTAACCAGCAAAACTGAAAGAAACTGCTGACTCAGTCTGGAAAATAGACAAGAGTACATGTGCTGAATTTCTTACTGGACAAATGATATTCCCATTGCCGGTGTCTTTCTAATTTAAATTGCATTCATAAAGCATCAACTCAGTACCCATAGTGACCCTTTGAGCTACACCAACAAGAGTAAGTTATGATCCTTTCTCTAAAGGAGCTCATATGTATAACAACAGAATAAATTTTAATATACTAGATTGTGTTTGAATCGCTATAAATGATGGTTGTTTCTAACTTAAATACTGAATCTTAATGCAGTTAAGAGATGTTAGTTTTTCCAAGGAGTTGCTTTGAGAAATTATGTCTTAATTTGTTAATATGTGTGGTGTGTAACATATTTTTGGATCTTCTCTGTGTGACTTGCTTTCCCAGAACCAACTTAGAAGCTTAGAAGAGCAGTTTTATTAATTTGGAGGACCTCATTTGAAGCAAAACCATTTTATGCATTCAGAATAACACCTTTCTAATAGATTAACATGAAGCGATTTGAGAACGTATCTTAAATTTAAATTTACCCTCAAAAGATCATGATGGATGATACAAATACAAGGAACGTCATTTTGAATGCTAAGAAATTCAAACAAAAAAGAAAACCACTGTGATATGAATCAGAAAGAGAAAACTTTATGGAGGAGAAAAGTCTTAGACTTTCTGAAATAGAAATAGCCCTGAAATAGAAATTTCTATTTCTAAGTGAAAGAATGATTTGCATAAAAAGATTCCACTATTCCATCCATAATTTTTAAGCTAAAGTAAGGCAATGTACCCTGAAAACTATCTAAGTTATTTTAAAATCTCACATGTATGTTGTATTCCCCTACCTAAGAACACGTGGAATCCCCACACATCCCATCCAATTGCTTACCATCCTAAACCTAAGGCCTTCTGAGTTTTTTCCTCTCTCATCTCACCCAGTTGTATTTCTAACCTTCATCAACAGCCAACCTCCAATCCAACTGGTAAAATCTCCCTCATTGTCTGATGATCACACGCTATTTAATCTAATGATTTGTTTGAGCTATTTCTATATAGGTACTTATCTAAATGTTTAGTGTTTTTCAAAACAGGCATCTCAAGTCCTCTATTCAACAATCACTTGCCACCTACTTTTGCATTACAAAAGTAGTTAACAAATAATAAAAAGCTAGTATGGGCCAGGTGCGGTGGCTCAAGCCTGTAATCCCAGCACTTTGGGAGGCTGAGGTGGGTGGATCACAAGGTCAGGAGTTTGAGACCAGCCTGGTCAACATAATGAAACCCTCATTTCTACTAAAAAAAAAAAAAAAAAAAAAAAAAAAAAAAAAAATCATCTGGGCAAGGTGGCATGCACCTGTATTCGCAGCTACTTGGGAGGCTGAAGTGGTAGAATTGCTCGAACCCAGGAGGCGGAGGTTGCAGTGAGCCGAGACCATGTATGTCATTGCACTCCAGAGCCTGGGTGACAGAGTAAGGATCCATCTCAAAAAAAAAAAGCTAGTATGTCAAACATTGCTCTAAAATATTTATGCATATTCATTCTTTTTAACCTTTACAGCAACCTAAGGCAGGTTTACTTTTATCTCTATTTTAAAGACAATTTAAAATGAGAATAAAGAATTATAAACAAAAATTTGGCCCGGCATGGTAGCTCACACCTGTAATCCCAGTGCTTTGGGAGGCTGAGGTGGGCAGTTCACTTGAGGTCCAAAATTTGAGACCAGTCTAGTAAACATGGCAAAACTCCATCTCTACTAAAAATACAAAAAAATTAGCCAGGCATGGTGGTTCTTTCCGGTAATTACAGCTACTCGGGAGGCTGAGGCAGGAGAATTGCTTGAACCCAGGAGGTGGAGGTTGCAGTGAGCTGAGATTGTGCCACTGCACTCCATCCTCGGTGACAGAGTGAAACTCTATCAAAAAATATATAAAATATATTCAAGGTGCTACAGAAGGGTGACTGGTGGTTTCAGAGCCAGTTTAAACAGCTAATTATAGCCAGTTAGGATTTTGAAGTAACAGTCATTTAGTTTGTCAGATCCATCCATTTAGCATCTCTTCTGTACCTCTACCCAGTGATGATTCAGGATTGGTGTCAACACCTCCCACAATAAGAAAGGTAACATCCCCTGCGTGCTATAGCCACTTACTACCTGCCCCGTATTGTGCTACACATTTTCCCTATGTCATCCCACTGCCTTCCCAGATCGCCGCTTCATAATGGTGGTGTCCCCATATTACAAAGGAGGATACTCAGGCTAAACTGTTCTAGTATTCTGCCTCTGCAGATTTTAGGAACACCTTTCTCTTTGAACAGATTTTAATATTATATATAATTATTATAAATGATTGAATTCTAATGTATCTCCTTATAACTTCAGTTCATAAGTTCCAGCTCTATTGAGACCACACCAAACAAACTTAATCCCTTTTCCACGTGAGAGCTTACATAAAGGTAAAGAAGGATGTCATTCCTCTCCTAAGTCTTCTTCAGGATAAATGTGTTTAGTTTCTGTGATGTTCTAAATATGACATAGTTTTTAGTGTCTCTCTTCTTAAAATGTGCCTCCAGAAATACTACAATCTCTAATGTGGTCTAACCTGTCAAACTAGTACAGGATTGTCACCTTAATACAATTTAAAATTGTAGGCTAGATTTTTGGCAATGGTATCATGCAGCTAAAACTGATCAATTAAGTTCAGCTATTAACTAAAACACTGATTTTTTTTTTCTATTTGTATCACTGTTAAATCACATCTACTCCATTCTAAACATATACAGTTGGCTTTGTGGATCCAAGGGCGGACATTTATATTTATCTATGTTATATTTCAACTTGCTAGATTCAGCCCATTGCTCTGAGCTGTCAAAATCTTTTTTGGATGCTATGTCTGTCATGCAGTGCATTTACCATCCCGCTAAGATTTATGTCATTTGCAAATCTGATGAGGATGCTTTACATGCTGGACAGAAGCTTAATAAATACTAACTGATTGACTGACAAATTCATACCCCACAATAAAACCACCAGCATAGACTATGTGATGTTACAACTCTAAGCAATAAAGGCTTCATTTTCTAATATAAAATGTGTCATACTGTTATTCGTCACATATTTTTCAGACTGGCCTTGTTTACTGACATGAATTTTTATATAATTATAAATACTCCAGTTTATTAAATATTCTCCATTGAGTGATGTTTATACAAACAATATGAGTAAGGACTTAAGGTAATTATTCAGGGATAGTTGCTTTGGCAGAAATTAACCAGGTGGGTGGCCTACAAATATCTGTAGTCTTTGGAATGTGTATGTGTGCCTGTGACTAGTTTGACTGACTGAATAACTGCTTGAATTTTATTTGTTTTGACTATGCTAAAGATGCTATGGAAAAATGAATTCATAAACAGGTATGCCCCTCAAAGACTTTTTCTTGGTTTTGTTTCTGTTTGGCATTTTCCATAAGCTCCTGATGTTTTATTTCAACACCTTTCCTCTGTCCATTTCTCCCCTATCCCACACATTCACACACCTCCAATGAACATATACACTCACTTTCATTTTGTCCTCTCTGATTAACTCAGACAAGACATGCCAGGCCCTTGAAGTGATCTACAGAAAATGCCTAAGTGTATTACATTTGCACCCTAGGTATGATTCTCTGGATTTGCTGTTCTCCTCGATCTCTGTTAAAGCTCTTCATTTATTACAACCTCCACCAAGCAAGCCCCCATTTAATTCATCTCTAAATATGTAACACAGGAATGCAAGTAGACTTGTTTTGTCCTATCCTGACTGGATGTGAAATTCTCATGGTCTCTTCTTCCTACACAATTAAGTTACTCTCTTCTCTCTACTGCAAAAATAGCTATTAATTTACACATATACATGATGGGAAATCTGCCAACAGTCTGATTTATTGAATTCCTACGGAATAGGGAGAGTTTCAGCCTGTTACTTGTAGAGACTGCTTAAAGATGTGTCATGCCCAATTCCACGTTTAAGAAAGCTTTTGGTGCATACTTGATCACAATATTACATACCCTTAATTATCTCAATATATCATCATGCCTTTTTCTATTTTACCCAGGGAGAACAGATGATTTCCAAAAGATTATCATGTTAGCTATAAAATACGTTATAAACTTTTTTAGTATGTTATATCCCAAAGATCTAGAAGTTATTTGTTGTAACTACAATATCCTCTCCTTAAAAGCGAGTCAACATCTTTTGTTTCCCAGGTTTATAAAGAAAACTGCTCATCATACTCTTACAAAAATCCAATCACTTGTTTGAAAATGATCCTTTTGTCTGAATATTGAAGAAGCACATTGTGATATGCTAAATATGATGCTATGCGCATATAAGGGATATATAAAACACAAACCTTTTCTTCAAGAAATTTGTAATCTGTAATATAAATGGGGATATAAAAATACAATGAAAGGAGATGAATACACTATATAAATATGAATAAAGTGCTTAGGAACAAAGATGGGAATAAAAAATTATCTTGGAAATCTCCTCCACCAATTATTTCCCCGTTACTTATCTTCTGTCTACTGAGCTGCTCAAGTGAGTTGTTTGTACTTCCTCTGTCCATTCTCTTCCCATTCTATCTGTAATGCAGCTCAATTAGTAGTTTTTTATTACTTTAAAAAAATAACTGTCTCAAAGTTACAGGAAAGTTACAAGAACAGTAAAAATAATTTTCTCTCACCCATTTGAGATTAAATTTTTGACCTAATGACCCATTCCCCTGAATTCTGAAGTTCGTATTAGCTACAAAAGACATTCTCTTACATAGCCATGATGTAAATATCAGAATTATTGATACATTACTACCATTTTATCTTTAAAACCCATTCGAGTTTTACCAATTGCCCCCAAAATGTCTTTTATAGAAAAAAAAAAATAAACTCCAGCCCAGAATCACATGTTGCCTTTAGTTGTCATGACTCTAAGGTTTCTTTTGATCTGATAGAGTTCCTCAGTCCTTCCTTGGCTTTTCTGATCTTAATACTGTTAAAGAGGACAGCCAAGTTATTTTGTAGATTGCCTCTCAGTTTGGTCTAATGTTTTCTCGTGATTACATTCAGGTGATACAGTGATCATATTATATCTTATGTCTTACATCATTTCTATTTGTTCCATTATTAATGATGTTAACTTTAATCATTTGCTTTAACATATCTGCCAGGCATCTACACTGTAAAAATACAATTTTCCCCTTTTGCAATTAGTAAACATTTTATGAGCAGATACTTCAAGACTGTATAAATATCCTGTTGCTTATTAAAAATTCAATGTATGCAAATACTTATTTTTGCTTGTATAGACTCATGAGTCTCTATTTTATTCAGTGGGATATAATTCATTACTCTCAATATGTATGTCAATGCTCAAGTTGTTCCAGGTTTGGACAATATAGACACCATACAGCTGTATTCTGGGTCATATTGACATATTCTAACAATTCTTTGAGCATCTTTTTACTTTATGGCACAAGATGTTCTAGGCTCATTTTGTACTTCCCCATCGCAGCCCTGGAATCAGCCATTTCCCCAAGGAATCCTGGTTTCTCTAAGAGAAGAATGATATTTAGGAACTAAGATTCAGTGCTAAGTCGATTCATGCTATTTCAGTGTTATTGCTCCCAGGCCCTCTCTCCCCTTCTCAATGGATAGGTACAGGGAATATGGCTATATAGGGAATATGAATCTAGTAGATACTATTAGATACATTGATTAGATTAGATAGATGCACACATTTACTTCTGTATTATTTCTATAAACCACTGACCACCGAACAACATGGGGGTTAGGGTGCCTACCACCTGTGCAGTAAAGTCACCAGCTACATTAGCTCCTAACAAAAAAGTCTTATTTTTGGAGCTTTGAAACCAGGCATTGATTTCTCTTTCCTAGCTATGAAAGTCCTAGATGCAGACTTCTTCCAATAGAAGGCTTTTTCAACCACATTGAAAATACGTTTAGTGTAGCCACCTTCGTTGATGATCTTATCTAGATCTTCTGGATAACTTACAACTTCTACATCAGCACTTGCTGTTTCAACCTTGCACTTTTATGTTATGGAAACCACTTCCTTCCTTAAACCTTGTGAACCAATCTCTGCTAGCTGCCAACTTTTCTTCTGTAGCTTCCTCTCTTCTCTCAGCCTTCACCGAACTGAAGAATTAGGGCCTTATATTGTAGCTGCTCTGATCTATCCAGACCACTCAAACTTTCTCCACATCAGCAATAAAGCCATTTCAGCTTTTTTTTTTAAATAATCATTTTTGTGTTCTTTCGAGTAGCATTTTTAATTTTCCTTCAAGAACTTTTCCTTTGCATTCAACTTGGCCGTTTGGAACAAGAGAATTAGCTTTCAGCCTGTCAACTTTCTACATGCCTTCCTCACTAAGCTGAATCATGTCCAGCTTTTGATTTCAAATGAGAGAAATGTTACTCTTCCTTTCATTTGAATATGAAGAGGCCACTGTAGGGTTATTACTTGGTCTAATTTAATTTCAATACTCTTGTCTCAGGGAACAGGAGGCCCAAGAAGAGGGAGACAGACAGAAGAACAATTTGTCAGTAGAAAAGTCATAACACACACACACAACATTTATTAACTTTGCCATCTTATATTGGTGTGGTTCATGGCACCCCCCAAAATTATAATAATAACATCAAAAATTACTGATCACAGATCACTATCACAGCTATAATAATTGGAAAAAAGGTAAAAATTTTGTGTGAATTACTAAAATGTGATGCAGACACAAAATGAGCACATGGTATTGGAAAAATAGCACTGATATGTGTTATCTTTGCCTGAAGCAAGGTTGACATAAACCTTCAATTTGTAAAAAATATAAAAATAAAAATAAAACAACAAAAAGAAACATTGTCTGTGAAGCACAATTGAACACGGTAAGCTTGTAATTGGCAACTACTGGATGCTCATTTAATCTTTACCAAATAAATGAAGCTTCACTAAACCAACTCTTGAAAAGTTAATATGATTTACCAAACTATGATAAAAGTAGGGGATAGGGAATAAGTCGTAGAGGAAAAAAAAAAAAAGTAATAACATGTAAAGATGATTAAGTTACTCCAAGCCTTCTGTTGATCCTGATAAATCTCTATTCTTTCAAATATTCTTTTCATAAATGAATGTGTTGAATTTAAAAATCACTATTTTCACTTTTCTTCAAAACTTTATATATATATATATATATATATATATATATATATATATATATATATAATTTCTTTAAATCATAGTAATAAAGTTGCATATCATTAGGTCAGATTATGCCTGAAGGAAAATAATGAAAATAGTGGTCATCGGATTTCTGTTTCTACTTCCATGGAGTAAGCCAAAGTCTTCCAAGAGATGTGAACACATTGCTGACCCCAAGTCAGAAGGGCCATCAATCAGTCCCTCAATATGTAGACAGATATATAGAAAATCAAATATTTGTACAGTTCAAAAACTAAACTTCATACTAGCACTCAATGGATGTCATAAAGATCTTAAACAGTAATTTGTAAAACTTGTAGAAATACTCCTGCCGCATAAACAAAACAGAAGTGAATGCTCACTTACACCGTGCATGAGTTATATCTGCTAAAATCCTCAATAAGGGTAGAACATCCCATTATGTAATAAATAAATTATGTATTAATTTTATATTCTTAAAAGAAAAGCATGCTTTTCTGTAAGTACCTATCTTTCAGCCATTTTGTGTCCTCTTAGATTTTTTCAGCTCCAGTAGACACTACTGAGCAAAATTTACTAAAAATATGTCTCAAAAACTAAAGAGCCGTTTTCAACAAAAGAAAAAATCTGAATTTCTTTAGCCTCCTTCAGAGAACTGTATTATGAAATATAATTTGAATCGCTTCTTTTTAAAAGAATCTAGAATTGAGAATAATGGCTTTATAGTGGCCAATGTTTAAAGGTGGTCGTTTCTGATCTGAGGCTGAAGAGATAGTAATTGTCTAAGCAGTTTTGCACAATCAGTAATGGAGAAGTACACATATTTAATTTGTTTGCACAAAAAAGGATAGTGGAAAATAGTCATTATTTTAAGGTAAAACTATATTATCCCTAAACACAAAAGTAGGTATTTATGGGTCAAATGCAGAATATTCAGCCAACGCTTTTTTTTCCCTTTATCCACTTCACAATCACAAAAATAGAATAAGATTGTGGCATCAATTTATACAAAATAAGTCCAATAGTTGTTATTATCATCTGAAGAACTTCATAATGTCAATTAGATTGCTATATTTGAGTACTCTTGAAAATAATATTCATTTTGTCTTATCATTTATATTTATTCAGTCCAATTGTAACGTGTTTCTTCCCAAACCACGTTACCCCAGGTAAGTGGCAGCCGAGAAAAGGAAGGAAGGGAGGGAGGGAGGGAAGAGAGAAGGGATGGAAGAAGGGAGGGAGGAAGAAAAGAGAAAGAAGGGAGGGAAGAAGAGAGGGAGGGAGGCAGGAAAAGAAAGAGAGAGAGAGAGAGGAAGGAGGGAAGAAGAGGGGGAGAGAGGGAAGGAGGGAGGGAAGTCTGAAATTTGGTGGGGCTGTGAGCTTCAGATAGTTCTCTCTTGCAAAGCCTGGCTTAGCTTGCCTCAAAGGTGGATATGCCTCAGAAGGTGAAGTCCAAAAAAAAAATTTCTTGGTGGGAGAAACATCTGCATGCTGATTTTATTCCTTAAAAAGAAAAATAATGAGCTTAAACTAAATTCAGTGTATCTTTAGAAATAAATCAAGAACAAAGGTAGATATTAAATGGTGAAATACTTGGAGAGAAGGACTAAAGTTGTAACATCTAATATTTTTTTAAAGTATAACATTCATTGTCACATAATACCGTTCAGGATCTTTCAATGGTACTTTATATCTCCTAAGACTTATAGCAATGGACATTTGTAAATTAACATCGCTTCCCTTCTGTGTAAATATGATCAAGGTAGTTTACCTCTGCCTTGTACAAATTCACCTTTGAATCACTATTTATGAGTTTTCAAATTAAGTTGAGATCACAGGACTTCTGATGTTTTCTTGGAACAAGACATGGGGATGAAGAGATACGGGGTGGCTGAGTCTTTACTACCAGGTAACTGTTTATATACTGACCCCACAGAGAGCCCCCAAATACCCACAAGGGCCTTAACAATCACTCTAAAACCTTGTTATATTGTACTATTTTAATTATTTGGATATTGCTTTTCTCTCAATATATTCCTCATTTGGATATTTTTCTTCCCCCACTCACTTCTCAACACGCACACATGTTGTACGCACGCAAACAGTAACATCAACTTTAATCAACAATTCACTGCATTAGTCTCAAAAACTATTAATAGAACAAAGCCCTTTTGACCAGAAGATGCATTTCTTTTGTCAACTTTAACAGAATTCTTTATATATTTTTAATGTATTTTTTCCTCCATCTCTTCTCTGTTTTCATCTTCTGAAACTTTTTGTAGGTAGGCATTGGATCTGTCTGCAGATGTGTTTCTATTCACTCTAGATTGGATTTGATAATTGTGGGACAAAAGCAGTTATGCAATTCAAATCATTTTTCTTTGCCATGGGGACTCAACTACATCCTAGTCTCGTCCACCTGCCTTCTGTGGCCTTAGAACCCACACTCTGTGCTCCAAATTGAGGCCAAATGTTTCTACTCGCTGATGCTTGGTGATGGGAGAGAGCATGAGAAGTCGACCCAGACTGTCACTCCAAATGCTGCTTGCAGTTCAAGTCCCTGGCAGTCACACTCACACGTCCCCTGCCCATGGAGGCTGTCAGCTCTATGCGTGCAGCACCAACTCAGTACTGTCTTCTGCTACATTTCTCTACTGTGTGTACTTTGGGCTGTGGTTTCCTTTGCCAATCTCATTTCGCCTGCTTTCTTCTTCCAAGGATTCCTTTACAAACTTTTCATCCTAATTGTGTTCTTTTCTATACTTCACAGTAATAGCATTTTTGATCAGCTGCTAATGTCTAATTAGGTTAAAACTGTAAATCTCTTTCTCCAGCAAAAATATAGCAGAAACCCAATAAACAAATTGCAAGAAATAAACATAAGTACTGCTTACGTGCCTTATTCATGATGCACTTTAGATCTCAAAATTTTGCTGTACCATTAGAGTTTTACACTACCAGGAATCAGTGTCTAAGTCATTTATACCATCAGACCCACTGGATGACAGCAAGTTCTCAACAGATTTCCCAAGGATTTCTCTGAGGAATGAGAGACTTACACAGGGAGAAAGTGTCATTCCATCTGAATCCAACCATTACACCAATTGACCTGAAAGCTAAAAAGGTTCCATTTCTCTAAGGAAAAGAAAACAATTGAAAAGCTTGAGTATCCAATCAAACAAATTACATTTGTGCCCCTCCCCAGAGGGCTATACCACTTAGGCTCTAAGCAGAGTTTAGTGGGAATATATATTTTAATAAACAAGCTTCTCAAAGGATAGTACAAACGAACAGAAAACAAAACGAATAAGACAAGTATAATTGAACCAGAGTCTTATGTGTGTAAAATCCCAAACTTACTTGAAGTAACATTTTATATGAACTTGAATTCTAGCACTAGCATTTAAAACTATGTATTTATTGACTTAAAGAAGTGATATGGAATCTAGTTTTATTTCACCTTTTCATTAATGATCTACAAGTAGTTGTCTTTTAATGAAAACACAGTGGATGACACTAAATTGTATGTACTGCAAAAGACATTAGAAACAACATAAAGGAAGATGAAAGAGGTTAGATATTGGGAAGGAACTAAGAATGAGATTCACTGTAGTTAAATGGAAGGTCATTCAGAACACACATTCTAAATAATATCTCTTTCCAAGTAGCTTAAAATATTCATGAGTGTAACTATCACTACTGCCTGTTTGTTTGGAAGCAACACTGTTCCAGGCACCAGAATAGAAAGCCAGAATTATAAAAAATTAAAGATATCAGAAACGCCAAATACAGAAGAAACAAAAAGTTCTTGAGCATTTGAAAGGAGGCCAGTGTTTGTGTGTTTTTTGTTTGATATGAAAAGTTAAGAAAATGTGTATTATTTTAAAGGAAATTCTGGTTATCTTCCAGGCTGTAATAGAGTTCAGGGAAGGCTAAAAGTGAATATATCTGTGAAGAGAAAAATACATCGACTTCAGTGCGAGACAAAATACAGGAGAAAAAACAGAACCACTAATTTAGCCACAGTTTTTCTAAAACTAATTAGAGTCCTGAGATTTATGACTGTAAAGTAATTACTAATCATGGAAAAGAATTTTTTTTTCAGGATAAAGAGATGATTTACTACAGAATTTAGTAAAGTTGTAAATGTCCACCCATCATTTAGAAAATATCTTTAGCTTTTTATTCTATCACATATCACTTTTTCTCAGTATCTATTACCAAACTCAGTATTTCTATTTGTTTATATATTTACTTACATTAAGCATACACTCTGCAAGAGAAATTTTGCTATGTTCTGAGCACATATGAATGAATCAAGTATTTGCTCTCAGTACATTCAAAAATATCCCTAATGCAAAACCTACTTAATATCTAATAAAATGTACCTATATAACAAATGTCATACAGCCAAAAACAAAATAAGTGCTATAGGAGCAGAGAGGAGAAAAGGAGAGGGAAAATTAGTGTGTTTTCACAAAGGAAGTTGTATTTCTGCTGGCCATTGAGATATGTATACAAAGAAATGGGGATGAAGAGGGAGAGGGAAAAATGGACAAGTCAGAAGAAACTGAATAAGAGCTTTACATGAAGACCACAAAGTACATGATTTGGGGAGGAAAACATACGGTTAAAGCTCAAAGTGCATAGAAGGACAACGAAGCTATAGAGGTGCAGTCTAATGAATTTTGAAGGGTCTCGAACATCTTGCTAAGGGAAGGAAATTTCATTCTCTGGAGTGTGAGCAATGGTGAGCATAGTGTTTATTTAAGGAAAGGAAGGTATAATCACATTTGCATTTTAGAAAGAAATTTTCACTATCAAGTTTTTTTACAAAGACAAAGTAATCAACAATACTAGGGGCAAAAGTGGAAAAGGAACAATCAGAAATATATTGCAATTTACAAAGCAAAATGTAACAGTCTCCTCTTTCTAGATACCACTTGAAAGCCATGCTATCAAGAGTTTGTTCAAAAATGTAAAGTCACCTTTACTGTTCCTCTAATATCCAAAGTCGTAATGAAATTCAGTGTTCTCATTAATTTACCTCATCAATTTCTTTTCCTTCTTTAGTTTCTCCTGCTACATATTTGATCAACTAATATCTCAAATCTGTATAGTCTTCTTCAAGGGATTGTTTCCAGGATCCAGGCATAAACCAACATCTAATCATACTCAAGTCCCACAGTTGGCCTTGTGGAACCTAAGATACAAAAATTTGGCCCTGTGCATAGTCAGATTGTACATCCTGCAAATACTGTATTTTCAATCTGTGTTTAGTTGAAAAAATACATATATAATCAGACCAGGGCAGTTGAATTCCTTGTAGTTCATGGGTCAACTGTATTCTTACAATAGCTTCTAAACAAATTGTTCTATTAACTTTGTTCTAATCCTGGATGATGCCATCACTCATTCAAATTTTTTTTTTTTTAATTAAGAATGGATCACATTCAAACATGATGCTGAGCCTGGAAGGGAACAACATTAAACAGGATAAAACTCTTGACCTAAAAGTTCCAGAGTTTAGTGATGGACACAAATAAAACACATTGAGTAAACTGTGATAATTTCATAGAAAGGCTGAGTGCATGTCTATTCAGATTTTGAGATAAGAAAAGGTTTCTTGAATATATTGATGCCAAGTGAGTAAAACAAAAAAGTAGGATTCAGCGGAATAAATAGTAGGTAAGAGTATTCTTGGTAAAGAACAGGTGCAGTTGTACCAACGTAAAAAAGATGGATACAATTAGAGACTAGACAGCTCAGTTACTAGAATGCAGGGTCCGAGAGGAGACCTCACAGAACATGAGGTCATGCTGTTGTCAGAGCAAAGTCACTAAGGGTCTCCATTCCAACCAAAACAATCTTAAAATTGAGAACAATTGTACTTAAATTTGAATTTTGAAAGCTCACTGACAGCACTGTGGCAATATAAATTTAGAAATTGACAGGTTTTATAATTATGCATATAAAAATAGTACTAGGAGTCATGATTGTGAGTAAGGATTCTCAGGCAAAGTGTGCCATGAAAAGTGTATAGTTTAACACTATGAACCATGAAAAGACACAAAGAGTCTGAGCAGAAGAAGAAAAGCCCTTAAAAAAGGGGTTTAGGGTAATTGGAGTAAGTTAATGAATGAATGGACATAAGAGTATATACAACTTTTTATGTATCTTGGAAATAAAAGGAATGAAACTATATTGGTCACTACATTTCACAGGATGAAAGCCTGAAGAAAATAAATAATGAAAATAAACACAAAGATGTAATATAAACCAACATTAAGTGATTAAAAAGATGACCTGAATATTCAGCTAAGAAAAGCTTACCATATTCTCAAGAAAACAAAGATTAATTAACACTAAGATATAGGCTGGTAGTCCTGGGATTTTACGGATAAAGAAAACTGTAAGAATCTCAGTCACACACACAAAAAATGGGTCACCCACAGTGAAAAATAATTCTCAAGCTTGTCTCAGATTTCTCTTCAGAAACATGAGACAATGTATTAAAAGCTCACAAACGAAAGGGTATAAGAAAAAAAATTCCATCATCATCCAGTCATTGTTCGTGGGTACAGGCATAAGAAAGACAGGCTCAACTATGCAAGGGTTCAGAAGGTACATCACTGGCTATGTTTCTTTTCAGAAAATAGAAATACTCTCACCAAATAGAAGGCTCAATTCAAATTGAGAAATTAGAGATGTTATAAGAGGATACTCAATGAGTATTGAATCCTTTTAGACATCATATAAATTTTAAAGTAAGTTATAAAGTGCTACTGTAATGCTTGAAATAAAAATACCATTTTACTATAATGATTTTACCGTAATATGCTGGGATAAGAAGTTCTGCTCATTTCAACAAAAACTGGAATGTGAGAAGAGAAAGAATTGTAAAAGCAAAGGTATAACTCCCTTACTTTTCCGTAGGAGCTAACATAGGATTTTATGTCTGAAATTAATTATCTTCACATGTAATTCTTTTCACATAAAATTTTTGAGACATGATGTGGCTCCTTTGCTTAGGCTGGAGTGAACCAGCACGATCACAGCTCACCGCAGCCTTGACCTCCTCGGCTTAAGTGATCCCCCCATCTCAGCCATCTGAGTAGCTGGGACTATAGGCATCCACCAACATGCCTGGCCCTCCCTCCCTCCCTTGTCTCTCTTTTTTTTTTTTTTCTTTTTTTGTCTTGCTATGCTGTCCAACCTGGCCTTGAAATCTTGGACTCAAGAGATCCTCCTGCCTAGGCCTCCCAAAGTTCTGGGACTATCAGCATAAAGCCACCACATCCAGCCTACATATAAATGTTTAAATTGTCACTTTTAAATGTACGATTTTTACATATAAATTTAATTATTTTTTAAAAAAATTATGTTTCACATATAAACTTTTAAATCAGCACTCAAACAAAATTTAGTACCTTTAAAATTATGAGGAAAATAATTTCTAACTGTATCAAGATTTCTTAGTTATTAATAAAAATGCAGACATCTTCATTTAAAAAAATAAAGAGAACAATGCACAGGTACTACCCAGAAGTAAAAAATATGTGTGGCCAGCTAATAAGCCTTTGCAAGGTAAGATAAGCACAAGGTAGAGGAAGAAATGCTAAATGAAATAAGAATATACCAAAAAAATAATAAAAAGAATATACCAATAATATTTTGCTCATCAGAAAAAATGAGAAAAGATAATTCCTTGTATTAACAAAAATTTGAGGAACAGGCACTCTGATTCTCTTTTGGTAGGAGTCTGCATTAGTCAAACATTTTCTGAAGACAGTATGGCAATGTACACCCCCAAAATTGTGCACACCCTTTGAATCAGCTGCACCCCTGAAATGTACCCTAAGGCTGGACTAAGGGTCTAGCTCTAGTTGGAAATCATTAATTTTTAGTGGCCTCAATCTACACACCTGTTTGGGATTTTTTTTCTCAGTAATATTCTATACACAGGAATTAAGAAGGCAGGCAGGTGAGTGATTTGAGAATAGGTGTCTGGTGGCAACAGAATGAAAAAAAAAAAATGAAATAAAAGAAAATGGTTAAAAGACGATTAAAGCTGTTTTCCTTATGGCCTAGGCAGGAAGTGAAGGAAGTGAACCTGCAAGGGACCCAACAGAGTCAAAGACAATACAAGCACCTAGGGGCTTAACTTCATCCTATAGCCAAAAGTTATCAAGAGGTGAACAAGTGAAGATTCATGGTCATTAACCAAAAGTTGATAATGGTGCAGAGAGACACTAAGAGGTGAAATTTTTCATAGTGAGTCTACAGTATCTGATAGGCAGGTGGCAGGGGTAACCAAGGCGTCAGAGGCAGGTGGCAGGGGTAACCAAGGTGTCAGCAGTTGCAAACATTGAGACAGGTGTAGAAGAAAGGTATATAACTACTTAGCATGAGCTTTAAAGGAAACTTCTCCTTCCAATATGAGGTAAAAATAAAGAAAAAAAAAAAAAAAAGAATGCAATCTCTGCTGGCTCCCAGCAGTGAAGTGAATGAGGAGTGGATGAATGAGTATCCTTCATTATTGGGAGGGCCAGGAAAGGGGTTCCTACAGGGAAAGAATCAGTGTTCATGTAAGGCAAGGACTCTGAAAAACTGTTGACAAAGTCTAAAGAATGTGACATGTTTACAATTACTGTAGAATAAAAATGTTGCCCCAATGTGGAAGATGAAAGTAAAGAAATGGAAGAGAAATAATGATATGAGAATATGGGAGAAGACACATAACCGAAGGGACACAGATATAGTATCACAATAAAAAGTGACAGAATTATTACAGCCTGCAAGATTAACTGTCCACAATCCAACTAGAATTCTGGGGTGAAGGTCACTCTGAGCTGGCACAGATAGAACCAAACTTCCTCTAGTTTTAAAAATAAATAAAATGTTTTAATAAGATCCCTTCTTTGCTCAAAACTTTCATTTGGTTCCCTTTGATTATTAAATGGTATTCTCAGCTTTATTCAGATTTCTATCATCTGACACTAAAATTCCTTCAGGATTTCATATTATGCTCTTGCATAAAACCTACTCAAGGCAAATTTGACCAGTCACTGTTTGCCAATCATGACAAGAAAATTCTCACCTTTCTGCCTTTCTATATCCTAGTACCAAACCTGTAATTCTTCTCTCCCCATCTCTGCCCCTTGAAATCTCACGTTCCATTATAAATTAAATTATTTATAATCCATGAAGCACCATCATAATCAGAAGAAATCACAACTTTCAGCAGGTCCTGTTTATTATTCCCCAAATGTAACAATCATTGGTGTTTATGTCTTATCTCTTCCACTAAATTCCTTTGGACCAAGATTCTAGTTAACTGATTTTGTCACTTCTAAAACCTGTTCACAGTACAGTGTCATGTACATAGTGTTCAACTATGAAAATAAGATATAAAGCAATTATGAACAATACAAGACAATAGAAGTCATTAAAAATAGTAATTTCTGACTTGTTTATACTATTTCAGCTTTCTGTGAAGACCTTAAACACCAACTCCACCATTTAGCTTCTCAAACTCTGAGAACTTTATCACAGAACAACTTAAAACTTCTTTCAGATCATGAAGGTGATTTTAAGTAAGATAGCAAGAATTACTTTAAGAACATGGTTTAATTACTTTGTATGAAGGAGAAAATATAAGGTATAAAGAGTTCAGAATGTGTAAACTTTATATATTTTTGAAGTAATAGGATATAATTTGGAAAATATAAAAATTAAAAAATATACTGAACAGCAGAAATGCATATGAAACTTATCAACTTGATAAGAAATTGGTTACAAGGAAAATAATTGAAGACTTCTCACTTGCAATACCTAAATTTGGTTTTTCCTAAGCTACAAAGCGATGGACCTCAAGAACAATGACATTTTGGCAAATAAAAAAAATCCATTTTTAACAATTTAGTTTCCATTTTCCATTTTCACAATTTACTGTGATATAGCTGATCTGATAAAAAAAAGAAACAAGTCTTCAATAGAGATCAGATTTTTCTGTGTGAATTATTTCATGAAAGTTAAACTATCCAAGACCAATATTGTCACATTTAGATAATTTTCTTCAGAAGCTGAACACTTTAATTATTAGCCATGAAAATTTGGGAGATAGATTTTGCTTTAATATAGATTCTGCTTTAATATAGTACATTGTCTCTAATTGGGCCAGAGTGCTTTACAAATTAATGAGGTATATATTGGCAGTGTAGTGATTTCAGTAGGCAAACACAGAATCTATTAAGTACTCAATAATACCTTTTATAGATCCTCAAACGTTAAAATCTATTTTATAGCAACACTTCCCAAATGTGCCACAGGGTTTTTAATGCCCTGTGCCACCAGAGACAGAAATGAAGACCCTTATTTTAACATTTAACCTGAAAGGACATCTCCATCTGCCCTCCCTCTTTCTGCCCTTCCCCCATTATTACACTGTCTGAATTAGGTATGAGGCAAAATTCTCGTGTGGGAATTCTACTCAACTATCTAGTTGAATAGCGTCAGGCTCTCCTGACCCTCTAACCCTCTCTTTTGCCCAAACCTCCTGAGAATTGAGCATGTGTCAAACAATAACTAGCTTCCCCTTGAACAGCATTACTGGAGAGGAGAAAGAAGTCCTTGCCCAGGACTTGACTACATTCTGCCATGAGCAAGTTACTTGGCTATTTAAAGTTATAAAGCCACAGACTTCCATACATTTAACTCCATTAACTATAACCATTATTTTGTCAAAGAATGGAATGTACATGTAAGACAAGAGTGTCTGTCCAAAATGTGTCTTCAGATTGAGAAGAAAATAAAACAAGTACATGTCAAGGAATAATACCTTTTCTGGGATTGTTTTAATGGCCATCCTTCAGTGTTCACTTTAAAGTAATACTTAAGGATCTTCCCTTTCCCGATTTCCTCTTTTGCTGGAAACCCATTAATTGGGTGTGTTTTGGTGATGCTGCTTTTCAATTGTTGCTGCTAGTAGCCAACTAACTTTACTGTTTTTGTTGTAGTTTTTTTTTTTAAAGAAAAATTTCTACTCTTTGTATATGAATATTATGACTTAGAAGGGAAATTACAAATACACAAGGGAATTCCAAGACTCAGATGAATTTCTATTGTGAAGACAGTGAACAAGAAAACATATCACTTTTAACATAAAAGCAGCTTTCTACACATGTCATGAGGCATTTGCACATGTCCTTGTTCGCAGTCAGACCCAAATGCAAATGCAGTGTTAACAGAGAAAAATCAAAGAATGACATCGGAGGACAAGCTAGAGCTACAATCTATCTGCATAACACTCAACAGTCCAACAGCAACTTCTAAGCTGCTGACACTACTTGCTGAAGCTCTTGCCAAGGAAACTCCTGCTGCTTTTTCTGTGAGGAATCCTTGCCTTTTGTAACTTATCCTGCAGGTCTTTCTTTGCCTCTCAATAGGTGTTCTTAAAACAGTTAACAGAATATGGAAACTACTATACTTAAAGGCAAATCAATTTTAACCTTATATGACAAATTTTTGCAAAGTTATATATGATGGCAGTATAAGAATAAGAATATTAAAAATAGTGACAGAAGCAGAATAAAACAATTAAAGGCACTAAAGAGGCCATTTCTGGAACAGCTAATATAAGTGAAAAGAGGAAAAGGTTCTTGGATGAAAGTGACTAGTTTATAATCACATGCTTCAGTACAAAAATCTATAAATGCTAAGTTTTCCCACTCTACCAATTCCCACATCTGTAACAATAATGTGGGTTTTAAGGATGAAGTAAAATACTGTGAATACTGTCTATGCAGTAAATAAATAGATTCTACCACTTCTTAAAAGTTTCCTTGTGTTTTAAAACTCAGCTGCTATTTATAAGGTAGAGAAATGACAGATCACTTTTTAAAGGAAGGAATTAGTCCTTCCATGATTTTGTGGGTTCAGCCTGGCCCAATATACTTTTATCAATAGAATATAATTATCCACATTTAACTGCTTATATAGCATTTCTTCAAGAGAAATTAAGCAAGATTTTTCTAATTAAAATATAACAATTTTTAATTTTGAACCTTATATTTAACTAGAAACTAGTTCTTAGCATAGTATTTATTAACTTCATAATCAACTTTCTTTCCCTCACTTATATACTTCCCATTAATTTGTAAAGGAGATTTATATGCTATAAAGATTTACAGCTAATGAAACAGAAAGTAAATATACACCTTAAATAATTAGCCTATTTTCTTCGGTACAAATACCAATCACATCCTAAAGAGGAAAGTATGCTATTTCTAAATGCAATGCAGTCTAGCCTCAAACACATTTCTATTTACAGAGAACAGTTTTTCTGTACATCTTCCCTTCAGAACCATTGGAAATAATTTAGTTTTTATTTTCAAGTATAGCCAAGCATTTCTACTAATGCTCAGGTATCAGGTAGACAAAATAATAGTGACTTGCATTTACATCTTGCTTCTGAACTGTCAGTACATTTACTAGCTGTCAGTAAAAGAGAAAAAAAATAAAAAATTTGACTGTCAGTTTTAAAAGAGTAAGAAAGTATGACAGTAAATGTAGAGAAAATAATTTTGAAAAATATTTTACCTACTTCAGCATGAGTTTTTCTCCTGTGTGAAATGTATAACTACATAATTTGAATTGTTTGATGTCTTAAAACCGTAGATTCTAGGAAATATGGAAATGCATGTGTAAAGCGTGTTTGCTTTAAAATCATGATTTCCAAGCTAGGTTTAGGCTGATACAAACACAACTGCCATTCACTTAGTCAAATAAAGGGATTCCAAAGCTTTGCAGTATTATTTGCATTGAACAGGAGTTATAGGCTCAGATTATTAGATCTATATGTCCCTTAAACTTCCCACCCAGCATCATAACAATTGCACATAACTGAAAAGTTGACAATATAATACCATCATGATGAATGAATCCATACCATAATTGCAACTCTTCTTGAACAAAAACCACATCTTATTTTCCTAAGCTACATACTCAAAAATGGCAGTGATTTTTTAAATTTTATAATGTATTACATTATATGCATTCTACCATTCAGTGAAAATAGTTTAGAATATTTTAAATTACATTCATCTTAAAAGACTAAGTATTCTTGAAATGGAAAGTTTTAAATCTAAATTTTGAAGATAACTGATGGACCTAAATAATTTAAAAAAGATAAAAGGGATGATAATTTGGTAAATACATGTAGATATATTTCCTCGGTGTTCATAATCACATGCCAAATTTTGCAGATTTTAAGTTTATTATAGGTGTAAGACTGCTCCCAACACTTGAGCATTTCCCTGCATTATAGTGCTGCAATTGCTCATCAAGAAGACTCCTTAAAATTAATCATTACTTGTCAGATTTATTGAAATTAAAACTGGAGGAGTGCAAGTTATTTTTATTAAAATAATGAAACTGAATCATTACAGCATTCTGTCCAGAGATAACAAGTGGACTGACGAGAACATCAGCTGTGAATATATTTAAATATAGATTTACACATGCAGTATTAGGGAAGGTAAAAACAGGATATGAAATAAACATTAGGCATCAACTCTAAGCTCACTGTCAAGAGTATGCCCAAGCTTCTAACCACAGAGTTCAGCTGAAGGTAACTATCTGTCAAATGTAATCTGTGCAAGTGAATATGCTTAAGCTGGTGCTATGAATCAACCAAAATTGCTTTGGTCTTATTGACATTCAATTGCGAGAAGTTGCAGCTCATCCAGTCCAATAGACAGTCTGACAACACCAAGAGTGCTTCCAGTGACAGAAAGCTTTAAATATAGATGCAACTATCATCAAAATCCACATGGAACTAAACTTTATGATCCTTCAACAGCATCTTTTGAAATTGGTCAGTCAGTAATCAACTGGTCATAGACGCCCCAAGATCTCATCACATTGCTCTACCATCTGCCAGCTTACTCAGTTAACAAACCATTATTAATCTTTAAAAAAATAATGAATATAGATTTGATTGACAGGTAAAGTCCTCCTGGATTAGTGTAAGAGTTTCTGTTGCATTGCACTTAACCCCACTTCTTCACTTAGCAGGTCTGCCTTTTATTTTTTCTTCTATTTGAGACTTGCCCCTAGTATATCTTAATAAATACTAACCAGGCATGCATGAAAAAAATCCAGAGGGTCAATTTTAAACAACACCTTGCAGATATTTCTTGACATGTATTGAGTTTGCTTAAGCTCTGCATTTTACCAACAAGAGAACTAAGGTGAGTGAGGTTAAGTGGCTTGCCTAGGGTTGTTTCCCCTTGGGCTCTGTGACCTCTTAAGTAGATTCTGCTGGTGCCTATGCGCTTTTGTTCCAGGTCTTACTCCCATATTGAACCGACTTTCTATACATCCCTCTTCTGTCTGTGTATATTTTCAAACAAGAAAAATGTGTTGAGTTCCAAACTGCCTGTGATGCTCTGCTTGCCTCTGTTAAATAGCCTCAATCTCTATGCCTCCGTAGTCTCATCTGTACCTTCTTCATGAGGCCTTTCATCCAATCATACATGCAAAACCCTTGACTCAGTAAAAAGCCAACAGACCTAGATGGGCAAATTGATACTTTAATTTTTAACGTTATATAAGTACTGTCCTGTCCTTCGAAGAGCTTATAATCCAAAGACAAATTGCACTTTTAAGGACAAATCTTTACAGGATGCAAGGACAAACACAAAACATTCTACATTATTTAAAAACATCAATCCAAAGTGTAGCAGTTGCCCAAACCCTCACACTAAGCCTTTTGTAGGAACAATCACTGTCTTCTCTTAAGCAATCTCTATTACTTTCCTCATACCTTGAACCATGAAGGCATATGAAAATAAATTGTGATACAATGTTGTTTAAATAAAACGTGAGCAGACAAAATTATGTTCTCAAGATGTACTACGGTTAATCACATATATAATAAGCATATAAAAACTGCAGGGAGTCACAGGAATATTACAGCAAAATTACTGGAAGGAATTGGTTGGGTTTTTAAAATTTATTTTCAAAATACTTGAAAATGTTGATTCAAAACTTTTTATGATTTTTTTAAAAATCTCATTTCATTCAAAAGTTACTTTTCCAAAATGTATACCCAACTTGATAGTGATATTTATTTATTTCTTATTATATATAGTTTCTTAAAGATAGTCACCATGGCTTTACTATCTTCCATAACCTCAAGGCCTGTGTATATCGTAGATACCTATTGTCTTTTACATTAATGAAGTTAAAATGCTTTGAGCAAAAGGATTTGACTTCTTACTATGAAAATGACCATAAGGTTCTTTTCAACTTTTAACACATGTTAACGGAAGAAACATTGACTAAGCCTGGCTTTCACATATGATCTTCCATTAAGCACACTACGTAATTGTTTGAGTGTGATACTATTTTGTCAGTAAAGAATCTTGAACAAAAAGGATCCTCTTCCATAAGGAAAAAAAGTTACTTAATAACCTTACTTAGTTTTAAAATTTGTTATTTTTTAGCAAATGTGTAAGTTGAAATTTAATCAAGGAAGTTCTCCTTGATTATGTGAAACAAACATAATTAACTAATGCATATAAATAATTTGCATTCTAGGGGCTTACCATCAGAACACACCAGAATCTATTATCTTAAGGTTTTAATTGTTCCAGGTGTTTTAGGTCTCTGGTTATTTCCATTTGGTTTTTTATTGTTTGTGAACTTAAACTCTTATGACTATGGATGTTTTTATTTCCTCCTATATAAAATGTCAATCATTAATATTAATGGATCAAAACTAATGCTTGTAAAACATAAAAAACTTTAGAAAATTATCCAAGTCTTCTGATGCTTTGCTCCACTCAGCCAACTTCAGCCTGCCTCTCCCTGCCAATCACAAGTAAAATCTCAGACAAAACACAAAACACAAAACACAACTACCTGAGGACCCTGAAAGGTGAATCAAAGCAAACAGGTTATGAAGGGGAGCCAGACCTGAAGAACTGGAAACTTTTGACCTATTGAAGACACCATTAAAAGATTGAGAAGAAAAGCCACAAACCGGGAAAAGATTTGCAAAACAGACATCTGACAAAGGACTTCTATGCACAATACATCAAAAGCCAGAGAAATTTCATAATAAGAAAAGGGCCAACATGATTTTTTGAAATGGAAAGATTTGAACAAACATTTCACTAAAGACGACACATGAGAGGCAAATAAGCACCAGAGAAGATCCTCAATCATCATCAGTCCTGGGGAAAATCATCAATCATCTGAGAAGTGTAAATTAAAACCATAATGAGATTACCACTAAACACCTATCAGAAGAACTACTAAATAAATAAATGAAGTGGCCATACCAAGTGCTGACAAGGATGTAAAGCAACTGTAACCTCACATTTTGCTGCTGGGAATGCAAAATGGTATAGCCACATTGGAAAAAAGTCTGACGACTTCTGAGAAATTTTAAACATACGCCTACCATGTGGCGTAGCAAGCCTACTCCCAGATATTTCTTCAGCGAACAGTTTATGGATCAATAAGAGAGTGGGGGTAGGAAGATGGGAATAACTGTAAGAGTAGCACAAAGGAATATTCTGAAGTTGTAGAACTCCTCTGTGAATTGGTTGGATGGTGTTTATGCAACAGTATACATTCACCAAAACCAATAGAACCGGCACAAAAAAGAGGTACATTTTGCTTTATATAAATCATTTTTAATGCATGTTTTTAAAAGACAAAAGCATCATACAATATATGATTATGATTTTATCTGCCCTTTCAAAGTTATCACAGGAATGAATAATAAATGTGTCTAAATGGTCACAAATGTGTCTAAATTGTCAATTCAGCAGAGAGTTTTTAACAACTTAAGGCCCTAAAAACTGGTCTAGTCATTTTTAACTCTAATCCTCTGATGTCACCCCTGATCACTATGCCACCCCAAAACACTCAAGACTTCTGTCAAATAGTTCCCCCTTTTCAAACTAACAATTTAATGAAATCTTTTTCTTTTCATGTAATCAAAATTGTTTTTCTATCTTAAGCAGAACATTTTTTGAGGCTAACAATTCTATGCACTTTCTTGGAATCAAAATATTTGACAACCAACTGAATGTTAACTTCTTCAACCTGCATCCTACTTTAAATCAAAATACATACTTTAAGTAACTTAACATTATTGGGTCTCCCTAATTATAGTGTTCATACTCCGAAAAACGTGTTTTGTCTTTGAAATTCTTTTAATGCTTTACTTTTCTTAAAAATGATGTCACCAATTCAGTATTCTTATTAGCTTAAGAATTGCACACGCCATTTTAGAATTTCATTTTTGCCCCTATTTTTCTTATTTTATGCTTTGATAAACTTCTCTAAGTTAAATATGGTTAAATTTAAATCCAAGCCTTTTCTGTACAGGTATGGTATCAAAACTTAGGCTCCTCAAAACAAAAATGTTTAACTATGCAAATTATAAGGAACTGAAATAGCCAAGGATGAGACTCTAAAGCAGTTTCTCTCCACCAAGGGTGATGCCCCTTAGGGGACACTTAGCAATGTCTGCAGACATTTTTGACTGTTCAAGAGACGACAGAGATAGGCAGAGAGGTGGGAGGTTTGCTACTGGCATCTAGTGGGTAGAGGACAGAGATTCTGCTGAACATCCTACAAGGCACAGTGAACAATTACCCAATCCAAAATGTCAATAGTGATGAGACTGAGAAATATAGCCCCCAAATCAATTATCTACTCATGAACATACATATGCCAATAAAAATGTAAGCACAAACAAAATAAAAACTCAGGACAATTTCTAGGCATTTCACTTATACTATTTCAACTATTCCACAGCTACAAACACATACAGTAGTAGAGATGTCCCCTTTCCAGTGTCAAGAAGCAGTAAGAGTACTTTCCTTATCACTTGTTATATAATGGCATAGCATAGAACCAGTTTAAGGAATATGTCAAAAATCTGTAATTGAAGTAAATACAATATGACTTAGAAAGATATACAAATATGAGCGAGTACAAAAAAAAATCTTCAAAGACTTACTCATAGCATATGGACACAATTCTGATTTTCAATGTCTGAATCTTGGCTCAATAACCAACCTAACACATTTCTGTTTATACTAAATTTAGAATCCTACATGAACTATCTGATTCTGCTTGAAATGATCCAAAATGTGTACTTATAAGTAAATATTTTCCATGGGAGCTTCCACTGTGCCACTGAGTCACCTATAGTTAATGCTCAGTTACACTAGTGTTAATGATTTAGGAAAGTATATCTAATAGGTTGCAACAAAAATTAACAACAACCCATAATTAAAGATGCTAATTTGAATAAGCTTACACTAATTAATAGAAGAATTTATCCTTGGTATTTATTTTAACCATGATCAAGCATTACTTATTATTTTAATCACTACATGAACCCATTACATGTTACAAATGAATATCAAACTACATATAGTAGCACAAGAATTTCTAGTCATAAGATCTGCAAAGGACAGGTGCAGTGGCTCACATCTGTAATCCCAACACTTTGGGAGGCCAAGGTGGGCAGATCACCGGAGACTGGGAGTTTCAGACCAGCCTGACCAACATGGAGAAACCCAGTCTCTACTAAAAATACAAAATTAGTCTACTAAAAATACAAAATTAGTCAGGCTTGGTGATGCATGCCTGTAATCCCACCTACTCAGGAGGCTAAGGCAGGAGAATTGCTTGAACCCAGGAGGCAGAGGTTGCAGGGTGAGCTGAGATCATATCATTGCACTCCAGCCTAGGCAACAAGAGCGAAACTCTGTCTCTTACACACCAAAAAAGATCTGCCAAGAATTATGACAATGACTTTTGCATTATGGTTTCATGCTCCTCAATTCACACACACACACACACACACACACACGTATCAGATACAAACTGGTGATGGTCATTGTAACATGAAAAAAAATAAGACAAGTCTTGAGGATCCACAAGCAGCTTTTCAACATCTAAAGTTGCTTCAGAAAGACATACCTGCCAAAGTTAATTAAAACTATGTAAAAAAAGTACAAATTGTATTATCTCGCCAAGCTCCCCGCCCCCCACCATGTTTAATATAAAACATTAGCAATTTCTCTTCCCTTTGAAGTATCTGTGGCTAGGCAAATTAGCTGAAATGTTGACACACTAATGCCAAGAGAAATGCTGCCTCTGTTTCAAATCAGTATTTCTGATTAAGAATTAATCTTCTACTCACGCAAAGGAGAAGAATGGCTGGCCACCAGCAGTGGTGGCTGCAATAATCATAAGCAATAAAGTACATACCTCGGTGGTCTATCTAGTTATTTTATCATATCCAGTGTGATATTTAGTAAAGAAACAATTTCAAACTGCCTTTTAATTTCCATTGTAACAAAATATTTGCTGAAAAGTGTTAAGGAAATCTGCAAATGCTCATGCATAGGTTTCTCATAGGCACTATACAACTAGCCAGTACACCTGACCACAATTTATGCCAAATTTTTAATTGTGAATAGGACCATGTGATGATTAATGTTAACTTGACTGAATTGAGGGATACCTAGATGGCTGGTAAAGCATCGTTTCCAGGTGTATCTTTTGGAGTATTTCCAGAGGAGATTGACATATAAATCCACCGGACTGAAAGACCTGCCCTCAACATAGGTGGACACCGTCCAATCAGTTGCAGGCATGGCTACAGCAAAGCAGACAGAAGAATGGGGACATTCAGCTTGCAGACTTTTCTTGCTTTCCTAGCTGTCTCTTTCTCTTCCAGAGCATTAGACATCAAACTCTAGGTTCTTTAGGCTTGGACTCTGAGACATGCAGCAGTAGGCTTTCAGGGATCTGTGGGTTCTCAGGCTTTCAGTAGACTATGGGATGTACTTTCAGCTTCCCTGATTTTGAGGCTCTGTGACTTGGACTGAGTCATACTACCACCTTCCTTGGGAGACACACTAGTGGCTTCTATGGCTCTATAGCTTGCTGACAGCCTGTCATGGGACTTTGCCTTTATATGATGAATGATGTGAATCAATTCTTCCTAATTCACACACACACACACACACACACTCACACTCCTATTGGTTATTTTCTTCTGGGGAACCCTGACTATTACAGATCATGTCTAGCTTGATCAGAATAGTCTTTGCAGTATTTGACAAGCATATCTTCTCTTTTCAACCTTATCAGTTCATTTTACAAAAAGTTTTCCTTAATCTCCTGCGATTTTAGCCAATATAATTTAAATATAATAAAGAGCTTATAGTCAACAAGTATTCAAAAATGGTAGACAAAGTCCTTTTGAAAATCCTATGTGTCTTCTGATCCTGACAAAGATAGAGAAGCCTTATTCCTCCCAGGTCCTCTTTCTATAATATAAAAGCCCTGAACATAACAAAGCAAATAACTGTAGGATGACTTTGCAAAGTAGGAAGAAGAAAAAAATTTAGGAATCTGATGACTTGAACTACATAACAGATTTCCTAGTTTTTGTTTTTTTAATATCCAGAAGTGTCTAGCCTAGAACCACCAACAGACACAGATAAAATAAGCTCAAAGAAAAGTCTTATTTTCCTAGACAGAGATCAGGAAACTGTTAGCCCAAAGGAGAAAACCTTTTTAGCAAAATGTAGCTGTCTTACTTTAGCCAAACTCCAATGGAAAAACCACATACACAGACACACTCACACACATTCATAGTTCCAGCAGCAGAGCCCATCAGGGAGCTAATCTTTCACCCCACCCTCTCACCCAACAGAAGTAAGCAGTAGTATTTGATTCCCTTTCACAGTGGTGTTGACAGGGCCAAGGGGGAGCTAATCTTTCTACTCCCACTGGCAGAAACAGTCACTGTTCCAATTCCCCTGACTGGTGGTTCCAATAAACAAAGCAGAGAACTGATCTTCCATTCTCCAATTGGTGAAGCAGGCGGCTGTCTAATTTAACTGTAGGTAAGGGTGGTTTTGATGAGACTAAGGAGATTATTTTCTGTCCTTTGCTCAGTGGAAGTTGTGCCACTCTAATTCTCCTTCCTAAATAGTATTGGCAGAATGAGCAGGGGTCTGAAAGAAGTCAGACCCTGTCTGAAAAAAGTCAGCTGTGCTCCAGTTTTTTTTTTTTTTTTTTTTTTTTTACCAAGTTAGTGTCACCTTAGCCCAGCAAGAAGCTAAACCATCTCCACCACCCCTACCTGGTAGCACTTAGTGAGGTGTTGCAAGGCAGGGCTAGTCAGTGCTTTGCATTCTTGCCACCTGTCACAGGGCCCTTGTCAGGAGCGAAGCTCAACACCTACCAACATTAACAAGACTGAACAAGGACGTGTGAGTCAGGGCTAGTCAGCACTTTACTACTACAACCTTTGGTGTCAGTGGGACCAAGAAGGGAATGAACCTCTCCACCCTTCACAGCACAAGACCACATGAGATGGTGTATATCAGGGTAAGTCTGCATTTTTTCCACCCCCCACCCTCATTAAGTGAGCCTAATAGGGAGCTGAGCCCCCATTCCCAGGGGTATTAGTGAGACTGAGGGTGTGCTAGGAGTTAGGGCCAATCAATACTCCACATCCCTCTTTCCTTCTTTGCGAATTGGACCCACTGAGAAGCAGAACCTTCTCTCAAATCTGACATCAATGAGGCAGAATAAGGTGATAGGAGGAGGGTAACTTGACACTCCACTCCTCACCTCCCCTGGTGTCAGAGACCAGCAGGAAGCTTGGCTTTCACCCCTACCCTGCAGCCAACAAAGCAGTGTGAGCAAGCACTGAGCTTTTCCCTTCCGTGGCTCAGTGGGGAGTTAAGAATATGTCACCATGAGGGGCAACAAGGCAGCAGCAATAGGTGGTTCACTTTCACTGGGAAGGGGTCAGCAGGAAGCTGAAGTTCCACCCTATCCATCTGCTGCAGCATGAGTCAGTGCTCCACTTCTGCTGGATGATGTTGGCAGGGACAAAGGGGTGATGAATGAACATACACACCCACCTGGCCTCTGGGCACACCTCAATGTGAGGACAGCTTCTGAATTTTTTAAAGAAAAAAAAAAAAGATTAATTTGGATCCAGAGTCTCCTACTACAGTACCTAAAATGTCCAGGATACAAGGAAAATCATTTGCCATACCAAGAGCCAGCAAAATCACAACTTGAATGAAAAAAGAAAACCAACGCATGCCATCAGTGATAGGAATCAGATGTTAGAATTGTCAGGCAAGGATTTTAAACTGGACACAATAAAAATGCAACAAGCAATTGTGAATTATTTTAAACAAAAAAGAAAAAAAAGAGAGAAATACCAGCACAGAAATAGAAGTTATATATATATATATATATATAAAAGACCCAAACAGAAACTAAATAACTGAAACATACAACCATTGAAACAAACTCAAACTTTGGTATATAGGTTCAAGAGTAACATGAAGATGACAGAAATAGAATTCTTAAATATGAAGGAAATCAAAAGAATTCACCTAGTTTGAAGGAATAAGAGATTAATAGGAAAAATATATATATATATAAAGAGGACTTCAAGGACCAGTGAGTTAAAAACAAAAGAGTTAAAATCTGTATAATTGTAATCATAGAATGAGAGGAAAGAATGGCAGTGAAAATGTATTCAAAAAAGCATGTCTGAAAATATGGCAAAAAGACATTAAGAATACAGATGCAACAAACTGAGCAAATCACAAACAATAGGATAAAACCAAGGAAATTCATGCCAGGGCATTCATTATTAAAATGCTAAATGCAAAATAAGCAAAGAAAAAAACCTTGAAGGCAGCCAGAGGAATAATGTAAAACTTATAAAGTAAATACCAGTTCAAATGACAACAGATTTCTCATCTAAAACAATGGAAGCCAGAAGGAGTGGCACAACATTTTTCAAGTAATGAAAGCAAACAACTGTCAATCATAAGTTTTATATCTAACAAAAATAGTCTTTTGGAATGAAGGAAAAATCAAGACACTCTAAGATGAGTAAAAACTAGGAGTACTTGTTTCTATCGAACCCATTCTTAAAGGATGACTAAAGGAAGTTCTTTAAATAGAAACAAAACGATAATGAAAGTTTTAGAACTTCATAAAGAAAATAAGAGTATCAGAATGAAAAAGTTAGGGGTAAATAAACTATCCTTCTTAAGAGTTTGTTAAAAATTTCAGGGTTGAAGCAAAATAACAACACTGTTTAATGTGGTGTTCATTGTATGTAAGGGAAACATTAAGACAATTATATTGAAAAGTTGTCTTAATTTCTTTAAAGTTAATTACTCTCTCTTTGGCTTATATGGATATTTAAACTTGCCTTGAACATATGTCATTATGCATCCAGGAGACTACAGCTGAATAGAATGCTTTTGAATGTTGCACTTTAGAGAGAGAAATACCAAGAGAAACAGTAAGGAAAAATAAAACTATTCAAGTCTGTGTCTAAATAAAGTCATATTCTCTATTCCATTAGTGAGTGATACATTCCGTAGGCCAAATTCTGCCCTAGGTTATATGCACACTGTTCTTTCTAACGTTCGTGGGATTTGTTCATGTATAACTGAAGGCATCAGTTAGCCCTTTGGGCACAAAAATGACTACCCACAAAAAAAGCAAAAATAATTTAAGTCTTATTGTATTTGGCTTTCAGGTGAAAATGATATAATATAAACGACAATTCCATTAGATAATACAGGTTTTCAAAAGCACTACCATCAAATTCCAACCATTGCAAATTTGACAGAATTACCATAGTGGCATTTTCAAAACTAAAGATTGTTTAAAAAGAAATAAATGAACATTGGAACATACTCTTCTATTTATAGCAATTTTCAATTTTAGTAGTATATGTAATACATGTGCAATATAATATTTGTGTATATTTTCTTTTACATATATTATATACTTTATAGTATTGGCTAAGAAACCGCTGTTTTCCAGCAGAAATAATGGCTAAATTCTTCTTCAAGCATCAGTTTTCAAGTTTAAATGCTAATTTATCCATGGCTTGTTGCAGGTCTTGATTGTGTTTCTACAGGGAAGTTTTCACTGAACTTAAAGTTTTGCCATAAAATATTAAACTGATAACATTCAGACAGATAAAAGGCCAAACACTACAGGATGACTTTTGACAATCTTACATGCACTAGCTAAACAAAACTCTGAGTGTATACATATATTGTGCATACAGTAGCCCCCCTTTATCCATTGAGGATATGTTGCAAGACCCCCAGTGGAAGTCTGAAACCATAGACAGTACTGAAACCTGTATATGCTATGTATTTTCCTATACATACACACCTAGGATAAAGTTTAATTCATAAATTGGGCCCAGTAATAGATTAACAATAACTATCAAAACAGAAAAATTACAACATATTGTTCAGAATTTCATGGACTTCTTACACTGTAGTTCTTAGTAACTTCAGTATATAATCTTTTATCTTTCCTTTATTAAGTTGAGAGTGTTTACCTTTTCACTTAAAACAGGGACTTTATGGCTTCTTGGCATACCCAAATTGCCAGCATTACTATTACTGCACTTTGGGGCCATTAAGATGTAAAATACAGTTTCTTGAACACAAGTGACAACTGTGATATGGCAACAGCTGATCTGATTACTAAGATGGCTACCATGTGAGTGAAGGGCTAGGAGCATAGTCAACAAGGCGATGCTGCTGAACGAAGAGATGATTCACCCCCCAGGCAGGAGGTAGTGTGACCACTTGACATGTCATCATGTCAAATTGGGAGCTTCGCAAAACAGCACCAAATTTGAAACTTATAAATTGTTTATTTCTGAAATTTTCCATGTGATATTTTCAGACTGTGGTTGACTGTGGGTAACAAACAACAGAAAGCAAAAGCAAGGATAACGGAGTACTACTGTATACTAATGGCTACAGAGTTTAATAACAGCGACTAAACAGATTTGCTTAGAAGCAGGTGAAGCACTCGCCACAAAAAGAATACCTAGGAATACAGTCAACCAGGAAGGGGAAACATCTCTACAGTGAGAACTGCAAAGCACTGCCAAAAGAAATCGGATAACACAAACAAATGTCATTGTTTCTGTGACATTCCATGCTCATGAATAGGAAGAACACATACTGTTAAAATGGCTGTACTGCCTAAAGAAATTTATAGATTCAATGCCATTTCTATCAAAGAAACAATGGCATGCTTTGCAGAACTAGAAAAAAATGTATTTTAAAATTTATGTAAAACCAAAAATGAGCCCGAATAGACGGACAATCCTACACAAAAAGAACAAAGCTGGCGGCACTGCACTACCTGATTGCAAACTATACTACAGGGCTGCAGTAACCAAAGCAGCATGAATCTGGTACAAAAAAAGACACACGGACCAATGAAAACGAACAGAGAGCCCAGAAATAAGACCACCACACCTACAACCATCCGATCTTTGAGAAAGCTGACAAAAACAAGCAGTGGGGAGAGGACTCCCTATTCAACAAATGTTGCGATAACTGGCTAGCCATATGCAGAGATTAAAACTGGACTCCTTCCTTATGCCATATATAAAACTCAACTCAAAATGAATTGAAGCCTTAAACGTAAAACCTGAAAATAAAAGCCTGCAAGACAATCTAAGCAATACCATTCTGGACATAGGAAATAGGAACAGGCAAAGATACCATAAGGAGGATGCCAAAAGCATTTGCAACAAAAACAAAAATTGACAAACGGGATCAAATTAAACTAAAGAGCTTCTGCACAGCAAAACGATCAACAGAATGAACAACCTAGTGAACGAGAGAAAACGTTTGCAAACTATGCATCTGACAAAGGTCTGATAGCTAGTATCTATAACAAACTTCGACAGATCTACAAGAAAAAACAAACCCTATTAAAAAGTGGGCAAAGGACATAAACAGACCCTTTTCAAAAGAACACACATATGTGGCAAACAAGCATATGAAAAAACTCAACACCACTGATCATTGGAGAAATGTAAATCAAAACCACAACGAGAGATGTCATCTCACATCAATCAGAATGGTTGTTATTAAAAAGTCAAGAAACAAAAGGTGCTGTTGAGGTTGCAGAGAAAAAGGAATGCTTAATACACTGATGTTGGGAGTATAAATTACTTGGAAAACAGTGTGTCAATTCCTCAGAGACCAAAACATAGAACTACCATTATACCCAGCAGTCCCATTCCTGGGTATATACCCAAAGGAACATGAGTCATACTATCATAAAGACACAGACACATGTATATTCATTGCAGCACTATTTACAACAGCAAAGATATGGAACCAACCTAAATGCTTGTTAATGGTAAACTGTTATTTTCTTGTTATAACCTTTTAAAATCCATCAGGGCAGAAAGAAAGAATGCCTGAGCCCTACCTAGATCAATGAAGACATAAAGAAGAATGGGGATGAGAATATGTTTTAAAGTTTCTCAATAATGCTAATAATTTCTATAGTTGAGAATTATTACCCTAAACTGGAATCTAACTCATATGTAGTACATATACAAAATCTGATTGTCTTCCAGTATTCCTATCTAGGAAAAAGAAATCACTGTACCAGCAATTATATAAGCCAGAGAGCTGGGATTCATCAACTCCCTTTCCCTCAAATTACATATTCCTTCATCAACAAGTCCTTTAATTCTTAAACTGCTCTCAAAGCTGACCACTCATTTTCATATTCACTAGAGTCTTCATAATCCAAGCAAGTATCACTTATATATCACTTGGGCCATAAGAATGCCATAACAACCCTTCACTATTGTCTTCAGGCAGACCATTCTCTCTCCCTGCAGCCAAAGTGGTATTTAGAAAAAGGTAATCTGGGAACATCACACATTTTCCTTCCTTACCCTCATCCCCTGTCCATCACATAAAACATTTCAGTAGAGTCTCATTTTAAAAATCTTCACATATTCAATGATGCTCTTTAACACAGTCTCTTCCAAATGTTCTGTTCTTGTTGCATACCATGTCCCACTTGGCCAGCTACACTCTAACCACATTGATCTTTTAGTCTATGTGCATATTCCTTTTTGCACAGGGCATTTATAGTATTTGCTATGCATTTATGGAATGTTCTTCTTAACTCCCTTTGACCAGTTGGATCCTATGCATTCTTTTAAATAAATTTTACTATTGGTTGAATTGTATCCCACCAAAAGTTATACTGAAGCCCCAACCCTATGTGCCTGTGACTCTGACCTTATTTGGGTAGTGTCTTTTTGGATGTAATTGAGTTAAGATGAGTCTTAGTGAATGAGGAAAAGCCTTAATCCAGTACAACTGATGTAGTTACAAGAAGAGAAGATGCACATGATCAGAGGGGAGGGCCATATGATAACGGAGGCAGAGGCTGGAGTGACGTAGCTACAAGCTAAGGAACGCCAAGGATTGCTGGCAAACACCAGGTGCTGGGAGAGGCAAGGAAGGATTCTAGAGGTTTCAGGAAGAGCATGGCCCTTCTAACACCTTGATTTCAGCCTTCCAGCCTCCAGAACTCTTAGACAATGAATTACTATTGCTTTAAGCCACCGGTTTGTGATAATTTTTTAGTACAGGCCTAGAAAACTAATACACATATTTAATATCATTTATTCAAGGAAGCCTTTCTTGACTTCAGTGGTTTGACCAAATCATTTTCATATGGTCCTGTAGCACTTATCACAATTATAATTTTGCTTTTATGGGTGTAATTATGTGATTGCTTATCCATTGAAATAGACTGTAAGCTCCATCATAGCAGGAAGTTATCGGCTATGAAGTGTTTTAGCAGACATTGTTTTCTTTACGTGTTCAAGTTTATGGTATAAGTTAAATAAGTAAGGTCAAGTTTGTTTCCAATTTGTAATGAGCATGCTAACATTTTGAGGTGTTACATAGTTTTGTCAGGGTTGCACATTTTTTTACTAAAAGGTCAAGAATTAAAGTCTTGCATTCTGCTTAAATACTGCATTTTAAAATCACATGTAAAAAATGCACAGAGAATAATTACTTTTTACTTGGATGGTTTTACCTGTTCCATAATCAAGTAGGAAGTGCTTCCTTCTTTATATTTTATCATAATAAGGATTGATTCTTCATGGGCTGGGTCAGGTGATCAGTCTGGCTTAAGGAAAATATTCTTTCTTTAAGCCATTGTAATCTATCCTAACTGCCATAAAACATGAAAACATTGAGCAGAACTTTATACAAAATTACATTCTGTTGTACATTTAAACTGCCTGTATCAATGAGGGATATAGTTACACAATATAATAACTTTAATTATTTGTATAAATCATGTAAATATCTGAAGCATTACAAATGTTTATAAGTACAAAACATGCATAACCATAAAAATTACGTTTACATTATAAATATTTGTTTTCAGTTCTTTTGGGTTTCTGTGCTTTTTTGGTTCAGAGAATTTAAAAACTATTATTTAGATCTGCTCACTGACGTAGGTTGATGGCAAGTTATTTTTAGTTTAAGGTCAGAGAAACTTGAGACTATAAATTTAGGCAGGTAGTTTAAATTCCCTAAGGCTAATTTTTAAAAATCTCTATAATGGAAATAATGTCATAAAACTATCATTATCACTATATTAAACATGTTACAAGTATGTTACTATTTCATTGTATAACTGCAAGTATGTAACATGTTTAATATAGCTTACATAAATCAGTGATGAATAGCAGCTATGATAATTTGTAACTGATTGTTATGAAAAAGTTCATTATATTCTATTGATCTTAACTTTATTTTGAATAACCCAAAACTATTCAACTAACTTGAGCTGTTAACCCAGCTGGCTGGTTATAAAGAGAAGGCTTTGCACAGAGAAAGATTTAGTACACACATGCATGCACACTTACAACATGCACACACAAACACAGAGTCAGAGCTAAATGCACTGAAATATTAAAGGAATAATATGGATTGAGATTCTCTTGGAGTGGGAGTGGGATGGTATTCCTATGAGAATTCCATGCCATAGAGCTTACTGAACTGAATGAGGAGCCTTCCATAAGGCGACATGGATGTTTTATATTGCCTCAATCAATAGGAATGTGGAAACACCTTTATAAAGTGTGCACATGGGCATACAGTTCAGAGATTAATTGAGAGACTTGGTTTATCTATTCTAACAAATGTTGGTTAAATTGCATTTTCTTTACCACCAGAACTATCAATAGTTTTTCTTTCTCAGATTGAATACATAAATCAAAAGAGCATACTTCACGAACTATGATTATGAAACTCCTATCCTTCATCTATTGATTCCTAAAACTTTATTTATCCATGTATTTTTTTCTTCATTGTATCATATTAGAACTGCTCTTTTTCACTCTATTGTAGCTATAGCCATCTACGGCTCTTGAATTGTCAATGTATCAAGGAGCCCTCAAAATAGCATAGAAAATGTGAACAAACCCAATGCTGAATCGTTTCTTGGTTCCACAGTTGTAGTATTTCATCAGCTTCAAATTGCAGTAATTGTTTTACTGCAATTCTGAATAATTACTATAAGGATAACTATACTGATTATTCTATGATGCTATTTGTGCTATAAAATGTGTGGAATTGCTTAAGGCAAAATATATTTTCACAGAAAACCCTAAAGTTTTACTTTTAAATGAAATGCCACCAAACACATATACTTATTTTCAAATTGTTTTACCTACCAATTCCTAACAAAGTGCTAAAGTAAATTTTTTTACATATTTCCAAACTTTTATAAAAGTAACCATATGAAATCCTACGTATGTAACTACAGCATGTGCTGATTCAATATGAAAACAAAGCTTTAGAAAAGCTGCTAATATTAACAGTGTTCCCTATTTGATAATAAAAAGTATGAATCAATTTTTCCAGTTTTAGTATAAAAGACATAATGAATTTTAGTTTGATATAATTTGAAATAGCCGAGATATTAAACCCCTAAGTAAAATTTCAATTGGTAATCCTGTCAGATTCAAGTCCCTAAATGAATATTAATTTCAACACTAATCATTTTCCAACATGTTGAAGCTTTAAAATGCTAGTTTGGAATAAAAGCTGTGAGATTCATTACCATAACAATATTGAGCATTTGTTTGTTTAGGAAATTCAATTTCCAACATTAGTATGTCTGGATTTCCTGGCATCCTTTCCCCTAAAGATTTAATTATTTAGAATCTTTTTTTTTTTTTTTTTTTTTATTTATTTATTTTTTTTTTGGTAAATTAGAATTCTGATTTTACTGATGGGAAGCTGATACTAAGTGAACTGTCTGGGATAAAGCGTTGAGATCTGCTAATTAATTGTATGCCAGCAGGTATAAGTAAACCAGTAAAAAAATCACTACAAGCAACTAAGTAAAATTCTGGTTTCTGAGCCATCCCATGAATAAGTTGTATGTTTTATTTTTACACATGTGCGGGAACACACACACTATATAAATTCATCAATCTGTGGCCTTTTGGAAGATAGGTGAAAATATGCATATATATAAAGTACAGGTTTTTAGTCTGAAATTGGACTAAACAAGATTATTAATCATTTGTTCTATCCTATGCCTAGCATGATAAAAATCCCTAACCCCCAAATTAAATGGAGTTTAGGTGCATTATATAATCATGCAACAGTTAGTTACGTTTTATACTATTTTTTCTGCAAATGTTCTTGCAGTTATATAATGAAATAGTAACAAGCTACATTTCTCTATATTTTGACCATGAAATCTAGAAAAAAAAAAAAAAAAAAAAACCAAAGTTTTTATGTAAACACCAGGAAGCATTAGAGAAGAGGAAAAAAGCACAAGTCTGATCATTGGCTAATGGAGATGGCTCTGTCACTCGATATCTAAATAACCCTACACAAGTCAAGAGCTTGCCATACTTAAATGACGTGCTACACTCCACACTCCACTTACTTTTTTATGCAGAATTCAAGAGGCCCTTATTTTGTTCATCTAGTTCAATCTTATCTAAATGGGAAACTGAGTCAAATGACTCCATTTGAGAAGTTGAGGCTGGTAGAGTACGGCATGAGCCACTGTCCCCAGCCTCCATTACTTCTAATAACAACTTTTAAGCAATTAGTACATTTCTTAATCAACTATTATATGGATTCCTAAAAGTTTTATTCTTAAAATTACCAAGTAGCATAACCTAAATCAGATTTCCCAACTCCTAACCTCCTGTCCTTCCTCTTTTTTTTTTTTTTTTGAGACAGGATCTTGTTCTGTTGTCCAGGCTAGAATGCAGTGGCATGATCATGGGTCACTGAAGCCTCGACTTCCTGGGCTTAGGTGATCTTTCCATTTTAGCCTCAGCCACCTGAGTAGCTGGGTCTACAGGAATGCATCACCACACTTGGTTAATTTTTTTAGAGTGTTTTTTGTAGAGACGAGGTTTTGCCATGTTGCCCAGGCTGGCCTCAAACTCTTGGCTCGGTATCCACCTACTTCGACCTCACAAAATGCTAGGATTACAGGCATGAACAACTGGGCCCAGCCTCTATTACATCTTATAACAATTTTTGAGCAATTAGCAATTCCTTATTAAAAATCTAGGCTGAGACCTGTGGCTCACGCCTATAATCCTAGCTGTTTCAGAGGCTGAAGCAGGTGGATCACCTGAGGTCAGGAGTTCAAGACCAGCTTGGCCAACATGGTGAAACCCCTTCTCTACCAAAAATATAAAAAATTAGCTGGCCTGGTGGTGGGCGCCTGTAATCCCAGCTACTCAGGAGGCTGAGGCAGGAGAATTGCCTGAACTCAAGAAGTAGAGTCTGAAGGGAGCCAAGATCATGCCATTGCACTCTAGCCTGGGCAACAAGAGCAAAACTCTGTCTCAAAAAAAATGTATAATACGGATTTTCATAAATTTTATAATACCTTAAACATATTCAGACTAGTATCCAATATAAAGGAACCTTATGTAGATCTCCATTTTAGAGGAAATAATTGCTCTGCAATTTTCATTTGAATGAATCCAGATTCCCATAATGCTAGGTACCCCTGAAACATTTAATAGGTGCTAGATGGTTAAATTACAGATCTGAATGGTTTTCTAACATTTTATGACTATCTAGTTCTGTAGTTTTAATATAAAATGCAGAATAATTTAAAACTTACACAAAAAAATAAATGTGTACAAATCAGAAAGGACAAGTTTTCTCTTGATAGTCCAACAGTTATGAAATAAAGCAGTCTCATTAAATCATAAGTACTTTAACCTTTTCTTGAAAGAATGGAAAGATTTAAAGATTTATGAAGAAATTTTGCCTAAACTAGGAAATGACTCATATTTGACATGTATTGAAATGATAATGCTGATTTCAATAGGCACTCTAAGAGCATTTTATTCCCAAGAGAGTAATTCAGTCATGGTTACCTCTCTGCATATAGATTTTAAACTTTCTTTGTAAAGCTTTTAATGTACTACTGCCTGCCAAAACATGGCAGAGTTTCACAGATAAGACAAAATAAAAGCAAGTAAAGTGATTTTTTTTTATCATTGTTGATACAAAAACATCCAACAAATATATCTATTTGGCATCTTCCGCAAAGATGCCATCGTCTTTCTTTCTTCTGCATCTTTGGCATTGTCTTTCTTTAGCAGTTTCTATTTCTACATTTTTAATATTAAAACCAATTCTGTAGGACTGGTCTGTGGGCAGAATGGAGACCTCAAGACAATGGAAACTTCAAGACTAGGACAAATTGGTCTCCTGTTAACTACTGAACACGTGGAGACTAAGCATTGAGAGACTGAAGCCATTGTGTCCTATGGACAAGACCTGACGTATATCCTTTCAACCTAGTTGCATACGAAAACACTGACCCCTGCCAACCACACATTCACTAAACTCCTCTCTTAGTATTTGAAAGCCAAATAACAATTCTCAAGATGAGGAAATACACTCATACTACCTGCTTCAGGATGAATAAAACAAGATGTCAAAGACGATTTTTATAAAATGAATGAGGGTGTAAACGTCCTTAGTTTAAATGAGGTTCACATGAGCCACTGGCTGGATGCTTACATGAGAGCCCACACTGGAAACCGTAGTACCTAGCTCCTGGGGTGACATGATTTGATTCTGTGTCCCCACCCGCACCTCATGTCAAATTGTAATCCCCAGCATTGGTGGTGGGGCCTGATGAGAGGTCATTAGAACATGGGGCATTTTCTCATCAGTGGTTTAGCACCACCCACCTAGTGCTATTCTCCGGATAGAGTTCTCACGAGATCTGATTGTTTATAAGTGCGTAGTACCTCCCTGCTCTCTCTTCCTCTTATTCTGGCCATATGAAGTGTTCCCTCAGCCATTGTCTACTGCCGTGATTGTAAGTTTCCTAAAGACTCCACAGATAACAAACAGATGCCAGAATCATGATTCCTGAACAGCCCACAGAACCATGAGCCAATTAAACTTTATTATTATTATTATTATACTTTAAGTTCCGGTGTACATGTGCAGAACATGCAGGTTTGTTACTTAGGTATAAACATGCCATGGTGGTTTGCTGCATCAATCCCCCGTCATACACATTAGGCATTTCTCCTAATGCGATCCCTCCCCTAACTCCTACCCCCTGCTATTCCTCCCCTAGCCCTCTACCTTGACAGACCCTGGTGTATGATGTTCCCCTCCCTTTAATGTGTTCTCATTGTTCAACTCCCACTTATTACCCAGTCTCAGATTTTTTTTTTTTTTTTTTTTTTTTTGAGATGGAATTTTACTCTGTTGCCCAGGCTGGAATACAATGGCATGATCTTGGCTCACTACAACCTCGCCTCCTGGGCGAGGTTTTTCTTTTCTTTTTATTTTACTCACCTGCACACTAAGATGAATCCATTTCTTCACAAGAATTCTCCCCAGTGTCAAGTGATCCTCCTGCCTCAGCCTCCCAAATAGGTGGGAATACAGGCAAATGCTACTATGTCTGGCTAATTTTTCTATTTTTAGTAGACACAGGGTTTTGCCACATTTGACAGGCTAGTCACAAACTCCTGACCTCAGGTGATCCGTCCTCCCCAAAGTGATGAGATTATGGGCGGGAGCCACTGTGCCCGGCCAGGTATTGTTTTCATAGCAGTGTGAGAACTGACTAGTATACCTAGTTTAAAAGGCAAGTGTGACTTTAACTGTATTGCGCTATTCTAGTGTCCTAAAAGAAAAAAATTAAAAAAAAAAAAGGCTGAACCGCGCCTTTCTTCTGGAGACTGTTAAATACCAGACATCTCACAGCTCTTTTAGCCTTTAGCAGCTTCTAAGACTCATGCAAACTGTGGTTGACAACTAAAATAATAATATAACACCTTTTGAGTGCTTCAAGTGTAAAGTTCATTAGTTCTAAGGTCACCATTTTAATGCAACCAACAAATTTTATTCACTGCATCAGGTGCTATCTGAGAAAGACAGCTGTAAAAATCAAGCTGGGGTATTCACACATCCATGACTAGTAAAATTAGTACCAGACATCAAGTGAGCCCTTAGACATATTTAAACAAAATAGAACATACTAGCCCAATATAACAAAAATTTTCTGAGGATATTATAATTACAGATAGCATTGTCTTTAAGTTTCTGTGAAAGACTTTAAAGCAGTTTTGGGGAGAAAATGCTAGTATATCAAGAGCTACATCACTAGGTCATTTAAATGTTTTTCTTCTTTAGCTGTCATTTAAATACATCTGAAATCTCAAAGATACTGCTACAGATTTTGTGAGTAGATGCCAGTTAGACAAAGTAAGACAAATCCTTGTGTTTAACCAAATGTTAAATACTTTTTATTTTACTCACCTGCACACTAAGATGAATCCATTTCTTCACAAGAATTCTCCCCAGTGTCATTACTTTTAATGGAGGCTGCAAACCATTTACTGTGCGATAATAAAACACGGTCTCTTTCTCAGATATTGTAAGTTTCAACACAATCTGCCCATCTACTGTCTTTTCTATAACACACCTTAGGAAGCAACCAGAAAAGAGAGAAAAGGTCAGCATCCAACCAAAAAGACATGCTCAGGTATTGTGCAGTTACAGTGGTGTTAAAATGACCCCAAACTCCCCTCAAAGTGGTACACTATGAGTATGGGCCTAAACGTCATTATGGTCAATGCAAGCTTTATTCCAGTGAAGAAGCCCCTTTATTTCAATAAAAAATAGAATTCTTATTTACAATATATTCCCCAGAACCTCAACACCCTTCATTAGAGATTCACGATGGAAACTAGAGTGACTGCATCTTTCTGCAAAACTAACATTTAGGCTATTGGCTCATTAGTTCTCCTGCTATTGCCTTTAGAGTGCTGCAACACACTACAGGCTGCTTGAGTATTGAGTCATCAGTGCAATTCTTTTTTTTTTAATGTCAAGTGAATTTAGTGTCCATGGAAGGCTCTAAATTGTTAGCCCTGAAGTCAGAATCACTGTATTTAATTCCCATGGGATGCCATCATCAACTGGGCCAAAGCCAAAGTCAGTGTCTCTAAGATGACTGGCTACCTCTCCCTGACCACACAGTCCAACTGAGGCACTGAGATCATGTGAAATATCTGAGGTGAAAGGTCATTCAGCCTTCCAAAACACGGTGAAATAATACTTTGATAAAGTAGAACAGTTTTCAGAAAACTTCGAGGTCTTGTGTCAGGGCAGTTATCAAACGATTTTAAGTTACCTCTATCCTTATTACAGTGACACACCTTTCAGACCTTGGGTTCCCTTCACCTGGTTACCTCCTACTTAGCTTTGGCATCTGAATGATTATGCTTGGTCCTGGAGCCCTTCTTTCTGCTCAAGGTTGATTGAGGGGGTCTCACTTTATGCTCACTTAACATACTGTGCTGCCTAGGTAATAGCACTCATCCATCTGTACCGTCCAGTAGATCACTTAGATCAGGCATCCCCAAACTTTTTACACAGGGGGCCAGTTCACTGTCCCTCAGACTGTTGGAGAACCACCACATACTGTGCTCCTCTCACTGACCACCAATGAAAGAGGTGCCCCTTCCTGAAGTGCGGCGGGGGGCCAGATAAATGGCCTCAGGGGGCTGCCTGACTTAGATCATGAGTATTCTGAGGATACACACACACCTAGTATACAGTCGTCTCTCAAAAAATGATGAGTTTGTGATCAAATTTGGCAGGAAGCATCAGAGAGGGAAAGGTATAAAATTGGGCCAATCAAGAATTACTGCTAAAGGTGGTTTAAAATTTTCCTTAAAGGGCACGTTTTTCACAAATCGTTTCTTCTCACTTGCATCTATTTTTTCCTGAGTCAGGAGGTAAGAATAAGATTGTAGAATACTAGTAGGCCCTCTTTTACTGTCATAATTTTATATTTTTTATGTATATTTGGTAGAAATTTATGAGTTCAAGTGTATTTTCAATTTAGGCAAATAGATTTAGATGATATAAAGGTTTTATATAAGTATAAATAAAAGTTTTAAATTCTAACGCAAATTGTATTTTTAACCCTTCAGTAGTTGAATATTTCTAATTTACTGAATAGAGTTTTTCTTTATCCCTTCCCATCAGGTCTTAACCTGAAAACAGATTGCCCCTATTCATTTTTCTTCAGTTTAAATCTACGAGTGAGAGTTAGACCATTACTCAAGAGTGTATTTACTAAATGCAGACTTATTTCCCCAAGCTTACTGAAAATGCATTTCTTAATATGTTATTGATTATCTTCCTTGCTATTTTGTTTGCTTGTAAACATACTAGCTTTGGTAGATAATAAATGTGAGAGGAAGGCAGGTAGCAAAATATTTAGGAACTGGATTTATTCTGCTCCTGAATAAACAATAATTGGATAATCCATGTTTTGTTTGTTTTACTTATCTGTGCAAACACCCTGAAATTCCCTCAATTCCCAAAGGTATTTTAATTTTGAAAATGGAAACGACCTTGATAGAAGGAACTTTCAAAACCATAAACCATGTTCTTCCAACCCTATAAATATTTCTGTCTTATTTATACAAAATGATGTCAATAGTGGATGAATTCGCTACAGATATTTCCCTACAAGCTCAGAAGGATATTTTATCTTAGCCCTATTTGTCAAAAGGCAACAATTTAAGACTCTTTGGATACTAGTTATATAAACAGAGTAGTCTGAATTTACTAGAATTTCAGACAGTAAGAAAAAAAAGGTTTTCTTTGAGGAGAGATGTAGAAATAAGAATGGTTTGTGATTAATCTAAATTTAAAACAAAATGAAGACATGCCAACTTTCACTTGGCAAATTGAAACTAAACACCAAAGACCTTTAAGTCATATTTGCGTATGAGATTGTAATTCTTTTCTGGTTTGTTTCACATGTTTTTAGATACCCAGCCAACGCTGTCACACAAAGAAAATGTCATAAGAGAAGGGGCCAAAAGCCCTCTAGGAAGACAAAAGATAAGCAAAAATTCCTCAAAGGTGTCCCATTTATTAAAATCTCCAAGTTGGTGATAAATACTTGGGAGAAACTCATTAGATATCAGCCCAAGAAAATATTACAGAATGAAGAACTGGTGATTAAATAAGTAAAAAAAAGAGAAAAAAAAAAAAAGAAAAAAAAAAAAACGTCATTACTGCGACCCAGACTCATTGAAGGCATTTCTCTGGGATGAACAGCATGAAAGCTTTTGAGAATCTCTCATACTTACCTACGTATTTTCTAACTAATTGGAAAATGGAAATAGCCCAAGACAAAGGACTAAAAGCTGTATCATTTGGGAGACGGAGGGTTATTTATATATTCAACTCATGTTACTGAACATCTTCCTCGAGTCAAACGAACATCTCTTCTTAGGGAAATGAGGATGAAGAAAATGGCACCAAGGCCTGAGAGAACTATGTGCCTAATCAAAATTTTACACCCTATTAAGGAAATGTTATCGATAGAAACCCAGATCGAGACTTTGAAAATATTAATTATTTGTTTTACAAGTTTCCCTGTCTTAAAACTCACTGCGAGTCTGATCTGGGCTTCGAAGGGTAAGACCAAACGTTGAGCTCATCTATGGAAAATACATGATTCTGGCATAAACACATCTGCCTGCCATGGACTATTTTAACACATTCTTTTTTCATGGTTCACTTCATCCACAGAAGGGGAAAAAAATTAGATTTGGGAAACAATTGGAAGAATTCATCTTCAATGGCATGAATTCTACATGACTAGCCTTCATTTCTGGTTTGGAATTCAGACTGCAATGATCTCTACGACTGGTTTTTGGGACCTAGGAAAGCTTATATCCACACTACTACTTACATTACACCTTGTTGCTCAGGTTTCAACCACACAGCTAAGGTGAATGATGCTGCCAGCCTTGGAGAAGGAGGAGAAGAAAAGCAGTTCTTGTGATTTCCAAAAATAAAACTTGTAGAATTGCTATGGGAGTTGGGACACAGATCATTCTTGTCTGGTGTGATGCAGCTACTGAGGCCTGCTGAGAGAAGGTCAGTGTAGGCAGGGTGTGAAGATCTGTATGGGCAATCCTGAACGCAAAACCGCTGGGTACAGAACTGAATACTTTCAGCAGCAGCAGAGCTATGACAAAAAGTGCTTCGTTTGGGGAGTCCACATACTGCTTGCATTGGCACAATTGAAACATTCTTGAAAGCTCCCACATTCTCCAGCCTTGGGAAAAGACCTCGTGAGTCTGCCAAGGATATCAAAGCAAAACAGGCAAAGATCAACATTTCAGTGACATGAAGCAAGAAGCCAGAGTCCAATGAAAGAACCGGGCAATTCATGTTTACAAACAAGCATTCTCCTCTTGGTAAAGCAATTCTGAATAAATAATCAGGTCCATGCCACTTGCCAGCAATACTTTAAAGCAGGGTACTTCTAGTAATGTTGCGAAACTCCATTTTCTGGAAACTGCAGACGCGTTCTCACAGTAAGTTAATAACAACGATGTTCTTAGCAATGGTGAAGACATGAGTAGCAGCTGGTATCTGAGGATCAAAAACATAGACATAGAGCATCAAGGGAAAGCTGCTGCATCTTTAAAACTGAAGCTCATCCCAGGCATGATGACTTTGAGCTCCTAGAAGCAACACTAAAGAACTCAAAAGTGTTCACTAACGAACATTTTAAAGTACAGCGCTCAGAGTAAAATATTTATTCTTTTGGTAAATCTCTCGACAGCATTGGGCAAATCAAGCACTTTAGAAGTCCACAGGACAACCAGTTATATTTATAAACAGTTACAGATATATCACATATGTGTGCATATAATTATTAACATATTACACATACAGTAGTTTTAGGTTGCTATTTCACCCAGGGAATTAACAATAGCATTACTAACTCTACTTAACAAGGTAAAGAATCTTGTAGATTTTCTTTACACATGCACTGTACATTGAAACCCAGAGCTAACTTGCAGATGCCCAAAATAAAGCTGGCAAAGCACTTTGGGCCTTTCCCCTTATCCCAGCATGTGCAGCAACTTTAAGCTCACAGTAAAGCTGATTAGAAACCCAACACCATCTGTCTGTCCTATGCTTTAATATTTAGCAAAATGTTTGTGTATTTCCTCATATGACTACAAATTTGTAGGTTACTTATGGATCCCCAACACTGTGCAAGTAATTGTTTGATAAACAAGCTGGGTTACCATTTCTTTATTGCATTTCAACCAGTCCCTTCAGTGTGACAAATGGCTCTTCAACAGGACGGCTGGTCCCTCGTTGCCTGGCAACACTGCTGTAACCCCTGGTTACTCTTAGCAAATAGGCTGTAGCAGCAGGAAAGCTGGAAGGAAGACTTGGGTGCCCAGGTAAAGTATTCTGCACAGCAAACACTTGGTTACCTGAAACTCAGAGCGTAGTCTGCTTGGTGACCCTCCTGGAACTGAGCTCCCCAAGCTTTCCGCTGGTACCTCAAACAGTAGGAGGGACCTGGATAGGGCCATGCATACATAATTTTAAAGTAGCAGTACACCTTATCCTATAATCCCCCTCTTGCCCCTCCTCTTTCCTGCTCTCATGCACCTCAATCCATTTAATTGCTTAGTCAAAATGATCTACCACTATTAAACAGCCACATAAGGAGTAATTTCTAGTGGTCTTTCTTTTTGGGGAGAAGAGAATACAAAATGGAATTCTAAACTTCTGTATACTGATGCTCCCAAAGCTTGGCCCATTGACAGAAGTTCTGTTGACCATTCAGTTGTTGCTGTATATTTCACCCAGGATACCTTCTCCTAAATACATGTTTCTTTAGATCACATCTGATGTCAACTCTAAATGTTGGCATTGGAAAATCAGTGACTTTAATTAAACTAAAGAAGCAATAGGACTGCTGAGTATTTGGCTGCTTAATTGGATAGGAAGATGTGTGTGTGTATATATATGTGCACATTTGCAGTCAATTCTATAGAGTTTCAATTACATCCAAAACCCTCTCTTCTCTGCCATCTGGGACATCTCATGCTAGATGTGAAATACTGTAAACCAGCTAATACTTCTAGCTTTCCCTTTGTGTTGTAAAAATGAAAAATTTGTTTGGGAAAAAACTGGTCACTTGTGATTTTTGTTCTCTATAAGTTATCTTATTTATAGTAGTGTTGAGAAATGAGAGAAATGTTTTATGGTGTTTCTTTTTAGTAAGGCAACAAGAGACAAACCAACATTGCTCCTTTGCAGATTCCCTTTAATTTCTCTCCCATAAGAGAGCTGGAAACCAAAACCCATTTATATATCAATTTTATCAATTAGCATTTGTTGCTTCCAGAAGAAACCTTTCTCACCTTTTGTCAAAATATACTATTACATACTTACAAGAAAACTTTTTATTAAAAAATTTTAGGGCAAAGTACAGTGGCTCATACTTGTATCTCCTAGGAATTTGGGAGGCCAAGGTGGGAGGATTACTTGAAGCCAGTAGTTCAAGACCATGCTATGCAACATAGTGAAATCCCATCTTTACAAAAAAAAAAAAAAAAAAATTTAAGCCAGGCGTGGTGTTACTACATCTGTAGTTCCAGCTACTTGGAAGGTTGGGGTGGGAAGATTGCCAAACCCAGGAGTTCGAGGCTGCAGTAAACTATTATCACACCACTGCACTCCAACCTGGATGACAGAGTGAGACCTTGTCTCTAAAAAAAACTGTTTTTAAACCCAAATTTTAGGGTAATGTCAGCTAATACATAAGGACTTCTCAGAACTTGGGAAACTCTCTTTGAAAATAGGTATATAGAGCACAGTGAATTAGACAAATGGATTATTCAGACCTGCTACAAAACATGAAGTCAACCTATTTTCAAATAAGGTATTCCATGGCTGGCTTCTCTCTGTATCTTGTGAATCAGAGAGATAAGTCTAATTTTTTCTAAACTTTTCTTTTAGGTTCAGGAGGACATTTACAGGTGTTTTCACATAGGTAAACTGCGTGTCACAGGGGTTTGATGTATGGATTATTTCATCATCCAGGTAATAAGCACAGTACCCAACAGGTAGTTTTTTGATCCTGCCTCTCCTCCCACCCTTCACCCTCAAGCAGGCCCTAGGATCTGTTGTTCCCTTCCATGTGTCCATGTCTAACTCTTTTTTTTTTTTTTTTAAACTGTAGTGCTTCAATTTATCTTTGATTGTCATTCCTGGGTTAAGAATTCCTCTACCCCATAACATCTCCTGCTTTGTATAGTAGGAAATCATGACTCACATGGGTAATCTAAGATTAGCAACTCTGCTCTGCATTGAGAAACTCTGCCAATTATTTGCAAAGGCAAATAATGAATTGACATATTCCTCAACTTTTGCAATTCAGTATTATCAATCCTGAGGATGAATCTGATAAATTAATTAGACCCCAAGAGTTCCACCACCCCTATAAGTGCCTGGGAAATAAGTAGAGATTTTTTAAAAAGGAAAGTCAATATATATAGGGGGAACATCTAGTTAGATATATGTAACCATGGCCTTTTTTTTTTTTTTTTTTAATTTCTGTGGATTCACCAGGTAGCTCTGGTCTGGATAAGCTTGGCTGGGGTTGGATGGTCTGACTTGTCCTCACTCATCTAGCAGTTGGTTTGACAGGCATTGGCGTCTACTCTGGGCTCATTCAGATAGCAGCAGAAAAATTCCCAGCAACATAAGATGGGAGGCCCTAATGTGAAAGTATTTTCAAGCCTCTGCTTATATCACATTTGTTAATGTTCCATTGGTCAAAGCAAGTCATGTGACTTAGCACAGCTTCAAGGGTTTTGAAATCAACTCCACTTATCAAACACTGAATGGTAAAGTCACACTGCAAAAGGGAACACAGCTAGCAGGAACGGAAAGAATTTGTGAACATTTTGCAAGCTACCATAGAGTTACTAGCAACTTCATTTTCTAGTTGTAAAAACACCAGTCACATTGCATCAGGATTTCCTTGTTTTGAAAAAGTCAAGAAAACGATATTTTAGTTACATAACTATAAGCAAGTTCAGCTCATTAGTCTGTAAAAAGCTTACTATAATAAGCTTATAATCAGTTTAGTTTTTCAAGTGCTTGAGGCTTAGCTCTGTTAACAGAGAAAATACAGGAGTATTCTCATCCTGAGTATTTTGGCACTCATGGATTTACTATTAAAATTGACTAACTCTGGCATAGTCAATCAATGTAAAAAACAGTGGATGTACAAGTAATATTAGATATAAAAATATAGGTATGAACTATAGATGTAATACGATTACAAATATAAGAAAATATTATAGATAACTTTATGACAATTAACTTGAATTATTAGACGAACTGGACAAATACCTAAAACAATTTCCAACCTAAACTGATTCTATGAAGAAAGAGTTGGAAATAACCCAGATGTTAATCAATCATCTATAGAATGCATGAATACATTATGTTATATCCATAGAATTAAATAATACAACACAATGAAAGAAAAATGAACTACTGTTACAAGCAACAACATGGATAAATCTCACAGACATGGTGTGAGTGAAAGAAGCCAGACACATCAAGAACATGCTGATTGATTCCATTTATATGAAGTTCAAACATAGACAAAGTTAATCTTTGGTGATAGAAGTCAGAATAATATCCTCTTTAGGGCAGAGGATCAAATGGGAATGGGTTCAAGAAGCCTGCGGGAGTGCTGGGAATAGTGTTCTGTATCTTAATGTGGGTTGCGTTTATACAGATGAACATGTCTGAAAAAATTCTTCAAATTATATACTCAAGATCTGAGCACTTGATGCCAATTATACTTCAAGAAAATTAATTAAAAAATAAAAATATTAAACATAAATAATTTTGTTCACTAAAGAAGTAGCCTGTTGTTATACCAAGCATTCTGGAAAAATGTAATTCCAATTTTACTCTCTTGCTAGAAGCAATAAGAGGGACTATTCCCAATTTATATTGTTCTCTTCTTCCCAACTTATTTTGTGAAGCTAATATAATCTTGATATTTAGAAAAGACAGGAATATATGAGAAAGAAAAATTACTGGCCAATTGTGTTTACATATATAAATTTTAAAAAATTCTAAATGAAACAGAGAAGCTGAATCAAGGAATATATAAAAAGATTAAGTTTCCCGACCAAGTTTGGTTTGATTTGCAAAACTGACTTGAATTAGAAAATATATTACTATAATTGACCATAAAAAAATATCTTAAAGGGAAACATTCATATGATTCATTTAGAATCAAAATCATTACTAAAGGATTTATTTATTTAGGCCCAAAATACAGAATAAACTAAAAAGAGAAAGAAGTTTCTATAACTTGACATGGGTCATTTGCAAGAAAATAACTAACATCATGAAAAATAAAAACCTTCATTATAATTAGCCTTTTTGTTAAAATCTGGGGTAGAAAAAAGTCACCACTACCATTACTTCTATTTAACATTTTTGTTGCCAGTAAATTCAAATAAGGAAAATAAATACTAAAGGAAAAGTACTGGACATGAGATCATCAAATGTGTATATGACTTTTGATAATACAATCTAAAGATAAATATTTGACCTAGGTGTCTGAAAGAGAAGATGCATACATGACAAATGCTGTTCATCCATTTTTTTTTTTTTTTTTTTTTTTTTTTTTTTTTTTTTTTACTGTACACACACAACCCCCCCAACACACTTTTTTTTTTTGGCAGTCACATAGCAGTTTACCCATTGCCAAATTAGTGGTGGCCATATGACTTGTTTTAGCTAATGAAATGTGAGATGCAACATGTGCCATTACCAGAGTGAAGCTACAGGTAATAGTACGCATTTACTATGTTTTCTCTTTCACTAAATAAAATAGGGATAGTGGGAAAGCAAAGGCATGTTTGACAATTTTAAAATGAGGAAATGAATATTCCATAGGAGGGAGAGAGAGCCAATGGAGAGACGGAAGGGGAGAGTAGAGGTAAATTACTGATGTGTTACAGAAAACAATACAGAAAAGAGTATCACTGCTGGCATCAGCAGATCAATCCTGAAACAGAGGAGGAAGGTGAGGCACCACCTCCCAGAATTTGAGATAGCTAGGCTAAGGGGTACCCATTCCCACTGATGTGCTTTAAATATATGCCAAGGCATATTTAACTGAGAAAAATCAGTTTCTTCCTTCCTTCATCCCATACATTTTCTTTCTCTTTTAAAATTACACAAGTAATGTAAGACTACTGTAGGGAAAGATTTCTTTCAAGCAACATGGAGAGACAAAATTGAAGGATTCACCTACCTCCCACTCATCTATCCATTATGCGTCTACTGTTAGAACTGTGCTTTTTCTACACACATGAAATACATGTATGTAACACAAAACAGATTCATCGTTTTGAAAAATTAAGACTATTTTCAGAAATTCCCATTCATTTTCTTAATTGTTTGAACCAATACAATTTGTTGCAGTGCTTAAATTTCAGACAGCAAGTTAAATTACTGATGAACAGCAACAATGCACGCATTATGCCGTTTCTGAGTTTTGCTAAGGCTGCTAGTCCTACGAGGTACCTGAGAATGCTCTAAAATTTAAGAAATGGTACACAAGCCAAAGTGACTTATCATTTGCAGGTAAAAATGGAAGAGCCAATGCTGAAGTTGTCCTCTCCTCTGACGTGCCAATCTTGAAATGTAACATTCAGGTCTGTGAATGACTACAATACCCAGAACACCTCGAGGATCTGTGGTGAACAGGCAGCATGGAGACCATGCAGCATGAGCAAGAAATAAACCCATGTGGTTTTCATCCACTGAGATTTTAAGATTGTAATAACTATATGGACTATCTTTATGTGATGCACAGGGCCCACTACAGTACATCATATTGCTCTACCGGCACGCGGAAAATTACTGACACTCCTATCCACTGGAATTGGGGGCAAGGTTTTGTACATTCAGTGAACACTAAGCATTACCTAATCTGCGTCCATAAAAACAAATTTCCTTCAGTCGGCTGACAGGGCCAACTTGCAGACTAGAACCCGCTGCTTGTGGTGCCTGAAAGGGAGGGATTGTATCTTCATTTTTCAGTGATAGCTGAGGAAGCAGTAGCTATTTGGCCCAAGAGAGGCTAGAATTTCTTTTGTAATGTTGGACATGGATGGAGAATATTTTTTAAAAACAAACAAAACTAACCACAATTTTCTTAGATGGGTCTTACATACAGAGATAATTCATTCTACTAAGCATATCATTCTAGCAGGCAAAAATCTCCAAGGGAGAGAGGAACCTCCCAAACAAAGGCCTATGGGAAAAAAGATGAGAGATATGGGCATGGCTGGAACTCAAGCAGCAGAGATTATGCAAAGTCAAGTCAAAGAAAACAACCAGAAGCATTGGCAGGGGAATTACCTATGAAACTGTCAGTCAAACACCCCATCTAGTAGAAAAATAGGAAGTTCCCCTTTATACCAGCCACATTCATTCATGTAAGTCTCAGGCAGATGCTGCATCTCAATTCTAGGAAGCCTCCCAGTATTCCATATAAGGGAAGCCTCTCTCCGTGGAGCAGGTTACAGACTCACCCAGGGGCTCGGTGGAAGTTGATTTCTTGGAATTGCTTAATCTCCAAAGCCAGGCCTAGAATTCAGATAACAGAGTATTTGCCTCCTAGAGAACTTTGTAAAGTTCAGAACCTGTCACAGCCAAAAATAAAACAAGACATAAGGCGATAAGCCACATGACACAGCATTAACTGATGGGGTAGTCAGAAATTTGCCCTTTGGACCACTGAGGGCTAGGGAGACCACAGTGAAGGAATGTTCTACAATCCGAAGAGAAAGTCACTGAAAAGATCAGCAAAGTACCATGTCTTACTGTTGTTGCTCTGCCCTGTCTCCCATAAGATCCAAAGAAAACAATGAGGGACATAGCATGTTTAAGGGAGATTTCAAGAAAAAGTAAAGTTAAATGAATGGACCATATACATTCCATCATCTAGAACATTGTGAGAGGTAAGGCCATTAGTGGTTAAGAATGCAAGCTGAGCTGGGCTGGGCATGGTGGCTCACGCCTGTAATCCCAGCCCTTTGGGAAGCCAAGGCGGGTGAATCACATGAGGTTGAGTTCAAGATCAGGCTGGCAAAATACTGTCTCTACCAAAAAATAAATAAATAAATCATAATACAAAAATTAGTCAGGTGCAGTGGCTGGCAGAAGCCTTTAATCCCAGCTACTCGGGAGGCTGAGGCAGGAGAATCACTTGAACCCAGGAGGCAGAGGTTGTGGTGAGCTGAGATCGTACCACTGCTCTCCAGCCTGGGTGGCAGAGTGAGACTCCATCTTTAAAAAAATAAAAGGATACAAGCTTCAGCTAGAATCTTGGCTCCACCGACTATTAGCTGTGTGTTCTTGGGCAGGTTAAACTCCTTTGGCCTTGGCTTCTTTATTTGTAAAGTGGGAAGAAAATTATCCACTTCCTAGTGATGTTGAGGGGTTCAATGTGAAGAATGTTGTTCCTAATCTATGTGTGAAAGAAAATATTTAAAAAATAAAAAAAAAAATATGAAGACTGTAGAACAATGACCAGGTTCTCAGTTAGCTCTCTTTATGTATTTTTTTTTCCAATTTAATTACCACATTTTGTGTAATTGTACATTAAAGATGATAGAGAGAGAAAGACATCTGGAGGAAAGAGTAGCATACATTTCTGTGTCATCACAGTTCACCAAATACTTTTGTAGGTGTTACCTCATTTGATCTTTATAACAACACTACAAACTGGACAGAGCCTATGTTCACCCACAGTGTGCCCGGGAGGAAAATGAGAACCAGAGGTTACGGGGCTTAAAGTCACTTCATTGGCAAGTGGAAAAGCCTAGAAAAACGTCAAGATTATCTAGATTAAGCCTACTACACATTTAGTCCACTATGCTAAGGCTGAACTGATCAGAGGTTTTGTGGATGTGATAAAGTGTTGAATTTTGCCTTGAAAGTTGAGGATTTTTGTAGTTAGAAAACAGTAAGAATTTTATGTGACATGAACTGAGTTTAGAATAAGACTGTCCTATATTTATGGGACTTTTTCTATAGAAATATGTAGAACGCCACAAATTGGCTCTCAAATGCAGCACTTACCAGATTTTGAGATTTTTCTGAAACTTCCCAGAGCATTAATAAATGCATTATAAGTAATTTGGGGGAGTTTCATTTTTTTATTCAATACCTGCGTCCTAGTAATTCACATTCTATTGGCTTGGTCAAAATTTTTCAACACATTTTTATACTTCTTAAATCATGCAAACTCTCAGATACTCCAAGGTTGTGTGTGTTTGAGGCATAAAAGCTTCATGTTGATATTTCAGGTTAGCCTGGGACAAGGGGAGAACTTGATACCTTTGATAGCATGTGGCAGGCCATCTAATTCCTGTCCATTCTTTCTCCTCAGCCTGGGCAAGGGCCCAGACTGAGCCTGGCAGGTGAATTCAAGAGCGGCTTTCGAGGTCTGAGCCTGGCAGTGAGATAACAGCTGCGAGGCAGTACGGGACAGGTAGCGGCAGGCAAGTTAATGGCTGGCGAGCAGGGCAAATAGGTGGGTGCGGGTCTAAAAATGAAAATGACACAATGTGGAGGGAGACAGCAGGCAAGCAGAGCACAGAACTGAGCTCAAGCCAAACAGGCAATCGGCAATAATTAAGGGTCAAATTTCTACAAAGAGCTACACTCCTAGGAATGACATGGTCCCCCCTTACAAAGTGTGAATGCACTGGATTGCCTGAAAGCCCTGAGTATGGGGTTTTTAAAAAAAAATGTTTTTCAGAAGGTGACAATATACCGAGGGAGGAAATGTGACAAAAACATCAGGATTCAGGGGACAGGAAGCTAAGCAGGAAGGGTGGTATATGTGGTCTTAGAAACCAGATCCATTTGAGCAACACTTAACACAGTCTCATAGAGTGAAAAAGTATGTGCAACATTTAGAGTGAAATGGAAGACACAAAAGTCATGATAGTAGGAACAAAAATAGTTTTGTTTGGGAGAAAAAGCAAACACTGAGTGCTTGAAAGCTTTACTTTTGTTTTAGTTGAAAGGAAATCATAAGGAGTATGGTCTATCAATAAACTTTTTAAAAATGCTCTGTAACTCCTTTTCTATGTAATTTACTCATGTGAATTATTAATATAATTTTTTGGTTCAGGAGACAAAGCCTCCAAAGAGGAGACAAGTGAGAATTAGAACAATGATTAGACAATAAAAGTTGAGCAAAATGCATTGGCAGTATAGTGTCTAATATATAGGCAAATACCATCTTTATCAGTGTAACTACATGTCAGACATAAAATATTTTACTGAAAAGAAAATTACATATAAGAGAAATGACATGATGCTCAACTCTGATGGGGATAATTACTGTTAGTGCTTGAACCAAAATCTATGACCCCTGAGGACCAGATCAGCATGATTTTTACCTCCTTCCATACCCACAAACATATTAAAGTACTACATAAAATAAATGTTCATGAAGAAAGGAATCAAAGAACATGAGAATGTAAGCAATCCTTTTGAAATAGAAGCAATGCTAATATTATTAACTGAATGCATCATATGTGTCAGGCATCATGTTAGAAATGATACTATGTCATTTGGCCAGGCAGTGCCTGTAATCCCAACAGTTTGGGAGGCCGAGGCAGGTGTATCACCTGAGGTCAGGAGTTCAAGACCAGCCTGGTCAACATGGTGAAACCCCACCTCTACTGAAAATACAAAAATTCGCTGGGTGTGGTGGTGCATGCCTGTAATCCCAGCTATTAGGGAGGCTGTGGCAGGAGAATTGTTTGAACTAGGGAGGTGGAGGTGGCAGTGAGCCAAGATTGTGCCACTGCACTCCAGCCTGGGCAATGGAGCAAGACTCCATCTAAAAAAAAAAAAAAAAAATCAAATGAACAGAAATACAATGTCATTTAATCTATTTTTAAAAACTTCAATCAGTAATACTACCATGATATGAGAATGTTGAGATTTGAACACAGATGTAGATATGTGTGTGTGTGTGTGTGTGTGTGTGTATATATATATATATCCCTATATATGTGAGAATGTTGAGACACACACACACACACACACACACACACACACACACAGACATACACACAAGAATGCTGAGACTTGGACAGTACATAATTCATTAAAGTCTGACAATTAATATTTAGCAAAAAAAAAAATAGATTCAAATCAACTTCCTTCCAAACCTTACCACAACCCCAGTTGTATCTGAAAGCAACAATCTCAAAGAACATTCTAAGATTAGCTATTTTCTTATATGCTAAATGTAACCTCTAAACTAATTTAGGTGATAGATAACACAGTACCTGGATTACTGTTGATGTTTACTGTCTGGTGAATGGATACTAAGCCTAGGATAACTCTTGAAATTCAGCACTGGCCTTTTGCTTTAAAAATACGTAAATAAAGGATTTTATTTTAAGGTGAGAGGGAAAGCCCTTAGTTTAACTGAGGTCCACAAAGGTGGCCCATTGGACTGTAGTGTGCTCAGGTGCCTCCAATTCTGTTGTCCCAGAACAACATCAGTAGAGCACATTTAGAAGAATCATTTGAGAAAAAGCCACAAGCATGAAAAAAAATGAGAGCACAGTTTTGAATGAGTACTTGATACGATTGAAGTTATTGGTAATAAGGGAATCACTTTATGTAGGGGCAAATGAATTGACCGTAATTTTAACCTAAAGTACCACTATAGGGGCTGTAAAATTCTTTCTACTTGGATAAATATTCTCTATTTGAATTGCAGCTTGCAGTGAGAATGTAATAAAGAGTAGCCTAACTTGACAAGATGCTACAACCAGAGAAAAGAAGCTCTTTGTTAGTCAGTTGCAGGACTGGTCACCAGAACTGAAATAGAAGAGCCCAGTTTGCAAATGACCCACCAAATGCAGGTGCAGTTAGAAAGACACAAGTAGTACGGGCAATGGCCAAATGGGACAGATAACAGGGAAGGAAGTGGGGCACAGGAAAGAGTCACTTGAAGGATGACTGAGAGACTCACTATCTCCTCAGCAGCTCAAAGAAAGGGCCACTCTGCATGTTGGAATGACCCAGATCTAATAATGCAGATCATAGCTGGGGTATCAACCCACAAGCTGAGAGCCATGCTCTGGCCTCCAGATTTGGCATCAGAGGAATCTGCAAATCAAAAAACCATGACAAGACTCAATAGCTTTCATAGTTCCTAAAAACACCAACTTAGGGTGAAGAGGGATGTGGAAGTCTGGCAGGTAGGAGAGAAGAAAGAAAAAACAAAAAAGTCAGAGGGAAAATTAAAATAATTTGGAACAGACTAATAAATGCAAAATTGCTTTAAAAGTCAGCATTCTATTAAATATTACACAATTTTTAACATGTTGGCGCTCAGCTTTTTCTTGTCAGAACAAAATATTGAAAAATAAAGTCTACTGATTTTGCCCCTTGATGTAAAGAGAGAATCTGCACCAGCAGCAATCGCTCTGTAACTGGTACTTTGTTACTTGAGCGGGCTTGGGACATTCCTGTCTTAAGTCACGGATAGCATTCTGTTTCTTCATTTTTATTTTTATTTTTCCTCTTCAGTTACAAACACAGTAGTTCCCTAGCATGATTTAACAAGCCAAGAGGAGAGATGAAATAAGACAAAAATAAATGAAAACATATTTTTACTTAATAATCCTTTTATGAATAAATTATGAGACTAATACATGTTGGCATTCATTTTTCAACACAGACCACTTAAAAGAAAAATCACCCATAAATCTACCAAGAATACCACAACTAACACACTGCTACGTTTTCTCCTAGTCTTTTTGGTCTCTATATTTTGAACAAAATTTGGTGAATGATTTTTAGTATTTTTTTATTTAACATTATTTTGGCCTATTAAAACAATGACATCAAGAGCATTTTTGCATCCATTTAAACTAATTGTCCTAAATTCCTAAAAGTGACTTAACTTGATCAAAGAAGATGGCCATTGCAAAGATGCAAAACACAATGTCCTAATTTCTTTCCGGAAATGCCATAACCAACTGACATTCTTACGCAATGTATAAAAGTGTTCATGTCACCTCACCAAAATCAACACTGAATATTACCAATTTTTACACTTCACCAGATTGATGGGGGTGAATAAAATCTCATTCTTGTTTTAAAATTATTTGCTAGTGAAGTTGAACATTTCATGATTATTGGCCATCTCTTTTTCATCAGTTAATATCTTTGCTTGTGTTTCTGTTGAGTTAGATTTTCAAAAAAAAGGTTTATATATTAAGAATGTTAATTTGGCATGCTTGCAGAAAACATTTTCTCTAGATTATTGTGTATCTTTTATTTTTTCAAGAAATATGAATGTAATTTTATTTATTGGGATACAATAGACATAACATAAAATTTATCATTTTAACCATTTTAATTAATTTTTTGAGACACTGTTTAGTTTTGTTACCGTGGCCGGAAAGTAGTGGTGTGACCATGGCTCACTGCAGCCTTGACCTCCCAGGCTCAAGAGGTTCATCTCAGCCTAAGTAGCGAGGACCATAGGCACACACCACCACATCCAGCTAATTTTATATTGTTTGTAGAGACAAGGTCTTGTTATGTTGCCCAGGCTGTTCTTGAACTGCAGGGCTCAGTGATCCTCCTGCCTCAGCCTCCCAAAGTGCTGGGATTACAGGCATGAGCCACTTCACCCAGACCATTTAAACCATTTTTAAAGGCATAGTTCAGTGGCATTAAGTACATTCATGTTGTTATGTAACCATCACCGTCATGTACCTTAATAACTTTTTCACCTTCCCAAACAGAAATTCTGTTTCCATTAAACAATACACAATTCCCCCTTACTCTAGTTCCAGGTAGTCACTATTCTGCTTTCTATGAATTTGACTGCTATGGGTACCTCACCTCATATAAAAAAAATCATACCATATTTTCATTTCTGTGGCTAGTGCATTTTACTTAGCAGTGTCCTCAAGATTCATCTACGTAGTTGCATATGTCAGAATTTCTTTCCTTTTTATATACATACAAATATGCTATACACACAGATACCACATTTTATGCATTCACTCATCCATTGATGGATGCTTGGGTTGCTTGCACCTTTTAGCTATTGTAATAATGTTGCCATGAACATCGATGTCCAAATATCAAGTTACTGCTTTTAATTCTTTTGAGTATATACCCCAAAGTTGAATTATTGAATTCCATGGTGATTCTGTTTAATATTTTGAGGAACGACCATACTATTTTTCTACAGTGGTAGTGTCATTTGACATCCCCAAAAGTGACTCACAGGGCTCCAATTTTACCCACATCCTTTCCAACAACTGTTACTGTTTTGCTTCTTTAATAGTTATTTTAATGGGTGTGAAGTTGTATCTCATTGTGGTTTTGATTTGCATTTCCTTAATGATTAGTGATGTTCAGCATCTTTTCATGTGCTTATTGGCTATGTGTTTTAATGTAAATAATTTCTATTTCTTTAGATGTTAATTTATCATCTTTATTAATTCATGCTTAAAACAATGTAAATTATTCCATGATCTGCAAGAAATTCACCTATATATTCCAATCATTTTTATGTTATAATTTTTAACTCAAGTATTATTTTTAAAGTTAACTGATTAATAGAGCACCGTTTATTAAGGATACTTCCATTTCTACCACAAATGTAACAATGGCACTTTTATCTTATACAAAAATCCTTACAGATGTAAGTTTTGTTTCTGAACTCTCTTATTAGTGTGTTCTATTGAATTTTGTAGATTGATTTCATTAAATATTGAAGAGCTCTATTACATTTTTGTAAGAAGTAACATGTTACTCCTTTATTTCCCTATTCCTTGAAAAATTTGGCCTTCTTACACATGCATTCTTTCAGAATTTTAATAAATTCTTTATTCAATGTAGAATAAAGAAATCTCATTAGACATAGTTGAGATGATATGAAACATGCAATTAATTTGTAAAGAATTAACACTGTTTAAAATTTGTATCCTTTTCTGCCAGGAACATGATATATTTTTCTGTTTATTCAAGACTTCTTGAGAATTCCCAGGAAATTGTTTTATTACAACTATTCATAAAATTCTCACATATCTCTTATTATTCTTAAGCAATTTACATATTCAGCATACTATGTAAGGATAATTTATTTTCATTATATTGTTAAAATGATCATTGCCATATGTGAAAAACTGATATTTTTGGTACATTTATGAATCTGTCTACCTGACTGAACAATATTACCATATATTAAACTTTCAGTTAATTAATTTAGGTCTTAATTGCAGAATATCAGTGGTGATATTATCTTCTATATTCTAATAGTAATTGCTCTTATTTTATACAGTATCACATTTACTGAAATATCTAGAACAATACTCAATAATGAGGGTGACTGCAGGCATTGTTATCTTATTCCTTTACATAATATAAATGGTTTTCACACCGTTGGAAGACTATAAGGCCAAGACATCTAGAGTTTGACTGCAAAAATCAATTATTCTCTTAAAATGTCAACAATGTGTTTTTTGTACCTCTAGGGTACTGTTTCTATTGCCTTTAAGATTTTTCAATTATTGTACTTTAAGTTCTGGGATATATGTGCAGAACATGCAGATTTGTTACACACGTATACATGTGCCATAGTGGTTTGCTGCACGGATCAACCAGTCATCTACGTCAGTTATTTCTAATGCTTTCCCTTCTCTAGACCCCCTACCCCATATCCCCAACAGGCCCCAATGTGTGATGTTCCCCTCCGTGTGTTCATGTGTTCCCATTTTTCATATTGTAAACAGATTTTTTTTTATTTTGACATAACAAGGAAAAACTTTATACATTTACGGAAGGAACAATCCTACTTCATTGTTGCGGCTGCCTCTTTGATGGTGAATTAGATGTGCTAGGATTTTATCTAGGAGTTGTACACTTATATCCATGGCATTAGACAGTAATTTTTATATCCATGGCATTAGACAGTAATTTTTATAAGATTATTAGAACTTTGTTAATTAATTGAAATAATTTGAAAGATTTTTCTTCATCAACTTTGTTCTGAAAAAATGTATGTAACACAGAAATTAAAAGTTCTTAAAAATTTGGAAGGATTCAAAACAAAACTATTTGGCCCTGGTGCTTTTATTTGGTAAGGGGTTATAATTACAGGATAACTAAAATGTCACAGTGTTATTGATATATTTTCTCTGGCATGATTTTACATTTGTATTTTAGAAAATTGTGTATATTATCAGTGTTTTCAATTTTATTACCATAAAAATGTCCTCATAATTATGTAGATCCCCACTTATTGTTGGTTTTCTACTTTTATTAGATTCGACAGAAGTTTGTCTATTTTAAGCATTCGTTCTTAGATATATTTATCAATGTACATTTATCAATTTTAAGCATTAATTCTTATTTTTATAAATGTAGAAACTTTTTTTTTATATTCTTAGTCATTGTTTTGTTTTATTTCTATTAAATTCTTCCTTATGCTTTTCTTGGATTTATTTGGCATTGCATATTCAATTACTGATTTTTCTTATTTAATAATGATAATATTACTCAGGCAATTAACAGTATCAGTGCCTTTTACTGAGTGCTTACACTGGGATAGGTGATCACTGTGACAGTGCTTACACTGTGATACACTTACTATGCTATTTCAGACCTTCTCATGTTTTACAATACTCCACTTATCACATGAGAAAACTGTTGTTTGAGGAAGTCAATGAAAGATGGCTAACAAATGACACGCTATATTTGAAACCCAATCTGTGTAACTGCAAAACCAGAGTTAATCATTATGGAACTGTATTAAACAAAAGTAAAAAAAATATGTATGTAAAGCACATAAAAACAGATATAAGAATGTGTAACTCAAGAAAAACTACTCCAAAGTGCAATTCACAATGAGCATGGCACTAGCATGGGATTTATAAGAGTACAAAAATATTTTAAGCAAAAACAATTAGAAATACAAGTAGAAATATTTAGAAAATCATTAGAGATTTTTAACATATTTATTCCCCCAAAGTGGATAGAGATAAAAAATTTAAAGAAAAAAGTGTGATGTGTTTATTCTAACGTATTTTAAACATAAAATTTGAAATTTACATTAGAACAAATTTTGAAACCATTATAATACATTGATATAGACATACTTCAATATTTGTATCTACTGAGACTAAAACTCCTTTCCAGCATGATAAAACATTTACAAATATTGTATATTACACTCCAAGGAAATTGTTATAACTTACAAAAGGAAAATGCTTTGGATATCACATTCTCTAACCATAATGACTAAAACCATAAGTTAATAACAAGGTTTAACTACACAAAGCTGAGAGTTGACTTTTCAACAGAAGTGATGGAAACCAAAGACAACTAAATAGCATTGTTAGTGTTGATGGATTATAAATGACAGCCTAGAATTCTATAGCATCACAAATCACCTTCAAAATCAAGGATAAAATAAAGACATTCTCTAATAAATAAATTTGGGATAATTTGTAGCCTGTAGACGTACATTTAAAGTAGAACTAAAAGTTTAAAGTCCTTCAGTCAGAAGAAAAATGAGCTTGGGAGGGAGGTGCCAGACAGAATCTAAGAAAACATAAAAGCAAATATGTTTGTAAACATACTCTATGAAATAATAGATGTAACGTTTTTTGGCATTTAAATTGAAGAAAATAATTTAACAAAAAAGTGAAACAAAAATTTGGAGAGACTAAATGAAATTAAAGAGTTTATAGTTAGATTTTTAAGACATGATTAGCAGATTACATGCTGCTTACAAAATGCATACCTTAGAAAGGTTGAAAGTGGACATGATATACCAAGCAAATGCTAATTAAAAGAATCTGTGGTAATTATAAAATATTCAGGAAAGTCGATTTAAAGAAGAATTATTAGAGATATAAAGGTACATTGCATAATACTGAAAGGTTTAATCGACAAGAACAGCAGAAGAAATTATACATATTGTAGTTACAACTTCCAAATATATAGAGTGAAAATATGTAAAATTAAAGAACAGGAAAACCCACAACCATATGCAAAAGATTTTACCCTACCTATCATAGTAATAAACATCAACAATTTTTTAATTTAGGAAAATTGACAAACTTGACCTACTCAACAGAGAACGCTGTATCTAATCATAATAGAACTGACAATTTTTGAGTACACATGGACTATTTCCTGAAATTTTTCATATGCTTGACCATGAAGCAATTCCCAAGAACTTTCAAAAAATTTAAATCAATCAGAGTATATTTTCAGAACACAGTGAAATTAAGCTAGAAATCAATGGCAAAGCTACTCAGTAAAATCTCAACAGTTTGGAAATGAAGCAATATATTTTAAGGTAGTTCATGGATCAAAGAAAAATGAGAAAATAAATATTAAGAAATATTTTGAGCTTACCAACAATCAAAATAAGACATCAGACATTCCTTAAAAGGAAATGAGGGATTGCTGACAAGATGGCTGAATAGGAACAGCTCCAGTGCACAGCTCCCAGCAAAATTGACACAGAAAGCAGGTGATTTCTGCATTTCCAACTTAAGTACCTGGTTCATCTCATCGGGACTGGTTGGACAGTGGGTACAGCTGAAGGAGGGTGAGCCAAAGCAGGGTGGGGTGTAACCTCACTAGGGCAGTGCAAAGGGTAGATCAACTCCCTCTTATCCAAGGGAAGCCATTAGTGTCTGTACCCTGCATTCTGGCCGAGATACTGCACTTTTCGCACTGTCTTTGCAACCCGCAGAGCAGGAGATTCCCTCCATCACCTACACCACCACCAGGACCCTAGGTTTCCACACAAAACTGGGCAGCCATTTGAGTAGACACTGAACTAGCTACAGCAGTTGTTATTTTTTCCTTTTCCCAGTGGAACCTGGAATGCTAGTGAGACAGAAACATTCACTCCCCTGGAAAGGAGGCTGAAGCCATGGAGACCAGTGGTCTGGCTTGCTGGGTCCTACCCCCATGGAGACCAGATAAAGCTAAAATCCACTGGCTTGAAATTCTTGCAGCCAGCACAGCAGTCTGAGCTCCACTCGGGAAGTGCAAGCTTGGTTGGGGGAGGAATATCTGCCATTACTGAGGCTCAAGTAGGCGGTTTTAACCTTACAGTGTAAACAAAGCCAACGTAAACAAAACAAGCTCAAACTGGGCAGAGTCAACCACAACTCAGCAAAGCCATTGCTGGCAGACCGTCTCACTAGAGTCCCTCCTCACTGAGCAGGGCATCTCTGGAAAAAGGCAGCAGCCCATCAGGGACTTATAAATCAAGCCCCACCTTCCTGGGACAGAGCACCTTGGAAAAGGGGCAGTTGTGGGCACACCTTCAGCAGACTTAAATGTCCCTTCACAGCACCTCTGAAGAGAGCAACAGATCTCCCAGCACAGCATTCAAGCTCTGATAAGGGACAGATGCCACCTTAAGTGAATCCCTGATCCCTGTGTAACCTGACTGGGAAACACCTCCCAGTAGGGGCCAACAGACACAGGAGAGCTCTTGCTGGTGTCTGGCAGGTACCCCTATGGGACAAAGCTACTAGAGGAAGAAACAGACAGCAATATTTGCTGTCCTGCAGCCTCTGCCAGTGATGTCCAGGCAAGCAGGGTCTTTAATGACTCTCCAGCAAACTCCAGCAGACCTACAGCAGAGGGGCCTGACTGTTGGACGGAAAACTAACAAACAGAAAGAAATAGTTTCAACATCAACAAAAAGGACATCCACTCAGAGACTGACTTCAGAGACCAAAGGTAGATAAATCCACGAAGATGGGGAGAAACCAGTGCAAAAAAAGCTGAAAATTACAAAAACCAGAATGCCTCTTTTCCTCCAAGGCATCACAACTCCTCACCAGCAAGGGAACAAAACTGGATGGAGAATGAGTTTGACAAGTCAACAGAAGCAGGCTTCAGAAGGTGAGTAATAACAAAATCCTGTGAGCTAAAGGAGCATGTTCTAATCCAATGCAAAGAAGCTAAGAATCTTGAAAAAAAGTTAGACAAATTGCTAACTAGAATAACCAGCTTAGAGAGGAACATAAATGACCTGATGGAGCTGAAAGACACACAAGTACTTCGTGAAGCATATACAAATTTCAAAAGCCAAATTGATCAAGCAGAAGAAAGGATATCAGGTATTGAAAATCAATACAATAAAACAAAGCAAAAAGACAAGATTAGAGAAAAAAGAGTGAAAAGAAATGAACAAAGGCTCCAAGAAATAGGGGATTATGTGAAAAGACCAAATTCACTTTTGATTGGTGTACCTGAAGGTGACAGGGTGAATGAAACCAAGTTGGAACACACTCTTCAGGATATTATCCAAGAGAACTTTCCCAAGCTAGCAAGGCAGGCCAACATTCAAATCCAGGAAATACAGAGTAAGAGAACACCATAAAGATACTCCTCCAGAAGTCATAATCATCAGGGTCACCAAGATTGAAATGAAGGGAAAAATACTAAGGGCAGCCAAAGGGAAAGGGCGGGTTACCCACAAAGGGAAGCCCATCAGACTCACAGTGGAACTCTTGGCAGAAACCCTAAAACCAGAAAAGAGTGGGGGCCAATATTCAACATTCTTAAAGAACTTTCAACCTAGAATTTCATATCCAGCCAAACTAAGCTTCATAAATGAAGGAGAAATAAAATCTTTATGAACAAGGAATTGCTCAGAGATTTCATCACCACCAGGTCTGCCTTACAAGAGCTCCTGAAAGAAGCACTAAACAGAATGATAATGGCAGGATCAAATTCACATGTAACAATATTAACCGTAAGTGTAAATGGGATATCAGATCTTTATCTGGCAAATCAGATAAAGAGTCAAGACCCATCAGTGTGTTGTATTTAGAAGACATATCTTACATGTAAAGACACATACAGGCTCAAAATAAATGAATAAAAGAATATTTACCAAGCAAATGAAAAGAAAAAAAAAACAGGGGTTGCAATCCTAATCTCTGATAAAACAGACTTTAAACCAACAAACATCAAATGAGACAAAGAAGGGCATTACATAATGGTAAAGGGATCAATACAACAAGAAGAGCCAGCTCTCCTAAATATATATGCACCCCTACAGGAGTACTTAGATTCATAAAGCAAGTTCTTAGTGACCTACAAAGAGACTTATACTCCCACACAGTAATAGTGGGATACTTTAATACCCCGCTGTCAATGTTAGATAACACAAAGCAGGAAATTAACAAGGATATTCAGGACCTGAACTCAGTTTTGGACCAAGCAAACCTAATAGACATCTACAGAACTGTCCACCCCAAATCCACAGAATATACATTCTTCTCAGCATCACATTGCACTTATTCTAAAATTGACCACATAATTGGAAGTAAAATACTCCTCAGCAAATGCAAAAGTGGAAATCATAACAAACAGTATCTCAGACCACAATGCAATCAAATTAGAACTCAAGATTAAGAAACTCACTCAAAACTGCACAGCTACATGGAAACTGAATAACTCTTCTTGAATGACTAGTGGATAAACAATGAAATGAAGGCAGAAATAAAGATTTTCCTTGAAACCAATGAGAATGAAGACACAACATATCCAGAATCTCTGGGACACCTTTAAAGCAGTGTGTAAAGGGAAATTTATAGCACTAAATGCCCTCAATAGAAAGCAGGAAAGATCTAAAATAGACATCCTAGCATCACAATTAAAAGAACTAGAGAAGCCAGAGCAAACAAATTCAAAAGCTAGCAGAAGACAAGAAATAACTAAGACCAGAGCAGAACTGAAGGAGATAGAGACATGAAAAACCCTTCAAAGAGTCAGTGAATCCAGGAGCTGGTTTTTTGAAAAGATTAACTAAATAGGTAGATCACTAGCCAGACTAATAAAGAAGAGAGAATAATCAAATAGATGCAATAAAAAATGATAAAAGTGATATCACCGCTGATACCACAGAAATACAAATTACCATCAGAGAATACTATAAACACCTCTGAGCAAATAAACCAGAAAATCTAGAAGAAATAGATAAATTCCTGGGCACTTACACTTCCCACCTGTCCCCTCCCTCCCCATCCACCCCCTGCCCCCCCACCCCCCACCAAGACTAAACCAGGAATAAGTCGAATCCCTGAATAGATCAAAAACAAGTTCTGAAATTGAGGCAGCAATAAATAGCCTACAAACCAAAAAAAACTCCAGGACCAAACAGTTTCACAGCCAAATTCTACCAGAGGTACAAAAAGGAGCTGGTACCATTCCTTCTGAAACTATTCCAAACAATCCAAAAAGAGGGAATCCTTCCTAACCCATTTTTTGAGGCCAACATTATCCTGACAGAAAAACCTGGCAAAAAAAGGAAAATTTCAGGCCAATATCCCCGATGAACATTGATGGGAAAATCCTCAATAAAATACTGGCAAACTTAATCCAGCAGCACATCAAAAAGCTTATCCACCACGATCAAGTCAACTTCACCCCTGGGATGCAAGGCTGGTTCAACATACACAAATCTATAAATGTAATCCATCAAATAAACAGAACCAAAGACAGAAACCACTTGATTATCTCAATAGATGCAGAGAAGGTCTTCAACAAAATTCAATAACTAATCATGCTAAAAACTCTCAATAAACTAGGTATTGATGGAATGTATCTTAAAATGCTAAGAGCTATTTATGACAAATGAACAGACAGTATCATATGGAAATGGGCAAAAACTGGAAGCATTTCCTTTGAAAACCAGCACAAAACAAGGATGCCCTCTCTTTCCACCCCTATTCAACATATTATTGGAAGTTCTGGCCACGGCAATCAGGCAAGAGAAAGAAATTAAGGATATTTAAATAGGTAAAAAAGAAGTCAAATTTTCTCTATTTGCAGATGACATGATTGTATATTTAGATGACCCCATTGTCTCAGCACCAAATTTCCTTAAGCTGATAAACAACTTCAGGATACAAAAGCAATGTGCAAAAATTACAAGTATTCCTATATACCAATAATACACAGAGTTAAATCATGAGTGATCTCGATTCACAATTGCTATAAAGAGAATAAAATACCTAAGAATACAACTTACAAGGAATATGAAGGATCTCTTCAAAAAGAACTACAAACAACTGCTCAAAGAAATAAGAGAGTGCACAAACAAATGGAAAAACATTTCATGCTCATGGTTAGGAAGAATCAATATCACAAAAATGGCCACACTGCCCAAAGTAATCTATGGATTCAATGCTATCCACATCACACTACCACTGACTTTCTTCAAAAAGTTGAAAACAACAACAACAACAACAACAACAACAACAAAACACCTTAGATTTTATATAGAACCAAAAAAAAAAAAAAAAAAAAAAAAAAAAAAAACCAAAAACCCCACATAGCCATAATTCGAAGCAAAACAAAACAAAACAAAACAAAACAAAACAAACAAACAAAGCTGAAGGCATCAGACTACCTGACTTCAAACTATACTACTATACTGTAAGGCTACATTAAACAAAACAGCATGGTACTGGCACCAAAACAGATATACAGACCAATGGAACAGAACAGAGGCCCCAGAAATAATGGCACACATTTAAAACCATCTGATCTTTGACAAACCTGACAAAAACATTGGGGAAAGAATTCCCTGTTTAATAAATGATGTTGGGAAAACTGGCTAGCCATATGCAGAAAGCTAAAACTAGAACTCTTCCTTACACCTTATAGAAAAATTAACTCAAGATGGAATAAAGGTTTAAATGTAAGACCTAAAACTATAAAAACTCTAGAAGAAAACCTAGGCAATACCATTCAGGACATAGTCATGGGCAAAGACTTCATGACTAAAACACCAAAAGCAATGGCAACAAAAGCCAAAATAGACAAATAGGATCAATTAAACTAAAGAGCTTCTGCACAGCAAAAAGAAACTACAATCAGAGTTAACAGGTAACCTAGAGAATGGGAGAAACATTTTACAATCTATCCATCCTACGAAGGGCTAATATCCAGAATCAACAAAGAACTTAAATTTAAACAACCCCATTGCAAAGTGAGTGAAGGATATGAACAGACACTTCTCAAGAAGAGACATTTATGAGGCCAACAAACAAATCAAAAAAAGCTCATCATCACTGATCATTAGAGAAATGCAAATCAAAACCACAATAAGATACCACCTCACGTCAGTTAGAATGGCAATCATTAAGAACTTAGGAAACAACAGATGGTGGAGAGGATTTGGAGAAATAGAAACACTTTTATACTGTTGGTGTGAGTGTCAATTAGTTCAACCATTGTGGAAGACAATGTGGAGATTCCTCAGGGATCTAGAGCTAAAAATATCATTTGAGCCAGCAATCCCATTACTGGATATATACTCAAAAGATTATAAATCATCCTATTATAAAAAGACATGTACATGTATGTTTATTGCAGCACTGTTCGCAATAGCAAAGACCTGGAACCAACCCAAATGCCCATCAATGATAGACTGGATAAAGAAAATGTGGCACATATACACCATGGAATACCACGAAGCCGTAAAACAGGATGAGTTCATGTCCTTTGCAGGGACATGGACGAAGCTGGACATCATCATTCTCAGTAAACTACCACAAGAACAGAAAACCAAACACTGCATGTTCTCATTAATAAGTGGGAGTTTAACAACGGGAACACATGGACACAGGGAGGAAACATAACACACCGGGGCCTGTTAGAGGATGGAGGTGGTGGGTAGGGGAAAGATAGCATTAGAAGAACTACCTAATGTAGACGACAAGGTGATGGATGCAGCAAACCACTATGGCATGTATATATCTATATAACAAACTTGCACATGGTCCAGAACTTAAAATATAATAAAAGAAGGAAATGAGAAATCTAAATGCATTTATGATTTTAAAAAGACATTAAAATTCAGTGACTCAAGTATTAATCTCAAATACTTGGAAAAGAATAAATTAAAATTTATCAACATAGAAGAAAGGAAATAAACCAATAAGCACAAATCGATGAAAAGAAAATTATGTAATAGGAAAATAAAACCAAAATTATTTCCTTGGAAAAATAAAATAACAAATGGATAAAAAGGAAGCAAAATTTACTAAGATCACAGCAATAGTCTACTAAATCTACAGATACTAAAAAAATGATGTGACATTATCTCTGTCAATAAATGTGAAAATTATATGAACTCAGAAAATGCTTAGAAACATCCAAAAGCTGAATATTTCTCTCTTAAATGAAGTAGTTCTGTAATTTAAAATATTCCCACAAAGAACTTCTGACCTAAATAACTTTGCCAAGAATTTTTCCCAAGCCTTTAAGAAGATATATCATTATAGAAATTTTTCTAGAGATTATATGAAGAAATTTTTCAAATATTTTTATAAATCTAAAACCTGAAAAGGAGATAGAGAAGAATAAACTTTACATGTCAATCTCTCCTGCAATATGAAAAAATCTGGAAAAATATTAGCATACATAATACAGCAATGCCTATAAAGTACAAAGCATCACAATCAAGTTGATTTCTAAAATGCAAGTTTGATTTACCCTTTAGAAAGCCAATATAATATGCCCCTTAACTAAGAAGAAAGTCAATATAATATGCCCCTTAACTACAGAAATATCATTCTATAAAATTTAAGGTCCACTCTTGATTTAAAAAAAATAATAATTTCTAATAAGCTAGAAATAAAAAAAATTCCTTCCTCTAATGAGAATACCAACAAAATAAAAGCATTATAGTAGATAATATATTTACTGGTTAAATATACAAACCTGTAAAAAATGAAATGCCGTGATTGAGAAAAAGATCAAAACAAAACAAAATCTGTTAATTTTTATCTACCAACATGAAATTAAAGCAAATTTTAAAGTTTTTATTAGAGTAGCTTATGCAAATCAAAGAAATAACTTTAATGAAAGACACAGAAACTGTTAAAATTTTATTTTAGTAAGTAAAATAAGTCACAAATAAATTAAAAGAGCTACTATCTACTTTATATTCATGAATTGAAAGACTATGTTATAAAGGTGTTAATTCTTCCCAAACTGAGCAACAAGGTTTGGTGATAGGGACTAATTATAAGATGTATATATATAACTGAAAAGATATTCTACTAAATACCTTGATTTTATATATTCTATTAAATATCTTTTTTTTTTTTTTTTTTTTTTTCGAGATGGAGTCTTGTTCTGTCATCCAGACTAGAGTACAGTGGCACGATCTTGGCTCACTGCAACCTCTGACTCCCAGATTCAAGCAATTCTCTGCCTCAGCCTCCCGAATAACTGGGATTACAGGCACCCACAAGTATGCACGACTAATTTTTGTATTTTAGTAGAGACAGGGTTTCACTATCTTGGTCAGGTTGGTTGTGATCCACCTGTCTCAGTCTCCCAAAGTGATGGGATTATAGGTGTGAGCCACTCACACCTATATCATTGATTTTTAGGTGATTTTTGTGAGCCAATATCATTGATTTTTAATCTTTACTTTTTATCATAAATGCATTTAGATTTCTCACTTCCTTTCATTGTTGTACTTTAAGTTTTGGAATAGTGAAGACACTCATGAAGAAGAAAAATATAGTTGGACACGCAAAAAGAAATGGGAGGCCTGGTGTAGGGGCTCACACCTGTAATCCCGGCACTTTGGGAGGCCGAGGCAGTTGGATCACATGAGCCCAGGAGTCTGAGACCAGCCTGGCCAAAGTGGTGAAAACCCATCTCTACTAAAAATACAAATATTAGCTGAGCTTGGTGGTGGGCATCTGTAATCCCAGCTACTTATGTGGGAGACTGAGGCAGCAGAATTGCTTGATCCTGGGAGGCAGAAGTTGCTGTGAGTCAAGATCCTCCATTGCACTCCAGCCTGGGCAACAAGAGCAAAACTCCATCAAAAAAGAAAGAGAGAGAGAGAGAGAGAGAGGGAGGGAGGGAGGGAGGGAAGAATGGGAGTAGGCAAAGAAGAAAGAACAGTATTGGACACCAAGACGTAATAAAGCTAGATTAAGACAGTGTGATGATGGTGAAAAGAAAAATGCAACAAAGGAAACAGAATAGAGTGCCCAGAAACATATTCAGATATATACAGATGCAATGTGAAAGTGCTACACTTCAGAGTAGTGAAAAAGATGTATGATTGTTTTGATTTTGTTTTAAAAACAAGTAAGTGATTCTGTGTTGACTTGTTATGATAAAGAAAAAAATAGACAAGCCAGGGTGGGGGTGCACCAAGATGGCCAAGAGGAGGTAACACCGGAATGCAGCTCCCAGTGAATGAGACACAGAGGGCTAGAGGACTTCACAATTCCAAGGGAGGTGCCAGGTTCATTTAGGTGGGACCCATAGGTCACTGAAAATGGCCCAGGAAAGGTGAGCCAAAGTCGAAGCAGGTCAAGAACAGCCCAGGAAGGGTGAACCAAGACAGGGCAGGGTGTATCCTCCCCGGGACATGCAGCTGGCTCAGAGGGTTGTGGACTTCACCCCCTCGGTGCTCCAGTTTGGATCCTCTGTTTCTCTCATCCCTCCTGCAATCCACGGTCCACTAGAGCCCCACCAGACTGAGGGGTGCCATGGGTTGTCCATGCAAATCTGAGCAATGGCTCCCACCTAGTGCTGCAAGTTGTCAGCAGGGACCTGGGTGGATGTTTGGACTAATGCCAGCAGGATGGAACTACCTGTCCCACAGAAAGAGGCAGAGTTGAAAGCAGGGAAACAGGTTATAAGGCCTGGTAGGCCCCCCCACCCACAAAACTCAACCTGAAGCCAAAACGCTAGAGAGCTTTGCAGTGAATACACCAGTTTAAGGCCAACCAGGAAGATTGAGCTTGGGGAAAGAGAGATGACATTGGGAAGGCGGGGCTAATCTTACCTGTATAAACAAACTCCAGGGGGAGATGAACCACCCAGCAGCCTGACTGAATCCAAGGCAGCCCAACAGTGCCCCTACAGACCAATCTCAACAGAAAGGAGGTCCACTCAGAGATTCCTCCCAAAATCACCAACTTCAAAGATCAAAGCAAGATAAATCCACCAAGATGAGAAGCCAGTGCAAAAAGGATGAAACCATCAAACACCAGAACACCTCTTCTCCTCTCAGTGATCACAACTCCTCACCATCGGGGGAACAAAATAAGACAGAGAATGAGTTTGATGAATGGACAGAGGGAGGCTTCATAAGGTGGGTAATAACAAACTTCTGAGTTAAAAGACCATGTTCTAACCCAATGCAAAAAAACTAAGAACCTTGAAAAAAGGTTAGACAAAATGCTAACTAGAATAACTAGCTTAGAGAAGAACATAAATGACTTGATGGAGGGGAAAAAAACACAGCAGAACTTTGAGAGGTATACACAAGCTTCAACAGCCAAATCGACCAAGCAGAAGAAAGGATGTAAGAGACTGAAGAGCAAATCAATGAAATAAAATGAGAAGGCAAGATTAGAGAAAAAATAGTGAAAAGAAACAAAGCCTCCAAGAACTATGGGATTATGTGAAAAGACCTAATCTACGTTGGATAGGCATACCTGAATGTGATGGAGAGAATGAATCCAAGCTGGAAAACACTCTTCAGGATATTATCCAAGAGAACTTCCCAAACATAACGAGGCAGGCCAACATTCAAATCCAGGAAATACAGAGAACACCACAAAGATATTCCTCAAGAAGAGCAACCTCAAGGCACACAATTGTCAGATTCACCAGGGTTGAAATGAAGGAAAAAATCCTAAGGGCAGCCAGAGAGACAGGTCACGTCACCCACAAAGGGGAGCCCATCAAACTCACAGTGGATCTCTTGGCAGAAATCCTACAAGCTAGAAGGGAATGGGGACCAATAGTCAACATCCTTAAAGAAAAGAACTTTCAACCCAGAATTTCACATCTGGCCAAACTAAGCTTCTTAAGTGAAGGAGAAACAAAATCCTTTACTGACAAGCAGGTGCTGAGAGATTTCATCACTACAAGACCTGCCTTACAAGAGCTCCTGAAGCAAGCACTAAACATGGAAAGGAACAACCAGTACTAGCCACTGCAAAAACATACCAAATGGTAAAGAATAATGATGCAATGAAGAAACCATGTCAATAATGGGCAAAACAACCAGCCAGCAACAAAATGGCAAGATCAAATTAAAAAATAACAATATTAACCTTGAATGTAAATTGCCTAAATGCCCCACTCAAAAGACACAGACTGGCAAACTGGATAAAAAGTCAAGACCCATCGATGTGCTGTATTCAGGAGACCCTATCTCATGTGCAAAGACTCACAGAGACTCAAACTAAAGGAATCGAAGAGATTTACCAAGCAAATGGAGAGCAAAAAGAAAGCAGAAGTAGCAACCCTAGTCTCTGATAAAATGGACTTTAAACCAACAAAGATCAAAAGAGACAAAGAAGGACATTACATAATAGTAACAGGATCAATGCAACAAGAAGAGCTAACTTTCCTAAATATATATGCACCCAATGCAGGAGCACCCAGATACATAAAGCAAGTTTTTAATGACCTACTAAGAGACTAAGACTCCCACACAATAATAGTGGGATACTTTAACACTCTGCTGACAATATTGGACAGATCAAAGAGACAGAAAGTCAACAAGTCTATCCAGGACTTGAATGCAGATCTGGACCAAGCAGACCTCACAGACATTCACAGAATACACATTCTTCTCAGCACCACATCACACTCTAAAATTGACCACATAATTGGAAGTAAATCACTCCTCAGCAAATACAAAAGAATGGAAATCATAGCAAACAGTCTCTCAGACCACAACATAATCAAATTATAATTCAGGATTAAGAAAAGCACTCAGAATTGCACAATCACATGGAAACTGAACAACTTGATCCTGAATGATGAATGGATAAACAATGAAATTAAGGCAGAAATAAAAATGTTCTTTGAAACCAACAAGAATGAAGACACAACATACCAGAATCTATGAGACACAGTTAAAGCAGTGTCTAGAGGGAAACTTATAGCAGTAAATACCCACATGAGAAACAAGATCTAAAACTGACACCCTATTATCAAAATTGAAAGAGCTAGAGGAGCAAGATCAAAAAAACTCAAAAGCAAGCAGAAAACAAGAACTAAGATCAGAGCAGAACTGAAGGAGATAGACATACACAAAAAAACCTTAAAAAAAAAAAATCAGTAAATCCAGGAGCTGTTTTTTTTTCTTAAAAGATCTGCAAAATAGACTGCTAGCTAGATTAATAAAAAAGAAAAGAGAGAAGAATTGAATAGATACAATAAAAAATGATAAAGGGGAGATCACCACCAATTCCTCGGAAATACAAACTACCATCAGAGATTACTACAAACAGCTCTATGCACATAAACCAGTAAATCTGGAAGAATGGATAAATTCCTGGACAGTTGCACATTCCCAAGACTAAGCTAGGAAGAAGTTGAAACCCTGAATAGACCAATAATAAGGTCTGAAGTCAAGGCAGCAGTTAATAGCCTACCAACCAAAAAAAGTCCAGGTGCAGACAGGTTCACAGCTAAATTCTACCAGATGTACAAAGAGGAACTGGTACCATTCCCATTGAAACTATTCCAAACAATATAAAAAGGGAGAATCCTCCCTAACTCTATGAGGCCAATATCATCTTGATACCAAAACCTGGCAGAAACACAACTAAAACAGAAAACTACAGGCCAATATCCATGATGAACATTGATACAAAAATCTTCAATAAAACACTGGCAACCAAATTCAAAAGCACATCATCATGATCAAGTAGGCTTCATCCCAGGGATGCAAGGTGGTTCAACATACACAAATCTATAAACATAATCTACCACATCAACAGAACCAAAGAAAAAAACCACATGATTATCTCAATAGATGCAGAGAAGGCCTTCAACAAAATTCAACCACCCTTTATGCTAGAAACTCTCAATAAACCAGGTATCTATGGAATGTATCTCAAAATAATAAGGGCTATTTACAACAAACCCACAGCCAATATCATACTAAATGGGTAAAATCTAGAAGCATTCCCTTTAAAAACTGGCACTAGACAAGGACACCCTCTATCACTACTCCTATTCAATATAGTACTGGAAGTTCTAGCCAGAGCAATTAGACAAGAAAAGGAAAAAAAAAGGGCATTTAATTAGGAAAAGAAGTCAAATTGTCCCTATGTGCAGACAACATGATTGTATATTTAGAAGACCCCATCATCTCAGCCCAAAACCTCCTTAAGTTGATAAGCAACTTCAGCAGTCTCAGGATACAAAAATCAATGTGCAGAAATCACAAGCATTCCTGTACACCAACAACAGACAAACAGAGCCAAATCATGAGCGAACTCCCACTTAGAGTTGCTATAAAGAGAATAAAATATCTAGGAATACAACTAACAAAGAAAGTAAAAGATCTCTTCAAGGAGAACTACAAACCACTGATCAAGGAATTAAGAGAGGACACAAACAGATGGAAAAACATTCCATGTTCATGGTTAAGAAGAATAAATATTGTGAAAACGGTCATACTGCCCAAAGTAATTTATAGAATCAATGCTATCCCCATCAAGCTACCATTGACCTTCACAGAACTGGAAAACAAAACAAAAAACAAAAAACAAAACAAAACAAAAAACTTTAAACTTCAGATGGAACCAAAAGAGAACCCTCATAGACAAGACAATCCTAAGCAAAAAGAACAAAGCTGGAGGCATCATACTACTGGACTTCAAACTATACCACAAGGCTACAGTAATCAAAACAACATGGTACTGGGTACCAAAACAGACATATAGACCAATGGAACAGAACAGAGGCCTTGGAAGCAATGCCACACATCTACAAACCATCTGATCTTTGACAAACCAGACAAAAACAAGCAATGGGGAAAGGATTCCCTATTTAATAAATGGTGTTGGGAAAACTGGTTAACCATAAGCAGAAAGCTGAAACTGGACCCCTTCCTTACACCTTACACTAAAATTAACTCCAGATGGATTAAAGACTTAAACATAAGACCTAACACCATAAAAACCCTAGAAGAAAACCTAGGTAACAGCATTCAGGACATAGGCACAAGCAAGGACTTCATAACTAAAACACCAAAAGCAATGGCAACAAAAGCCAAAATAGACAAATGGGATCTAATTAAACTTAAGAGCTTCTGCACAGGATAAGAAACAATTATTAGAGTGAACTGGCAACGAACAGAATGGGAAAAAATTGTTTGCAATCTACTCATCTGACAAAGGGGTAATATCCAGACTCTACAAAGAACTAAAACAGATTAACAAACAAACAAACAAAAAACCCACAAACCCATTCAAAAGTGGGAGAAGGATACGAACAGATACTTTTCAAAAGAAGGCATTTATTTGGCCAAAAAACATATGAAAAAATGCTAATCATCATTGGTCATTAGAGAAATGCAAATTAAAATCACATTGAGATACCATCTAATACCAGTTAGAAAGACAATCATTAAAAACTCTGGAGACAACAGATGATGGAGAGGATAGGGAGAAGAAAGAACACTTTTACACTATTGATGGGAGCGTAAATTAGTTGAACAATTATGGAAGATAGTGTGGCGATTCCTCAAGGACCTAGAAACAAAAATTCCATTTGACCCAGCAATTTCATTACTGGGTATATACCCAAATGATTACAAATCATTCTATTATAAAGACACATGCACACGTATGTCCACTGTAGCGTTGTTTATGAGAGCAAAGACCTGGAACCAACCCAAATGCCCATCAATGATAGACTGAACAAAGAAAATGTGGCACATATATACCATGGAATGCCATACAGCCATATAAAACAATGAGTTGGTGTCCTTTGTAGGGACATGGATGAATCTAGAAACCATCATTCTCAGCAAACTGACACAAAAACAGAAAACCAAACACCATATGTTTTCACTCATAGGTGGATGTTGAACAATGAGAACACTTGGGCACAGGAAAGGGAACACCACTCACTGGGCTAGGTAGGGGGATGGAGGGGATCGGAGGGGAAGGACAGCTGGGCCAGGGAGTATGGGGAGGGATAACACTGGGAGAAATGCCTGATGTGGGCGATGGGGGCAGGGTGGGGGAATGGAGACAGCAAATCACCATGGCATGTATGTACCTATGCAACAATCCTGCAGGATGCAGGATGTGCAAATGTACCCCAGAGCCCAAAGTACAAAAAAAAATTTACAAAATACAGACCAAAAAAAGAAAAAAAATAACCTGTACTATACATTAAAATTAATTCTAGATTAATTATATTTATAAATGTGAATAGTAGAATAGCAAAGCATCTAGGAGACAATATAGGATAATATACTCGTGACTTTAGGATAGGAGAAAATATTTAATTCAGGACACAGAATGGTTATCCACAGGGAAAAGATAAATCCATTTCTATATATTAAAATTAGAAATTTATGCTTATCTGAGACATCACTAAAAGAGTAAAAAGCAAGCCACAGAGTGAGATAAAATATCTGCAATACATACAAGTCACAATTATTATCAGAGTATATAAAGAGCACCTAAAAGCCAATGAGAAAAAAACAATATAGAAAAATGGGTAATATACTTGAAGCTTTTCACAAAAAATCAACAATAATACCAATAGGTATTCACCTTCTTCTGTGATCAGAAAATTCAAAAACAACAACGCACCTCAACCAAAATAAAGTTAAAAAGATAATGCCAATTGTAGCAAAGATATACCTGCAACTAGCAATCTTATGCACTGTAATTCCATTCCTAGGTTTAAACTCAACAGAAATATGTCCCATATGTTTACTGCAAGACATGTACTTACATGAATTTGAATGTTTATAACAATGCTATTTGTAACAGCCAAAAACTGGAAACTATCCAAATGGTCATCGACAATGGAATAATTGTTGAATATTGTCACAATAAAACTCTTTGCAGCATTGAGACTGAGCAGTCTACAACTATATGCAATGACATGTTTGAATCTCAAATATGATGCTGAGTGACAAAAGCTAGACATGAAAGGTTACATAACGTAGATCACATTTACATAAAATTCCGAAAGAAGCAAGACTAATCTATTATAATAGAAGTCAAAACAGAGCTTTCCCTTGGAAAAGGTAATGTCTGAATGGAGGTACAGTTAAAGGGGTAGGTGGTGGTGGACAAGTATGAAGCCAAGGGAGGGAGGATGCTTTTGAAGGTCTATAAAAGCTTCTTGATTTTGATGCTGATTCCAAAGTATGTTCTACTTGTAAACACATACATTCAATTTCTATAAAATATACTTATGATTGGTACACTTTTGTGTGTTATAATTCAACAGAACATTTAGAAAAAAAGCGAAGACATTATCTGTGTTTTAATGGGTGAGCTGAAATCCATGAACATTTGTTTTTTTCTGCTCTCTTGGAATTTATTTATTCTACCTATTATTTTCCTCCTTTCTTCCCTTTATATAGTTTAAACAAGTTTTCCAATTTGTTTTATTTTCCTCACTGGTAAAAAAGTACATATTTTATTCACTTTCTTATAATAATCATTCTTTTTTTTCCCCACATATTTTCCAGAAAAATATATAGCATTCATCAGAATCTATGTATTTTACATAAAGAAGTCAAGAATTTTGGCATACTTTTACTTCTACTTCCTTCTCTCTTCTCACCTATCATGTAAATATCACCTGGAATGTTGCTTTCAGGTTGTATTTTAAATCAACAGTCAAAATTCACCTGCCCATACCCATGAGTTTTATTAATGTAAATAATGTTTATTCTTGCATTCAATTTCCACTTCTTACATTCATTTTCCTATTGCTACAGCAATATTTTCATTTCCAGAGAATGTCTGTGAATGGTCAAATTTACTGAGTATTTACTTGCTGATTTGATATTTATCTCATTCTTGCATGTAAATGATTCTCTGACTTGGCTTAGATTCTAGGTCAGGCATCCCCAAACTTTTTACACAGGGGGCCAGTTCACTGTCCCTCAGACTGTTGGAGGGCCATCACATACTGTGCTCCTCTCACTGACCACCAATGAAAGAGGTACCCCTTCCTGAGATGGGGCAGGGGGCCGGATAAATGGCCTCAGGGGGCCGCAGTTTGGGGATGCCTGTCTAGGTTAAACATTCTTTATCCCCAGATCTTAGATCTTGTTCCTTTGCCTTATATCCAGTTTAAGAAAGATTTCTAAAATGTTCGCTGCTAGTCAGAAGGATGCGTTTTATTGTCCTTTAATCCTAGGAAATTATCCTGTTTCTAGTTTACAATTTCTCTTTTCCATAATTCTATACTTTTCTTCTAGAAATTTAATTAGTCAAATTACAAAAACCAACATAGTCATCCTACATATTTCCTACTTATTTCTGTTTATCTGTTGTGCTACATCTTGGGTAATCTTTGTTCATCTTCCAGTGTATGAATGATCTCTTTGGTTATGTCCATTAGGCTAATTCAATCAGGGTTTAAGCTTTGTATTGCAGCAACAACCTGGTTTCTCTGGGTTTAGTTAACCTGTTATGATAGTGCATTTGTTGTGGGAAAAGTCCTAACGTGTATGATAAATTACATCGTTTGCTGAGAAGGATGGCAAAGCCCCAAGCAGAAAACTGCTTGGGGCATTCTAAAACAATAAAGCAGTATATGTATATCATGCACCAGTTAAAAACAGTTCTTAAAGCAAGGGCCGTGTGACCCTGCCCCCGTGGCTCCCTCCTGAACACGTTCTAGTTCGTTTTTGATCAGTGGTAAGCAGGCACCAGCTGCCTGCCTAGTTTATCTTGGTTCTATGAGAGAGCACAGAACACCTGCTTGTTGATAATCATCTGTTCAGAGAGGCCAACTACGTAGCTCAATATGCTGGAGGTTCTCGGCTGGGAAGGCTATCAGCCTCTGATAGTCCCACTTTACAGTCTATGTCTGTGTCTGTTTAATTTTTCAGCTTCCTGGGTGGGGCTCTCTGCTGCTGAGCTGATCTCAGTAATTTGTTATAACATTAGTTATGTTTATTCTATAGTTATTTTTTATAATGCAAACCGTTAGAAATTTCTTAACTTTTTGCATCTGTCCTCTCTCAAATGGCGAGTTTTCCTCAAATGTTTGAGTTCTGAATGTACAGTTTGGTAATGTAGAAACTGTCCATAGCCTGCAGATTCTATTTGGGCAGTCTACTTGAAAAGACACAGGGAATTGAAGGCTACACTGTATTCCTGTATAGAGTTAAAAAACAAACAAACCAAAAACCAAAAACATCTTAGTTACTTGTTGTAGGGCTGGTGGTACTCACCATTCTCACATCTAAGGAGCCTCTGGGTATTCTGTGTTCCCGTTGGCAACATTCAAGCTCTTATCCCTCACCTCTCTCTGTTGCTTCTCTCTGGCCTAAGGAAAAGCGGCAAGAAGATACAATAGTCAACCAACAAGTGCAGCTGGAAGTCATCAGCCTCGAAATGCCTCTGTCCCATCCTGTTCCCAGGTGCTAGCGTTCAACTGCGATTTCGTTCTTCAATCTGGATCCACCTGCTTACCAGCTCTAATTTTCTCCCACAGCTTTTAGCATTGAGGTTTATTCTTTTTCCTCAGTGTAGTTGTGTTGATTTTTAATCATTTTATGAACTTTAAAATAATAGTCATTTTTTTTTTTAGGGAAAGCCATATTATACAATCTCTCTAAAAATTTATTCACCATTTGATCAAGTGTAAAAGCCCTGCCTTCTATGTAGACGCCAAGCCAAATACGTTGCTATTTACTCAGTCTAATTCCAGGGTCTCTCATTCCCTCTCTGGAACCTCAGCTCCTCAATTACTACAAACCTACAAAATGCCACACCTCCTGTGTCTGGAATTTTCAACACTGTTTTTCTGGTCTGGCTTAGATAAAATATTTCAGAGTGCCCCCTTTGATTACAGAGGGACAATTTACAGGAGACACAGATGTAGACAGTGGAGTCACCCTTCTGAATTATTTTTCCACAAAATTTATTTTCTCTCACATCCTGTTTTTCTTGGGTAGCTAATCTGTTTGATTATTGTCTCAAGGGAGGGATGAGATATGGCAGAAAAGGGGTGGGGGAAAAAGTTCTCTTTATGGCTGGTTTAAGGGCTGGGCACGGTGGCTCACACCTGTGATCCCAGAACTTTGGGAGGCTGAGGCAGGTGGATTGCCTGAGGTTGGGAGTTTGAGACCAGCCTGGCCACCATGGTAAAATCCCGTCTCTAGTAAAGATACAAAAGACGTTAGCCCTGCGTGGTGGCACATGCTTTTAATCCAGCTACTTAGGAGACTGAGGCAGGAGAATCACTTGAACCAGGGAGGTGGCCATTGCAGTGAGCTGAGATCACTACACCGTACCTCCAGCCTGGGAGACGGAGCAAGATTACATCTCAAAAAATGGGGGGAAAAAAAAAGCCTGAAGCCCTTCAGAAAATAAAGAGCTCCCTAGACAGTCATAAAATGTTTGTAGGTAGGGGTACTAAGAATTGTAAAGGGCAGGGCTCCCAGTCAATCCTTCCCAAATCTGCTAACCTATCTTTGAATGGAGGCTCTGGGAGTCGTGGGTAAGGGATGGAGGGAAAAAAAGGTTAGTTTGGAGATCAGGAGATGAGAGAGGGGTAATGGGTCCTGTGTTCTCAGGTCCTAAGATTGTTTTATAGAATCTGAGAGTGTAATCCTGTGCTCTGTTCCTTCAGAAGACATCACGAAAAAGTAACAAGCTCCATAATAAAGACTACATAGTAAATTTAGGCCGAGCCAGATCTGAACCCTTACATATAGTACTCATGTCCTTGGAAGCAACAGGCCAGTTTGCACACCCCAAAGTATTACACTGAAACAAGCAAAAAGGAATGTCTCCATACAGTATGCTTAAATCAAAAGCCAAAGAAAAACCTAGAGGCTGATCACCTATTAGACTAGAGAACGCCTTAGTCACTGTCTTCTTATGCTAGATAAGCTCCACGAAGCTTAGTTGCAATTTGGGAAGAAATTTCCATGAACTGAAATAAAATTTAAAAAGTGTAGCTTTTGCATACCTTAATTACAGACTTCATAGTACACAGCACTCCATCAGGTAGGTAACTACTTGATGGCCTCTCAGGCAGGGGAATATGGGAAGGTGGGAGGAACTTCAAGAATTAACGTTTCACGTGCATTTGTAAGGGCCAGCATCTGTGCTAAGTGCTTTATATGTATGCTAATTATCCTAGAAATAAACTAACATCCACTAGGAGATAACTACTGTTATCTGTGGGTTTATAAGTGATAAAGTTGAAACTCACAGAAATAATAGCCAACACTTCCCAGGTGGTGATAGGATTTCAACACAGGACCATCTCTCTTTCTGAGGTGCTCAAAGTTTGGCCACACCCCACACCTTGTCATTTTCATCTTTCATATCTAGCACCCCCCAGATTACTACCTGAGTTCATGAAGAACCCAGGCATCTAGTCTTGGTGTCTCTTTCCTATGCCATTTTATCGTTCTGCTACAATCAACAATTCACCGTTCTAACTAAACTAAGGATCCCACTTACTTTTCATAAACTTCATTCTTTCCACTTTTTTCTCACTTTCCTGCCTTTGTTAAACCTACATCAGGAGCTCCTAGAAACTATTAAGCTTTGCATCATCCTTCTTTATTATCCCAGGCTGGTCTCCCCTGCCCACACCACAAACTCATTCTATCAGTCACTTTAACCGTGCTCTAACAATATTGTCACTTCTGTTCTTCTGCCCCACCCCTGCCAGTCCTAACCCAGAGGCAGCTTCCTATTTCCCAGGTATGAACTGCTAAGTGTGGCTTGGGACAATCACCTGGCTCTAGGAACTGCTGCCACTATAAATCTATGACTTCACATCCCAATGGGACTCTCAAACACTGTTCAGCAGTGTTCATATTAGTCCTTATTCAGCTTTTCCCCCACATTCTCCATGCAGACAGCTCACTATCCCTTCAAGACCTCCAACGGCCCCCAGTCCCTTCTCTCATAGAGGATTCAACCTCATACAGCACTGGAAATGTGGGGCCACAAATAGCACATGTTGTCCTGTTCCAGCAAACGCCCCCTTCTTTTTCCCTTACCTCCTGTTCTCAGGGAGAGAACTGTCTTTTTCCTCTGGACAGCAAATCCTCAAATAATGTCTCCTTATTCAACATCATTTCGGTATAACACCGGATGGGGGGAAAAGCAATCCCGGCCGGGGCCATTGTCTGTGGCATTTACGCGTTCTCCCTACGTCTGCGTGGGTTTTCTCTTGGCCCTGCATTTTCCTCCCACATCCCGAAGCTGCGCGTGTTCGGCTCCTCAGTGTGTCCACCTGGTCCCTGACTGCGCGTGCGGGCGTCAGCGCGCCCTCGGGGGGAATCGCGTCTTGCTCAAGTCTGATTCCCACCTTGGCCCTGAGCTGTTGGGACAGGCTCCCGGGCAGCCAGCAGTCACCCATGACGCGGCACGGAAATCAACGTGTCGGAAAACGAAAACAATGAGAACAAATTATTATAAAAATTTGTAAAGTAGGTAACCGTACAAAGGCACAAAAACAAAGATGGTAGGAAAGCACTCAGCGAGCCCTACTTGTTAATGCTTTTGAACTGCGTGGTGGGAGGAGGAGCTCCCTACCATTCTCTCTGCAAACAATTATTCCTTGACTGAACGCATCGCTATGACCAGTCACTCGTCGAAAGTTGGGTAAGTCATTATTTTGATTTTATTAAATTTTTAAAATACATGTATAGTTCATATTTATTTCAGCGTTTAATATTAGGAGTTGGGGGGTGGGCGGGGTCCCTTCCCCGAGGTTTGGTGGTGATTTTCTGACCAGAAATATGATGTAAGAACTTTTATTTATATAAGTTAGCTGATGGTCAAATTGGTTTTGTTATGCATCATTTAAAAGTCAGTTTACAAGCACCTTTCGACAACGTTGAGTGAAAACTTACTACACATCTAAAACTGAATTTCTCCTTTTCTAGAGTTTGCTCCATGAAATCATGATACATTACATGCTGAGGATGTTCTTTTCTGGTACTTTTTAAAATGCTTACAAATTTTCCAAATATTTTTATTCTAAAAACATATACAGGGTCAGGTGTCGTGGCTCAGGCCTGTAATCCCAGCACTTTGGGAGGCAAGGCAGGCAGACCATGAGGTCAGGAGTTAGAGACCAGCCTGGTCAACATGGTGAAACCTCGTCTCTACTAAAAATACAAAAATTAGCTGGGCTTTGTGGCAGGCCCCTGTAATTCTAGCTACTCGGGAGGCTGAGGCAGAAGAATCGTTTGAACCTGAGAGGCAGTGGTTGTAGTGAGGTGAAATTGTGCCACTGCATTCCAACCTGGGAGACAGTGGGAGATGATATCTCAAAAAAAAAAAAAAAAAAAATTGCAATTGATCCCTGAACAAAGTAGGGATTGGGGTACCCACCCATGCAGTTAAAAATCCTCATATAACTTTTGCTCCTCCAAAGTTTAACTACTAGTGGTCTAATGTTGAAAAGAAGGCTCTTACCGATAAGAGAAGCAGTCATAAGGATGAGAAAGTATGGTTACTCTTCATCATGAAGGTCTTAATCTTTATCACCTTCATGTCGCATAGGCTGAGGAAGGTGTGGGATTGGTCTTGCTGTCTCAGAGATGGCAGAAGTGTAAGAAAATCCATGTATAAGAGGACTTGATGTTTCATGTTCAAGGGTCAACCATGTATATGTGTATACACACAGAGGATATATTGTCCTTGCTGTAAGCTGTGTTTCATCTCTTTTCAAGCTCTGTGAAAGCATAGTCTGTGTTTGTTTTCTCCATGCTCTTAAATCTTACACTCTTGCTCCTATGTTTTTCCACTTCATTGAAAATACTCTCCGTAAAATCATCATTGAACTCCTGTTGGTTAAATCTACTATTTTCAGATCTATATCTCTTGCAACTATCAGCAACTGTTGAATTTAGTAATGTTACCTCTTCCTACTTTTAAAACAATTTTCTTCACCTGACATCCAGATCTCTTCTGATCACCAGATCGTTTCTCCCATCTTAAGTATTATCTTTTTCTCCCTTCGAGTTTCTGGCTGTAAATTAGAATTACCTGGGATACTTTTTAAACAACCTAAAGCTGCGGTCCCCATTTCATACCAATTAAATAAGATTATCTTGGAGGTGGATCCCTGGCATTAGTATTTTTTTAAAAAAGTTCTCAAGGTGATTCTAATGAACGACTAAGGACTGGAGGCCCCCACGTTTTCCAGAATCCAGTGATTCTATATATACAAGCATCATTTAGAAGAGTCCTTAAGTGCAAATTCTTAAGGCCTGCCTGCCAGCTATTCAAATTCAGTAGGACTTGAATGGTCTGGTAGTTAATATTGAGGGTCAGCTTGACTGGATTGAAGGATGCAAAAGTATTGTTCCTGAGTGTGCCTGTGGAGGTTTTGTGAAAGGAGATTGACATTTGAGTCAGTGGACTCAAATGCTGCAGATCCACCTTTAATGTGGGTGAACACCATTTAGTCAGCTGCCAGTGTGGCTAGGTTAAAAGCAGGTGGAAGCACACAGAAGGACGAGACTTGCTGAGTCTTCCAGCCTCCATCGTTCTCCTGTGCTGGATGCCTTCTGCTCTCAAACATCAGACTCCAAGCTCTTCAGCTTTTGGACTGTTGGAGCTATACCAGTGCTTTGCCAGGGACTCTGAGGCTTTTGAGTAAAGACTGAAGGCCGCACTCTCAGCTTCCCTACTTTTGAGGTTTTGGAACTTGGACTGGCTTTCCTGCTCGTCAGCTTGCAGACAGCCTATTTTGGGACTTATCTTGGGATCACGTAAGTCAATACTCGTTAATAAACTTCTTTTCATATATATACATCTATCCTTTTAGTCCTGTCCGTCTAGGGAAACCTGATTAATACAAATGGGGTTCCTGAATTTGTGTTCAACAAGAGCTCCAGAATGACGCTCATAAAGTATTTAAGGGGTCCTCCTTGAGAAACATTAGGAATTTACATCTATTTCCTTCTTTTGAAGATGACTTCTAACCTGCCTTCTAAGCTTTTCTACCTGGATGTCAGTCACACTAATCTTAACATGTCTGAAATAAAATGTATTCCTCACTCCTCGCCAAACCTTCCCCAAATACCGTTGCTTGTTACGATTCTGCTCACTGCTAATGGCATCAGTCTCTAATCTGTCTCAAGGCAGAAATCTTTGAACCAATGTATTTTCTTTTTCCCAGTTCTTCACGGCATATTGACCAGTACAACTCAGACTGTACATAAGAAATAGCCCCAAATCTCCCCGTCCTCCCTACATTGTTCACACATTTGCTTAAATAATTGCTACTATCTCATACACATTTTCTCTGCCTCAGTTATCTCCACATTCTTTCCAGGATGAACTTTCTATTAATGAAATGCATGCCATGTAGTAATGACTAACATTCAGTTCAGTGTCTTGTATATGCTGGACACTGCTAAGAATTATGCCTACTTAACTCATTTACTCCTCACATCAGCACTTGGCCACAGGTGCCATTATTGTCTCCATTGTACAGATGAAAGACAGATGATAAGTAACTTGCTCAAGCTTCCATAGTTAACAAGCAGCAGAACCAGGATTCAGGCCCAAGCACACGTGCTCTTAATCACTCCCCTATACTGATATCTGATTACATTGTTTTTCATCTTTAAGATCTTGGCTTGTTCCACGTTGCCTGCAGAATGAAACAGACACATTAGCATGACATACAAAGCCATACAGATTATGTCTGCCTCCCAAACTCTTCAGCCGTGTCTCCTGCCTTGTCCCCTCTATGCTCTGCTCATAAACGCAATTTTCCTCCCCTACCAAGACCTCTTATGGCTCCACTCTTTGCTACGTCTGCTCTGCCTACCTTGCATTTCTGTTCCTCTCACCCTACATCTGACTAAGCAATGCCTAATCATCCTTTTTAAAAAAAGTTCAAATATTGCTAATTTTGTAAAAATGTTGTAGATACCTTCTATAAACAGTTGCCTTTTTATTTCATATTAACTCTTTGAACTTCTTGAGTTAACTGAATCTTATTCATTTTAGTAGCCTCATTTTCCTGGAATAGTGAGTGTCTTAGTTTCCTAGGGCTATTGAGACAAATTACCATGAACCTCGAGCAACAGAATTTTATTCTCTCATGGTTCTGGAAGCAAGAAGTCTGTAGTCAAGGTATCAGTGGGGCCACACTTTGAAAGATTCCGGGGAAAATCCTTCTACACCTTTTCCCGTGGCCAGTGGCTCCTCGTGTTCTTGACTTGTGTCTGTCTAACTTCAATCTCTGCCTTTGTCTTTACATAACCACCTTCTGTATGTTCCTCTGTGTCCCCTTCTAATAAGGACACCAGTCCTTGGATTTAGGGCCCACCCTCAGTCCAGGATGATGTCATCTTGAACTTCCCAACTGAATTACATCTGCAAAGACCCTATTTTAACTAAGATCACATCCTGAGGTTCTAGATGGACATGAATTCTGGGGGGCACAATATTCAACCCACTAAAGTGTCTAATAAGAAATAGTCGATAAATGGTTATTGATTTTTTGGTAGGTAGAATGAATGAATAACAAAATGAACAAAAGGATTTATATCCACGATATATAAGTTGTTTCACTCAGTGATAAAAGAATCCAAGTTTTCAAATGGGCAAAAGAACTCAACAAACATTTCAACAAAGGAAATATGCAGAAGGCAAATACAAACATGAAGAGATGTTACAACATTAGCCGTTTTTTGATTGGGGCATTTAGTCCATTGACATTTAGGGATAGTATTGTTATGTGTGAATTTGATACTGTCATTTTGATGCTACCTGGCTGTTTTGTTGGTTAGTTGATGCAGATTCTTGATTGTGTTGATGCTCTTTTACCATTTGGTGTGTTTTTGAAGTGGCTGGTACTGGTTGTTCCTTTACATGTGTAGAGCCTCTTTCAGGAGTTCTTGTAGAGCAGGTTTGGTGGTGATGAAATCTCTGAGTGCTTGCTTGTTCACAAAGGATTTTATTTTTCCTTCACTTATGAAGCTGAGTTTGGCTGGATAGGAGATTCTGGGTTGAAAGTTCTTTTCTTTAAGGATGTTGAATATTGGCCCCCAATCTCTTCTGGCTTGTAGGGTTTCTGCTGAGAGATCTGCTGTGAGTCTAATGGGCTTCCCTTTGTGGGTAACCCGACCTTTCTCTCTGGCTGCCCTTAGCATTTTCTCTTTCATTTCAACCCTGGTGAAATCTGACGATTATGTGCCTTGGGGTTGCTCTTCTTGAGGAATATCTTTGTGGTGTTCTCTGTATTTCCTGGATTTGAATATTGGTCTGCCTTGCTAGGTTGGGGAAGTTTTCCTGGATAATATCCTGAAGAGTATTTTCCAGCTTGGATTCATTCTCTTCATCACATTCAGGTACACCTATCAGACGTAGATTAGGTCTTTTCACATAGTCCCACATTTCTTGAAGATTTTGTTCATTCCTTTTTGCGCTTTTTTCTGTTCTTGCCTTCTCTTTTTATTTCATTGAGTTGCCCAACGATGATAGACTGGATAGGGAAAATGTGGTACATATACACCATGGAATATTACGCAGCCATCAAAAACGATGAGTTCACGTCCTTTGTAGGGACATGGATGAACCTGGAAACCATCATTCTCAGCAAACTGACACAAGAGCAGAAAATCAAACACCATATATTCTCACTCATAGGCGGGTGTTGAACAATGAGAACACATGGACACAGGGAGGGGAGCACTACACACTGGGGTCCGTTGGGGGGAAATGGGGAGGTGGGAAGAGATAGCATGGGGAGAAATGACAGATACAGGTGAGGGGACGGAAGGCAGCAAACCACACTGCCATGTGTGTACCTATGCAACAATCTTGCATGTTCATCACATGTACCCCAAAACCTAAAATACAATAAAAAAAAAATTAGCCGTTAAGAAAATACAAAATAAAACCACAAGATAACGCTATACACATATAAGAATAGCTAAATGTTAAGATAGGTAATAGGAAGTACTGATGATACGGAGTAACTAAAATGCACACAAAATAGTACAGCCATTTTTGAAAAATAATTTGGCAGCTTCTATTAAAGTTCAGCACACACCACACAACTTAATCCCACTACTAGGCAGTCACTCGAAAAACATAAAGATGTGTCACACAAAGACCTGTCCACAAGTGTTAATAGCAGTTTTATTCATAGTAACCCAGAACAGGAAATGTCCATCAAATGGTGAATGGATAAATATATTGTGGCACCTTCATAGAATTGAAAATGACTCAGCCATGGAAAGGTAGAAACCACTAATACATACAACATGGATTAATCTAAAAAACGTATGCTAGGCGAAAACCTTCAGAAACAAAGAACCCAAACTGTATTATTTTATTATGGAAAATAGTATGGAAAAGGCAAAACCATACACAGAAATCAGTTTGATTACGAGGGGCTGTGTGTGAGAGGAGGGGCCTGACTATAGAAAATATTCCTACAGTGCAAAGGGGCATGAGGGAAGCTGGGGAGTTTGTAGAAATATTTTCATCTATATCTTGATTGAGATATGATTACATGATTGTGTGTGTTAAAATTCCTGGAGTTGCCCTTTCAAAAAGGTAAATTTTACTATCTGTAAATTATAACTAAAAACCCTAGCTCAAAACAATGAGTAAAAATAGGTACATAACTGAAAAGACAACTTAGTGGTAAATGTTGGATTCAAATTCTATCTCACAGTTAATAGCTACATAACCTTGATAAGTTGCTGTGCCTTTCTTTACGTATAAAACCAGAATAATAGTAATAGCAATATGTACTTCGTAGATTTGCTGGGGAAACTGAAGGAGATAATGCACATAAGTGTTTAGCGCAGTGGTGGCACATAGTGGGTGCTTATTACATTAGCTATTACTAAGCATATATATCATAAATGAACTAAAATCATGGAGATACAGGAATAAAAGTCTGAAAGAAAAAAGAGTTTTGACTCTGGACTACACTGATTTTCAGGGTTCTAGCAAAGTAGGTGTTACACTTGTCTTCACCCTTTCTCATTCTGCAATAAAGCAAATCTCTTCTCAGCCACTCACTGTCTAAAATTGATCTTCTACTAACTCTGTGACATAAACATTGCTTCCTCTGAGGCTGTTTCTTGACCTTGTAGCCATCTTGACTGGCCATCTCATCTCTTCCAGCTGAAGCCCCTGCTGTTATTCAATTAAGCCTGGATACCAGACCAGAGGCTCCTGGACAGAGAGTCCCCAGCCCAGATCTCCTGTGGGCACAGCACACAGCTCACACAGGCAGAGCAGAGTGACTAACAGTTGGATTAGAGCTTTCTGGTTCACCCTGCACCGCAGGCAAAAAACAATGTTCCTTTGGGTTTGCACTGGATAGAATGAGTCATTTAGTCCCATGAGGTACATAACATCACATTTTAAATGGAACTCATTAAATACATTCATAAATGCAATTAAGATATTTCAGTAGCATCACAAAGCATTTATGCAACTCATAAGAAAATACCATTTTATTCATTACCAATCTTCAAACACAGCTCTGAAATAATACATTTGTGCTTGGCCTATTGATTAAAGAAATACGACAGGTCACGATCAAATTTTGGCCTATGTCTAAATATCTTCTGAACATTGTAGATTGTTTTAATACGAGATTTATGAGCCAGTTCTGATAATTAGCATTCTATCTTCTAGAATCATTGACAAATTTAGGGCGCAGAACAGAATATGTATAGTGGTGTTTTCACATGTCTAAAAGAAAACAACCAGAAAGGAATCTGAGTGATTGTAAAAACTGTTTCCTAAAAACAAATTATTTCTACATGTGTACATACATGCCAATGTTTGTATAAATTCACCGTCTCTTCTCACATACACAAGCAGGAGAATTTCCTTCTCTGTTTCTGTGGCATTTCTGAAATTCCTTTAGGATATCGCCTTACAGTGACTCCATGCAAGGCTTCTCCCATGCACCCTGTGAGACAATGAACTTTAGAGGTGAGGACTGTGTAGGTTAGCTAGAGGTCAGGCTTTGAAGTCCAGCAGCCCTGAGTTCTGATGTTAGTTCTACCATTTACTGGATGTGGATCCTTGAGCAAAGTACTGAACCTTTCCTTCATTCAGAGTTACTGAGAGAACCAACAAAATATAAGTGCCCAATGTAAAGGGTGACTACAGATGGCATTATTGAAATAGTGGGCATTTAATCTTGTAAATGACTATTTACTCTGTTTTCCTCTTTGCCTTGGTCTCTGGGAAGCTTACACACCAAGTTTTCTGGCTGTCTTAGTAACTGCAACTGCATGGGCCGAAATGATCTACATTTCTGAGTGCAAATGTATCCCTGTTTTGTATTATTTTATTGCCCAAATATTCAACTGTCTTGGTTATTTACTTTTGTAAAGGGGTGTGTGTGTGTGTGTGTGTGTGTGTGTGTGTGTGCACATGCGTGCATGCATTTTTCTTCATATATTCTGTGGAGTAAACTGAGTACAAATATGTAAGTTAATAATTTTAAAATTCTAGCTGGTATAAATATACATCTCTAATGGCACATGACTCTTCAAAAAGTGTCTTACTCACCATTGTATTCATAGCTCCTATCAGTTTCTAAAATACAGAAAGCACTTAGTGGTCGTTCAATGGAATAATATATTTTCACTGTATTATGTACTCTCTTGCTTTGATCAGTAAGGAACTTCAATTTTTAGAAAAAGAGGAGAATAATGAGAAGAGCTTTATCTAAAACTATAAATGGCTGTAGTGGTCACATTAAGGCTAAGTCAGGGTTATGTAAGCCAAACTTCTTAGGGTACTACAATAAAGGAAACTTTTGTTATAACAATACCCTCCCATATAAAGCTCTCTCCCTGTGTATTTTGGTATATTAACTCTAAGTTTATGGGTAGAGTAAAAAATACTTTGATTTGAAAGAGAACAGTAAAATCATCTTTTAAATTAGCCTCAGAAAGTAAATAATGAATGAAAATAGATGATGGTTATGCCAAAGGAACCTTGACATTTAGTTCTCATTTCATAAATGAACTCAAAATTCAACTAACACTTTTAATAGAACCTAAATCACTGTCATTTGTCTCGGGAAGGGATAATGAATTAATGGTGTACGCAGCAACTAGATTTATATATACATTAATGTCCTAATTTATAAAAACCAATTTGTATGGTAAGGGAAATAAAAGTGCAATGCATTTCTTAATTTGTTTTCATGATCTCATTTACCTTATGAGTAGTTGTTATTATTTGTAGAATTAATTGATTTCCCTTTTGCCACACTATCTCTGATTTTCTAGAAGGGGCAGCAGTTGCTTTCTAGGCCCTGGAAGACATGGTGAGCCAGTGCTGACTGAAACACTGACTAATGACTTAGTGCCAGGAAGTGCTTGGATTTCCCCTCAAAGATCTGTCAAATGAACTAGAGAACTGCAAAAATGCAGCCCTGCGATTCTCAGCACAGAGTGACAATTTGTGCTAAATTGTATCGAATTTGGGGATCTAGACAAATGCCCACTTGAGAATGTGTTTGACTTACCTGGTTTCTGAGTAGCTGTTAAATCCCAAAAGGGAAATCGTTTTCACAAAAGGAAGGAAACTTGAAATTTTCTAATCTCTAAGGATTTATGTGGTTCTCCCCTCCTACCCCTGACAAGCCCTGAATTCTCCTTCGTTTTTTTGTTTTGTTTTGTTTTGTATTTTTCTGAAAATACTCTGTGCCCTAACCCCAAGTATGTTCACTTTTTTCTCTCCAGGTTTAGGCCTGATTTTAACAGAATACCTGTGTCATTACTATTACTTTGAAAGTGAGCATATGGGGCAAAGTTTTCACTTGGTATTAGGAAGTACAGATAAAGAAAATGAAGCAGCTTTCTGAAAATTATTGCAAAGCATCATTGTATCCTCGGTATTCACTAAGCCAAGTTGTATGGCACAATCCCATTAAATGAGTAATCAAATAAACGTATTAGAGCATTACAGTAAATGAAAATTACAAACTGGCTGAAGAAAGTTTACATTCAGTAACTCCAATAGATGACATTTCTCAGAACGTCCTAGTGAACAAACAAATAGCCGGTCCTACTTCTTCGTGGTCCTCTTACCTGGTTGTTGTTTTGTAATCTCCCTTTCAGTGCAGTTTTTAGCTCCTTTTTAGATCCTTCTGTTTGATGATCCTCAAAATTCCTCCCTCACATTTTTTTTCTCAGATACTATCTATAGCCTAAGGGCCCCTGAGGCTCTCTCCTGAACTCCCATTTTTCCTGTGACTTCTAGACCTGCATGTCTAACAACCTATAGGACATCTTTACCTAAAACCTACTCAGGTTCCAGGTTCCTCCCAGGCCACTTGTCTGAATCATTGCTCAGCCAGTCATTCTTAATTGTCCACCCCTTCTATCTAATGAGTCAACAGTATTTATTGATTCTGCTTTTTATGTAGCTCTCTTAGTACTATATTTACCTGAAACAAAAGTCTCCTTAGAAATTCATCAGTAGACAACACATAGCTACTTCAAGGACCTCCCTGACTCCAGCCTCTCCATCAACCAGCCCACAAATTCTTCCATCAGTGCTATGTGTCACCATCCTGCTTAAAAGTCTTCATTGACCTCTCCCTGTCTATAAAAATAAATTAGTGGCTTCAGCATCATCATTTCATCCGTCTATCCATCTATCCATTCATTTACTCAACAAATAGTCAACCCCTCCTGAAAACCAGGTATTCTTTGTCTTGAACACGCAATAGGGAGTAAAATGTAAGTCCACACCTTCTCTGAGCCCTGGCCCTTTCCACACCTTCTAACCTCAACCCCATCCGTTCCCCCTACTTTGGGTTCACCCTATGCTCCATTCACACCACACTTCCCAGGGTTTCCTAAATACGCTGTGTGTTGTGCTTCCATGCCTTTCATAAATCCCAGGCTCTCTATTTTACATGACCTGCTCTTTGTTTCTCTCTGAATTGTGAATTCCTAATCATATATAAATAATAAAGTCAGATGTCTCCTCTTCTAAGAAACATTTCTTGGCTCTTAGAGAGGGCAGACCACTCTGTTACAGCTACCTATAAAATTCTGTTCCTACAATAGACTTCCTTTAACTGATGAACCTTCATTCAACTTCTACGACACAGCCAACAGTTAAGTGCTAGATGATGAATTCTACTCTTTTTTAAATAATTCCTGGCACTTTACACAACGGTCACGAAGCATTAAACATATGTCAGGTAACATTGTTTTCTAGGCCCACTTCGTTAATATGAAAAAGTAATTTGGTCAAAAGGATTGTCTTGTTCCGATGGCAGAGGCAAGACAAATTAATCTAAAATTAAACCTACGCTTGTCTTTTCTGGATAAGGGAGGAAGAAACTTTGCCTTTTGACCATTTCAACTATAACCCAATTAGAAGATGAATAAATGATCTAAATGGGAAACTTGACGTAGGGGGACGTATTGATCGGTTTCAGAACTAGAAGGCAGGGCACTTTTCTCATATGTGCAGCATTGGTGTGTTCTAGGAAAACAGTGAGCTTTCACATAATTTACTCTAAGCAGTTAAGAGTTTTGTGAACACTTCTCTAATTTCACTTTAAGATCTAAGTATACAAATGACCCCTTTTGACCATATCAGCAGTAGCTGTCTTATTCTCAACCTGCTACTTCTTAAAAGAACATTAATTCTTACCAGTAGCTACTTTTTGTATAGTTTAGAATAAATGTCTTTGTGGTCTCCTGGTGTAACTCGGGACACTTACAGGGTATAACTTCTTCTCCTACCCAATTTCTCTTTTGCTCCCGACCCCCTCTCCCTCAATCCCATCCCAAGATACCAATGTAAAAGCTGACTGATAACATTCTGTGTTCTTCACCAGTAGCTGGTCTATTATAGTCTAAAACTGGGCTTCTCACTGCCGGAAGAAATCCCACGAGCATCTATTGCTGCAACATTCAAATACCAACAGCCAGGGATTCTGAAGCAGAGGAGTAGAGGAGCAGGAAGAGGCTCTCAGGGGGCATTTGTTTCATGCAGAACCATGAAGCCAAAGTCTTCCTGGCTGCTTTTCCTACACGGGTTCATTCTTTGTTTAAAAGATATGGCATAAGGCTTAGTGTGTATACAAGAACTCCAGCTGTTGGATTGTACAGAAAGGGGGAAGGTATTCTGTCGGCATTTGAGATTTCCTTTTAAAGTGTGACCAGACATTCATGTACACGTGCAGACTTTCATTTTAATCAGCAACATGCAAATTGCATATTCATCTGGATGACATAGGGCAGGCACTGTTCATAGAGATAGGGATGCACATTATAGGCACAATTCCGGTGAAAGGAAACCTTTTTAAGTCCTGGAGGTAAAAAAGAAACAAGTGTTATAGAAACAAATACAATTTGTGACCAGGACTCCTGAGGAATGGACTTTATTTCTGGCTGCCTAGTCCAAAGCCAATCAATCAAATTTCTGGTGATTGTTTTTAAAATATTGGCACAAATGCCACCATGAAATACCATAAAACTATGTGTCCTAAATATTTTTGTTTGTTGCATTGGGACAGGTTTCCTAACAAAAACTTTCAAAATGAGTCATATTTCCAGGCTGGCTTATTTTAAATATCAAATTCCAATGTAGTCAGGACCATTTTTGCATAAGAATATGCTGCATATCACTCTGGAATATTTTCATCAAACTCATCAGTAGCATGGTATATACCTATAATGTTTAAAGATGAAATGTATTTAAATATATTTTTACCCCCTTATATAATGAAAGAAATGGTATTTTCATTATAAGCTTTTCCTAGTCAGTGATTATCTCTTTAATGCCCTGGGAAGCATCAAATTTAAACTTAGCTGGTTGTAATCCTTTTAAGTAATGTTGACATTACTTAACATTCCAACTCCATACTTCTGAGTCACAGAGAATGGTGGTGATGGAATAATTTAACTTAGTTTGATCTCGGGTACATAAGATAACTCTTTCTTCTTCTATTTTTACACCACATCACAGGGCATGTTTGGAAAATTATGGCTACAACATAGACAACCTCTTTTTTTCCCACTTTTATAGAACTAACCACCTTTTATGCTTAATATCTAGTAATCTTCCAAGATATGTTCTAAACTCCATAAAAGTAGAGACTGTTACCTACTTTGTTCACTTCCATATTTTAATTACCCAGAACAATGATGGCATAAGGAATTATATAGGCACTTTAATAAATATTTGAAAAACAAGCCAAAAAGAAGCAGTGTGTATATTGTTTGGATATTTGAGTCTTAAATTACAAATTCTTATTTATTAAAATGCTAACAATTTAGTAAATCATGGAATTCAACATTAAGTAACTAACAAAAATAAATGTACATAACTAAATAAAAATTTAAATGGAAGGAAGTAATATAGTCCAAGTAGAAAGATAGTGAATACCCTGCCACAAGCAGTCAAACATGATAGCTGAAGCAGGACTTTTATTGGAAAGGAAAGCAGAACTCCAAATATTTCTTCGAACAACACAAATGATACCACATTTCTCCATCATTTGTCTTTAAAAGCAAAGGAGGGGAAAGAAAAGAAATGCAATTAAATAGATGTGGTTAGATGATACTGACAAGATACCCCCACCCCAGTCCATTTCTGTTTACTTCCACCCTCTCCCATTTCAGGATCACCCAGAGCCAGGGACCGAGTTACACTGGGACCATTGGACAAAACCATCACCTTGACTGTCAGATCAAAGTGCTTAGTCCAGGTGTAAACACTTTTCCTACAAGGACAGATTTACAAGCATGTGCAAGCATACAGAACCAATTTTATATTGTCCTCTACCCATCTGCAAACCCTGAAAACTAGGGAAAAATAAGATCCTCTCCAGGGAGGGGAGAGGAGCAGAGTCAAAAGGGCTGAATGAATCCCCACTAAGTTTGATTACCTGTGAGTAGGAAGGCTTTAAAGTCAATAGGAACCCAATCAAGTAGATGAGATCCTATGCTTAAATGTAACAGCAGCAGAATCAAGGGTATTAAATAGGGGCATGTTTGGGTAGAGAAAACAGGAGACACTGTCTACCCTCAATTCACCCACTCCACCCCTGCAAATATCCAAAAGCCCAGAGAACACAAGATCCTGTGCCCCCAAAAGAATTATATAAGTGCTGATGGTTGGCCAATGTCAAAAGAAAGGGCTTGAGTTTAAGACGAGGAAGCTACAAGACCAGAGACGATGCAGAACTGTGGCTCCCTCAGCAGAGAGCATTGTGACGAAGCTTCTCCATGACGGCCTTGAACACTACGAGTGGGAGTAGAATACAGAGGGGAAACTTTTGAATTAACTCAGTTGAAGTCTAAAGTGATTGAGAAAACCCAGAACTGACTAAAACACTTGCTGCCATTAGGAGGTACGGGAACTCAGTATGGCATTAGATAAAAAGTTTTACAGTATGACCAGACAGCAGTCACATCTTTTGTAACTACATTTGGCAGACTACATGCTGGGGGTGACAAGCGTAAGTGTAACTTAGCAATCTTTAAAGTGTCATGAATACCTGAAAAGAGATAAATGTAAGTTTAATAGAGTTTCGCTAAATTGAAGGCAGCTAAAAGAGGTGGCAGAATACATTGTAGACACAGATGTGACCAATAATTTCCTTGAAAATATAGTTTAAAACCATCATCAATATTTTATATCAAATGAAAATATTCTATTACTATTTAAATTTTGCTGTTCTTAATCATATGGTCACCTGGAGGGGAGATGAGATTGTTGACCCACTGTATTAGGACATGTATTTTAAATTCCTACATACGGAGTCATTCCCTTAGTTTACCAAAAAATATTTGTTCAGGAGCTGGGCCAATGATTAGAGTACAGGATAGTCAGAGAAAACATCAAACATACGGACTCATCAGAATATGTGTATATATATATATATATGGTATAGTGTAATTATTATCATTATTACATTATTCAAGAGGCAAAATAGTATATTGATTATGAACGTGGACCCTGGAGTCTAATTTCAGCTCATTCATTTACTAGCTATGTGACTCAGCAGCAAGTTGTTTAACCTCAGTTTAGCCTTTTATACAGTAGGTATGTTCACTGTACCAACTACTGAGGGACATAAGAAGGATTAGATGAGGTATAACACAACAAAGCACTTGAAACAGTCTGGCATGTATTAGATGCTACTAAGGTGCTTACATATACTTATGAGTAGTAAGTTTGGTGTTGTCTGAACTTAATATGGTATCTAAAATTTTAAAAAACCGTAACTATGTACACTTACCTGTTTTAATCTTCATAACAGCCCTGGGAAGTAGGCGATATTGATCACTATTGTTAAGAAAGAATACTAAAGTTTGGAGAGATTAAGCAATCTCTCTCATAAATTAGAGAGTGGGGATTTGAACCCAGGGCTCCTGCATCCAAACCCAGCACTCTTGCCACAATGTTTGCATTCTCAACTACACTTGACATGGATCATTCTCCTTTGAGGAAGATATAACTAAATCACTCTACCCAGAGACAGCTAATGTATAAAGGGTTTTATTCACTGATGATGATAGCTGGGTGCACAGGAAGAAGTGGTGGGTGCCCTGGGTCACTGATGAAAGAAACTAGCCTGTAGGACTGATACATCCAAGTCAGCAGGGCCACCTACAGAGGCTACACCTAGAGGGGAGTGCACTGTGCACAAAGCAACCCCACTTGTGTGGATTGAAGGGATGAACAAAGTGGAACTTTGGTAGTCTTGGCATGAAAAGACCTCTCCGCTTATTGTAAGTGATACTGGATAAAATTTCCAATGACTTCATATTTCTTGTAATAATTAGAAGTAACAGGACACCTGGGTGTAGTTACATCAATAATGGAGAGAACATTTGAAATAGAAATTTTCCAGAGAACTTCTAATCTATGGTTAAGAAAGGGACTTTTGATATGCATAATTCAGGACATCGTATGTCAGTTGACATTTTCCCCTGTTCTGAAAAAGCATAGTTTGAGTGATTGTATATCGAAAGGTTGCCTATGTAAGAGGTACATGCCTTGTTTGGTGACTTACTTGCTCTGTCTTGGTCTTTTTCTCTGCCTGTAGCTTTATCTCTGTCTTGTTTCAGAAGACTTAATAGGAAGGTTCACTAGGGCTTCGATGTTATAAATGTTTCAGATAACAGCTGTACCAAAACAAGAAGCTCAGCATTTAGATACTTGTTACAATTGAAGAACCAAAACTCCAAACATATACACCGACCAAGTAAGAGTAATAGCATTTCAAATGTTGTTCTAAGAAATGCCCAAGGTTATAAATCTGTCAGCTTCAAAGCAACATGGAGGCCAATATTTGGAGAGATTATGCTGGAAAGTAATGGAAATAATCCTCACAATTAGATAATAGAGCCTTTTCATATTAACATAAATGATATTTAAAAATTGCAACATTAAGCCACAGTAAGCATAAGCTGTAATATTAATGGGGCACATAAACAAAAAAAATGGTTTTGTGCTATTTAATCTCAAAAATGGTTTAATGACCCTTATCTGATTATAAAAACAGTGCAAGCAACTGTATTAGATAAATAGGACATTAAAAATACTGCTAACTGGTAAGCAGCTTGAAAAAATCTAAATTAATGTATTTTTAAATCAAATGTAATAGTCACTGAAGGAATATTAAAGAGATGTCCTGGATATAACAATGACATTGGCAAACATGAACGTGTAGAAAGTAAGTTAAAGAAGCACAAAGAAAAAAATAATTCACACGGTGGAAGTTAAGAATTTGGTTAATTTAGTTAAGTCTTAGTTTTGGTAAACTTAATTGCATCGATCCCCAGTCAAATAAAAGCAATGAATATATAGTATGCTTTAAAAATATAATTATATCATTCTCACACTACAAAACATGGCCACATGTTGTTCACTGGAATTTGGTTAATTTTACATTAGGAGTCAGCTCTTCCATTGGACTAGAGAGAGCTTATGCAACGGTCTGTAGCACATATACTCGAAGCTACCACCCTTCTTTTCTACCATTCACCTTAACAGTAAGAGTCATGATGACTAATAATGATCCTCTTAATTCCTTCAATATATGAGTATTGATGGTATTTGAGGGGGATGATGCCTTCTACCCCTTCTAAGTGTTCATTCATCTGTCCTCCCTTTTTAAAGTACTCATATGATAGAGAAGCATTTCACTCTGCAGTCAATTTACCAGGTTGTGATCTTTTTTTCTTTTTGGTTGTAATCTTAGGTGTCAGTCTCCAAACTTGTAAAATGAACTCCCTCTCACAGGTGGTTGTATGAGAAGGGACATAATCATGTTCTTGGTAGAGCCAACAAGCTCAATAAATACTACCTACTGTTACACTTCTCACGATACACCTCTAGTTCCTAGGCTTTACTAACTTCCTCCAAACCAGTTCAAGTCATTACTGGTGGTCATCTGAGAACCTCCTAATCTGGGTCACTGTCAAATTGCTCTTCTGGCACTATAATATTGAATCATGAATTTGTATCTCACGATACACCTCTAGTTCCTAGGCTTTACTAACTTCCTCCAAACCAGTTCAAGTCATTACTGGTGGTCATCTGAGAACCTCCTAATCTGGGTCACTGTCAAATTGCTCTTCTGGCACTATAATATTGAATCATGAATTTGCATGCTACATCAATTTGCTTGGAAATACAAAAGAGAAGCAGACAGTCCTAAAGAACCAAGTATTGTAAAACATTTCTCTCCATCCAAATTGCAAAATTAGAATCACTAGACAGTCTCATTGCTATTACAGTGATACCTTAGAGTCAAAAGAGAGATCTGACTGATATTAGTTGGGTGGACTTTGTGACAACTTCACCAGCCATTACGTTATTAGGTTTTATAAGTCTAGTCCAGTTTTGAGGGTGGATACCGCTGGGAAAAGCACGTTGCAGTGGCAAAGGGATCTGGAGTTAAAAATGGGTCAGTAATCTCTCTTCCCATCATTCAATGACATGAAGTTTAGATATATTTTCCCTTGCTGCTTACCTCACAAAAACACAAGTTTTTTCTCTCCTCATTTATCATGGTCTAACCTTTTGAACTATAATTTGGAGAAAGACTGAAAATAACCTCTGTTAAAATCTTGTGGCTTTGTTGTGTTTTCTTTTCTCTGGGGAACTGAATGTTTGCTTATGGGTTCCCAAGTAAGATGGTCATCTTTATGAATCCATTTTCCAATTGGGAAGTAGAAATCTAAAAAAGCAAGGGAATTAAGATAGTCTAAGAGGCAATTCATTACTAACACCCAGTTTTGCCTTCACTTTTCTGAGCACTGGAAACTTCTCCAGTTTTTCCTGTAATAACTCCAGGTGAACTGTGTTGGAGTAGCCTGTGGCATTTATGAAAGCCAGGACTGTTGCATGTGATTACTCTTCCCTTTCCTTAGGACCTTCTTAGTACCTAATCATCCACAGGAATGTCTGTCAGCAGGTACAATGCCATTATGCATTTGCCATATTGCCTGTACAGTCTTGAACAATTATGTGTGAAGGTGTTGAAAGGGTGTAGGATAAAATGGAGAATGTTGTGGAAGATCAATCAACAAATTCAATCATCTAACTATTCCTACGACAACACAATGAAATTATCTACAATAAATGCCCCAGCCTATGGTTTCCAACTAAGAATTTTGTCAACTCAGTTTTTATGAGTTGACACTTTATAATGTGGATGTAGCTGTTTCCATCATTCTTGTTCAAAATCTTTTTTAAATACAGCAGGTTACAAAGAAATAACATTATTTTTCAAATCAACACTATTGCTTGTATTGGCATGCATTATTCCCTGTATTGGCAAAAAAGGAAGGCATCAGACTGTTAAGCAAACAATAATTAGTTGCAGCACTTGGAAAGATAGAAATGACTCTTCTATTAAACAGACAGGGTGATTGGAGCCTTTCTTTCTTTACTGACAGTTATAGATATGGTGCATCAAGAGGGTTCATAATAAATATCAGTGCTCACTTGACCTACCAAATATATTTATTTGGGAAAATATAAATGGCAAATTGTCCTTCAGATTAATAGCTACCCTATTGGTAAAGTACAAATCACTTTTAACAGCCACATTACTTTAGTAAAGAGAAGCCTGCTAACTGCTCTTTAATTAAGTACACTTAATGACCTTAAGGGGATTAGTAGTCTTGTCTGATAATCAATAAGCATGGCAAGATTGCTGCCTCATAAACTGGGGTGGAAGAACCAAATTAATCTGTAAAGATTAGTCTCTTCTAGTTTTTTTTTTTTTTTTTCTTATAGTTTGATTCCACCCAACACTTAGGAAACTCATAATCTCAGTCAAGAACATGCCAGTAATTCATTTGTTCTGAAGGCATGTATTTTAATAGACATGGTTGTAAAAGTGGTGTCAAAAAGCCAAATGAAAAATAATAGATATTTTCCTGCAAATCACTGAAAAATACTCAAAATTATCCGCTGCCTCATTGATATGTGATTGGTTAATGGAGTATAACTAGCTGTGCCACCGTGAGGCTCAGTTTCTTCATTCGTAAAATGAAACAGGAAGGCTCTCGGGTCCTTTGCAGATTCTACGTTTTATACTTTAAATAGAAAGTAACTTAGATTTATTTTGTGAATTATCCATTGTTTAGCAGCAGGTCAGCCTTGCGCAGTCAGACATTGATGGGATATCTCTCATCTTTATTTGCAAAAGCTAGTGTTGTGAGCCAATAAAGAATACTTCAAATGCATTATCAAGAGAGAACAAAACGAATTTAAAATATTTAAAGCAGTTGAGGCAGCATGGTGCAATGGGGACACAAGGAAATGGAGAATGAGGTAAAATTTGGGGATGATGACTTTGAAGCCACAAATACTTTGTTCAATACAAAAGATGTTAATACAACTCCTATTAACGAGCTGCATAACCTTAAATTGCTCTGTTCTTCTTGACTTCCATATCCTTGTAGAGTGAGGACTATAATTAGAATTATAATAAGTAAATGTGCTAAGTAATATCATAATACTTCTCACAGCAGATATTTGCTTAGCATATTGGCAATTGCCTTTTGCCTTCCCAATATCTGATATTTCCAGGTTATCAATAGATGTAGACATCGTAGGCAGTTTTACGTATACAGTTAATCCTTGAACAACACGGGGTTTAGGGGTGCCAACCCCCTATGTAATCAAAAATCTTTTATGCAACTTTTGACTTTTCCAAAACTCTTAACTACTAATAGCTTACTGCCGACTGGAATCCATAGTGATTATAGAAAGTCTATTAACACATATTTTGTATTTATATGTATTATATATTCTTACAATAAAGAATGTGATAAGAATATAAGAAAAGAAAATGTTAAGAAATCATAAGGGAGAGAAAACACATTTACTACTAAGTGGAAGTGGATCATAATAAAGGTCTTCATGTTCATTGTCTTCACATAGAGTAGGCTGAAGGGAAGGAAGAGGAGAGGTTAGTCTTGCTGTCTCAAAGGTGGCAGAGGAGGGAGAAAATCTACTTATAAGTGGACCTGCACAGTTCAAACCCATGTTGTTCAGGAGTCTACTATATATGTAAAATGATATATGGTGTCTATGCAATATGCAATATAACTAAATGTGAAATGTAAATTCTATGCTTGTGTCTAAGTACCTATCAAACCCTTTGGAAATAGGGCTATATTTTCATCTATGATTTTTCCACTCTAATACCTGGCACATATACATATCAGTTCCTCTAAATAAGCACATATACTTCATATTAGTTTATAGGGTATATTCAGTCTTCAACCTTTAATATCTAGGTCTTCACTGCTGTTTTCAGGCTACCAGGGCAATTGACCTACTTGCTAAAACTATTATGTAATATCTGCTTTTTCTTTAAAAAACTGTTAATTATCAAGTTTATAAACTTCAGCTTACATATACAATAAAGTCCTGTGACCCAAAGGTTGTGTGAAGTAGTTTTAAATATTGAATGATATGAATCACAAATGAAATTATACAGCTATGTAAGATGTGCATTAACCCTAGATTGGCTTTTTCTTAAGGTATTTTTGCAGTCACATTTAACTTATTATATGCTGATTATCATACAAGCAATGCTGCTAAGACTTAGTGACTTGGAGGTCAGGACAAGCCATCTAGCCCACATGGGATAACCTTTTATTAGAAATGTTAAGATAATATAGTAGGAGCTATATTTGCAGGATAATATCAGAAACTTCAAGACCTAAAAAGAAAAATACAAAAACCACTGCATTTCAAGCAACATTGCTGATATTACAAAGGCACTTTGACTGTTTAACTTTTTAAGGGTTAATGATATGAGCAACTATTCTATGTGGGAAAATGTAAAAAGTTCTTGGAAACAAAATATCTGAGCAAGGGAGAGAATCCCCCTTTCATAAGTTGTAAACAATGTTGACATTTTCCATATTCTGAGAGTAAAACATCAATCCCATTCTGAAGTTCTTATGTGAGATACCAAATTTCTGGCTTTGCCACTGAATATGCACCGTCCATATTTTTAGATCGTATTTTTTTCCATTTGTCCAAAAGTAGATAAAAAACGTCAGCTTGCCTCCAGCAGGTTGTATAGCCAATGCATGCTTAAATGCTGTTGTATTTTTCTCCCAACAGCTTGTGTCAATGCTAGGCAAATGTTTCTGAAGCCTTCCCTGGGCTTGTACTCAGGTGCTGGATTCCTGCTCACCACATGGGAATGGTTTGAGACTTCTGCAAACTTTCCCTGTGGGCACTTTCTGCTGCACTTGTTCTAATCAGTAAAAAGGTACTACACCCATTGCTGATGCTTGTAGACTGATGGTGTTCCAGGATGTTGCTCTTGGTGATCTGAACTAGTAATTGATCTTTAAAATGCTGAAATCTGTATACTTAGGAGGTTCTGTTCTCAAACCAGAAGCTATCACTATCCTTTAGTCATCAGTTTACCTGAGAAAGTCATTACAAACTGCAAAGTACTATTTGACTGATCCTCATGAACATTCTGACCTCCATAGCCATAACTTGTAGTAACTCATGACATTCTCTTAATAGATTTCTTCCAGAACAGCCACTGCCATTAAAACAAACAAACAAACATCAGCCCAGTGGTGACTCATGCCTGTAATCCCAGCACTTTGGGAGGCCAAGGCAGGCAGATCACAAGGGTCAACAGACTGAGACCATCCTGGCCAACATGTTGAAACCCCCTTTCTACTAAAAATACAAAAATTAGCTGAGCATGGTGGTGCATGGCTATAATCTCAGTTACTTGGGAGGCTGAGGCAGGAGAATCACTTGAACCTGGGAGGCAGAGGTTGTAGTGAGCCAAGAATGCACATTGTGCCACCGCATTCCAGCCTGGTGACAGAGCAAGACTGTTTTGTTTGTTTGTTTTTAGACAAACAAACGTCAACCATTCATACTTGTAAAAAGTTTCCTTAAATTCCCTAGCAATGGATAAAATAACAATAATTAATGTAAAATTACCCTAATTGCCACTGTGCCTTTCTATCAAGTCCTATGAATTCGAAGTGTTCCAAATGTGCTCTTGCTACTCCAAACTTTCAAAGAGTGACTAAGAGAAACAAACAATACTGAGGCCAAGATTCCATTCTGGAGAGCACCAAAACAATATAACAAAGTATTATACAATTATAAGAGAGTATGATAGGGTGTTATTATGCTATTTAGTAATTGCAGATAGTAGGAGAATGAACAAGGAGGATAAAAAATCTGAGTTAATTCATTTGAAGAGGGATGGACCTGCTAGATAGCCCTTCTCTTTCTCATTTTTACACATGGGTCTGTCTGAGTCTGAGAAGCTTATAATTTTACCAATATATCCAACAGCCATGAGTAAATGTCATGGGGAAGAAATGCAGGAAAGTAGGGAAAGTGGATTTTGCTGCCACTACCTCCTGCTTCATTTCTGAATGAAGGATCTTGGGAAAATCCCTTCACCTCTGTAGGCCCCCATTGCTCTCCCATAAGTGTCCATTTCAAAGAGCTATTGGAAGACTCAAGCTCATCTGTATGTACACCTAGCATGATTTCACTATAGAACAATGAGTTTTAAATAGATACCATATTTTTTCAAAAATCAGAAACTCATATAACATAGTAGTGCCCATGTTTATTAATCTAGGTTAATTTTTAGCAGCAAGTCAGGCTCAATGAGATCCAAATGGAAAGAAGAAAAGGTTGAGAGTACGAGACTCATCCCCTGGGGACCACTTGGAAGAGGCCCTTGGAGATATCAAGGGAGCAGGAGCAAACAATGGGGAGGAACAAGCAATGGGGATGCCCCAAAACACTTTCCAAGGCATCAAGTGTAGTTGCATGATTCTGCTCTAGTCTAGTCCTGAGCCTGGATCAGGATATTTAATCAGAGAGCAATTAAGTCTTATTAACATCAAATGACACATTTTTACTTTGCAGTGGCTGAGTTTTCATTTCTGTTTCTGCCTTGCAAAAAAAATCTTCCTTAGCATTTTCTCAAGTTGGCGGAGTGCTGCTTTTCTCAAAAGGATATTGGAGGCTCCAGTGATGGAAGAGTTGATCTTAGACACATCAGGAGAGTGGCCCTGGTCCCTCTGTGTCAAAAGTATTGATAAGCTGCCTGGGAATCAGGTTGTAGATGCCTTCTGCCATAGATTATGAACTTGTGGGCAAGGCTTGTGAAACTCTCTGCAAGGAGCATTCTTTTTACATCTTTATTGCCTACAAAATGCCAGGAGAGTTTCCAAGTAAGAGCGATCCCTGTTAAAGAAAATAGGACATAAAATAAACTGTTATTACCTGCAAAACAGCTGTATTTCCTTTTCTTCCCAGAGAAACACATAAAACCTCTGTATACTCGGACATGAAGCAATGTAATAGAACTTTTATTTCTGTAAACACTAGATATTTGTTCCATGATAAGTCACATCTGAAGGGAGAAAAAAAAAGTTGTGCTCAAAATTTTTTCAGCTGTTCCATGATCACAAAATTGGAAAAGGGATCTTACAAATTGATGAGGCCCATGCTTGATATAAGGAGGTTATAAAGGCTAAAAACAAGGGCTTTGCGATAGGACAGACAGAGGTCTAATCCCAGGGCTGCCTCTTAGGTTTATATGTATCCCAAGGGAAGTTATTTCATATTTGCGAGCTTCAGTTTCCGCATTATCAAAGTGATGGCAATAATAGAATCTACCTCATAGATACTGAGTATTTAATAAAATATGTAAAGTATTAAATATAGCACTTGACCCATCAGAAGCCTATAAATGATAGTAGCTATTATGCTAAAATTCTCTCTAGCTAATGGTCATGCATCACAATTTTATAACATCTAAGGAGACAATGTAAATCTAAGGAGATAAGAATATTTTTAATTTTTAAAATTATATTATTATTATTTTTTAAACCCATTGCTTTTCCTAATTGTCTTCTTTGAATACTGGGAATGGATTCTCATCAACCTTCTTATATATACATCTTTTACATATTTAGAATCATATGATTTTACAGCTGGGAGAGATTTAAGATAGTTCATGCAACTTCTTTGTTTTACAGATGATGGAACGAAGTATTGAAACAGTGACATGACTCCTACAAAGTCACAGATAGAGTTATGAAAAATAACTCAACGTATTCTGGGCCCCCACCCAATGCTCACTCCAGATAAAACTCGCTGAATTTGAAGGTAAGTCATTATTTCCAGCTGTTGTCCATTGACATGAATTCTTTTAAATGTTTCTTACGTATCATTCTATCCTTTTTATAAGCCTTGCTTAATACATTTTGGGTTCTCTGGTCATTTTTGAAACCTCCAGGCTAGATATATTTACACTCTCTGGTGTCTAATTTGAGGGCAAGGTTTGTTAAAGGATTCTTCCCTGATCCTGATCCTTGAATTTCTGTACTATGGTGTCAACTCAAAGGATATACACTGACACCTTTCCTGAACACTCCTGGTAAAGGCTATTCTCTTTTGAGCTGTCACAGCTCCAAATACATGGATGTGTTTAATCCCCTTCCTAGACGCCACAACCATGGAGAGCCAAGCTCACACAGCTACTCACTCATCACTCAACAGGTCTCTGTGAAAGAGTCACCAAACATTCTCCTTTATTTTATTTCATTTTATGTTATTTACTGTCTATAGAAGAGCAACTTCCAGAACTAGATCAAGAACACACTGGCATTTGCCTCTGACTTCTGGGAAGTAAAGTGAAATGGAGGAGAATTTGAGTTATGATTCTTCCTCCCATTTAACATCTACCTGGCTCTCACTTGACATACCAGACTGTCCTGTTTTTCTTTTTCACAATTGACTTTTTTCAATCTAAGTGTCTTGACACAAAGATTACGTTCCATGGACAGAAATATTCAAGGTTGTTATTTGGTGTAAAGATTCTACTGATGTTCTAATTTTTAAAAAGTAAAAATAATTTCCAGTATCTATCAATATTCTACTTAGAAATCAAATACTGGTTTCTGGGCCAGGCATGGTGGCTTATGCTTGTAATCCCAGTGCTTTGTGAGGCCAAAGCAGGTGGATCAGTTGAGACTAGGAGTTTGAGATCAGCCTTGCCAATATGTTTAAACCCCAGCTCTACTAAAAATAACAAAAATTAGCCAGATGTGGTGGTGCATGCCTGTAATCCCAGCCACTGAGGAGGCTGAGGCAGGAGAATCGTTTGAACCTGGGAGATGGAGGTTGCAGTGAGCTGGGTGACAGAGTGAGATTCTGTGGGAGGGAGGCAGGAAGGAAAGGAGGGATGAGAGAATACTGGCTCCCAAATAAAACTAGCAAAGAGTAACATCCTAGCCAGAAATCTACTTCACTACCTATAGTTCTTGAATGGAAGCTTAGTATGAGAGAAACAAATGATTTCTCTCTTTTTTTTTTAGTTTCTCTTATCTTCACCTTGCTTTATTCAGACATTCATTTGTTCTCATAGGCAACTTGGGATGATGGATAAATCACAAACTGTGGAGTCATGCAGAGCCAGATACAAATCTTAGACTCTTATGCCTGCTTTCTGAATGATTTGTCTCTTTTTATGTTTTCTAACCCCTAAAATGGAGATAAGACAGATCCCACAGTGATCCTGGGAAGATTCACGGAAATTTTATTATTTCCTTTTCCCTTTTTATTTTCCTTTTTATTGGCCCCATGCTTTCTTCCCGTGATTAAACTTTTACCCTGCCTCCTTTTGATGAAGGTCCAAAAAGTGTAGATTTGATGTGAAAAGTTCTGTATATCAGTTATGCCTCTTAGAAATCAAAGATTAAATTTTGAAAACTGCTTTCTACATAACTTTATTAAAGCTAATTTGAAATAAGCAATTAAATCCCTCTCCAATTCCAATGGGTAGGTTTACAGGATGTATGCAGAAGACTAGATAGTGACAGAACTAGTTTCAAGTAAAATATCTCTCTTTTTAAACCTGAATTCAATGAATATAGCCCTTAAACTGAAGGGATGGCTGTGGGCGAAAGGATGAGAACAAATTCCCCATCCATAAAAAGCGTCTGGCACAAGGAAAACAGTAGCATGTCCAGATGGTAATAAGCTCTGACACAGACCAGGGAATGCTCTATGGGCAGAAATGCCATATAGATTGTTTATAAGAAACCACAAGTCCAGGCACAGTTGCTCATGCCTATAATCTCAGCATTTTGGGAGGCCGAGGCAGGCGGAACACCTGAGGTCAGGAGTTCAAGACCAGACTGACCATTATGAAGAAACTCCGTCTCTACTAAAAATACAAAATTAGCTGGGCATGGTGGCACATGCTTGTAATCCCAGCTACTTAGGAGCCTGAGGCAGGAGAATAACTTGAACCCAGGATGTGGAGGTTGTGGCGAGCTGAGATCGCACCACTGCACTCCAGCCTGGGTGACAGAGGGAGACTCTGTCTCCAAAAATAAAAATAAAATAAAAAATAGAACTTTTGTGGCTGAATAGCTAGAATTTAGTCAATATATTAATAATACAGCTTATAGGACTTTTAATATATTTATGTTCATGCTTTTCCTTAAAACATATTACAAGGTGTGTGACAGTTTTAGCCTGGGCACTTACATTGGCAAAGCATCAGTGCTACTGGGAGTTGAAAGAACCAATCAGAAAAGCAAACACCCATGGCACCCAAGTGGTTTCCATGCTATCAAATACGGTACAATTGGGAGATCAGCAATTGACCTCTAATTGGTATCATTCAGCATGTATTTGGTGGATAGCTTTGCCTAAGGTCTTCTGTACCAATTTAGTCCTCTTCCCTTCTACTTTCTCTTCAGGGAAGTTAACAGCTAGTTATTCTTGGTTCATCTATTTCTTATTTAGGGATACCTTCTTCAATCTACAGAGGCTGGATTAGACCTCTCATTTTATACTCCTTAGCAGGCAGTACTTCCTCTGTTTAAGGACTTACTATGAATTTAATCTTTTGCTCAGAGCCTGGCCTCCCCATAACCCAGAACCACATGAATTCAGGGACTGTGCCTGTTTGTTTCCATTCTTCTCCAGGTAACACAGTGCCCAGTGTGTGATAAAATTTCCATCTATGCTTCATCAGTCTGTGTCACAGACGTTGTTCTAGGCACATGTCATATAAAGAAATGACAAAAATTGACAAAAAACTCTGCTCATGGAGCTTATGTTTTAGGAGGAAAATGAGCAAAAAGCAAAATAAGTAAGGTATGCTATGTAGAAATGTCAATGGTGACAACTTCTCTGGAGAGAAATAAGGTAGGAAAAGGGGATAGAGAGACCCAGGCCACACCTGTCATCCAGGAAATTTCAAAGCGTGCATTAGACAAGAAGCAAAAATAACTAATAAGGAAGCATCAACTTTAAGGAGTTTTATAAGAGCAAAATAAAGCAAATAGTAAACGATAGAGGAAGAATATAAATTAACCTATCAGCAATCATACAAAAGAGGAGAAATAAACACATCCAGGCTTGTTTTTTGAGAAAACTTTAAAATGTATAAACCTTGGAGAGACTTATTAATAAATAAAAGGAGCATATACAAATAACCAACATTAGAAATAAAAATAGGAACATTACTATCTAGGCTGAATTACGCCCCCAAAGACATGAGGTCCTAGTCCTGGGAATCTGAAAATATAACTTTAATTGGGAAAAGGACCTTTGCAGATGTGATTAAGAATTTTGAGTTGGGAAGGTAATATTAGACTAGCCTAGTGCCTTAAGTGTTATCACAAATATCTGTATAAGGTGGAGGCAGAGGGAGATATCTCACACACACAAATGAGAAACTATGTGAAGACGGAGCAGACAGAAATTTGAAGGCACTGGCCTCAAAGGTTGAATTAATATGGCCACAAAGCAAGGGATGCTGGCAGCCACCAGAAATAGAAGAAGCCAGGAGTGGATGTTTCTCTACAGCAATGGCTTCCAACCTTTTTGGCACCAGGAATTGGTTTTGTGGAAGACAGTTTTTCCACAGATGTGGTGGGCAGATGGGTAGGGGATGGTTTGGGAGTGAAACTCTTCCACCTCAGATCATTAGGCATAGTTACATTCTCTGAAGGAGCATTCAGTCTAGATCTCTGCATGTGCAATTCACAATAGGGTTCATACTCCTGTGATCTCACAGGATGTGGAGCTCAGGCAGTAAATCTCGCTTGCCCGCTGCTCACTTCCTGCTCACGTCTATGTGGCACAGTTCCTAACAGGACATGGACTGGTTCTGGCTCATGGCCTATGAGTTGGGGACCTCTGCTCGAGTCTCCAGAAAGAACACAGTATTGCCAACAGTTTGATTTTAAACTGGTAAAGGTTATTTCAGACTTCTGGCTTCCATCACTGTAAGAAAATCAACTCCTGTTATTTTAAGCTACCGAGTTTGTGGTGATTTGTTTCCGCAGCCATAGGAAACTAATATAATCACTCTACTATAGATCCTGAAGTCATATTAACTAGAGTAAAGTATGAACAATTTTATGCCAGTAAATTTTAAAACATAGATAAATTCCTACAAAAATGCCAACTAATGAACACAATATAATAATAAACTACGCTGATATCAAAGGCAGACACGAATCTTACAAGAAAATTACAAACCAGTATCCTTGATGAACATAGATGTAGGAATCTTCAACAAAATACTGAAAACCAGAATTAACAGCATATTGAAAGGATCATTCACCACCATCAAGTTTATCCCAGGGATGTAAGGATAGTTCGATGTACACAGATGTGTAAATGTGATAAATTACATTAACAGAATGAAGGTTAAAACCATATGATCCTCTCAGCAGATGAACAAATGGATTTGATAAAATTTACCATCCTTTCATGACTAAAAACTATCAAACAAATTACTTATGGAAGGAATGTACTGCAACACAATAAAAGCCACATATGACAAACCCACAGCTAACATCAGATCCCATGGTGAAAAGTGGAGCTTTTTCTCTGAGATCAGGAACATAACACCTATGTCCACTCTTGACACTTCTATTCAACATGGTATTAGAAGTTACAGCCAGAACAATTTGGCAAGTAGAAGAAATAATACATATCCAAATTAGAAAGAAGTCAAATTGTCCCTATTTGTAGATGGCATTATCTTACATACAGAAAATTCTAAAGACTCCACTAAAAACTATTAGAAGTAATGCATGAATGAGTAAAGTTGCAGGATATAAAATAAACATACAATAATCAGTAGCATTTCTATGTACTAATCACTATCCACAAAAGATACCAAACCAGGCATGATGGTTCATGCCTGTAATCCCAGCTCTTTGGGAGGCTGAGTTGGGCTCATCACTTTAGCCCAGAATTTTGAGACCAGCTTGGGAAATATAGCAAGACCTAATCTCTTAAAAAAAAAAAAAAAAAAAAAAAAATTAGTGGGGTGTGGTGGCACATGCCTGTAGTCCCAGCTACACAGGAGGCCAAAGTGGAGAATCAATTGAGCCCAGGAGGCCAAGGCTGCAGTGAGCTATAATCATGCCACTGTACTCCAGCTTGGGTGACAGAGTGAGAACTTGTCTCAAAAAAAAAAAAAAAAAAAAAAAAAAAAAAAAAAAAAAAAAGAAAGAAAACAATCCCAAAGACCTACACAATGAAAATCATAACACGTTGATGAAATAAACTGAAGAAGGTAGAAAGATATCTGTGTTCTTGGATTGAAATCATTAATATTTTAAATGTTCATACTGCCCAGAATAATCTACAGAGTCAATGTAATCTCTGCCAAAATTCCAATGATATTTTTCAAGAAAAAAATCCTAAAATGTGTGTGGAAGCACAAAAGACCCTGATAGTCAAAGCAATCTTGAGTAAAAATAGCAAAGTCAAAGGCATCACATTACCTGACTCTAAAATATACTAAATAAAACTGAGGTAATGAAAACAGCATGATACTGGCATAAAAACAGCATGGTACTGGCACATAGATTAATCGAAAGGAATAAAGAGGCTAGAAATGAATATATGTAAATAAGGTCAATTGATTTTTGACAAAGACACCAGGAATACACAAGGGAAAGGAGAGTCTCTCTAATAAATTGTGTTGAGTCAAGTAGATATCCACATACAGAGGAATGAAGTTAAACCTGTACCTTACACTATATGCAAAGATCAACTCAAAATGGATTAAGGACTTTAAGACCTGAAGCTGTAAAACCACAAAAAGAAAACCTGGCTAAGGAACTCCATGAGCTTCATATGGGCAGTGATTTTTTGTTTGGTTATCAATCCAAAAGCAGAGACAACAAAAGCAAAAATAGGCTAATGAGACTACATGAAACTAAAAAGCTTCTGCACAGCCAAGAAAACACTCAACAGAGTGAAGAGACAATCTACAGGATGGGAGAAAATATTTGCAAACCATATGTCTCATAAGGGGTTAGTATCTAAAATACATAAGGAACCCAAAAAAACTCAGTAGAAAATAACCCAATTTAAAATTGGGCAAAGGGGTGACTCTCTTGAGTACACACACACACACACACACACACACACAAACAGTCTCACACTCAGTCCCCTTTCTTGAGCATGTACTTCTAACTTTGGAGTAAATCTCCATACTTTCACTATTTTCTGACTCAGCCTTGAATTCCTTCTAAAGCAGGTGTCAAGAGTCTGGATACTGGCTAGGGCCAAGGTCTCACTCACATTTGGGGACCCCCATCACAAACCCACCAGTATCATCTTTGTGATAAATAAGCCAGGAGCATCATCACTCTCATTTTAGGACCATCAGCAGTTGGTCATGCCGAGGACAAGTCAAGGCTAGAAAATGGAGTGCAAGGGCCAGATAACAGGACCCTTCATTTTAAATACCATCTTGCAATTAGATTTGTTTAAAACGTTGGGAGAAATTGACTGAAATATCATATCTTCATGACTTACTGTCAGAACTCTGAACATCCTGGAAATTGGCTACCTTTGTTATGTTCATACCACTTTAGGGGAGCTAAATGGGGAACTAGATAACCTAGATGATCCCCTTTTGAAAAATGTACCTCCCCAGAGCCGCCTTCCATTTCCTAACCCAGACCCAGTTCCTGCATTCCCAGCTCCTCCCTCTTACCCAACTCCACCTTTGACTTCCCAGTCTTCTGTTAGTTCCACCATCTCCAGCCTGCAGACTCTTGCTAGTCCACCTCCTTCCAACCTATATGCCCTTCCCTTCCAAAGGAACAGAGCCATGTCAGGGTCACCAGCGGTGGCATTTTATGTCTTTCTGAGTTTTCTAAGTTATGCCCACTTAGGGAGGTGGCCAGTGGGAATGCTGGCCATCCAGGTACATGTACCAATTTCAGTGTCTGATCTAGCACTGAAAGATCAGACAGGTTGGGCCAATTTTCAGAGAACCCAACTAAATTCATGGAGGAATTTTGGCCTCTTACTGTCATTTGCACTAATTTGGGGAGATATTAATATTTTCTTGCCCATGTGTTGTGCCCATGAGGCAAAGCAGTGTATTTGGATAGAGATCCAGGCTTATGCTGACAGCTTGTCAGCAGGAGATTCTGAACAATACACTGTGGGGGCCAAGTCTGTGCCTAACAATGACCCTTTCTGGAACGACCAACAGGGCCAGGCTGATCTAAGAATAAGGAACCATATGGTGGTTCCTTACATGAAAAAAATGTAGCACTAAGCCTGTGAAAATGAGATAATATGATAATATAAGAGAAATAAGGAAAGGATGAAAACCCAGCTTTGTTTCAGGGATGCCTTGTAGTGGCCCTAGGAAGACATACTAATGTTGACCCCAGTATTGGTACTGGCCAAATTTTGCTAGGGAAACACTTTAGTAACCAGTCAGCATCCAACATCAGGAGAAAATGACAGAAACTGGCTTTGTGATCCCAAATGCCTATTAATCAAATGTTTGATGTGGCTTTTGTGGAATTCAATAATAGGGACAGGGTTGAAAAGCCTGAAATGACCCAGTGTATCAAACAATGAGATAGACAGCCAGCCCAAATGATAGCAATTGCTGTAAGCAGTGCCCTATAACCTTAGGGTCCCCCAGGGGGATGCTTCACTCATGGACCAAACAGGCCTAACAGCAAACTTACAGGCAGTGGTTGCTGCTTCAAGTGCAGGAAGCTAGGGCATTGGAGCAAGAACTGTCCCAGCCAGGGGAGCCCACCTGGACCCTGTCCTTACTGCAAACCAGGAGGGCCATTGGAAAAGGGATTGCTCTCAGCTCCAAAGGGAGAAAAGGACACCTGATGCTATAATGGCCAAAACTGAGGACTGAAGGGGCCTGAGGTTCCTGGCAGCTCCCACAAAAGTCATGGTCATCACAACTGAGAAACCTCGGGTCACTCTTGACCCAGTAGGTAACAATATTAATTTCCTAATTAACGTGGGGGCCAGTTACTCTTAAAACAGCTACTCTGGGCCCTTATCCCTCAAAGAGCTATACCGTCACAGGTATCAATTGCACCCCCAAAATCAGAATGCTTTACTTTACCCATGAGCGGCAGGTTAGAAAACTATGTGGTAACTCATGAGTTTCTAGTTATGCTAGCGTCCTCCATTTGTATTGGGACAGAACTTCCTAGCCACATTCTGAGTTATTTTACAGTTATCAGGGCCTTGAGAGCCCTCCTTATTAGCAATACTTCCTTTGTCTAAGTCAACCTCAGAAAAACAGGCTATCTCCCTCAAAATAAGGTCTCAAGTAGACCCTCACGTGTGAGACCAAGAGTCCTCTGACAAAGCAATACATTCTCAGTCAGTGATTGTCTCTTTAAAAGACAAAAACAATTTCCTACACAAGTATCAATATTCCCTCAAACCAGAAGCTAGATGAGGTCTACAATCTCTAATAATTGACAGGTTTTTAAAACATGGCCTTCTGGTTCCATGCTACTCTCCTTGTAGTACTTTGGCCCTCCCTGTCCAAAATCCAAATGGGGAACATTGTCTAGTTCAAGACTTATGAGCCATGAATGAGGCCATAATTCCCTTACATCCTATAATGCCAAATGCTTATCCATACTTACCCAAATCATGGGAGACAACAACTGGTTCATGAAACGATCTCAGGGATGCTTTCCTTTTGTATCCCTTGCACCGCAACCCTTAGTATTTGTTTGCTTTTGAGCAGACTATCCTGGAACTAATATTACCTGGCAGTACAACTGGACAGTACTGCCTCTGGGCCTTAGGGATAGCCCTCACTTGTTCAGAAATGACTTGGCACAAGAATTAAGGGAGATATCGCTAGAAAGGGGAGTCATACTGCAATATGTGAATGACATCCCTATAATTCAGTCCCATTAAAGAGGACTCATGTAAGAATGCCACTCAAGTCCTAAGCTTCCTGGGAGAAAGAGGACATCAAGTCTTTCCATTCAATAGCTAGACTTCTAAACCAGAACTAAAATATCTGGGATACCTTCTAAGTCCAGAAAACCAGAGATCTTGTCCATTGAACAACAATAACAACAAAAGGCTACCTCCACAAATGAAGAAGAAACGTAACTTTCCTGGTGAGGGCAGGATTTTCCAGGATTTGGATCCTAGGATTTGGGCTCATTGCTAATCCATTGTATGAGATACTAACAGGGCCAGGGCATGAACCACTCAAATGGTCAGGGAAACAAGAGACTTCAGCTTCTAGCTGAACAAAGAGAGGTTTGTGCAATAATAAACCACACCAGTTGTTCTCATATTAATAATTCAGGATTGATTAAGCTGCAAGTTCAAAAGAGTTAACAGCAGGCTACCTGGCTATGTAATTTCAATGACCCCAGCATTCCAACCATCTGGATCTCCATTGAAGGCTATCTACCAAATGTGACGTGGTTCCCACCTTTCCTGGGACCTTAATAGCTATCATTACTACTAATCTTTGGTCCTTGCTTGCTTAATTTCCTAGTAAAGTTTATGTCTTCTGGGTTGCAACAGTTCCTAGTCAAAATGTTGCTCATGCAAGCATTCCAGCTAATCCCTGCCTCAGATTCACTCTCCTAATGACCCACCCACGGAACCCTTAAACTAGGCAACCAGAGATTTCCATGTCCTCACTAGGCAGGACCAACGCCCCTAACCAACAGGAAGAAGATACAGAAGACCTCCGTCTTCAACCGTTAAGATTGAGGGATGGAAATCTGAGAGGAAAATTAGATATGAATAACACAGGGTGATTGCAGGAAAATAGAAAATGCCAGGCAGCAGTTCCACATGACTAGCGAAAAGAAAAGTAGCTGTCTAAGCAAGGGGCCAATGAGACCCTGAAAACCAGGGTGTGGACCAAGCTGACTGAGACAGGCTGGACCCAACATGGTGATGGGTTTGATCTACGTTTCACCTGTAACCTCATTAAATGCTTATTAACATTCTAAATCACACACCCACCGGGGCCATGATGGTTCTGGGAGCATCCATATTTGGTGTAAAAATGGGTGGCACCACAGTTCTGAAAAAATCTCCACTTTTTCCAGGAATCTTCATGAATATTCCACCCCTTGGTTAAACAAACCCATAAAGATAGAAATGCCAAGCCCCCTTGCATGTGACTCTTTGTTGAGGACACCAGCAGCACTCCCCTTTCTTGAGTGTATACTTTTACTTAAAAAAAAAAAAAAGGCAAAGGATCTAAATAGATATTTTCAAAAGAAGATATAGATATGTGAAAAAATGTTCAAAATAACTAATTGTCAGAGAATAGCAAATTAAAACCACAGTGACATGTAAATTCACACCAGTTAAAATGACTGTTTGAAAAGACAAAAGAGAACAAATGTTGGAGAGGTTGTAGATACAAAGGAACCTTTGTGCAATGTTGATTGGAATGTAAATTAGTACAAACATTACGGGAGTTACTAAAAAAAAATTTAAAAACCTTCATATGATCCAGCAATGCCACTCCCAGCTATATATACAAAGGAAATGAAATCAGTACGTCAAAGAGAGATCTGCACATTTATGTTTATTGCATCATTATTCACAATATCCAAGATATGCAATCAACCAAAGTGTTCATCATGGATAAAGAAAATGTAGTATATCTACGTAGTAGAATGTTATTCAGCCTTAAAAAAATGAAGCAAGTCCTGTCATTGTGGACAACATGCATGAAGCTGGAGGACATTATGTTAAGTAAAATAAGCCAGGCACAAAAAGACAAATAGACAAATACCACATGATCTCATTTGCATGTACCATCTTCAAAAGTTGAACTTGGAATTAAAGAGTAGAATATTGGTTACCTGGGCTGGAAGGAAGATGTAGGAGGAGGTTGGTCAAAGGCTACAAAATTTCAGTTAGACTAAAGAATTAAGTTCAAGAGAACTTTTGTGAAACATGGTAACTATAGCTAGTTACAAGGTATTGTATTTTTGAATACCGTGAAGAGAATAGACTTAAGGATTCTCACCACACACACACAAATAAGTATGTGAGGTAACACATATTTTAATTGGCTTTCTTTAAAATGAAGAGATATACAATTTGAATGGTGTAATAATTGTTTCAAAAATATAATCTCAAGTCAGCACCTTTATCTAGAGAAAAATGTCAGGCCCATACCATATTCCTGACAAAATTTACCATACATTTACCAAAGAACACCATCTCCTATGAATTGTTTAAAAGAAAAAAGTTAGAGGTACTGTTCTTCTAGATTGTATTATAATAATCTTAAAAATATCAATGCCTGAAATCATCTTACAAAAAATTGTAGTATTTTCTTATCCATAAACAGAGATAGAATTAAAAAAAAAAAATACAAGCAAGCCATATCCAGAAATATATAAAGAGATTAATACACCATGTTGAAGTTAGATTTTTTTAGGAATACAAAATTAATTCTACTTTAAAATAGTAATCAAAGTAAGTTGTCACATTTCCAGATTTAAGAAGAAAAATCAGAATAGCTCAATAGGTGCAAGAAAAACTATTTTTAATAAAATTCAAAGTTTGCTGGGCACAATGGCTCATGCCTGTAATCCCAGCACATTGGGAGGCCGAAGCAGGTGGATCACCTGAGGTCAGGAGTTCAAAACCAGCCTGGCCAACATGGTGAAACCCTGTCTTTACTAAAAATACAGAAATTAGCTGCACGTGGTGGTGGCACCTGTAATCCCTGCTACTCAGGAGGCTGAGGCAAGAGAATCACTTGAACCTGGGAGGAGGAGGTTACACTGAGCTGAGATGGTACCATTGCACTCCAACCTGGGCTGCAAGAGTGAAATTCTGTCTCAACAACAATGACGACGACAACAATAATTCAAAGTCCATGCCAATATAAAAATTCATAGAAATTGGTGGGGAGGAAAAGGAAAATTTCTTAGTCTATAAAATGATGTGTATAAGCAACTTACATCAAACATAATGCGAAAAACTGAAAGCATTTTCTTTTGGGTAGAAAATAAGGCAAAGTTACCTCCTGTCACCACTTTTATTCAACATAACCTAGTGGTATTTACCAGTGCAATAAGACAAAAATAAGAAGCAAAAGATAGAGTTGAGAGGGGAGAAATAAAGCAATAATTATGTTTGAATAATATGTTTGTAAAAAATTCAAAAGAACCCACAGATAAATTATTAGAATTAATAGGCCAGTTTATCCAAGTTGGTGGATGCAAAATCGATATGTAAAATCAATTTTAATTCTATATAGCAGCAAAAAGCAGAACATGAAAAATTTTAAATTAGCTAAAGATAGATTCCCTTTATAATAGCAACAAATTATTTATATTTATATGTTGTAAAAACTCAAGATAATTTTAAGATGCTATTTTATAAGAACATCAAAAATTTCAAGACCTAAATAAAGTTGAGAGAGATAACATGCTCATTAATATGAAGTTTCAGTGTAACATAGATGTAAATCTGCATATTGATCTATAGAATCAATGCCATCCCAGTTAAAATATTAACAGGTGTGTGTGTCAGTGTAAATTGACAAGATGATTTTGTAGTTTATATTTTATGTAGAAATGCTAAAGCCAAGATACTTAGGGGAAAGACAACATTAAAGTGGAACTTCTCTGTCAGATATCAAGCCTTATCATAGGTATTTTAGGAAGTAGTTAAGAACGCATACCCTTGGTACAAAGATTGTTGAATGAAGAGAGCAGAAAAGGAAAGCCAGATAAAGACCCATGTATTACAAAGGCGACACTTTAGAGCTGTAGAGAAAGGTCAGTCTTTTCAGTAATGGGTGTTTAGACAACCGGATGTCCATATAGAAAAACAGAAAGATGTAACACTTAACCTCCATTTTATATCACACAAAAGAGTGAATTCCAGCTCATTTGAAAATCTAAAAGAGAAAAGTAAAACAATGAAATCTTTAGAAAAGATTTTTGACAGTATTTTTCTAACCTCAAAGAAGAAAAGTATTTTTCAAAAAGAATTAAAGCACTAACTATAGAGAAAATGATTGATAATGTGGAACATATTAAAATTAAGAACTTCATTAAAAGAGACCATTAAGAGTAAAAATTCAAGACAGAGTAGTTATTTTCTCATAACTAGATCGTACCCAGAATACATTAAAAACATCTACAAATCAGTAAGTACAGACTACCAGAAATTTAAAAGGGCAATTCACTTAAACAGAAACTTCATTAAAAATTTTAAAAGGCGGCCGGGCGCGGTGGCTCAAGCTTGTAATCCCAGCACTTTGGGAGGCCGAGGCGGGTGGATCACGAGGTCAACAGATCGAGACCATCCTGGTCAACATGGTGAAACCCCGTCTCTACTAAAAATACAAAAAATTAGCTGGGCATGGTGGCACGTGCCTATAATCCCAACCACTCAGGAGGCTGAGACAGGAGAATTGCCTGAACCCAGGAGGCGGAGGTTGCGGTGAGCCGAGATCGCGCCATTGCACTCCAGCCTGGGTAAAAAGAGCGAAACTCCCTCTCAAAAAAAAAAAAAAAAAAAAATTTAAAAGGCTAATAAATGTATAAAAAGTGTTCAATATTATTAGTCCTCAGGGAAATAAAATTGAATACTTATATGAAATACCACTAAACAGTCATTAGAATAATTAAAAATTTAAAATATGTAATAAAATTTATACTTTTAGAAAATTCTCCCACACTGTTGTTAGAGAAGTATATTGGTACAACCACTTAGGAAAATAGTTAAGGATTATCTATTGAAGTTGAAACCCATATAACACCCTATGATGCAGCAGTGCTACTCTTAGGAACGTATTAACAAATGCATGTACATTTAGGCCATGTGCTATGTGCAAACAAGTAAATTCAAAGTAGCATTAGTTATAAGAGCAAAAATTCTATACAACCCAAATTCCATCATTTGGTAAAACAAACAATAGGATACAGCAATGAAGATAAGCAAATGACTACAAAGCACAAAATGGGTGAATTTCTCAAAAGTAATATTGATTTAAATAAACCAGTCACAAAATATTACACACTGTATATTTGAAATTATAAAAGTATCAAAAGCAGATAGACTTCTGCTATGATATTTTGGATGTATGTTTAGAAGGAAAAATTGGTCACAGTTACCTTTGTTTTGGAGCAAGAGCATAGATATGTTTTTGAAGCTTACAGTGTTTCAATTATTGACCTGGATGATGCTTTCATAAAGTTAGTGTTTCACTTTATAAGAACTCATTGAGAAATGTCTACATTTTATGCACTTTGCTATGTTTAAAAATGTTTTAAAGGGGATATTATGTACTCTTAAAGACAATGATAGATTAAGATGTCACAATGATAATGATCATACATGTAATTGATAACACAATCCCCAAATATACAAAGCATCAACTGACAGAAATAAATCAATAATTGTAATTAGAGATTCTGAAACCTTTCTTTTAAAAACTAATATCAACTAGACAAAAAGTAAGCAGTTAGGAAATATTTAAATAAAAACAATATGTTAAAAATAGGTACTTCACCTGCCACTCAGAATATGTCTATTTTTTTTAAGCTCAAGTTGAACTGTCTCAAAAATTGGGTAGACAACCACAAAAGAATTTTTTAAAGAATAACATGACTCAACAACATACATACTACATTCTCTGAAAATAAGCAACATATAATTATAAATCATTAACAAATATTTTAAAATACATCTCTGTGAATATGTATATACATACACACATGTACACCAAGTTGCTAAAAAGTCTCCATTTAAAGAGAAAATCATAAGAAATATTGTAGAATCCTTAGAACTAAATGCCAGCAAAAGTACTACATGTCAAATTTTGTGGACAACTGCTAAAGCAGTATCTAAAAGGAAATGTATAGCTTTCAACACATTCACTGAAAAAATTGAAATTGAATAGAAATTATCAAAGCAATTGTGGTATATTGAATTACTGTTTGTTCATTTACTTTTCTGTATATCTACACTTGGCTATGTATATTTGCAGTTCATCCCACAAAACTGCTTTGACTTGGCTACACGACTGACTTTGGCTAATGGTAGGTGGGTAGACAGGAGACAAATAACGGGCTTGAAGTGTATTTGTGCCTCGAGACTTGCTTTCTTGTACCTCGGCAATCATCCCAACAAAACCATCTTCTGAGTAGCCGCAGCCTGGACCCCAGAGAGAGATAAGTGGAGCAGGCCTGCGCCATCCAGACCTTCAGGGTGAAGCAGAGCCATTTGGTCAAGTCCTGTCTAGCCATGACAACTACCTCCAAGAAATAAGTGCTTATTTTATAACTCATTGAGATTTTGTGGTTACTATGCAGCAAAAGCTGACTGATAGAAAAATCAGAAGTTGAGTTTCTGCCACAACATAAACCTAAAATATCTGGAAGTAGCTTTGGGACAAAGGCAGTGGGGACAGTCTATGGAGAGCCGAAAAAGACAGTTACCTAAGGCTGGGGGGCAGGCGGGGGTTGGGGAGAAGGCAATTTATGTTACATTCTAGCAACCCATTTTTAAGTTTTGGCTACAGTAACTTGGAAGAAAAAAATGAATCTAACACATTTATGGACTTGGGAAAGATGGCTTATAGTCAAAATGATAAAAGCATGAGTTGCTCTAACTGCCTATAGTAGGATAAATGGATTTATAAATAAGGAGAAAGAGATGTACTCAGAAGTAAACTGGTCAGTTTGCAAGCTAAATTAGAGGGAATATAGATCATTTACTTAGAAAATCTAGGACTATAAACATTGTATAGACATTGTGGAAATGAAAGAGACATGAGGGAATGAGACAGTATTCCTTGATTTAAGCAACAGAATTAATTCACTCTGCATTCCACCTATTCAAAATTTAAAATAAAAAGTATTATTCAGTTTCAAGAAACTGCTATGATTGTAAGGAAGTTCAACAAAGTTTCTAAGTACAAAATCAATATACAAATTGAAATAGCATTTCTGTTCAAAAACAAAACAAAACAATACTCTAACATAAAAAATAAGGTAATTTACAAAAGCTGCAAATCTATAAAGCATCTAGGAATTAGTCGAGGAAAGCACAAGACTTGTGATACAATTTAAAAAACTTAAAGAAATTAGGAATAAATGGAGAGATATACATTCATTGAATTTGATTCACAAAAATGTTAATTTTCTCCAAATTAATTGCTACATTAAAAGGTTCTGATATTTACAGAAGGATCAGTTTTAGAATTCAAAATAAGATTTTAAATTTTAAGTGGAAGAATAAAATTTCCCAAGTAACTAGCAATTTGAAACATAAGACAAAGCTTGTTGTCTTATATCTTGTGGCATGGGAGCAGGATACACTCTATCAGATATTTAGATGAATTATAACACTGATAATAAAATAATATGGTATTGTGGCAGTAACAAATTGTCTGAAGAACAGAATAAAATACATGAAATAGACTTCTTTAAGTATGGTAGTTTGGCATGGTATCAAAGTGATATCATAAATTGGTGGGGAAAAAGGTTGGGATATAAATAGAATCCCATACACATTAAAAAGATTCAAATTAGGTTGAAGAAGACCTAAATGTGAAATTAATTATAAAAATAATTGCAAAAAAATTGAAATAATATATTTTAAACTCTGTAGCTATAGGATGAAATCGATGAATTTGACTTTATCGAAGTTAGTAATTTGTAGTCAGCAAAGGCAAAGATCAATGTTATGAGATCCATGACAGAACAGGGGAAGATATTTGCAAAAACTGAAAGTGACAGGAATCAATATGTAGAATATACAAAGAACTCCTGCAAAGGAACAAGAACATGATAGGAAACACAATATTTTAAAAAAGCAAAGCTTATAAATACAAAATTCACAGAAAGGAGAGACAGAGTAAGTACAAAAACAGGAAAAGAAGCTCAGATAAATAGAAATCTGACTAAAAAAAAATACACCATTTAAAAAATACTGAGATTAGAAAAAATAGGCAGATAAAATGCATTTGCTGCTGAGGGGAAATTAAGCAAATATACTGCTAGTGGAAATTGAAACTAATCTAATTTTGTAGGATAATTTCTGTAAAGAAAATATATAAATGGTCAATGACCTGGTAACCCCATGCCTGGACATATATTTCAGAAAAATAATTACATTGATCCATAAGAAAAAGCATCCGAAGATGTTCACTGTAACATCACATATTGCATTAAGCTTTGAAAGCAACCTTATTGTTCATCACAAGAGGAATAGATCAAATATGATATATGCCTTCAATGGCTTGCAACATGGCAGATTTCCTTCTAAAACACAGATAAGTCTTAAACGTCTAGTATAGAGGAGAAAATAGAATGATAGCCGAAACAGCACCATTTCTGTATATTAAAAGTCTTACGGCCGGGCGCGGTGGCTCAAGCCTGTAATCCCAGCACTTTGGGAGGCCGAAGCGGGTGGATCACGAGGTCAAGAGATCGAGACCATCCTGGTCAACATAGTGAAACCCCGTCTCTACTAAAAATACAAAAAAAAAAAAAAAAAAAAAAAAAAAAAAAATTAGCTGGGCATGGTGGCGCATGCCTTTAATCCCAGCTACTCAGGAGGCTGAGGCAGGAGAATTACCTGAACCCAGGAGGCGGAGGTTGCCGTGAGCTGAGATCGCGCCATTGCACTCCAGCCTGGGCAACAAGAGTGAAACTCCATCCCCCCATCAAAAAAAAAAAAAAAAAAAAAAGTTTTACATAAACTGACATACATTTTTCAAGGACTCACAAGGAAATATTGTAGAAATGAAAGATACACGAGGGAATGAGATAGTATTCCTTAATCTAAGCAACAGAATTAAGCCACTCTGCATTCCACCTAGTCAAAATTTAAAATAAAAAAGAGTACTATCATTCAGTTTCAAGAAACTGCTAAATATAGGGTTAGTGTTTTAAGATATGAGGTTCAGAAGCTAGAAAAGGTACATTCAAATTTAGCTGACTTGTGTATTATTTGGTCCTTGAGCAAGTTATTTAACTTCTCTGAGACTCCTTTTCTTCATCTATAAAATGGAGAGATTAATGACATTTCCGGCATAAAGAAATGGGGAATGTTAAATTGTATGATGTATTTAAAGAACTTAACATAGTATCCAGCACAAAAGTTAGGCCCGTGACTGGTTTCTGACTGAACCTGCATTGTACAGCATCAAGTCAACCCTGATTCTACAATACTTTAATGTCCACTCAAGAGAAATTCCCCAAAGCAGCCTCCTATGCACCTGCACCCCAAACACCTGCGTTTTCCTCCTGTCGTAAAGACTTTTTCTCCCACCTTGATTATCCTGGAGTCTTATCTAGCCTCTCGCGGAAAAGACTTAAAGAGGAAGAAAGAAATTACATTTTCAACATATTGAACTTTTAAAATAGATATAAATTATTTCCCTAAATTATCCAATTTAATCCTAATACAATCCTTCAATGGTATACTTATCCCCATTTATCTAAGCAGAATATACTTAAATAGTAATAACACCACACAACTAGTTAGTGGCAGAGTTGAATTTGAACCTGTACATTACAAACTCAGAGTTTATGCATGTAACCAGTATGGTGTACTGCTACTCTTTATCACAGCACCACCAAATCTTATTAAACCCAGACAAGTCAGTCATGTGTCATAGAATTCCTTGTGTATAAAAACATACTCATTAAACATCTATTTACTTACTAACCAGCCCAGAAATAACTCTGAACTACGTACATACTTACTTCTGTGGAGAAAGTGACTGTTTTTTCTCTATATACAGTTAAAAATATAGACTACAAGCCTTTTGAATTATAAGCATGAACAAATTTGGTACATTAGAGATGGTCAATTCATTCTGATTACAAAAGGAAGACCCAGGTAAAATAAAGTCTAGTGGATATAAAGAATATCTGAGAAATTGTTACAAAAATACCTGCAAAATACTAGACATTAATGTCTAGTATTCTTCATTTGTGATGATACAAAATCTAATGTAGATGATGGAGTGGTGGATGCAGCAAACCACCGCCAATGGTGCATGTACACCTATGTAGCAAACCTGCACGATCTTAAAATACAATAAATCCTGTATTTTAAGGGAAAAAGTCAACACTTGTATGGCTATAGACCTCATTTCGGAAATTGCTCTTATGATTTTAGCTTTCTATGCTGCTTTTTTTAAACAGCAGACAGTTCTTCACTTCCCAACAAAACTGTGAAATTCGACTGAGCATGGCAGATTGAATTTGAGTGTGAATAGTGTGATTTAATGCTCCTGCTAGTCTGAAATGTTTTCCTATTAGGCCCTTTTAGCGACACCTCCCAAAAGTTGGTTTGCATTATCTAAAATCAGCTCCCCAAAGTTCAGCCCATTGTGAAACACACAGGCCACTACTATTTTCATCATGCTAACCCTTTTTTTTTAATTTTCTCACAGTAAAGTCCATTTCTAGTTTGATTGCATTCAACAAAATTTGTAGTCTAAAGCTTCACCATTTCAGAATCCTTCATCAAAGTTGTGATATAGAGCTTCTGGCAAAATTATCCAAATAATCCCACATACTCCAAGACGTTGTTTTCAATTTTTTTTTATAACTTTAGTTTTATAGGGGTCGGAGTCTCACAATGTTGCCCAGGCTGGGCTTGAACTCCTGAGGTCAAGTGATTCTCCCCACTCTGCCTCCTAAAAAGCCAGGGTTACAGGTATGAGCCACTGTGCCCAGCCTGTTTTCAGTTCTTTGAAAAAATAATACTGTTAAATGTATATTGTGCTTAAAGAGCATTTTCATTCATGGGCTCTGCTATGTCCACTGTGTTTCTTTTTTTAATGTACACACATAATACTTTTGCTTTATGATAAATCAAAAAATACTTCTTACTTGGAGCAAGGTTTCTCATGTTTGCAGTTCTGTGACATGCTATGGCAATATATGACTATATTGTTACTTTATTTTAAAGATTGTACAATAGATGAAATAGTTAATAATTAATCTGGCTGGCATCTGTAATGAAAAAGGGTTCTTGCTTTTAGGCCATAGACTCAGTACATAAATCTCTTGTGTTGCTGCAATCATAATACTCCTGCAGCTATTATGTCACTTATTGTAATTTTTCTGCTAATAAATTTGAACTAGCCAGGAATCCTAAAATTTGAGATTAATTGTTTATCTGAAATATACTCCAGAGAAATAGTAATGCAGTTCTGCTTGGAATTTAATTTAAACAGAAAAAGGCAAAACAAATCTCAATGGAGGATATTTGACAATAATAAAATATTTCTCCCAGCGGGTGAGCTGGTAGCAATTGTATTGTGCAATCCAAGCTCACGTTTCAGTAGGTCATTAACATCATAACAAGCCCTTGAACCAACTGGCATGGATATGCAACATTGAGCTCCTGATGGTCACATTATTTCAGACCTTTAACTTCATGAAGAACAAGACAAATACTCCCGGGAAACCAGGATTATATTTCAAAATTCCTTTCTTTTCTATTTGTTTCATAATAAGATGTAATACACAATCAATCTACAGTTACTTATTTCATTTTGTTTTTTTCCACACTACCAGGGGGCATGAAAAGCTAGATTTGGAGATTTGAAAGGCCAGATGCACTGACTTAGACATGTTCTTATCTACTGGTCTATGGTGCTATCCATTCAGTATGTAAACCATTGTGGATGAAACAAAAACCTTAAGCATAGCTCTCTTTTCTTTCACAAGTTAATCACAAATTAAATTTTATAATCAAAGTACATCTAAAGTTTTTTGCAGAGGCCCAAGGATAAAATAGTCTATCTCATTTCTACATCTCACCTAAATCAACAACTTGAAAATATAAGTAGAGAAGTCCTTTCAAGAAATAAGATTTTTCTTATTTTGTTGCTCTTTTGTTTGTCAATAGGGAAGGACATGTACTTTGGATCCCACCTAAATTAATTCTAAAGCACATTAATGAGCCAAATGAACAGGATTTTAAAAGTTATGAGATATTCTGCAAACAAGTTTTGAGCAGCCATCCATCTCCATCTTTATATGGAGACATAACTGGAAGAGGTGGCTTGGGAGTCATCAAATAAAATGTATTGTCCATTTGTTTTATGGAGGTCAAAATAATCAAAGTGTGTTCCATTGGTTTTATAAGAAAAAAAAAGTTAAGTATTGTCTTGTTATTTTTAAAAAAAATCTAAAACCCTAACAAAAATTTAGAACCAATATTAAAAAGTTCATTATTTTTGGTTTACTTGAGAAAAGCATAAACATTTAGAGGTCGTGTTTCTCCATTTGTCTTCATATTGGAATCACCTGGAGATCTTTTCTAAGCATTTCAAAAACCCAGGCCACATCTTGGGTCAACAAAACCACAATCTCTGTGGGTGGGATGTGAGTATCAAGAATTTTGACACTCCCCAGGTGATTTCAATATGCAGACAAATTTGGGGACCACTGGCTTAAAAATAAATCGTTTGTAAGCAACTGGTGAAAATAGAAAAGTGATCCCTTAAAATAAACATGTAATGCATTTGTCAGAGGTACTTGTTTATATATCCAGAAACAAGATGCTGAAATGTCAAAATCCTACTTCATTTTCTTTTACACCTGAGGCATCCATGATAAATATGTCAGTACCAGAAAAGTTGTACTGTAATGATTCTAAATTATAGGAACAGCAAGATAATTCTAATAGGAATTCTTAAATGTGTGTGTATGTGTGTGTGTGTGTGTGTGTGTGTGTGTGTGTGTAGCATATTTTACGAGGACTTCACTGAAAGATTAGACATGATTCTTCCTTTTAGATTTGTATCTTGTATTGTTTCAGTCCCACCCAAACACTTAAAAAAATATCAAAAGTTAAAACATGTCAGATTTTAGGTTGAACTGTTGCCACTCAAAAGACATTAAAATATAAAAAATACAATACTGAGCTATCTTGGTAGCTAGTGCATCTCAGTGATTTAGGTAATCCTGTGCCCCTAAAACCAAATCAGTTTAGTGGCCTTTGTGTCAACAGCTTGCTTCTCCAGAGAACCAACCACCTCTGAAAGGTGAGAAATGCGATGGGCAAACACAATGACAAAACACCCTCAAGATAGGCAGAGAAGCCAAGAAAGCACATATTAGCACTTCCGTGATGGCTCCAGGAGGGTCCAGTGGAAGCTACAACTTGACCCTGCGCAGCAAGGGCTGTAACCTCTCTGAGTGTAAAAGGCAAAAGGAGGCCATTTGCTGTCAGCAGTGCTGTTTAACCCTCTTGAATTTGAAGACAGCTCCAGCTCCTAATTCACACGGATCTCTAAGCTCTGCTTGTTGACTTCTCATTAAGGAAATCTGGTCAGCAACTCCACTGCTGCTCCACACAGCCTGCAGCTTGCCGAAGAGCTCAGAGCAAGCGCATGATTTAATTGTTGATAGAGGGAAATAATGGGTATCTCTAGCAGGTTTTAATATGATCTTAAAATAGGGGGAGAGTTTTCTGTTATGACATTGACATAGAAGCGATGATTTTGAGTAATGCAGGATGATGTGGAGATGCTTTAAGATTAAATAAGAGCTATATAAAGGCTTGTCAGAATGAATTCTAATGTGCCATGAGACACTTTGCATACTCTTAAATATGCAAAATGTCTCTTGGCACCCTAGAATTCATTCTGACAAGCCTTTATATAGCACTTATTTAAACTGCGACTTTATTTTTAGGGAAAAGGTATTCGTAGATACTCTTTGAATGGAAGCAACAAAGGGCAGTGTTTATTGATTTGGTTCCTTAGTGGGGGGAAAAAAGAAACACAATACAAAAGAGCAGTCAAAAGTGGAAGCTTGTTTAATATTGCTCTACCATCATCCTGAAAGGCATAATAATTTGAGTTACACATCTGAACTGATTGGAGTTACAGAATCATATCTCCTTTTTGCATTTAACAATATATACAATATAAAATAAATACATTTACACAAATGGACATTTGCTGGAGCACACAGTATGGTACACATCACAAAAATATACAATTGATTGCTTTACAGATGTGAAGCCCATCTACAGCTATAGACATGGTTTTATTATTATTATTTTTACTACTGGCTATAATGCAACTCCTGGATTATTATAAGCAGTTTAATTTTTTTGTCCTTTTACGATCTTTGCACATAAGACTGCCATAAAATGTTTTCCTAGGCAGGTAAACAGAGACGCTTAAATAATTAAAATACAATCACCAACACCCATTTTCTCTTCTATAAGAAAAATAGCAGTTTTAAATTTTTTATATCTTTTATGTTATCATTTAAATGCAAAATAGTGGAATAAATACAACAATCTGATCTGATTGAAACACAAGTGTAACTACAAGGAGTCACACAATCATATTGCTTTAAATAAGAACGAACCTAAAAGAAGCAAAATTAAAATTAAAATCATATGGCTAAAACATACACCTTTATAACTTTCCAAAACGTCACATTAAGTAAATGGTCTTGCTTGAAACTTGAAAAGACTTCTCTCTAGTGAGGTTTAAGATGAGCATTTACCCTAAAGCCCGTGCAGTTCTTTTAAATCTACGTTTTAGTTTTATTTCCTATTTGTGAGATACTTAGTCTTTTGCAATGCTGAGAGTTACTTAAACTGAAAACTTAAAAAATTGTATCTCGTTTTTTGAACACATCTCCATCTCATGTTTTCAGTTGGTTGGCTCTGACTTCTGAAGCCCAAGTACTTTAATGTGATACAGTGAAAATAATGTATATATTGTATATATTTTATTTATATATAGTGTAGTTGAATAGTAGCAACTTAAACCCTGCACAAACTTTCCGGAAAATAATCTTTTTAAACACTTACATATATAAATAATCTTATAGAATCAGCACCTTTTTTCCCAGGAGTTGTATTTTCTGTTGTTATTTTTAAAGGGATGTGCCAATTTCTGAACTCCTATCACAGCTATAAATTTCAAGTTATTGACCATCTGAATGAATTGCTAATGATGATTTATCTAGAATCACACTACAGTCACTTCTCTACTGAGAAACCACAATCTACAATATAGTCCCATATAGCTAATGATAGATACACAGTATTCCTAGCGCTGGGTTAATGTTTCATCAACCCAAGGTATTTTGTTTAAAGCACACAAAGTAGCAATAGTTTTGGAAACGAATCTGCACCAAAAAGTTTTGCAACAACACAGAGCGAGTTAATAACAACATCTGAGAGATGATTGAGTGAAAGCCATATATACAGCATTTAAAAATTAGACTTATCTATATTCTTGAAATATTCAAAGTTTTATTTCTAAGCTATACATTGGTATTCTATAATAAACCATTAGAGAAATTATTCCTTGTTTTGAAAATATTATGATTTTGATGTGTATCTGTTCATAATGAATACTTGTTTGGAGTTTCAATCTCTTAATTATTATTAGGAAGAACCTTATTACTGGTAAGGAATAGAATATACTACTGTAGTCTCCTGAGGAATTGTACATCCAATATTGTCTCTAATTCTACCCTGTGTCTAAAAGCACACACCACAAGAATCCAAACACCACAAGAACAAGACAACAGTCTTTGAATGCAACATAAAATTCAGAAAAGCACAGCAAACATGAAACATTGAAAAGCTGAACTACATTTCTTTTGTTTGTTAGGATTACAATTTTAATTACATCTGTGTACATAGAATAAGACTGTTCACATAGTACAGGGAGCAGCTACTAACACTGGTCCATTGGTATAGCATTTGATGGAGGTTACTGTTTATTGGTTATTCAGCGACTGTAGATTTCGGGGCATCTAATTGATTTCTTCATTAGATTACACCTCTTAACAGTCTGGAACCTGACTGACTTTCATGCTGTGGCAATACTGGTTGAAAAGCACATATATTGGCTTAACTCTTGGTAAAAACTGCAGATTAATTTAAACAAACATTCCTAAATGAATAAACTTATATGGATTAGATTTTAGAATTTGGTCAGGCATTTGCTGTCTTTGATGATTTTTTTTTTTTTTAAATTCTGGCATTTGCCTTATTGCCTCTTAAATGAATACTGGCTCACAGCTCCTTCTGAGACAAGGTCTGTAACTTTGCAAACAGGCAGTATCTCATTCCTAACCACCGTGGCAGCTAGAAATCATATGGCAACTGTACCTCCCAGGTAGAGAGGTGCACTCCTGATAATTCTACAGATCTATATCCCATGTGCAGTGCTTATATATGTGACTACTCAGAGTCACTGTAGGTGTAATCTAATCCTTTGTGTCAGTGAACATTTAGGTAAACTGGAGCTCATGTTAAGAAATTGATGTTTGGGACCAGACTGGCACACAACATAAATTGCATCCGTGATAATATGCACCTTCCCTTCAACTATTGCTTGAGTAAGTTAAATTCCCATATTAATAAATGGCTGAAAAGTGGTAAAGCTGGTACAAAAAAATCTCCATTTGTAAGAAGAAACAAAACATTTTTAAAAATCTTCCTTCAGGATTCATTTGTCCTTCATTATTGTTCATAATTGTTCAAAGCCAGCACAAAATTGCAGTATTCTTATTTCTCTTTAGTATTGCATGAATGAATAAAGCTTAAACTATTCCCTGAAAAAGTTACATAGTAGCTAAACTAACAAATACCTGGAAGACTTGAAAAAACAATTAAGGAATCAAATGGCTGTAACTGATCTAGATGGAAAAGCAATGATAAGAAGCAGCCGATGCAACATTGCTTAAGTTGTCTAATTAGAGGCTGCTCCCATGAAATCTAATACTGCACTCAGTCCATTCGTATATGTTGCACTGTACTTTTAGGTACGTTGGTTCTCTCTCTTTGATTCCTTAGTCATTGGGGACAGTATGGTTCACAATAAGTTCACTGGCATCCATATTATGGATCTCCATCCTTTGGCAGGGCTGGCTTCCATCTCTCTTCAGTTAGAGACCTCTTTTAAAAGTTCAGCAGCAGAAGGAAGAAAAAGAAAGAATAGAAAGAAGGCCAGGAAGAAAGGAAAAGAAAGGGAAAAGGAAAAGGAAGGAGGGAGTTTTTTTTTTTACAACTAAAGCTATTTAAAATTTAGAACAAAGGGGAAGGATGAGGAAAGAGAGGGAAGAGAGTAGGCAAAGAAAAAAAAGGCAGGCAGGCAGGCGGATGAAAAGAAAATAAAGGAGATGGGAACTAGGAATGAAAGAAGCCAAGAAATAATGGAGGGGGAAAGAAGAAAGAGAAAGAACAGAGAGGAAGAGAAATGTGGGAAGCAAGAGAAAAGAAGATGATAGAGGAAAGTAGAAAGAAACTCATCAGGAAGCTACGGAGGAATCTGAAAGCTGCTTCATAGTCTTGCTGCTAAATTATCAGTGCAGTCTGTTGATTTTTTGATGTTGTTAACTAAACTCTAAGTTTCTTCGACATCACTCTCGGGTTTATTTTCCCTTTTTCAACGTGCAGGATGGGAAGGCCCAGGGAGCTTTTAGTCAGACCTTGGCCTCCAGCATTTCCAAAAAAAGTTTGTGCATGGGGACTTTGCCTTCGAGTTTGATGTTGTAGAAATGCTGCACGGCCTTGGTAGAGGTCTGCCTCAGGAGTGGTAGTGTCATCAGCATCTTGCCAGCTCGACGAGGGTCTTCCATGTGCTGGCCAGCTTCGTAATCCTGTAGCGCCTCATGTAAGACATCCTGAAGCTTTTGAACGGCTTCAACGTCTTCTATGTGCATGGAGTCTGTGCAATGAAGCAAAAGATATAAGTCATCATATTGATCACATACCTATATAGACTAGAGTTATAAAATTAGTTATTTTTGAACTTCTAAGTTTGAAACTGATCTTTTCAGAGTCTCACATTGCTACAATCTGTTTCTACATGTCCTTACATCATTTCAAACGCTCACTTGGAAGATGGGAATTATTAGAAAAGATCAATTATTTAAACTGTGTATTTTTCCTCCTCAGGCTGAGCAAGAGAGGGCTTTCTTCTAACATATTATAATCTTGACTATTTTATTCATTGCCTCATCCAGGTATATTTCATTCACTCAACAAACAACCATGGAAGGCCATCTATTAAAAGTATTATTCTTAGTGCTGTGTAGGGGAAGGCTGCTTAAAATTCTGATATTGCTTGCAAAAAGCCAACATTTCCCAAAAAGGAGAAAAAAGTTGACGACTAAGATCCTAAGAACTCCATGTGAAGACATGGAATCTAGCGCTATACAGAAATCACAATAAATTATTTATCCTTTTAAGATATTTAGTGTTCTAGTATCAGTTCATTAAAGCATCCTGACATGGTCTGCTTCCCTGATTAAAAACAAATGGTAGCTTCAGATCACTGAGTTCTGAAATATTTTTCACATTTGTAAAGGTGAACGTTGCCCTTAAATGACAAATTTGAAAATCTAATTCAATCAAGCAAAGGAAGGGTTAACAAGGTTGCCACAATTATTCTTGTGAGAAATGTGAGATGTGGGGAAAAAATAAAAGTTACAGCTCCAGCTCTAAAGCAGACACTTAATTATATACAAGTTTGAATCATTTAGCACGTTTTATTGATTCTGATGACAGTTTATCTGTTAATTACACATAATGGAGTCTTTGGGGGATTCTTCATGTTTAATAATTCTAGTTCTCTGAGAATGCTGAGCTCTAAGATATATGTAGTTAGCCTAATCTTTCATACAATTCAAACATAGATCACATGAACAAAAAGAGGGAATGTAATTTAAAATCAAGTGGCTAAACATATAACAAGAAATATGGCAAAGTAATTAAAACATAGATGGATATAACTAGGAACATATTTTTAAAATTTATTTGTATTTTATTTAGTGTTCTCTTTTTCCTTTACATTGGCATTTTGAATCATTGCACCACATCATTGGTGAACTGACCACTATTAACAATAGGTAGTTTAATGACAACTCCTTAAAAAAATTTTGAGTAATCTGGAATAAAGTTGCTTATTGCTCAACACTCAATTTCTGCCTGGCAGAGCAAAAAAGAAGGAATTTTTCCAAGTGGGAAATAGTGTTGATAGTGGTGCCCTGGAGCAGGACTCAAGTTACTCCCCAACATACGCCTGGCCTTTCCCTGTGGATTGTTTCTATCCAGCTTCTCTCCAGTCTGGTTCCTCTCAGCATGGCAATCTCATCCACCTCCTACAGTGCTCTTAGAAACAAACAAACATAATTTCTAAAGTTGTCTAAGAGTTGGTAAAGTTAGGGACAGAAAAAAACAGTCATAGAGATGATGGCAACATGCTCTGATACTCTATTTTTGCATTTTATTGCTATCTGAAGGAAAAATGGGGGGCAAGGGGAAACACTGTGGTGAGTCTTTAGGTAGACAAAAGACTGCAATAAGGACCTTGTGCATAAAGGAACAGAGATGAGTCAGACTTTCCCCACTTATCCGGAGTCTAATGATTAGCTCTCTCTAGGAAAACAGGGATAGATGGAAGGAGAAAATGGGAATTACACACTGCAGTGAAAAGTCAACCTTGAAATAACTATTTTCCAACTAGACCAAAAACACACGAGAATAAAAATAATACATTTACCAGTTATTTAGCACCTATTTCAGGTGAACATGGCCTCATTTTACCTCCCCAAACCCTGGAAGACAGGTGGCACTGGTAATGTGTGTCAGACTCAGGTTTAAATTCAGGATTCTTCAAATCAATCATGCTGCTAGAATACAGAACACTAAACATTCATTCCCTTAAAAAATGAGATGAACTGTTCTCTAAACACATCCCATTCAAACTCCCATCTTCATCAGCCATCTTTATAACATTCCTAATGAAGACATTGCCAGGCGTGTATTGTGTAGATTCTCCTTGACAACAGGCAAAACTAATTATTGTCTTTTTAAAATTTTCCTAAATATGTCTCCAAATTCTAGCCTGTGGTCCTGTTCTAGTAAGAACAATACAGGATAAACTTCCTTTTCCTACATGGCATATCTTTAAATGCTTGAAGTCAGCTACACAGTTACCTTGGCCCTACCCCTAGTCTTGCCTTTCCCACTACTCTTGCCCAGCAGGAGATATATTATAGGATGTCACGGGAAATGAGGCGAGAACAAATAGCAGAGAGATATGCTCACAAACAGCAATTAAGACTTCAAACTATTCTTTAAAGGCTGTGATTTAGCATGAGAGATTTAAAAATGATTTAATCAAATTACTATGATAATTTAACTTCCCATTTGCAGAAAAGATTCTAACTCATTTTAGCTTTACCCATTCTCAGATCTGCTAATACTTTAAATGCAAACTCACTAAATCTGAACTATTTAATTAGACAATGATTCAGCTGGCAGACTGCTGAAGAAAATATTAATCTCCATTAGGGATCCTAGTTCAAGTTCGGGATCTGTGGTTTTAATCTCTGTTTTGTTCTTTTGGTTAAATTTACATGTTGATGCCAGGTTCAATGGAACTGGTATTAATGTATGTCATTATTTAGTTTTCACTGTTCATGCTAGTTTCTTTTTAACTAGGCTTTAAAGGAAATAGTCCTAGTGTTTGTGCTAATGGGAACCAGCTAACCTTAATAGAAATCATGAGTTTATGAACTAACTAGACAGGATTAGGCTACATATTAGAAACACTGGATGAGGTCTTAAAAAAGTTGGATACTGGCTCCAAGTGTAGTAAGTCAGAGAACAGAACTAGGGTATCAGCATTGCTAAAACTCTAGGTGGTTCTACTGCCAAGCCAGGATTGAGAACTACTGCATTAGACAAGAAGACAAACAAATACTATTATAAAGGAATCAAGATTTCAAAAGATGACCAGAGTGTATATGACTGAATTTAAACCTGAGACTGACATGTATTACCAGTGCCACCTGTCTTCTAGGGTTTGGGGAGGTAAAATGAGGCCACATTCACCTGAAATAGGTGCTTAATAAGTGATATATGTATTTTTATTCTGAGTACATACAGGCAACATATGTAATGGCCTATATATTAAGTCTCAACACCTAATAATAAAATAGAACCTTATCATAACATCCAATATTTTACTCTGTGGAAGGGATCCTAAAGAAATGTGTCTAGTTCAGATCATTTACTTTAAAAAGATAGCTAAATATCATCATCCTTACAGCTGCAAATTTAGTAAGGCTTAGAGCCACTGGAAAAGAAAATTTTATTTCTATATCCTCCCTAGAATAAAATACTGCCCTTCTCTATAATAAAAAATATTAATCACTGGGACCACAGGCGTAGCTACTCCAAAATACCTAAGTCCTACTTGGGAACTTTCTTGAGGACTTTCAGACCATTCTTGGCAATACTTTCTCAACGGTGCCAAATCTCATTTTGAGTATGGAATTGAATATTAGATACAGACACAGTATATTCAGAGTCAAGCCTAGTATATAACGTAAACCGTCAATGTAAACTTTTCTGTGAAACACAGGACTTGATTTTGTTTGTAAACTGCCTACATAAAGATGGGTTGTAAGGGAAGGATGAATGGGACTCTCTCCAGTCACTGAATGAATTAAACAGAATGTGATGGAAAGAATAGAGAATTGGGAAAAGGTCTATTTCTATGAAAGAATTTGTATCTTTGAATTTCCATATGCAATATACATGGCATCTAACAGAGTGGTTCTTCAGGTAGCGGTTGGCTGGGTACTGAGGAAGACTGGTTGATTGCCATTGCAAATTGACTCTAAGTTAACATAGATAGTAGAATTTTTTTTATTATATTTCAAGTTCTGGGATACATGTGCAGAATGTGCAGGTTTGTTACATAGGCATACGTGTACCATGGTGGTTTGCTGCACCCATCAACCCATCATCTACATTAGGTATTTCTCCTAATGCTATCCCTCCCCTAGGACCCCTCACCTCCCTACAGGCCCCAGCATGTGAATTTTTTTAACCTCTCCAAATGTTCACATTAAAAAAAGCAGAGCAACTAGATGGCAAAACTAAAAACTCAGGGACATCTACAGAAAAGCTAGGTGACAAGGTATTCCCAAAATATACATACATCCCCCCCACACACACACACAGTGCCACAATGATGTCTATGTGTCTGCATCCCCAGCTCTGTACTTATGTAGACAGCTGATGTTGGCCTGGGAAGAAGGGCCAACCCTGGAAGGTACTTCAAGTGCCCAGGCTGTAATCTGATTCTAGGCTTCAGTCAGTGAATATTTAAAATGAACATGGAAAATTTTGTCACACCAAATAGAAAGGGTATTATCTCCAACTATTAGGTTATTAAAAAAGATTTCAGAAACCAACCCGAAGAGGTTCCCACTGACAAAAATGGGACAATTTGATTTTCCAAAAGGATTATAATTGCAATTGATTGAAATCCATTAAACATGTTTGAATACACATGTTTATAATAGTTTTTTTTAAATAGGACACCAATTATTCACTGAGAAAGCTAGCAAATAAAGAGAAATAATAAAGCATTTATACTACTTTTCCTAAACAAATTGTATCACTGATAGCCAAATAAGAGATAAGAGAAAGCATTATTTTATACATATCCCACCTGCTGAATGAAAAGAGGAAAAAAAAAAGACAAAATTACAAATCACTATTTTTCAACTCCCAGTGATTGATTAATTTAGGTAATGAATGTTGACAGTTGGTAACATCACAAAAAGAGACAAAGCCAAACAAGGTGGATCTTGTGAACAACACATCACTTACAGGTGCCATAGGACTAGAACCTGAGTCAGATTAAGTCTGCGGATCCAGCTGCCATTTTGCACAAAATGCAAAGGGCAGAAAAAACATAATGAACTTCTCCAAGTCTATGCAATCTTCAAAATCCAGACAGTGGAAAACCCTGTAGGTCAAATGCCCTGCCATCTCCAACTAATAAATTGTAAGAAAAATAAAATGAAGGAGGAACTTCAGAGTATAGACTTAAAAATGCTTCCCTAATTTTTTATGAGTAAATGAGCAAGACTAAAGTGTCGTAACTAAATATACACATTTATTTAAAAAAACTATAGTAAAAGGAAGTGAGGACTATAAAACTCCAGGGTAAGGTAGTGATTACTTTTGTGGGAAGGGAAAGGGCTGAGATAGGAACAAGACATCTGAAGGACTTTCCAGGGTTATGTTGCAAGTTTTATTCTTGATCTTGCCTATATACTCATTGTGGTAGGCTGGAAAATGGCCATGAAGATGATATTCAGGTCCTAATCTCTAGTACCTGTGAATGTCACCTGCTATGGCAAAATGAACTTTGTAGATGTGATTAAGTTAAGGATCCTGGCAAGGGAAATTATCCTAGATTATTCAGATGGACCCTCAATGAAAACAAAAGTGTCCTTGGAAGCAAAGGAAGAAGGTGGCAATGTCACCACTGAGGTAAAATACTATACTCCTGTCTTTAAATATGGAGGAAGGTGCCCTGAGCCATGGACTTCCGGCCTTGGAGCTGGAAAAGACCTGGAAACAGATGTTTCCCAAGAGTCTCCAGAGGGAGGGAAACCCTGTTCATACATTGTCTTATGCCTACTGAAACTGATTGACTTTTGACATCCAGAACTGTAGGAATAAATATGTGTCATTTAAAGCCATCAAGTTATGGTCATTTGTTAATGCAGCATAAGAAACTCATACGCTCATTGAGGTCTATATTTCTGTATAAATTTTTTTTGGTGTTTTCTTTTGCATTAAAATGGTGAGATAGATAAAAAGAAATTTCTGATGGAATGATCTCTTCTAGAAAGTAACGAATCAAGCAGAATTCTGTGGAGGCTGTAGAAACAGGTAGCAGAAATATCAAGGAAGCTTTTCAGATATTGAATAGGGAGCTGAATAAAAAAAAATGTCTAGGTTTGTTCCAACCCAGAAATCTTATGATTTTAATATTGAAAACAGTAATAATAATTCTGATTTTTCTGCTTCACCATGGTGACAATAATAGAACTTTCAATTTCACAGCTCTCCATTAAGATACCTTTAGTTTTTTTTTTTTTGTTTTTGTTTTTTTTTTTTTTTTTTAGAAGGCCTGTTTTCCTCCTTTCCTGCTGCGGCTATAAAGCTAGCTTTCTTTAACATTTACATCAGCCACACAAATCACTCTGACTGTATTTATATAAAATATTGAACCACAGAAAACCGCCATGGTCGTGCTTGTAGTTTCTTTCCTTCAGCATTTCCTTACAAATCCCAAATTACTGTTAATTTTGTTATGTTTACTTTGCAAAATGGGATTTACCCAATAGGTCTTTTCTATTTTTCTATAATTACTCAAAGCACACACTCACTCTCTCTCTCTCTCTCTCTCTCTCTCTCTCTCTCTCTCTCTCTCTCTCCCCCCCCCTCCCCCTCCCTCCCTCCCTCCCTCTCTCCACCCCCACCCCACCCAAATCTTTTCTTTCTTTCCAAACACTTGTCCAGGGGCTTTCTAACTCATTTTGCTACAAGTCATAAAGAAAATTACAGTGTATTGGGTAAGTGAATGTTGATATCCATTTGGGTGGTGAATAGTTCAACATTCTGCAACATCATAGATGATCTGCACCCTGCTAATGACCTTTTGTAACAGAGAGCTCATTATATTTAAATATATAGATGAAAATAATGTTATGCTATAATCATTCCCTGGAAATAAGCAACTGCAGAGTATTTTATGTGCTTATTGCCCAGGTAATAAACACACAGTACCCAAGTATTTACCCAGGTAAATATTGGAAGGCCAAAGCTATTTGCAGAAAATATTTCCTATACCATGCCAAGATGGAGCAATCATTGAACATGAAACACTTAAGAGCCAGCTTTTATTTTTTTTTTACCTAAAAATTACAATACTGTAATATGTTTAAAATTTAAGGGTTGTATTAAATTTTTTAGAGCTCACTTCCAAAATATATTATTCTAAATAAAATAACCCAATGAAGGCAAACTTGAGTAAAAATCAAAGAAAAGTAAAGTAGGAGATGGAAGGTTTATTTATTTATTTACCTAATAGTATTACTTATGGTTTGTTCTGGGTAAAAATTAGGAACAAAGTTCTACCTGCCACACAAAGCTTACATATATTCATTTCTCATAAAATGTTACAATTTCTTGGTGAACATTTCATGTCCAATTCCGTTGTCACTTTTCTGGGTAGTTTTATAGTCCTCTAATGCTAAGAAGGTGGCAAGATAAAGGAAGTGGGCAGGAAATAATCAAATTGAAAATACTAATTTAGGCTCCCAGATATGAAATTGTAATGGGTAAAATCTTCTACATTAATCCTTTTAAAAACATGTATATAATTATTTGTGGAATAGAAATAGCTTACTGATAGCAAAGGACAGAAGGTCCCACCTTCTGCCTCATAATAGCCATGCATGATTATCAGCTTTCTTCACATACCTGTAAATATATATATTGGACACATCTACTGCACAGGTATGTTGTGGGAATCAAGAGAGCCCCTAGAAGAAGCTTTAAAAAGGAAATGTCTATAGAAAGATTCTGAAAAAGGATACTCCTTTGACTAGCAGCTAAAACTATCTCTAGAACATCAAATCAACAAACTGTCAAAATTTTGTAAAACTGGCTAAGGCCCAGTTTTACTTTACATACATACACACACACACACACACACACACACATATATGCATGTATATATACATGTATCAAACCAAACTAGCCACCTTTACTTAAAAGTAATCTAAAATGTTTAGGCCATTTAAGGGATATTAGACATTATTTAATTCACCTGCCTTATTTTACAGATGAGAAAACAGTTACATATTTAGGCCACGTACTCCCAAAGTAGGTGAAGAATTAGAGAGTAGAAAACATTCCTCTCTTTAGGCACAATGTGTATATATGCATAAATGTGTGTGTATATATATATATGTGTGTGTATGTATGTATGTGTGTGTATATATGTCCTAAACAGATATTACTATTTCATTGGGTGGTTATTACAAAAACAATTTTGAAAAAGGCTTCCCTTATAGTGATAATAAAAACGCACTAAGCCAAACCTATATCGAGGGTCCAAATATCCTAATTAAATATGGTGCCCATTCCAGTTTCCTACAGCAATCTTAAACTTTCTATACCTTGAATTAATTATACAACTCTGGATACATAACCATTTGTCCTTAAGAACAGAATGCTGTCATGAGGTTGTTATTATTTATGATTTTAAATTGATAACCAAATCATTACTTGTAGCTTAATATCAATAGGTGCTATTATTCTGGAAATAATGTGTAGAAGTAATAAAACTTGAAACATGTTTATTCTTGAACGGATTGGGCTCACCTGGCTTCAGGCTGGGATAGAGCAGGGGTGACAAAGGCTGGGATATGAGTGGCTGCTTTAGGGATTGAGGGTCTTATGACTTGAGCAACAGAGAATGGTCAGACTAAAGTGATTCGTTAGCTTTAACTGCTTTTCATCTCACAGTATGTAATCTCAAACAAATTCTTAACATAAGAATCAAGAGATCCAATCAAGAGAAATAAATCCCATTATATAATCTTACCTAGGTGTTTATAGAAATATTTTACTATATTTTCTAATATAGAGATGAAATTAATTGTAGAATCATCATAGAATTCCAGAATTGGAAATAATTTGATATTAGTCAAACCTCTTCTTGTATGCATGAAAAAACTGGGTCCTAGGAATTACAATATTGTGATGTAGAGTTTTCCATCCCACAGAGATATATCAGGGATGCAATAATTACCCAGGAGCTTGTTAATACTCAAAAATAAGAGAATACATGGCTTAAATACATGGCTGTAAGTTTCTTATCGTCAAAAGTAATTGGAACTATTATTTAGGGTTTTCAAAGATTTGAGCGTGAAAATTGCAGAATTATAAAGTTCATGAGATATTGTTGTTTCAGTCATATACATGAAGATAGAGTTTCCAGTGATGTTCTGGTGTTACAAGTATTCCTGAATTCACTTATGACAGAAACAAAGCTACCAAAAATAGTACAGCCATTATCAGGAAGCCAAATGCCTGTTTTCCAAGCATAAGCACAACATTTATAATTATTGAATAAATACAGATGTTTAAAATAAGGTAAAATTAAGATAAAGGAGACAATAGTTATTATCATCTACATCCATGCAGGAAAAGCTAGGATATCTACCTAAATTACACTGAAATAAATTTTCTTTTTTGCATGAAAATTTAGTTACTTATGTTAATCTGGAATTCCTAAACACACATACACACACACACATACACACACACACACACACACACACACACAGAGAGAGAGAGAGAGAGAGAGAGAGAGAGACCACAAAAAAACAGAAGCCATTTAAGGTGTCTAGAGTATTACGATATTTTTATACTGATATGTGTATGGGCAGTTTAAGAAAACCATATTGGATCTAAGCAAGTTCAAATCTACGTTCAATATTGGATCTACAACTTTATTGCTGTGCTCCAAATAACAGTCAGAAATGGAATAAATAACATATTAATAGTATCAAAGAAAATTACTTTCTGAGTTGTTTGTCCCATACTAAAATGACGGGGCTTCCAGGTTAGATGGGCAAAGGCCATAATTACACAACACAGTAGAAGTGGCATAATTTAGAAATTAAAATAGTACTTAGAGCACTTAATCAGTTATTCTTTAGTATGAACTCTGATTCAGTTGATTTTTCTTGGTATTCAGGGGCTAAATGAATGATGGAATCACCTGTAAGAACATTTTGGGACAGACTTTTTTTGAAAAAAGCAATGCTACTCAACTACCATGATAAGAGAAAAACAGAGAGCTTGTTGACCATTTCTGATTTTAGACATGAAAAGTAAATGAACCAGTTGTTTAACAGCTTTCCAATCATCAGTCACTGCTGTGAGGTAGTCACTTCCTCTCCCAGAAGCAGAATATGTGGATTAGGACATTTATCTATCAGAAACATTAATGCTTATACTTCTAAGCAACAGAGACAGAAATGCTACTAATTAATTCATGTACTCTAAATTATAATACTTAGCCATAAAGTATACATCCAACATCTAAAATCGTACAATTTTAGCAATTTTGTTGATAAAGTTTTAGCATTGCTCAGCATTCATGGTTAGTTAATAATTTTAAAAAGCAATTTGAAACATTAAAGATATAACACAGGCTTAGTACATTTTAAAAACAATTAACCAAGTAAATGTTTTAAATTAGAATTGTTTCAAGATTGCCAAGAAAAAAATTCTTCCCAAAACCACTGTTATAAAATATTTCATCTAATTATGAGAGATGCTATAAAGTGAAGTCCATACAAACTAATAAATCCTCAGAAAATTTCTCACTTTGATCTTCTGGAGAGGGAGGGCAGGGGGGTTCTTCAGGGTTTATAATAACAATGTCATTTGTCATAGGGAATCATATTTTATAATTTCACAGGAGAGTAGGAGGAGAGGGGTGCATGGTGGGAGGAAGAGGGTTATATTCACAATTAAAACTGTGAAATGCTAACCTCTATTATGAAGACAAATAGGAAAGTACAACTTCATTGTTGAAAACAATTTCCCTCCTATCAGTCCAAGGATTCATGCATCAATATTGTAGATGAACTGTTAATTACAAAATCAATTAAAAATTATTTCTAAAAACAGTCACGCGTCCCTGGCTCTCATGGGGACAATTTGGGCAGAAGGTCTCATCTCACTAGGACCGCGCCAAATCACAAAGTCGTCATCCACAAGTAAGCAAAAGCAATCTGGTTTTTCATTTTTCAGCGCGGCTGAGCCCAGCCTGAGATTGATCGTCACATATGGCCCCAGAAAACAAACTGTCAATACCTTGAATGCTGCAGAATTTGAACAAATAGCCGTCCGCCCATTCAAGCCACTCATTGCATCCCATTTAACAGATTTTATTGACAGTTTCCTTCTTGTAATTAAAGGGAAAACTACTGGCCGGCAACCAAGATAAAGTTCAAAGATAGGGTCAAAACAAAAGCAGATGGAGGGGCACGGTGTGACTGTCAATGGTACATAGCATCAGAGCATGTTATTGACACACAGGTATCTAATGATCGGCACGTCATTAAGGAGGGATCTATCCTGAACTTTATGCAAATGCCGAAAGAGACTTAAGACCATAATAAAGCATTAAAAGAGGCACAAAGGGAAAAACAACAAAGCACCAACGATTTTTACTTATCAGAGGTTGCTCTCTATTTTAGCACCTTTCAGTTCAAATGTACACAACAGTTATTCCCGTAATTCTTAACCCTTACTGCATAGGCAGAATTTGACTTCTAAAGAACTCCAGAATGTAAGAAAATAGTAATCTTTGATAACCCAAACTCAAAGCAACACGAAATGTATTTTCCCAATTGCATAATTTGCATTTTTAAGGGAAAAATGGTTTGTGTGTATCAATTCCCTCATTTTAACTTATGTGTAAAAGACAATGGAGCTAATTTTGTCCCGGGAGTGTCCATTTATGCTATTCCTACAGGAGCTTTTGCTTTGCTATGATTCAAATTAGTAGACGCATTAGCTGATAAAAGTTTCAAAGCTTTCAATAAGCAAGTCAAATGAAACTACTTCCTTTTTTCAGTATATTTTTCCTATTTCTAACTTTCCACTAGAAAGTGATACTGACTATAATTTTTATAATTTTGCTGACTCATACAAAATTTACAAACTAGGTCTAGCAAATCCCTAAAGAAGTTAAGGAGAGGGATAAAACTGACATATAATAAAATATAACAATGACCATGTCGATATGCCAACCTGAATTAGCAAGAGCTATAGCTTTGAGGGTGACAAATTCTTCTTTCTCCAGCTTCATGCTCTTGTATTTCTTTACCAGCTGCAGGATAGCATTATTTAGATCAAGAAGGCCTGCTAATTTGGACTGGTCTTCGTCCATTATATAATCGTCTGCATAGACAAGTTCATCCTCAAAGGAAAGAGATCGGTATACGACACCAAGGATCAAAATTTCCATCCAAGCACTCTGCAGAAGGCTCATCTGGTCCGCCAGGGACAGCGTGGAGAAGCCTGCATGGAAAAATGGGCAGATCAAGTTACTTTAAAGCCATAATTTCATAATGCAACATTAGTTTCATATGGTAGCTGGCTTCTGCATCACTGCTCAAAATTATGCTGAGCTTTGATTAGAAACTCTTAAAATTTTCCCTGGATCACTTTGCAAACAGCAAAGTGAAAGTCACAAACCAGCTTTTTCAATTTGTGGGTATTTTCTATAAGTTTTACAGACACAGCTTAGGGGAATATAATAGAGATGTAGTTTTCTTTCATTTGAGAAGAAAATACCATGCAATTTTTATACTTGATTTCTGGTTGAAGTCTTCAGGCACATCTTACAGCAAGCCATCTATTTCATCTCTAAAAACTACTATTGATAAACAGAATGAAAGTTAAAAAAGAAAAGGTAAAAAACAAAGGTAAACAAACAATGTAGGCCACAGAGCTCAGCACACCATGGAAACATTTCTGTATGATATTAATAGTTATAAGCACAATGGATAATGAGTTACAACTAGGGGAGCTTTCTTGATTGGCTGTTTCCCCCCACTGATATTTAACATGAATTTCCTTTAAAATTAGTTATAACTGGCATAAAAGAAGGTGGAATACTTAGCAGCCTGGCCACCTCACCAAATAGAAAAGCCCTATTCACTATTGTTATTAAGATCCAGATATTTAAAAAATTAAATATAAATAAAGGTAGCAGGGTTTGGTGCAAAGGAGTCAGATTCTGAATGTAAATATTGGCTCCAATTAGCTACTGGCTCTTTCACCCTGAGCAAGACAAATTAACTTGTATCTTAAATTTTGCATTTGGGAAATATAAAATATCACCTACCCAAACATTAAGTTTAACATGCAATTCACTAAGTGCTGTGTTATTAATATGTTATTTTTATCTGACTTATCTAGCTGATCAATTCTTTTCTGCAAATCTGGGATGCATTCACACATGAACATTTAAAGTCTCTTCTGAGCTGGAGAAAACATATGCAAAAAAATTAAAAAGAAAATGTTCAATAGAGAAAGATGAAGCAGTAGAATTGAGGCTACGTAGGAGTGAATATGTATATTCACATGTCAGAGAGACTAGACCTGCATTCTAAAGTGAAGATACCTGATGATCAGATGCTTTTCCCAAGTCCTAAAAAGCAAATGCTTCTTAAAACTACGCTTTTATTTCCAAGTATATACCTAAGACTTCTAAGGGTAACCCCCCGACCCCATGGTTTCTGAGGAGAGTGGTACCATCATTTAAGGTCCTGCCACCAGTAATTCCACAGAAAAGGAGGATAATTTTAATAATGCAACGTAAGAAATCTATTTTTGCTCCCTTTCTAGACATTATTACCCACATCATAAATACCCACTGATGCCCAACCTTTTTAGGCTGCTGCTTATGGTCACTGCTGCTGTCCTTTCCATTCATATCAAATTGTGCATATCCCATATGATACTAGAAACTGCAGCACGGTAAAGAAAAGGAAATGATTTCCTGACTTATTGGTGAAAAATAATGGTTTGCCATTTGGTACTATTAGTTATAAGTGCTTAATAAAATCATCAGAAGGGACGAGTCAAGCTTTTCTTAAGGGAGTCTTTAGGGCATATTTAAAAAATGCATTTCTTTCATTGTTTATTAAGGTGCTTGCATGTTATGTGACAGGATTTCTTTTGGACTGGCTACGTAAGTCTTTTTTCTTACTCTGTTTTTGTCATTGCATTTGGGTTAAATTAATAAATATCCTCTTAGAGATATAATAGAGGATAACATTTTAAACAATTCAACAGAGAAAACAAATTATTTCACCTGAATAGGTTTGGCTCCAGGTGCTTGTAATTTTAGCAATGTTATATTCACAATAAACAAACAGAAAACCACACTGCTCTTTTTTCTATCCCCTTCCAAGGAAAAAAGGTGAAATGTAAATCCAAATATCTACCTCAAGAAAACATACTAAGTAGGAATTTCTTGTGTAAATTAAAAGGCCAAAAAATCATCTAGAAAGTTATGAGCAAAAAAGGAATGCATCTTTTCAATTTGCCGGAGTTTTCTCGCTCCTTTTCATGCTCCCAAGCCGCAGTTTTTCTGCAGCAGCAGATGGACAGAGCGTGTAGCCTGCAGCACCTTCCTGTGACAGCCCTATTCTCCCTCCCAGACACTGCTGTTAGTAAATAGATTTACACATTCTCCAATCTCCACACATCTTTCTGCCGAATAATTAAAAGCAGGATGATTAGTTTATTGAGTGGAAGGAGGAACTTTTTTATTGAGGTCCATCCACGATTTTATCAGGGCCAGCACTTTTACGGTTGTCAGGGGGGTGCAGGCATCCAATTTTTCTTATCTGCCTGATTAATACAAACGCTGTTTCAGGACGCATTAATTAACAGATACAAATCTACGTTCTCATGGAAGGATCAATACAGAGAAGAAAAGAGGCATCAATGTGAATTTAGTGCTGATGATGGAGAAGGCACGCTATCGACATTTACGTGCACGGAAACTTTAAAGTTGCACCGGGCCCCCTTTGTCCCTGTGATTTACAAATTAACAATGTTCCAGCCATAACAACGTTTCACACATTTCTTTGGGGTTTAATTAAGCAAAAATACAATAAAATTTCATTTTTAAAGTTGATCCTGCAATTTGTTCTATGTTGATGGGTGTGTGTGTCTGTGTGTGTCTGTGTGTGTGTGTGTGTGTATCCTTCCTGTACAACTAACTTTTTTCTTTTGCTTCTCTATGAAATAAAGAGAAATAAGGAAAAAAGGTGAAGAAAAGGCTTTTTTTTTTCGGTCACGGAGCATGGAGAGATGGATATAGCACAAAAGGTTTGACAAGTTTGCTTGCTTGATATCCTCAAATATATTTCAGCTGATTAAAGGAAGTATAATTTTTGCAAATCCACAGGAAAAAGAACAATCCATGCTTTAAAAAATAAAAGTCTGAACTTCTATCTTTTCTTGGGTCTAGAAATTGCTGTCTCTCATTTTAACCCTTTCCTACCACACCACCGAAATCTGGAAGCTAGTACAAAGCACTCTCCTGCCTAAATGCCTGAGCAGCACTTAGACGGATTTGTTAGGAGACAGTCACGTTCACCTGGTCGCTAAGGAGGCCAAATACATAATAGAGATTTTATCTTAATTCCATAAAATTATTTTACCTCTCCTTTAGGAGTGCTAGCTATATTGCACATACATAAAAACACATGGATACAATAACATTTTTATCAATAGACCTGAGCACTGTATAAAATTCTAAATAAACAAGGCCTAAATGAAAATGCATGTTTTAATAAGCTGAGTCGAAGAAATTTTCTCAAAACATAATTACTCTATTGGCTTACACATGCTCATATCCAAATGATAATTACTTGTATTTTTATCAGGCATTTAACGGTATTTTATAGCTCTTGGGCTACAAGTTAGAGGTCTTCATCATCTGTGATATTTAGCTATCTTTGGAGAGAAACCTCTTTCCCAAGTGAAATAAAATATGCTTTGCAGTTGTCCTGTGTGAACCTCTTGTTTTGTACATCCCGGGATCTTAATCTTTGGCATGTGACAGGTTATAGTTTTAAATGTTCAGCCGTATTACAGCTTTTTAAAATACACTGATACCATGGCACATTTTTTCTTCCCCAGCTACAACCCATTTCGTGCCTATCACTGACAACTCGGATCTCTCTTCATCTCTGTCCCAGAGTCAGTGCCATTTAATGTATCTCAGGCATTTTGCTAGCAGAATGACTCTCTACCTTGACCGGCAGTTAAATAGCATGTTTATCTGCAATGCAGTGTGCTCCAAATAAACCAGACGACAGTTGGGAATATCATCATTTGGAAGGATTGAAAAGCTGCTCAAGAGGCAGGTACCCCTGAGGTAATAGGCTTGAAGAAAGCATGTTTTGTGCCAACCATCTTGCCTTCTTCTACTGGAAACTTCGGAGGTTGACAGTGGTGCCATGGGCACGCATCAAGCACTCTTTTTTTAGCCTGGCAAACTGATGCACTTTGCAGTCAACTTACAAAAAAGGCTAAGCATTTGAAAGTGTGAAGGGCAGAAAATATCTGACGGCTAGTCTTCAAAAATACACTTTCATTTCAGAAAGCATAAATGTTTATTTCCTGAACAAAGTGTTGACAGAAATAGGCTGCAGCGCAGGCATTTGGGTTTAACCCCTGCTAGGCATTTTCTTCTCGGCTGCTCTCTCGAAATAGAGAGCAAGCATTTTAAATCTTCAGGGCGTCTGTTAATATCAGTGAATCATGGCATTGATTTACCTGATCACAGTTTTTGAACTGTAGTTTTTCTGTTCCACCAAAAAAAAAAAAAAAAAAAAATCAACATTTTTCAACAAATAGCATATCATGCTAGAATTTTAATTATGCCATAATGACTCACTGAGATCACAAACGAAGTTCATTTTGAGAAGCTGATTGAGGAACGGGACATGAGCTAGATTATTTTGTCTCCCATACAAATAAACCTAATGTTTACAGGAAACAGAAGAAAAGAGTAACAGTGGTACTCGCATTTGGTCTTAGCTACCAATAGACACACAGATGCATAACCCTCATTAGAGACAAACTTATTTTGTATTTTTAAGCCAGATGTTCTTTTCACATATGGGGCAGACATATCACTTTGTCCTATGATTCACAAAACACACAGCTCAGGGGCTTGTTGAAAACTTATATGTATATATATATATATATATATATATATATATATATGCACACTTTTTTTCATAAACTGGAACTCAGTAGGAGCTAGAGTTAAACAGCTACAGATGGTTAACTGCTGAAGCGAAAGCTGGAACATCTACATGGTTCTATCAGAAGCATTTTAGTTAAAATTTTTCTTTAAAAGGGATGATAATTATATTGTTTGTACTTAAGCTTTAGATACAATACCTATACTGTTCTTTGCATCTTTACTCTTTTGAGCTGACCATGATTCAGATTTCAATAATTTAGACACAATCACAATTGGGTGGAATATAAGAATAATTGACAAAAATGGAAAATAGCTAGCTCCCTTGCTAACTAATCATTTGTTTCACCATTTGTTGATTCCGTAAGAAATCTGTTTCTTGTGCTCTGTTTCTATACTTTAAGTAGGTGTCACATAAATTCTATGGAACTATTATTTTTAAATAGTGGTTAAACAAGACAAGTACAAATTCCTAAAATCTAAAAGGCAGGACCCAAGTTTTAATACAATTTTATATATAATGGCAGAATTGACCACCTTCTATAAAACTGAGCAAATCATCTAAGTAGTTGTGAGAAATTAAAAGAGAGGAGGACAGAAGGTAATACCTTCTGCAAAGGTAATACCTACCAGTCCCAAAACAGAATTATCACTGTTAGCTGAATTTACGGGTGCAATTGACCACTGACCACTCATGCTGATTATATAAACAACCAAATGAGTTTGCAATTAGGCCAATCACAGGAACAGAAATGGAAAACATGCCCCCATAGCAGTGGTGTAATGCTTTCTTTGGCAATTATTCCTGGTTTTCCAGTCCAGCTTGCTAGAAAAATTTGAAATATAATAGCAGCTAAGAAAAAAATATTACAAGTGGCAATACAGGAAAAACTCAAAATGATGACAAGAGTCTTTGTTTTTTTTTTTTTTTTTTTTTTTTTTTTTTTTTTCCTGTGAGTGGGTGGTTTTTTTTAACAACCGCCAAACTACTTTCAAAAGTACTAGAGACAGGGCCGATGAATGCCTAATAAGAATGTAAAGACATCTACATGGAGTGTGTAGCTCCTCTTTGGAAGTCCTTACTCGCCCTTACTCATCTACTGCTTCTGAATGACTGGAGAGGATCTGAAATAATTCCCTTAGCTTTTCCCAAACTCTCTCTTACTTGTCCCCAACTTCACTTCTTCTGACCTTTCATCTAAGCCAAGAAGAAAGAAAAATGGTTGGGGGGCATGGAGGGAAGCATAGGCTGAGCTGCCTTACAGAGGGAAATCTAACGGCTTTCTTTTCCTACAACCTTTATTTTTTACTATTTGAAAATAAGTTCTGCCTGGAAAGCTCTCCTTTATGATGTGACTGAAATTTGTTTGACCATCAAGAAAAAAGGAAAGCAACGCCATATAATATAGGTCTCTAAAAAATATTTTTTAAAATGGCATTTTCCGTCTCACTTTGGGATTAGATAGATACCGAACAGGGAAAAACACCATTTGGAAGCCACACTTCTGATTTGAAAGAAGAAGGATCTATGCTTGAATCTGACTTGCTATACCGATGCACTGGTAGAACCAGGCCAAGCAGTATCCATAGAAAACCAGTCCCACTTGGGAATCAGACATGCAAACATTATCCTCTTCAGGAAATTCCCAAGGGGTCCACATCAAATTTGGTCTAATAGTTTTGGTCTAAAATCAAGCCTCCAAAATAAACACATACATGTGCTATCTTGGACTTTGGAGAAGGCTGGCATTTCCACAAGCCTTTAAAGAGTCTGTGGGAAACATTTAGCAACAAATACCCATCAGATAAAGGTTTATAGCCATGACGTGACACCTGAGGGGAGAGGATAGAGAGGGGACCTATGACTTTGAGGTCTAGAGACCTGACTACAACCATTGGTATTAACTTGGCCCCTGTGATGAGCTGACTTGTGCCATCCCAACCAGAAGATGTTAGAGTCCCAACCTCCAGGATCTGGGAACGTGATTTTATTTGGAAACAGGGTCTTTGTAGATGATCACATTAAGATGAGGTCATTAAGGTGGGCCCTGATGTAATATGACTGTATCTTCATAAAAAAGGGGATATTTGGACACAGAGATGGACATGTGCAGAGAGAAGCTGATGTCAGGACACGGGGAGAATACCACCTACAAGCCAAGGGATTCTTGAGGCCACCAGAAGCTAGGAGAGACAGGAGAGAAGCACGGAACAGATTCTCCTGCAGAGTCTGCAGAAGGAACCCAAACCTCCTGCCACCTGCTCTTGAGTTTCCAATCTCCAGAGCTGTGAGCCAATAAATTTCTGTGGTTCAGTCCACCCAGTTTTTGGTATTTTGTTTTAGCAGCCTTAGCAAACTAATACAGACCCACAGGTGACCTAATCTGTCTATTGCAAACTGTAGACTACACACTGCTGATGAATCTTCCAGTTCCAATAATTTCTAATTCAGAATAACAAACAGAGCTATTTTCATGAAGCATAAGGCTGTCTGGGTAATGGTGAGCACCTCAGACAAAGGCCATGGACTGGGAGTAAATAGACCCGGAATTGGGTGACACCTCTGTCACCAAGGAACTGTGGGACTCTGAGGAATGACTCAACTTTGCTGGTTCCCATTTCTGTAAAATTAGAAAATAGAAAAAGTATTTCTGAAGGTTTATACCAACTCTAAATTATTGGGCTTCCAATGGTTCTACTGTAACAAAATTCAAATCAACTAATATTTAGAGCATCTATTACAAGTGAAGCCCTATGCTAAGGTACCATTGGAATATGCAAAATGAATATGATGTAATCCTTGTCACCTAAGATTTTATGGCAGAGTAAAAGTGGATAACACCATAACAACCAAAAAAGAAAAGTATCGTAAGGATGGATCCAAGTACATATCTATGCAGAAAAGGAGATATTGGTGCCTGGTTGTACACATCCTCCTAAATGTATCCATATCCATCACTTTCTCTCCTCCCCCTACCCCAGTTTTGGTTAGGCCTTCATCATCTTTTCAGGGTAAATTTTAACAGCCTCCTTACCAAAATCCTTTTATATCTGATATTACTTACTTCCATCCTACCCAAGGCTAGTCAAGCAATCTTTAAAATATGAAACCTACGTCATCCACTGATCAAAATGCTTTCTCGGTTTCCATATCTCCTACAAGATAAAATGGAAACTCTCTGGCAGAATATAGGATTTCTTTCACTGTTTGTTCCTTTTTTCCTTTCCTGCTATATTTCCTAAAAAAACCTTTCCCTAGTAACTCCTCTGTGGATGGCCTAACATGTGAAGTGAGCTCATTTTCCTAATCCTAATGTCAAAACCTATAGCTCCATTGCTTCCCTAAGCACTGCCATCCACCTGCCACCTCACACTTGGCCCTCCATTGATCTATCACCAAGTTTTTCTTTTACACTTGTGAAATCATTCTCAGATACACACACTTTTTTCCATTCTCATTGCCATGATCATTGTCACTGGGTAGGATCTAAGGGCACTTTTAAGATATAAAAGTGAAGATGAAGGTGAAGCCATAAGCAGGAGACACAGCTGAGTATAAGTGACCCCTGAAGTAAGGGAGCAGATGTGAAGGTCTGCTGCTTGATGGGTAGCTCTCTATCCTCTGGACCATGGTTTGCCATGTTCTAGATAAGCTCTTCAGGGTGGAGATCTCTGATTTGCTTCCTGCTATATCTCCAGCTCCTCAAGCTGTGCCTATCACATAGCAGGCACTCAGGAAATATTCGCTAAATGAATGAATAGATAATTCCTCAACAGCTCATTGACTGGCTTTCAAAAAGATGAGAGTTTAGAAAAGAATTGGCCATTCCAGAAACCAGATCCCTCCCCCACAGAAAATATACCAACACATATAACGCAAAGTGGTACCTAATGTTCTTTCATGAATTCAATGAATGTTCATTAAGGTACTGATTTTGTGTAAAGCTCATTGCTTATAAGTGCCTATACAGTATATAGGATTTTTATTTGGAGCCACTTAGACTCTGACAAAGTCCTGCCTAAATTTATTAACCTCAGCCAAGTCCTCTTTAATTTATAAGTAAAGTTGATGTTTCAATCATATGGACTAGCTTCTTCTCTTACATATAGAAGTAACCCTTCACAACAGACTCCATGAAAATGTCACAGTTACTTCTTTGTTATTTATAAGTACTGTCATTAATTTCTCTACCTATCCTAGTTGTATAATTATTTTGACAATATACACATTTATATTCTGTAGCTTGGATTTTAAACCTCTGAAATACTAACGTAGTCAAGTCATAGATGAAAACAATGCCCATGGCTTCTTTCTACCTGCAGGAATAAAATATTGTGTGCCTACTTTTTTTTAACAAACATTTTTAGGTGATTCCAACCTAATTTTTGTCAAGCTCAAGAAAGAGCTTCTCCTGAGAACATTTTCCACACTAAAATCAGTTGCAAGTAGATTGAGAAATCCTGGGTTTTTATCATCATGGGCTGCTGCTCTCCCAATCAAAAACAGCAAAGAGGAGAGAAGGCAATAAACATGCAAACATATGGCATCTCCCTCTGAGTCCAGTCTAGAACAATGGATCCTCACTAGGTAAACACTCACTTGTCAGAAGTACTTGCAACACTACAGTCATTGCAGCACCAAGGGATTAAGGGCCCTTCCTATTTTAAAGAAGATCAGACAGTTACAAAGAGCAAAGAGGGTTCTTGTCTGTTATGTCTTTTCACTGTGTCTGTACACCCAGGTGTTAATGCAGTCTAAATGCCGTTTAGACATGTTTGGGGTTTATCAAACTAGTTTGTGTATCCATTCTTACATAATTTTGAAGAGGGACCGTTTCTACCTGCTGTGGGAACCAGTATAACTATAGATAGCTCTATGCAAATAATCTGGGCAAGTCAAGCAGAATCTATTTAAATCTGAAAGAAAGGTAGGACCTTGAGGAAAGGAAGCAGGAACCAAAAATATTTTTTAATAGGTCAGAACCAGGATCATATTATTTTGGAAAAACTTTGTTTTTCCATTGACTGTTAGCTGAGAGTGTCGATTCATGAGAAAATTATATCTATTGAAGATTATAATTTTTCATTTAAAATAGAGAGATGAGAAATACAAGCAGATGAATTTGGTGAATGTAAATTTTAGGATCAAAAATGTGCTTTTCCAGTCATGCAAAATTTTAATAAACTAACCAATATGTTGATAGAGTGTGTCATTTGTTGGGCTTCAAGAAGAGATGAGCGAACCTCTAAAACTCTTTAAAACTGTGGCCAGGTGCGGTGGCACAGGCCTGTAATCCTAGCACTTTGGGAGGCTGAGGTGGGTGGATCACCTGAGGTCAGGAGTTCAAGACCAACCTGGCCATCATGGTGAAACCCCATCTTTAAAAAAAAAAAAAAACTGTCAGGGAGGCAATCCCAACTGTAATTTTTGGTTTACTTTTTTTAAACAACAAATGATTGGCACTTCTGCCTTTCTTTCTACTTTTTTCCTTTTTATTTGTAACCCAAAAATATATTTCAAATATAAAATTTTTATGAATTTTAATTTTGCCACACATGAAGTTAACAAAATATTCTTAAAGAACTGCTTTTCTTGGGAATATTCCACAATTAAAAGGAATTTATAATTAGCGACTTAGTTGGCCAGGCATGGTGGCTCATGTCTGTAATCCCAGCACTTTGGGAGGCTGACATAGGCAGATCACTTGAGGTCAGGAGCTCAAGACCAGCCTGGCCAACATGGTAAATCCCCATCTCTATTAAATATTTTTCAAAAATTAGCTGGGCATGGTAGCATGTGTCTGTAGTTTCAGCTACTCAGGAGGCTGAAGCAGGAGGATCGTTTGAACACAGGAGGCAGAGGCTGCGGTAAGCTGAGATTGCACCACTGCACTCCAGCCTGGGTAACAGAACGAGACACCATCACACACATACACACATACACAAATAATAGTAACTTCTATGGCTGCTTCATTTCTATTATTTGTAATCCAACATTAGAGTCTAATATTCTAAGAACCTTTTAAAAAGCACATTCTATACACTGAATAAATTAGAAATAAGCTGTAGTGAATTAGACAGATTAAACTATAGATATATTAAGGTCTACCTATTATCTATCTATCTCTCTATGTTTACTGATGTAGTACAAAAGACAAAATTAGAAGGAAAAGAGAAGTAATGCACCCCAATCTGATTTTGGATTAAACACTGCCTATGCAAGTCAGATGAAAGTTCAAAGTTTCTCCTAATCCCACTTGCATTAATGAAGGTAGAGTTGCTGACTTTAAGGCTCATGGTATCTTGTCAAACAGACTTTTGCGTATCATTGTGAAGGCCACACCCACACACATTAAGGCACAGAATGACATAGGCATTGTGAGAACCTGGCTCATTTCATATGAGTTAATCTAAAAATTTGAAAATTTTAAGCTTCCACGTACAAAAGAAAGTTGTGATCGTTTTGTGTACTTGAACTGAAATGACCAAGAATCAACTCTATCTGGGATCTCTAAAAGACAAATCACTTATAATTTCTATATGACCTTTAAAAACATGCCTTCAAATCCTTTCAAAGTTACCTAATTGGCCCCTTGATATAGAAATACAAATTCCAGTGAAAACACTAATCATCATAGAAGTCGTGTTTGTGGAGTTAACACTGTTACCTCTCCTTCTCTTACTAGTTACAAGTAAAGCAGAAAAACATGAAAATCCTTTAGGTGTGCTTTTCTCAATTTTCCTAAAATAGAAAGAAACTATAACTCAGTGTCTCTAACATATGCCCTAGGAGGAAGAGAGGCAGACAAAAAAAAAAAAAAAAAAAAAAATCAGGTCTTCTGCATAAATGAAAGTTAAAGGATTTACAACAGAGGCCATTAAAAACAAAGTGCCATATGTATTCATGAAAGAACGTAGAAGAAATATGTTATCCGTGAGATGCATGTCACAGATATGAAATTATAGCACGCTGACCCTGAAACTCTACATTCAAATAACATTAGAAATCCTCACTACTGATGCTTGAAGACCTAGGCATAATTTGTGTTCTGGACAGCATGGAAAAACAGCTTATCTGAATTTCTAGCTCTGAGAGTTCGGTTTAAAGTCAGGCTCCCACATTATTTTTCTCTGTGGCTAATGAAGATCTGTTTGCGAATATTTACTCCCAAGTTCGCGGCTGGTGTTTGCTGGCTCAAGCAGAGCTAAGTCATTATGCCTTGGCATACGTTCCACTGGGGAGGCGACCAGTTATCTTCTCATTGACAATCGAGGCAACCCCTTCGATTCCTCCCAGCCCTCCCTTCTTCCTCTCTCCACTATCCCCCGTTTGGATGACTGGCCAAGTTAAAATGAAACCGAAACAAAAACATCAAACAACACAGGTCTCAGAATTCCTCAACCACATGAATGCAGAATCGTTATCAGTGGTGAAAGGCTGCCGGTCATATATATTTACTATTATTTACTATGGATATATGATATACAAACCAAACCTGGGCCTCTTATAATTCTTTCTGAGAAGATCCTCCATTCGCAAGGAGAAGGGAGGAGGCAAATGTAGCTGCAGTTAAAAGCTCTCACGCTATAATTCTTCTCCTCCCCAAATGAACCAGAGCACCCACAGCAGTGCCTCGCAGCTTTCCCGCTTTGATCTGTGGGAGAGTGCATTTACCTGCGTATCCCACCTCTCTCCTAGGCCGTGACCATTTTTTCCTTTCATGTCACTGAAACCGCGCAAAAAAAAAAAAAAAAAAACCCAGGAAATCCTAGAAGTTTTTAGATCAGGTTGATTCAAGGCAACATGTGAAGGAAAATACAAAGGTTCTCATATTCGGAAGTTGCCCCGATTCCTAACTAGATTTGAGCAGCATGAAGACTACCTCTGGAGGCAGGCGCTTCTGTCTGCAACCGTCCAAAATGAAAGGGGGGGAAAAAGAGAGAGAGAGAGAAAAAAAAAAAAGCTGCCTGATTCTAATACACCTAATTAGCCATCGGCAGACTCTTAATTGCATACATTAGGATGATTCCATAGTGGAGATTAATTCTAAATATACCCAAGCAGCTGGTTAAGATGCCATGGATTACAGTGTGGACTGTACTTTTCCACTTAATTAGATATCAAAATTAAGCAGCAACAAGCATTTTGACATAACGGGGATCAAGCCGCTGCTTGGTATCCCAGAGCTGCACTAAAGTGACCGCTAAACAGAGCCGCACAGATGGAGAGATATTAAATGCCGCACTGGAAAGTAATTTCAAATAATAAAATATCAATATTTACATTTTAATTACCCCTACTGAGAGCCGCTCTGTCATTTTCACTATTGCCGACGCAGCAAGGGGTAGTGGAATGACATTGTGGCTCTGGCTGCAATGACTATTTTGTTTCCATTAAAGAATGACAAGTGTTTTAGAGGCAGTGACACTCGGTGTGTGAACAAGAATGACAGCAGATCAGAAAATTCCTATTAAGGGACTAAATGCCTCAACAAGAGAATTTACTCTGAGCACCAGCTCCTCCTTGAAGCACATAATCCTTCCTAAATTTTCTGCTGAAAGTTTATTATTGGGAAGGCCCAAGGGAAGTTTTAGTCTCCCATGAAATATTTAGATCCATAAAACATTATATGATGATTGTCAATTTAAAAACAATAATACTTGACGGGAACAAATATCCAGGAGTTATGTGTAAATCACAACGAGGTTGGGGAGTTTCTTTTTTTATATTCTCTCATTTAAATTGACAATACCACGGAGGATGTTTCCTGGAAGTATATCTATTTCTTACCGAGTACATGGATGAAAGCTTGGGACACAGCTTAGGATAATTACAATAAAAATATTGGACTTGTTTTCACTATCTTTTCTTTAGCATTTTATTGTACCTGACTAGCTCAATTATAATTTCCTTAACATAGAAAATAAAGTTGAGGATGAATTATAATTTGTATGTGTAAATGTAAATGCACATCTGTGTGTATAAATACTATATACTTTAGTTTCCATTATTATTTAAATGTAGGAAATTCCTAGTGGCTCCTACAGGCCCTCACCAAATTTAATTAGTCTTTATGGGGTGTGAAGATGAGATTATGAAAAAAAAAAAATAAAAGGTATATATTAGATGTGACATGCTGCATTTGCAGGATAATAAATGAAAACGGTAAAGTCTTCCTTTGGGGATGCCTGTCAAAACTGTAGAGATCTTGAAAGAATTTTAATGCCTCAAGATATGAGAGAGTATATAAGAAAAACTCCTTGGTCAGTATACTATAGTAGGCAGTTAACTGACCCCCTATCTCAGAGCCTGCATTTATTTAATGTGTAGAGATGAACAACCATAAATGTGATAAATGGCTACAGCAGGAGGCTGAATAGAATTTTTCAAAGAAAAGAAAAGGGGAGTCAGGGAGTTCTAGAGATCCTTAGCAGTCTCTTTTACTCCCATTCCTTTCAAAGCATCAGTTTTGAAGTTGAAATAAAAACTTGATAATAGGCACGGTATACTAACGTGTGCTCCCTAACTAGGGGATGTTCCTCTTAACAAAAAATAAAAGTGGATTGGAAAGTATTTCCTAAGCATCCCTAATGCTTTTAGGACAAGACAGATCCCCATTTCTCAGCTACTAGCACCTTTTAATTTCTGAAAGAGCCACGGTTGAAAATCTTAATTAATTGTTCCATACTGCTTCAGGATCATTATGCAATGTAATAAAGGCCGTGTAATTATGAAATTTTACAGCCATTATCAAGGCTGATGGCTCGTATTTCATCCTCAGCTGGACCCAGTGGCTTTTAGGCACTCATCTCCCCTTTGATGAACTACAGACAGATCTATCAGGCCCAAACAATATCCAGGCGAGGCAGCTATAATAGCTACCTACAGATGAAGCCATAGATAAAGATAAACTATAAATCTACACACACAAATGCAGGCACATCGCCTGGGGATGACAGAGGAGAGAGGACGAGACACTTGGGAAGGGTAGTTGCTCCCACGAAGGCCGCCTCCTGTGCTTCTCCCCCATTCACTCCAGAATGGGGTGGATTTTATAAAAGACAGCGAAACCCAAGTGAGCATCTCATTTATTCTCCGTATCTCGAAATCAAATGAGAGAAGGAAAGGGTGTCCATGAGCATTGTATTTAGTGCATTATGTAAAGGGCAGAGACTACTCAGATATCCTAACATCTATTTCAGTAGTGAAAAGAAAAAGCTAGATATATGGGGTTTTATTCCCAGCACATAGCACTAACACAGCAATCCAAAATAAGTACTCTGAGACAAATTCGGTTATGGCTCATGAGCATCTCTTTCATAGATATTAACATTTTTGAAACAACAATTCAAGAACAACAAAAGTCCATGCTGAAATGTAGACAGGGAAAATAACATTGTATGTATACATAACTAAAACGTTTGTAGTTCGCATGTGTTGACTCTTTGGAATGTAGGAAATCACGTAGCCTAAGAACTGATGCAACTATTCTGCTTCACATATTTCCGACGTATCTCTTTCGGTGAATTAAGCATTTCCATAAGTTATTTTAAACATAATTGTAAGATGGTCATCTAGTAGGTTCATTTGACAACCGTAGGAGTACACTCCACAGAACATGTAGTTCAACTCTGCCTTTGGGTTGTGGCCACATCATGGAATTGATGTCTTTGGTCCTTATAATGGCATCAGCCTCATGATGGCTCCTTTCATGAATCTGATCAGATAGCTTGTCTGCAATGTGGCTTATTCCAAAGAAAAAGCCCATCAATGGGCCAATCTGATTGAGCCTGCAAGCTGAAATGAGGGACAATGCAGAGAAGGCAAGAAAAGTATCAGGATGTATGAAGGCTGAGTGTGGGGTTGGAGAATGACAGAGAGTTAGGGTGTATGTGTGTATATAAGAGGCAAGGGGGTACATATACAAAAGGATGTCATATTGGTTTAAGTGACATCAAGTCTCCAGAAAGCACAGCTTGAGACTGTTCACTGAAAGTATGGATTAAGAGTGAGAGAAACTGACTTCAGTGCAATCTCAGCTACTAACCAGCTGTGTAACCTTGAGCCAGTCACTGAATTGCTCAATTTCTTCATCTGCCAAATAAGGTTGCTAGACTGAATGATGCTCTCTCTGGTTTATGGTATGCCCCAGACCGAACCTTCCGTTGAACTTCTTTAGTGTTCTTCAGTATGGGCTGGGAAAGCATGGATCCAAAACCAGCCTTTCCTACATGAATGGACAGTCTCCCCACCCGAATCAAAGCTGCTTGTATTTCATTCTGCAAATGTGATCTCACCTCCCATATTGTAGATAAATGAAAGACATCAGATATAAATACCCTTGACCTATTTCCCTTCTCATCTATACCAGGACTAATTCTTAACACTGTCCCACTTGTCTCTAGTTAAAGAGATTGCTCCTTCTTACCAAAAAGGCCTTTCCTATGTCCTCAATCCCATGTGCTCTGGACACATTGAAGATTTTACACCATCAATTTTCTGCTCAGCCCCTCTCCATTTCTTTTTCTTTTCTTTCTTTCTTTCTTTTTCTTTCTTTTTTTTTTTTTGTGATGGATTCTTGCTCTGCCAGGGTGGAATGCACTGGTGCAATCTCAGCTCACTGCAACCTCCACCTCCTGGGTTCAAACAATTCCCCTTCCTCTGCCTCCTGAGTAGCTGAGACTACACGCAAGTGCCACCACGCCCAGCCTCTTCTCCACTTCTTATACCTATTAATCTCTCCTTCTCCTCAAGTTCCATTCCTTCATCCCTCTATTCTGATAAAATCTTTCTTCAATGCTGGCTCCTCCTCAATAGCTAGCTCTGTAACTCTGTCTACACCCATCTGTCTGTCTGTCTGTCTGTCTGTCTGTCTGTCTGTCTTTCCATCTCTATTCACGGCATCCCTTCACTACTAAAATTACTAAAATTCCTGATACAATGGTGTATATGCACTTTCTCATTAAATTCATCTTCTTCCACTAGAGTCTGGATTGCATCTCAGTTCTATCATACTGTAATCACTAATGACCTAACTGCTCAATCCCATGACGTATTCATATCAGAATTGATCTCTCTGGACTATTTTGTCCAGACTGATACCTCTCTTACTCCCTGAAACTCTTTCCTTCTTTTGCATGTACAAGACGCCTTTCTCTTGGTCTTTTTCTTTTTTTTTTAATGTCAATCCTTTTCAGGTAATACTTTAAATAATTCTGTGCTCACTTCTTCTCTCCTTCCTCTACCTGCCCTTTCATTTCTATGGATGTAACAAAACTATATCACCAGTACCCCCTTCTCCCCAAAGAGCTAGACCTTATATTTCTGGTTGTCTACAGGTCATTCCCATCAAAATGTCTCATAGGCGACTCATATCAAAATATGTAAAACTGAACTCATTTTCCTCCCAGACTTAGAGCATTGTTAAATACTGAACCACACAGAGTTGAAATTTGGGAGTTAGTTATGTTTTGACTTCTATGTCCAGTTTTCCCTATGAACTATCTCTTATTTCCAAATCTTATTTCTAGTCCCACTGTCTAAGTCAGTTCCTCATCGTCTTCCACCTGAAAAGGCAATAGCTTCCCAACTTACCATTTCCCTGACTCAAGTCTTTTTTCTTCTAGATCTGTATTAATCAGGGGTCACCTCTCCCCTTTCGTGATGGTTTCTCTCATTGTCAGGGCCCAATTTAGTTTTCTTTCTTCATTTTTTGGTAAGAATAATGATGATGATGATGATGATGATTACTGTGAAAATGTGTAAAATTCACTGAGGGCTTACTAAATTCCAGTCACCATGCTAGCACTTCCATTTATCATGAGCTAGGCATTATGAATGCAACAAAAGAAAAATATGGATTCTCTGAGGCTTTACATTCAAGGGGAGGAGAGGAATAAATACAAATATAGGAGGCAGTGATACAATACTGCAATAGAGAAACATGTACACAAAACTATGAGGGAAAACAGGCCATGGGGATGGGACATGGGGAAGGAGGAGCTGCTGTTGTAAGCAGTGGGAGAGGGGGTCAAGGGAAATGTCATTGATAACTGAGGTTTGAGCAGAGATCTCAAGGAGATGAGAGAATGAGTCCTGCTTCTATCACGGTGCTATAAACTGATGGTTTATATCCCTCTAAAATTCTTACATTGAAATGCTATCTCCCGAAGCCATGACATTAGGAAGAAGGGTATCTGGGAGGTGATTAGGTCATGAAGGTGAAAAGAGTCCTCATTAATGAAATTAGTGCCCTTATAAAAGAGACCAGAGAGCTCCCTTTGCCCCTGCTCCATGAGAGGGCTTGGTGAGAAGAGAGCCATCTATGAAACAGAATAGGGGCCCTCACCAGACACCGAATCTGCCAGCACCTTGATCTTGGACTTCCTAGCCTCTAGAACCATAAGAAATGTGTTTCTGTTGTTTACAAGCTACCCAGTCTATGGTAGTTTTTGTCATAACAGCCCGAACGGACCAGAACACCAGAGCTGTCAGGCAGAGGAAATGGCAAAGATGGATATACTAAAGGAGCCTTCGTGTTCTGGTTCAGAGAATTTTGCAGAGGCCAGTGCAGCTGGAGAGTAGCAGGAGACACTGTGGACTGGGGAATGGGGAAGGCATGTCACAAAGGCTTTGCCACTGGTGCCAACTTTTGCAGCTTTTACTTTAAGTGAGATAGAAAGTCGCTGGGGGCTTCGAGCAAAGAGGAGACAGGATCCGATTTGTATTTTAAAAGTTGACTGGGTATGGGATCGGAGTAAGGCAGTCAAAGCCATTTCATTCTCACTGAAACCTTATGGAGCATACATTATTCTCTTTGCCACTTGACATTTGAGGAAAGCGAGGTACAAACCCACTTCGAGTCACCGGACTAAAATTAGTAGAGGTATGATTTGCACCAATGCCATTTGAGAACTTAGAATTTAACCACCACGCAGCACTGTCTTCCTGTGTTCGCCTATTGGTTTTCCTTTCCCAGACAAGCCATGCTGTTTTGTACTTCTGTGCATTGGATATTTCTTCACCTTTGTGTGAAATGCCTTTTCCCTGCCTTTCTGCAGGCGAATTCCTCTGAAACGATCCAAACATATCTGAAATATTTTTCTGTAATCATTTCTTTAATGACCTCAAACACAGGCATTTCCTTCTCTCCTGCTTTCTCCTCTGCTACTTTGCCCTATTTCTATTACTGCAATGTGTCGACACTGCTGGAGTCATTATCTCTTCTATGATATTAAACCATGTATTCCTCTTCGTAATTCTAGTGCTTGGAAAATAGCCATGTTTTTGTTTTGTTTTTGAGACGGAGTTTTGCTATTGTTGCCCAGGCTGGAGTGCAATGGCGCCATCTTGGCTGTCCACAACCTCCGCCTCCTGGGTTCGAGTAATTCTCCTGCCTCAGACTCCTAAATAGCTGGGACTACAAACATGTGCCACCACATCCAGCTAATTTTCTTTCTGTCTTTTTTTTTTTTTTTTTTTGTATTTTTAGTAGAGACGGGATTTCTCCATGTTGGTCAGGTTGGTCTCAAACTCCTGACCTCTGGTGATCTGCCTGCCTCAGCTTCCCAAAGTACTGGAATTACAGGCGTGAGCCACCATGCCCAGCTGAGTTTTGAAAAATGATTTTTTTCGTGTGTGTATGCCCAGAACTTGCAAGGTCTCAAGGACCTAAATAATTTTAATCTATGTTTGTAGAATTGAAAAATCAACAACTGGTGGAATGGTCACATCTTGAATGAGGACAAAAGCATGAGCCTGTGAGAAGTGATTAAGAGCATGGCAGCTAGAGCTCTTCCTGGCACCTATCTCCCCACTCTATGATTGTTTGTCTTTCTGCTCTAAAGAAAATGGAAATCAGAACATGGTGAAGCCTTTCCACTGCTACCACCCAGCTAAAGGTGACTCAGGCAGCTGAGTAATTCCTCCAGGGAAATGCAGATAAGCCTGAAAAGCTTGAAGAGTTTGAGAGAGAAAATGCATCAAATGCATCCCCTAGTTTTAAAATAACATGTTAAAACCTCTTAAATGGACTCTACCCATCTTCTTGTCCCTCAGCTTAATCCCAAGTTACTAGTACACATTCTTAGGTTTACATCTTGAGCAAGCATACACCTAATTAATAGCAATTCTTTCAAGGTAGCGCTGAAAAGTTAAATGCAACAGTATCATGAAGTTGCAAGATGTTTATTAAATAAGGTCCATAAGACCATAGAAAATAAGCTTAGGAAATGATTTTATAAGTTATCATATGCAGAGTGTTCACTGAACAGGCAGGGAAACTAATGACACTTAAACAAATGCCACCATTATATTAGGCATGTCATGTCAATGAACAATTACTCTAGCAAGCATAAGGCTTAAACATTTGTTGTCATGATATACGTTTAAAACAGATTTTGAAATGCATGTTCATTTCTCAAATTATAATTCTAATTTTTCAAACATAGTCTAGGAGATGAGGAAGACCATTCTAGTTGCACAAATGAAGTCTAACTTCAAATCTTTAGAGGGATTGCTCCTCGGCTATAAAAAAGAAAAAAGTCAACCTGGAGAGAGAGAGAGAGTCACACACACACACACACACACACACACACACACACACCTGTTTTAATGAATATATATATTTTAATATATATGTAAAATATATATATATATATATATATATATATATATATATATATATATATATGCCAATCCACATCTTAGCTAATGGTTAAATATATTTGCTGACAATTTTTTTAGTGAATTTGAAGACTTTTCACATATATAAGCCTTTAGTAAGAATGGCATGTCTCTGACATCACTTAAAAATATACAATTTTAGGCTCAGCATAGTGGCTCACACCTGCAATCCCAGCACTTTGGGAAGCCGAGGTGGGTGGATCACGAGGTCAGGAGTTCAAGACCAGCCTGACCAAGATGGTGCAACCTCATCTGTACTAAAAGTACAAAAAGTAGCCAAGCACAGTGGCCAGCGCCTGTAATCCCAGTTACTTGGGAGGCTGAGACAGGAGAATTGCTTGAACCCAGAGTGGTGGAGGTTGCAGTGAGCCAAGATCACACCACTGCACTCCAGCCTGGGTGACAGAGTGAGACACTGTCTCAAAAAAATTAAAAAAAAAAATTTTAGTTTGGTTGCTTATTGTGGCTATTAATACATAGGTTATTACATGATATAATATAATTGAAAACACCAGGACAGTCAGCTCCCCCTCCTCCCACCTTGTTTTCTGCCACCCTCTCTGACCACTACTCCAACCACTTGGGCCTCCTTCCTATTCCTGGAATATCCAAGCACACTCCTGCCTCAGGACCTTTGCGTATGCTGTCCTTCCTGTCCATTTTCTGTCTCCTTCACTCGAGTTTAAATTCCACAAGAGTGGGGATTTTTTTGGTTACATTTGTTCACTGCTGATTGCTAGTGTTTACAGCCTCACACATAGTAGGCTCTCTATAAAATATTTGAAAAAATCAATGAAAAGATGAATGACAGTGCACAACATTAGCAGCATATTGTGAATTTAGTAGGTTTTTAATGGAATGTGCTCAAAATATATTAGTTTGTTGTCTCACCATTGATGCAGAGAAAAACCAATTAAGTTAATTTGAGATGTAAAAAATATATACAAAAAATTTTACTACCAAAGTATTTCTTAATTCTACCCTCTAAAGAACAGCAAAAAGTTACCTTAAATTTTATTAGAAGAATCTTAAAGTGAAGTGGAAAATTTAAAAAAAAAATCAGATTTTAAGAAAGAAATTTAAAATAGACCCTGTTTCTGCTAACCTAATCATTTTGGAGATGCTGTCTGGCCACACTGTATGTAGAATTTCTGTACTTTAATATTTCCACCTTATCACATGCCTATTATAGAGTTAACCTTGTGAGCCTTCTCCCTTATTAATATTTCCCATAGAATTCATATACTGCTATTATATTTTCATATTCTGAAGAATCTCAGAAAAGCCAATAGACTCAGAAATCTCTATATAATAGAACAGGTGTAAACTTCCATATTCTATGCAGAAAAAGATTCTGTAGATCATGTGGTACACATATTTTTCATTTGTTACACATTTTAAATTAGAACTAAAGGGTATAATATCAGACTTATAATTTAAGCCTCTAACTGAAGACCTGACGTGGCCACAGACAAGGGACCTTGTTTAATTTGTTGAGTATTCTATCTTTTTGACCGCAAAATACGTGCTCAAATATTCATTAAATGTAGCAACTCACAAGAGCAACTTCTCTGTATCAGTCAATATTATGTTTAAAGTAATATATGTTTTCAAATTTTTCCTTTCTAAATTTGATTTTAATATAAATAAAAGTATTTGCAAGTAACTTGGCATTTAATAACAGTAAAGATGTAGATGGAATGGTGCTACGTGCTAGTTTCTGTTTTAGTTTTTCTAGGATCAAGGCCTAGGAAGCCTTGAGTAATTGAAATACAAGAGAAACGATAGCTAGAAATAAAGACTAATTCAAAGCCAATTATATCCCAATGTGAACCTCCCTTTATTGTGGTACTTTTCCTAAGTTATGCTCTTTAGATAGAATCATTTCTATTGTGCTTGATTAGGATTTTTCACTACTTAAAATTCAACAGTAGAATTATTTCTTAAAAAAAAAAAAAAAGAAAGAAAGAATTTGCCTTTTTTACTCCTACTGAAAACAGGTAGTTTTTCAAGAGGTTTCTTTATAACCTGGGAAGATGACATTTACTAATGTGTTGAAGAGACGGGGATTCTCTTTTGAGTCAGGCAACACTAATAAGAAAGATATGGTTCAATGTCCTAGGTATTCTTCTGAGTTTTATTAATTAGGTGGAAAGCTTTTCCCACTGGAATAGTGCAAGGTATTTATTAACACTTCAACCCACAAATAGAACAAATGTACAGCAAAGGAGGTAATTATTAAATACACCAGCCCCTTTATCTACTTGGCAGGAACAACCCAAAAGACGGCTTCTGATTATGATCTTTTTCATGATATTTTAATTGTGCTTCTTAACCTGCTAAATTAAAAACTACAGGGCAATCTCACTTAGATCACAGACAAAAGAGATCATATCAATTTGCAACAAAATGTATGAATGCTTCTATCTGCTTTAATTACACCAAGAACTTAACAGCAAATTCAATAGGATCACAGAAGGACTGAGAGCTAAATGTTATCTCATAGTCAATGGCATTATCATCTCCTGTATGTTGTTACACATTATGGAGTGTGAACCTCAGTTTAATAATAACTTTGGGAAATAATAGTATTGAAGTAGGGGAGGCTTGCTCAGCTATTTGAGTCTTTGTGTGTGTGTGTGTGTGTGTGTGTGTGTGTGTGTGTGTGTGTGTCATCAGCTATTTACACCCTGGCCAGGAGCTTTAAATGAGGGACTATACAAAGAAAAACTGTAATGACCAAAGTCTTTGCTTGTTAAACAAAGCTAGAATACAGAATATGATTTACAAATATTTTTTAACTTTTTGTTCTATGTCTGTAATCATTTTTTGACCAATACTCTGACTGAATTCCTTTCAACCATACCTTTAGTTTTTCTCAAATAGTTCATTTACCTTTATCCTGAAAACCTCACACCAAACCTTATGCATCCCTGAGAGTGATCACACAGAAGATTCCTGGGAATTTTGACTACTAAGGGTTTGGGATTTTCATTCTGGTCATAATTTGAGAGCCAAACCCAAACCATTCACTGGTAATGAACTGATCTAAGATATATTCTTTGGTAATTCTTCAGAACGGGGTATACTACATTTTGTGGATATAAGGTGTGTGTGTGAGACAGAGAGAGAGAGAGAATGTTTTCTGATTCTAGTGCTAATCCTGGTTGATCAATTCCTACAATTCCTATCCTTTTCATCTGGTTTACAAAGGACATTACTTATAATGCTCACATTCTGTTGAATTCTGTTTTTTCTCTTTCTTGAACTATTTTCTATGTTTCTCCCAGATGTGGGACTTCTTGCTTAACTACTTCAGTAGGATTCAGGCATTTTTCTCTCTTGGGGGAATAAAAGGATGCAATTCTTTCTGATTCCTTATAAAGCAACTCTTTAAAATTAGCTATAGCTCTTAAATACAAATATAAATGAAATATCAACATGTAGCTATGCAAGAGAGAGCCACATCTCCACAACAGTGGATGATGCATGACATGTATCCCTAGAATTTCCTATTAGGTCTCAATGTAACAGAGAGAATTAAGAGGTAGAAAGCTGCTATACGAAGGATTTCACTTCAATAATATTCAGAAAACTACCATTTTCCCACTCTGGATTAGGATACCTTGTAGCATTTATTACACACATCTCTAATTGTCCTTTAAAGCTTTGTTTTTTAAACTTTCACCTTTTTATACTCGTTTACTAAATAGACCTTCTTAATAACAGCAACTGTGTTTTAAAACATTAAATTCCACACAAAAATATATCGATAACGTTGTAGGATTGAATTTTTCTTCTATATACGTAGTTATTCACTCATGAATGTAGCTCTTGGTCCACATTTTGTGTGGACAATAGAGTCTTGCATGTGTCATGCATGAATAATTCCATTTTGATGGGCACTGGTTTTAATGTAGTATTTATTTGCACTCAAATTGTTCTCAATTAAGTCTACTACTTGCTATCTCCTCCTTCCTCAGCACCCTTCCCCCAGCAGATGGCATTTAAAAATGCATAGCAGTGTTTTTGCACTGGGGACTTTAGTGGAAGAACCAAAAATGCTAAAAGTTCCACAAAACACATATGTTTCAACTCAAAATAGCCATAGCACCCTATTGACAAACACTGTGAATTAAGTGCACTGTAGAAATAAAACTGGAAATTGACAACCTAGTTACCACATGAAACAATGCACATGGGACGATCTTCAAATCACTGACAAGAAATTGTGTATTCTGTTATTGCCTGCAGCACTGTGCTATCCACCCACTAAATACATGGAACGACACTGTTTATTTGGATTGAACTATTGTTTCCAAACCTGCTTTGAAGCCTATCATTTCATATTCATCTGGAAGTTTTTGAAGTTTTCTATCATCACTAAAAATGTTTAGGGACAAAAATCTATTTTATTCTTTTGCACAAACATCCAAGAAGTTTCTTCCATGCTTCTCCTAATCCCTGACAACTCTTGATGAGTAAAGAAATAACTGCCTTGAAACTCAAGGTTTGAAGGTCATCTTGGCAACATGGGTTTATATCACACAAGGATTTCAGCAAGCATCTAATTTTGTTTTATTATCTTAATATTCATGTTTAATTGTTGCCTCTTTAGAGGCTTACCGTTAAACTGTGGATTACAAATATATGGAACTATAGCATGTACTATTACATTATTTTATGTGTTTCTAGTGCTTCACTGTGAAAACTATGATTGCTTTTTCAGTGCAGTCTCAGTTCACTAGGAAAATAGTATCCACCATCAGATGAACAGGGTTGGAACACTATTCTACACTTTGCAGGATTTTATTTATATTTAACATCATAATGACAAGTAGATTTACTGACATATCTTTTTAAGAGATAGTACAGTTAAAAAATACAAAGAAGAGATTGTAAAATCTTATTTTCTTGCATTTATGTTCAGTAATGCTGAAAATGCAAAAAACTTAGAGATTTGTTTCAAACATTGAATGGAAATTTTTGATAACTTGAATTCACATGTATTATAAAATGTGAATAGCAATTACTTGAATGATGCTATTCAGGACACAAACATTCACACAGAGTTTACTGTGTGCATTTGGAAATAAACTTTGGGTCTTGGTTTCCTCATTCAGACAAAATAGGAGGATGACTACCACAATCTCACAGGGATGTTGTAGGTATCAAATGCAAGCAAATATTTATTTGGAATATTTATTTATTTATTTTATTATAAAACCATTCCATTTGGAATGGTTTTATAATCTAAACAATATTGTGCATTTGATAAGCATTGTCATTATTTTTCACCAATAATAATATTAATTCAGAACTGTAAAGTGGGGAGACATTTCACATAGATGAATTTCATTATATAAAACTTCAAAATGTGTTTTAACAATTTTAATCACCCTGGTTAAATTCCCAAAAAAAAAATTACGTATTTCTCAGTCTTCCTAAACAAAGTCTATTATATACATATTTCATTTTCTTGCTGACTCAGAATCGGCACAGTATCAGGAACCAATCAGGAGATACAGGGTTGTAAGAAGATCCCCTCCAAGGTTATTGAGGAATATGGGGGCACTCAAACCCACATTACATAGCCTCCAGTGCTAGGCTTTTTAGCACTTAATCTGTATTTTATATTTTTTCATGTAGGCTCTTTTAATTGCTGTCTATGGGATTCCCTTTAGCATCAGCCTCCCCTCAAATTTGCTGTGGAGTAGAAGAGTTAGTTTAGTTAGAATGGTACACAGAATGAATTTGAAGAGCTGAGAGACTCTATTCCAAATACAGTACTTTCTCAGGTTACACAGAAAAAAGTTTATTTGGTAATATTGCTGTAAGGAGTTGGAGTTATTCAAAATTTGATATGATATTGTCCTAGATGGAGAGAAACCGAATTGAAAGACAGTGACATAAAATTGACTTTAATAAAAATTTCTTCATAAAATATGGTTTTGTGGGTGTTTTTCCTCTTAAATGATTAGGAAAACAATTTAAGAATTAAAAAATGACAGTACGAGTTGAATTATACAGCCTCTTCTATATTTTTGAGTAATTGTCTGGTATTTATGCAATATAACAATATATTACATATAATGATTTTTTTAAACGTACTTATTTATTTTATTCTTTTGGAGACAGGGGCTCACTCTGTCACCCAGACTGGAGTACAGTAGCATGATCATAGCCTCAACCTCCAGGGTTCAAGCAATCCTTCCTCAGTTTCCCCAGTAGATAGGACTAAGGCATATACCACCATGCTTAGCCAATTTTTTAGTTTTTAATTTTTTTTTTTTTTTTTTTTTTTTTTTTAGGGATGGGTCTCACTATGTTGTCCAGGCTGATCTTAAACTTCTGGCTTTAATAGATCCTGCTGCCTCTGCCTCCCAAACTGCTAGGATTATAGGCATGAGCCACTGCACCTGGCCTATGTTAATTGTTTTACATAAACTGTAAACAATTCATTGTCAAGCTTGTAACATACCCATCCCAATGCATAAGTTCTAAAAATGTCCAGTTTAATATTAACATTCAGAATTATTCTGATGTTACTTGTATAAATTCCTATAAGAGATTTATCTGTAAAAACTTCAAATGTCTTCAAATATACATAGCATTGATCTGAGTATTTAGAACATTTATCACTTATTGTTTAGAAAATTTTCAAAATGTTATTTATATTGATTGAAATAATAAGAAAATGAATGTTTGATGAATTAATACATACGTTTGTTAAAATGCATATTGTTTGCTTGATGTGCTACAATGGCCTCTTTCTCCCTATCATATGTGAATATGTAATTAACAATGTAGTAAATATCTCCCATGAAATTTGCTAGAAAACCCTTAATTCAAATGTTCCATGGACACTTTTTAGAATTCACTATTTTTGGGGGTTTTATTTTTAAATACCAAAGATAAAATGTACTGCTTGGCCACAAAGTGCTCATGCAAATATAACCCTGTCTGCCCCCCCCAAAATTTATTGATCTTATTGATGAATATGACTTCTTGTCAAGTGAGAGACTAGAGATGATAATAAAACTATCCTACTTATGTATTAATTTATAAGATCTGCAAAATTGAATAAGAAACAAAAAAACTCACCAGCAGCATGGTTTAAGACAGATTTCTCAACCTCAGCACTATTGACATAATCCTTTGATGAGAGCGGGAGGTGAGGGGATTGTCCTGCTCATGGCAGGCTATTTTGCAGCAGCTCTGGCATCTATCCACTGGATCTCCCTCCCTTGACTCTACTGTAGCAGTCAAAATGTTGTCAGACATTACCAAATGTTCCCTGTGAGGCAAAATTGCCCCATGTGTGAACTACTAGCTGATGATTTAAAACATCTTTCTTTCCTAAATGAATTATTTGTTGTTGAGAATAATGGTATCAGAAAAGCTTGTCTGGGTCTGTGTAGCATTTCTGCAAACCTAATCTACACAAACTCGAACAAGAAGGCCTCGTCTATTTCCTAAACTTGTTCCCAAGCAAAATCTCCATCTCTCATAGCAACAGGAGGCCAGCTTTATGGGCATCCAGACTGTGCAGGGAGCCATGCTCAGCTTAATGCTCTGTTATCGACACCTTGAAATTCTTAATCATTTTTTAACAAGGGGATTGGCATTTGCACTAGACTTTGCCAATTATGTAGCCAGTCCTTCAAAAATGATCAAATCAACATTATCAGATGCATCAATGAAATCTATATTTCGTCAGCATTAAGTTCTGGAGATCCTGTTGTGCTAAAAAAAAATCAGGTTGAAACTTCAAAAGGACTAGTCTACATTAGTAATTTGGTTTAGCACAGTGGATAATGATCAGAGTTTGGACTCTAATAGACCTAAATTTAAATCTCACCTCTGCTATCTTTTATTATTATTATTATACTTTAAATTATGGGATACATGTGCAGAACGTCCATGTTTGTTACATAGGTATGCATGTGCCATGGTGGTTTGCTGCACCCATCTACATTAGGTATTTCTCCTAATGCTGTCCCTTCCCTAGCCCCACAACCCCTGACAGGCTCCAGTGTGTAATGTTCCCCTCCCTGTGTCCATGTGTTCTCATTGTTCAGCTCCCACTTATGAGTGAGAACATGCTCACCTCTGCTATCTTACTAGCTTTGAGATCTGAAGCAAGTTGTTTGACTTTGCTAAGCTTCGGTTTTCAGTTATAAAATGGTAGGAGAGGCCGTTCTTAAGTCTGGGTTGAAGATTAATAGAGATAATGTATGTAAAACAATCAGTATCAGCCCCGGCACCTAGCAAGAGCTCAATGAATGTAGCTGTATGATGGTGATAATGACAATGATGCCAAAATTCATTCTGGATTGAGGTGAGAAAGAGTAACATTCAACCTCAAAACCTTCTTCATACAGTTTTTGAAAGCAGGGTTCCAGAGTTCAATGTTAGTTCCTTAGTTTGAATTGCTGCCAATTTTTTCCCATCACTGCTAACAAAAAAGTTTCAATTCTAAATTTTTAAAATGCTATCAAGTGCTGAAAACTTAGCCATACATCTACATGCCCAGGTACAATTGTCGAGAGGAATACATTTAATGGGGCTGCACATACACGTCTCCTGACATCACCCTGTCGATGGTGCAAGCGTGTGTGTTAATACATTTCATACATTAAAGATGTAAATTTTATTCTTCAAGCTGAAAGCCAGGTGATTAATTCTCATAGCATAGTGATCAATTGGTGCAGATGCTCCACCTGTATTAATGTTTGTTTTTGTACACATTAGTAGCAGGAGTACACCAATAATGCAGGTGTCTGACACAGAGCTATGCGACATTCCCTTTAGCCGGCAAATATTGAGATCAGTAGTTAGGTTGCACGTAGCACTGCCAATTTTTTCAATTAGACCCATTATTGATTTGATGAAAAAGCAAATTAAACATACCATGGTGGTATGTAAATTGGTTAGAGAGAGCATAAGGTTCTGGTACAAAGCTTCAAAGGCATGAGCTATATGGCTTTCATCAGCAGTAACTCATAGGGTTTCCTGGCAATTGCTGCTATATATGGGGTTCCTTGAGTTACATGGGCTGGCTGGTAAAATAATCAATGGCAAACACCAGGACTGTATTTTAAAAATTCACATCAGTTTGGCAGAAAGAGAAAGCATGCCAGAAATCAAACTCTGAGTGTATATGGATAATAGAAAAGGTACGGAAGCAGCATAAAATTGCTTTTGTAAAGGATGGCTCATTTTTATAAGATTTGGCTCTTTTGCCTGCCCACCTGTATGGCAAGCAAGGTGAATCAAACATGAGTACACATGTGACATTTCAGAAGTCGATTATGTTGATTCAAAAATTTGTCTTGACCTCTCTCTCAAGTGATTGCATGTTCTCATTGGCTAAATCTGAAATATCCTGGCTTGGTCTATAGCCAGAGTCTAATCCAACTTTTATAATTCCTAAAAATTTAAAAGAATGTTCTTCTTTCTTCAATAAATGAGAGTCTTCAGTTCTGCTAACAAATGCGGCAGAGGTATTGAAAATGGATTTGTTTAACCTATGCTATAAGTTTTTAAAAAAGGAAGAAAGCTAATACTTAAGACCTAAAATTAAGGGAAAAGGAAGCTAATACTTAAACCTTCTACTGATACCTCTCCATACATTTATTTTCACTTAATTACTAAGTGAATATAGACAATATAGATTACTCTATATTGTGCAAATCCAGCTGAGATGTCACTTTCTTCAAGAAGTCTACCCATTTCCAAATGTTAGTTTCCACTATGGAGCACCCATAGAATGCTGTGCTACTCCATCAGTGTACGCAGAACACTGTTACAATTGCCTCTTTGCTTGTCTGTATTCCCCAGTAGACTCTAAGCTTTAAGAAAGTGTGCCCACATCTACCTTGCTTACTTTTGTATCCTACAGCCTTGCAGAGTAATTACCATAAAGGTACTCAACATATTTAAAATAATTACGTAAATCGTGCAGTGAAAATTGTAATTTTGTCGATTTTAAATGAGAGTTTTTATTAAGTAAGATTCCAAAGAATTTGCTTTTCTCACTGCAAATAAAGGACCTAGCAGGCCAAAGGATTGGTACAGCAAATGTTAAGCTTTAAATGCTAACTATATAGAATATGACGAATCTGTCAAGACAAACTGGAATCTCTCAATGACTGAAGTGGCACCGAAATAAGTAGCAGGTGCACCAAGGTCATATAAATATGTTCTTAATATCCTATTTAGCAACTTACACTGGAGAAGACAAATAACTTTTGCAGAGAAGAAAGAAAAAGGACAAAAGTGATGTCAGTAACTAGGTAAGGCTAAGACCAAAAAGGAAATCAAAGAGTTGCAAATTTTAAATATCATAAGATCAATGATGGAAAAGAACTTTTTATATCAGAACTCAAAAGATAGAAATAGATAAGAGAAAAATATTGAAAAGGAGGGAAAACTATGACTATTGATGCATTGAGATAACCAAATAGAACCAAGAGAGATGGGTGGGGAAGGTCCTCCATTTGTAATAGGACAATTTCTGCAAATAAATAAAGAAATAAAAGGGCAAGTGTCACAGTTCATCAGCAGATACTGAGTTGCCAGGCAAGCATAATTAGGGAAAAGACATTTAGATCAGATATGCCATCCAAACAATTACATTGCTTATCCTTTGAATTATAACATTTTATATCTACCAAGATTTCTGTATGTGCCCCAAATTAAAACACTCTTTGCCTTTCCCAGCAATATTGGGGCACTGCATACATGTACATTTTCACAGAGAAATGTGCTTATATCAAAAGAATACATTGCCCACACAGAGAAGCTCTAAAATGTAAAACTTAGAAAAATAAAGTTTTTGTTCACTTTTTCCCCACTGAAGGAAAGCTATTCCATCAAAACACATGAGGATGGCATAAATCACCTGAAGAGTTCTTGAATGTTTTTGTTTTTATTTTTACACTTGTAAGTTCATTTTTTAAAGGGAGGAAATATAGAAGATTGGAGCTGGCACTGCCAGCAGTTTCTGATGGGAAAGAGCATATGTTTTCTGTCATGTTGGCATCTGACTGCAACAGCCGTGCGGAAGTCAGTTCAAGTCCTTACATCAAAGTTTGCTTGCCATTGTGGGGACGTTGTTAGAAGTTGAAAAAAAGCAATGTCCATTTGAAGCTTGTCTGTGAACTTTGCATGAACCGCTAGGAATAATGTAGTGTGATGACAAGCCAGTTATACCTTCCACTAAATTTGCTGTCTGGAATGAACTGAAATAGTGTTTGGTTTGTGTAATTACGTCCATCTATCTTTATATTCCAGCGGCATATCGCAAATTGAAAATACTAAAAATTGACTGTTGGTTCTGATATTTAATGATTGCCAAAGACAAGATGATGATTTATTGGTTACTTACCGATGTGACACATTTGCATCTTATTAGACGGAGATTACTATTCCTTAAAATGCGGACGAGGCCTGATCATGTCTGATGGATTGATTTGATTTGCAAATGTAATCAAACTAATAAGAGGGAAAAAATGAGCAATAATGCCTTGTTTTTCAACTGGCAATCACTCCGCTGCCAACAAGGCTGATATCCCTGACTAAGCAGCCTTTACACAGTCTTCCTGTCACCTCAAATAAACAAAGGGATGCTAAGAGCTTGATAAGAGGATAACAAGCCAAGTATGGGCGCAACATGGAGCCCACACCTCTGAACTGTGCTGTTGCCAGAGAGAACAAAAGTCAGCGGCAGGAGATGTAGCAGGACCTTAACAATCTTGAGAAAAACGATGGTTGTAATCAGTTCTATATTTCCATAATAAGTCATGGTCAATGAAGAACCTTTTCTTAAAGTAAAGATACTGCCATTCTCCTTAATGCAGAACACAGGTCTCTGTTCATAAAGGGACCCCGTTTCTGAAGTAGTTTACTTAAAATCCAAATGGTTTCAGAACAACCATACATAGGGAGTTTGAGAACAGCGTAAAAGCCCTTTCAGGCAGATGCTGGCACTCCGGTTAGTTCACAGATTATGGCTGATACTCAGAACACAGGAATAGAGTGTGTAGAGCAGTCAAAGCTGAAATACTAGGCTAGGAGGCATGGCTGACATCTGACTTACATCACTCTCAAAACACTCCTTCAAGACTCTTGAATATGTGAGACAGAAAAATTAAAATTATGATCACGAATAGGCTGCCCAACAACAGTCTCAAAATAAAATTTCAAAAAATATTTTGATAATGCATAAACCATGCATCATAGTCATAAACTACTCAGTCTCCCAAGAATAGCAGTGTTAGTAAAGCTTACCATAGTAGGCTCTTAATATATACTTTGTTTAGTGCATAAATGAATAGGCATGAGCTTGCTACAAAAATATATTGCACACGGTATTTTTGTTGAGGAATTGAATATTACAAAGTGTTTAGGGAAATGTCAAACTGAAATTATAAAGCTTATTACCATATTCAGATGTCTCAAAAAATATCCTAGTTGATGTTTTGTGATGACCTGACTACCCATTCTCAGGCCATACAAAATTTATTCAACCATACCAATATAGTATGGTCAGGTTCAAATTAAATAATAAATAATTCTATTCTAACTATAAAAAATTGCCTTGGCAATTTGAGTTAAAGTTTCATGGCAAATACACAGACATGTTAACACCCTCATAGAGTGTGAAGGGTCAGATAACCAATAGGGTCAATTAAAACTCGTGGATTATTCACAAGCTAATTTTAGCCAAATGTTACGTAGTGATCTGCCAGAAACAGTGTTTGTTCAAAGATAGCATCAGTACTTACACGGTATGTTCAAAGATGCTTTATAAGTAAGGCATACCTCATGAATTCATGTTGTTTTATCCTTCTGCTGTCTTTACTATTTAGCTCTGTATCAAGATCCTTGGCAGCTCTTCCATCAGCCAAACTCTCGGCCACTTGGGCTGTTGGCCATGTTCCCCAATCACGAATCTCAGTCAGTCTCTCTACTATATCCCTCTGCACAAAATAGAAGGATTCTGAACCATATCTATAAGTTAATCCTTCAGAAACAGATTTGATTGGACATATTCACATAGTATACCCAGGATATATCAAATAACATAGGTCTATTGTTTATACTTTGTGATAAATAATTTTTCAAATGTACCAATATAACTTTCCTATAACGCATTCACTGCTATCCATCTATCTTCAAGAAATATAGTCTATTATCCATACAAATACACACACATATATATAATGTGATATAATATAGAAAAAAGTTAAGAAGATAATTTTTAAATATCTGATACTAATGCATAAGCAGGTATAGTATACTCTTTTCTGAAAAAACTGTTAGTGATAAGGGTAAATATCAACAGTGCACAACTGAGAGTTAATAGACCTGAGTTTTAGTCTCAGCCCTCCCTGTCTCACTAGCTTGTGACCTCATGCAGATCATTCTACTTTCTTGATCTTAAGCATCTTTATCCATAAGTGAATGTGCAAGTAAAGGCATTTAACATTGTGGAACACTTGAAATTGTATGTCAAAGACTAGATCGAGCACTTTTGCCTATGTTAACTCATTGGCTTATTTTAGCAATCCATACAGTAGGTATTGCTAACCTTAACTTATATATATAAGTTATATATATGTTATATATAACATATGTATAAGAGCCAATATATAAGTTATATAACTCAAACTGAGTTCCTGGGATGTGGCAATACCAAGATTTGAACGAGCGTCTCTAACTACAAAGACATTACATTGCCAACTACAATATGGTGCCTCCTCCTAAAATACAAAGTTCTAGCAAATGATCTCTAAAAGTCATTCTGGCTCTATCATCTCAGAATTGACTTTTTTGGAAGGGGATCTCGCTTTGCTTTATTCCATATATCATAAAGGGGCATTGCAAAGCTTCCTCTAGACACACTTTTAAATAAACAATAAGTTTGGAAACATCTATTAGAAAATCTTCTCTTTTAGAATAACAGCAATTCATGGAAACAAAGCTGAAAAATCTGCAGTAATTATTCCAGGTTTCTTCAAAACAGATGAATCTAAAAAACATGGTAGTTGAACCTCTGAGAACGCATTCCTCTTTTAGGTATACGAATCTGTGCTGAGGACACCCTGCCACTGGGCTTTGCCATGACACAGACAAATAACAAGAAGAAAAGCAGCTTGACTTTTTTTTTTTTTTCCTAAAATGCTGACCATGTCAGGAGGAGTTAGTTTCTCCAGGAACTCACAGCTGCTCCTTCTCCCTCTCTCCCTCTGCAGCCCAGGCCACCATGTGCCCTGGCACAAACGTGCTGACTGGTGGAGGAGGCCCAGCACTTCAGGTAATTAATCCTTTCCTAATGTAGGTTAAGCAGGTGTGAAGCCTCCCTCATACAGAGAGGCGGTGGCTGCTCTTTGGAGACACCCCTAGTGTTACGGTATTTAATTGGGCTCAGATGATTCTCAGAAACTGGGTAGGTGTGTTGCTGACCTGGGCATTCAGTTTTCAACTTGCTTAAGCTAAATCCAGTTGAAGAAATTGGTCCTTTCTCCTTCTTGATTTTCTAATATTAACAACTTGTGGTTGCCAGAATAATGCCCATTCTGGCAATGAAAATGTAATTTCCTCATTGGAAGCACAGTTATGCTATTAATGGAGACTAGTAGAGTTTTAGGATTAACAAATTGAATTGACTATTGCTCTCAGAATTATCATGGATTGGGTTTATTCATTATATTTCTCTCCTTTCCAAAGTACAATGCACTAGTGCTTTTAAATTCATACGAAAACAACATTTAACTGCACCATAAGAGATCCGAGAGTACATAAAAAGCTAAAATAAAACTCCTACCTTGAATTTATGTACTATGTATATCATTCCTGACACTTACAATAGGAAAAAAAAGCCTGGTAAAAATTAATATGAAAAAATTGTGGACTACTCCAGAAATAGAAATTTTAAAAAGTGTGTTTTTTTCCTGGGGAATAAAAGTTTTCTTAAGAGTCATAGCAAAGTATGTATAAACAAATGGAGGTGTTACAACCATTTAACATACAACATAAACTGTTTATACAGTTGCCAATGAGAGTGATTTTGGCAGGTTAAATTGGTTCTTCTAATTGAATTCTTCTAATTGAGGTCATTTATGATGGCTGAATTGGGGAGGAAGCAGCCTGATTTTAGTGAAATAATATGCCTGTAAGAGTCTAGGGCTATGGACACACCTGGTACAGTGTTTAGATATCTCATTTGAGGCTGGGCGCAGTAGTTCAGCCTGTAATCCCAGCACTTTGTGAGGCTGAGGCAGGTGGATCATCTGAGGTCAGGAGTTCGAGGCCAGCCTGGCCAACATGGTGAAACCCCTCCTCGACTAAAAATACAAAAATTAGCCAGGCATGGTGGCATGCACCTGTACTCCCAGCTACTTGGAGGCAGAAGAATCGCTTGAACCCAGGAGGTAGAGGTTGCAGTGAGCCAAGATCATGCCACTACACTCAGTCTGGGTGACAAGAGTGACTGTATCCCAGTAATACAAAGATATCTCATTTGAGCTGAGTGCAGTAGCTTGTGCCTGTAATCTCAGCTACTTAGGAGGCTGAGGATGGAGGTTTGTTAGAGCCCGGGAATTCCAGGTTGCACTGAGCTATGATCATGCCACTGCATTCCAGCCTGAGTGACAGAGCAAGACCCCATCTCATTAAAAAAAAAACAAAAAACAAAAAACAAACAAAAAAAAAACACCTAACTTGTAAAATGTCATAACATGGATAGTTGGGGTCACTTTTGATGTCAGTTAGTACAACTTTCCTGTTAGAGTTGCTGAAAAGTAAAGAGAATAATAAAAATGTATAGTTAAAGAGAGAGTAGCCCTTTGACTAAGATATCTATGTGGACTCTTACTGTGAGTAATAAGGAAAATTCATCCATCATCGACAAGAAAGAGGGAAATGAACAGCAAAGGACTTTGCTGTAGCTTTCGCCTTCACTGCCCTGATTCCCTCAACAGAGGTGATGCAACAGTCTATTAGATCTCAATATCAAAAATATTCCCTGATATTCCTCACACCTTTAATTCCTCCCCAAGTGTCCATATTGAGTTCAGTTCAACTCCCTTTCTCTTTTCTTTATCCACACCAGCACCATTGCCTTTTACACATCAAAACCACACTTTGTTTCTTGAACCTGGTGGTTACTTATTCACTGAACCTTGGTCTAACAAGGAGGTAGGCTGACTCACTCACATAAAAGAACACAGCCAAGGTTGATATTCTTGGGGGAAAAAAAGCATACAGATGAGCAAAGGTACATGGCTTTTCTCTACTGAGACTTGTGATCCAAAATTATTTCAAATTCTCCTTCTAGTGGAAAAAGCTCTATCCTTTAAAACACATACACACTTTACTATAAATCACTAGCACTTCCAAGGTAACAATTCTATTTTGTGTTTAAATGGACTTGAATATTTCTCTTCCAAAGTAATTAGGTTACTTTCCAGTTTTCAAGAACTGATTTTGATAGGTACAAAGCTAGATTATCTGGTTATTATACACACAAAATACAGTGCATCATCTCGGAAATTCTAAGTTCAGCTAAGTAATACAGGTGCCCCCTTTTAAAAAGAAAACTGAATAGTTAAAATAATGTTAAGAAATCACTTTTCTGCCTGTTTAAAAAGTGCTTTTAAACCACTGTATTCTATCGAAAACTCCTTCTCGGATGCCCGGTATCTCCAGCTGCCACACAATTTATATCTCTTTCCTCTGCTCTTTGTTTTTCAGCCATTTTCCCTGAATGTCAAAGTCAATTTAGTGCATTTCACTTTGCTGAATAAATCAGAGGTGAAATCCTTGCTAAAAGTGAAAATTTGATTTGCTAAAAGGAGCTTAGGGCAACTATTAATCAATATATCCAGAGTGTCAAAGCCAAGGCCAGGATAGACACGCATTCATTTGGAGATTGGCTGAGGCAGATAAAGGGGAACGCAGGGGAAAAAGTGCAACCGGCCCACTGAAGGGAAGTGGGATTAGGGTTGGAGGGAGGGTCAAAAAGGAGCAAAGGGGAAAACAAAACATTCTGTGCATCGTGTTCTGCACTCATCCCCCAACTTTTCTTTTAGAGGTGGAAAAGCTATTTTAATCAAGCATTTAAGCATATATGAATTATACTAATTATGCCAGCTTTTATCTAACACTTTTCTTACAAGACCCATAAGGCTTTCTCTTTTTAACTTATCAAATAGCTTAAGAATAACTAAAAAGTCAGAGGTAATAGATCCATTAACAAAAACAAAAAGCACCAGGAAAATAAAAGATATGATCCTGGGCCAGGTCTATAGGATGCCAAAATTTTGATAATCCTCAGGTAAGTTTCAGGAAATTTCAGGCTTCTAAAAGATTATAATACATAGTGAACGGAATGATTGAGCTCTTCCTGTCACTTTATCATTTAAAAGAGCTTAGCAATTACCATGGACTTGTCTTAAAATGATAACATATTTTAAGACATAGTACATATAGAAATCCTTAACACTCAGGAATTGTTTTCAAATGTATTGGGTAATCTTTCTCTGTGTAAGATGACTCAAAAGTTCCAATTTTAATCTTTACAAAATGCAGTTCAAATCAGGTCATGATCAGTTAAAACTTCCAATAACACATCACTGCCTTTGGAATAAAATCTGTTTTCCTTAGCATGAAATTCAAGGTTTTCCAGGACGGGTCCTTGCAGATGTCTCCAGCCTCAAGTCACATCTTCTTCTCATGCTCCTCCTTCTCAGTTTCCATGTGACTCTGTAGGAGAGGACTTATCATGGCCCTCATCATTCAATTATACTTGTCAAATGATCTCTCTGAATTACCCACCACACTGTGAAGATCTTAAAAGCAGAACCTGTGCTGTATCCTTAGTGCACAGGGCCAGACCTAAAGCTCATTAAATGCTTATGCATGGAAGGAAGGAAAGGAAGGTGAGGAGGGAGGAAGAAACTAGGAAGAAACTAAGAAGTAACTGTTAAATGGTAGAGCTAACATTTTTATATGGTTGAAAAGTCTTGCACAACTACTCACTTCTGCTCCAATTTACCTATAACTTTCAATCAGATTCAATGTTCAGTGATCTGAAGACAGACAGAGAGAGCATCTAATCTTAGCAACCAATCATTTAAGGACTTTGCCAACTCTTCACATGAGCAGCTAGTGATTTACTTGTTTTGGTAAAATTTGCAATCTGGAATGTTTCGAATATACTCTTGTCCAAACATCTTGATTTTTATTGATTTAAAGACGGTCACACATTTCTTTTTTAAATTCACTCTCCTTCCCTTTAATCTTTCTGTTTTTTAATGTATAGATAAGATTTAATGATAGGGCAAATATGTTATATTTGCCTTGTTATAAAATGGAGGTGGGTAATCTGGAACAAATGACAATGAACAAGAGAAAATTAGACAAGGAATGGAAAGATATAAGGAAGCCACTGGTAACAAACCAAACCAAACCAAAACCAAAACCAAAACACATTAAGTGAAATACACGATGCGTCTGCGTGTCATTTATCAATGGTGTATATCAAGGTTCCTGACTCTCGGGTTTGCTCATCTATAAAGTGGGACTAATAAGATTAAAACTTACCTACAGAACTGTGAACATCGCATAAAAGTTTGTAAGGGTCTTTTTGTAAACAATGAATAACTATGGAGATGTTTGTTATTTTTGTATTTAAAGCTTGAAAAAATAAAGCTGAATAAATTCAGATCTGAAACTAATAAAGTTGCAAACCAAGTAGATTATCACAAATATATGCACAAACATGTATATGTATTTATGCAGATATATATCCATAATTCAGGGTAGGTATCATGTCATGTACAACTTTTAAGTTTCCTATCCTACAAAGTGTAGTGTTAGAGATACAGCAGATGCTCAAATACTTAAATTGCATTCGGTGATTACAACGAAATGATGATTTCACTTTGATCACAGGTATACAAGAGCATGGCTATGTATTGATGGCAAATGTATTTTGGGGAGTCCTGGCAACAAGCAGAAGCAATGCTAGAATGGAGGTCACGTGAGCACAGGATATTCAGTATGACGACAGAATTGTATATTAGGTCAGAAACAATGGCACGAGCGGGGAACACAGGCCTCTCTGAGAATTTTTCACAGCTTTAGCTTGTCTCTTGAACTAGCTCTCTGCCTAGGAAACCTAGCTACTTCTGTTAGTCTACTTTTTTGTTTCCAGCAAGGGTTGCTGTAAAAAATGGAGTCCCTGAGTAATACTTCAGATTATTTTTTTCAAAACTTGTTTCTCAACTTACTGGTTCCTGTTTCTATGCCACAGTTGTGACTTCAGAAACTATTAAACTGGTAAACTTTCAGTTATTTGAGGCTGGACCAAAGAGGCTGGACTAAATTGTTTAGAAGCTAATGGTCTTGCCCAGCTAGAATAAAATTACAACAATAGCCACACAGTGATTTGCTTGGTTAAATAAGCTTTCTTCTCCTCTCTATTAAAATTGAAGTTTGTTCTGAATTTTTATAAATTGCTTTTATGAATATGAACTTTTTAGATCAGTTGGTTTTAATTGCAATGACAATCTGTGCAGTGAAAAAAAAATGAACACTGACTGCTGCACATTTTGGTCATGTTTTGGAATTTGAAAATTATTTATACGTATAAATAATTTGCATGTGAATTTTTTTCTCATTTGATTTCTATCTTAACTGATACTGAGAGCAATTAAGTAACTTACAAAAAATTGATCAACTATAGCTCAGGTTTTCTGATTTTACTTTCAGAATCATTGGACCCTTATTAATCACAATTACAGGTATATAAGTGCCAGGTACATTAAAGACAACCTATAACTATTTCATAATATTCTTTTTTTTTTTTTTTTTTTTTTTTTTTTGAGATGGAGTCTCACTCTTGTCACCCAGGCTGGAGTGCAGTGGCGTGATCTTGGCTTGCTGCAACCTCTACCTCCCGGTTTCACGTGATTCTCCTGCCTCAGCCTCCTGAGTAGCTGGGATTATGGGTGCCTGCCACCATGACCAGCTAATTTTTGTGCTTTTAGTAGAGACAGAGTTTTTCCATATTGGCCAGGTCTCGAACTCCTGACCTCAGGTGAGCCGCCCACCTTGGCCTCCCAAAGTGCTGGGATTGCAGGTGTGAGCCACTGTGCCTAGCCCACAATTGAATATTCTTGCAATTTAAACAGTCTTATTAAGTGCCAAGGTTTTGGGTCTTATATTTAACTTTCTTCCACTTAACTAAAAGACTTAACTACCTCACAGCTCTAAAATCAGTAGGTTACATAGGCAAAAGAAAAGTTAATCCTGAAAAAAGAGGCTGCAAGTACTTTACTTCATTCATAGCAAAGTTGAAATATTCTAAGTCTATGTGAATTGAGTTATGGCATGGAGTAGAGGGTGGAAACTCAGAGTCAATTGAGAGTTTTGTGTTATGCCTATTTTTAGTCAACTAATCAATATACATTTCTCAAGTGCCAATGATACAGATCCAAAACAGAGTATAAGGTGTTACTATCATATGGTATAACTCACCCTTAGTGAACCATGTCCTGTTTCCTGCACATCAAACTTTAATCACACACATATACACACAGAAACAGTTTACATTATAAATGGAAACATAACCTTAAATTATTTCTGCCATATTTTATTGTGCTTTTGCATGTATCCTAATCACTTAATGGTGCTACCATTTTAAGATAACTATTTTACCCATCAATATCCAGTAATGAGTATTTTAAAAATGAAATCTCCATAATTTTGGTTGGTGGATAATATAATCTTAAAAAATGGTCTAAAATTTATTAGAACAATAGTATATCTTTAAGCAGTATCTTTAACAGTAAATATTTACACATTCTTTTTGGAAGCTTATACCCTAAACATAGAAACAGTTTACCCATGTCCTTTACAGATTCCTGTAATTGCTAGAAAAGTCTAAATGCTTCTGAGAAAACTATAAAAAGTGAAGCCAATAAGTGATTTTTGATATGTTCTCCTAAACTTTTTATTTAAAAAATGTTTCAGGGCAAATAATAAATATTGGTTTATGTGATATAGATTTTTGCTTCTTATATGAATACATATACTTAGACCATTTTGTTATATCATCTTCTTCCTGTAATTTTTTTAGAGCTTAATATCTCCTGCCTCCAGTTAATATGAAGAAAAATTATAGTTCTCCATTTGATATCATTACAATAGGTATCATTTGAAAAATGCAACAGAGCAAAGTCCTCCCTTCTTCAGTAGGTAATTATTTAATTGGTCATGTTAAAAATAAGCAGACCTGAAAATGTGCCATATTAAACAAGGACAATTTTTTCTAAAATGCATTCATTCATTTAATTGTTAAAATACCAGTTTGTTCTTTTAAACTAAGTTGTCCGGCAAGATACATACATGTATTTAAGCCACTTATATAGGTCAGCTAATACGGGTTATGCTTTTTAAAGCATCATCTGACTAAGCACATTCTGCATTTTGCCAACAAAGTTATAGTACATAATAATATTTTAATCAACCAAAAAGAACAATAACAGATCTGAATGTTGGGCTGATAATCGTCTTATCACACCCTGTGAAACCTAGCTCCAATATTTGACGGAGCCTCCATTACTTGGCAACCCATTCTAAAAAAGGCCAACAATGGAGAGAGAATGAAGTGGAGTGTGCAGTACCTCCGTATCTACATAAAAGAGATTAGAGGCGACAGCGTTCCATTTTACAGCTCAATCATATTGTGTTAGCATGCGCTTATCCGAGCGCGGACGAAATTGAAAGAGAAATAAAAAAGAGTCAGGCAGATAGGAACCAGAAAAGCGAGGCATGAGCAATTTCCAAGGATATAAAAGGATGCTAATGGCTGGGCCCTGTCATTCTTAAAAAGGGCTATTAGGGCACCATCATCTGTTCTTGTGCCCTTATGCTCCTCCAACTAAAGTCAAGCATTTTCTAAAGCCCTTGTGATCTTTTCTCTTCTTTAGATAAAGTATGGTCATGTTTCATAACAACACACTTTCCCATTTATATGATTTATTAATGTAAGTCAACTAATTCTATTTACTGATAAAACCCCTTCCATATGTATTTTCAATATTTTCTTTTGTTGTATTCGTCACTTTTTTATGTAGCAAAAGAAAGTGTATAAAAGTACATTAGAAGCAGCACAGAAAAGCTACTCATTTTAGATGCTAAACTTTTAAATATATATATATATGGGTATAATTATAGAAACTGAGAAGAGCATAAAGATAACAGGGGCTTGAATTTTAGTGTATTAAAAAAATGACTTCACTTTAACATAAGCTTTACAAAAACAAAGAGTTTTAAAGTTAAGACCGAAACCGATGGCATTTCAGTTCTGATTTGGCTTTAATTCTGGCTATGACCCCAGTTATCAGGACTGGCTCATGTTATCAAGAACACGATTTCACTTTTATCGAGGCCGAAATGTGACTTTAATCTTTACTTTCTCCATGCCTTTACCTCCCTGCCTCTCAGTCCACATGGCTGTGTGGTCCTCTAACGACCAACCTCCCGAACCCAAGGGAAGGCAGTGGTGCACTTTGATACCGGAACACCCTCTCCTTCTACCTCAAGCACTGTATGGCATAGGTATTGTTAATTTTTTTTTTTATTTCTATTAACTCTTGTTTTGCTAATCTCTTTCTGAAAAGCCAAGATATTCCTCGCAATCATTTAAAACACCCTCAGGGTATCATGAAAATCAGAGCTGTGAATCATCACTCCACAGTGAACTCTTCTGGCATTTGCTATAGAGAGAGAATAACGTCAGTCCCCACCAATTCTAAGCCTCAGCTTAAGACCGAACCCATAATCGTATAGTAATTGTTTCCACCACTGGAAATGGTGTTACTCATAGCTATTTAAAGTTGCTATCTTTACTAAAGTCACTGGAGCCCCTTTACTGCGACAAGTCCCTTTGTAAGCTGACATTTCTACTTGGATGCACAGTCGGACCTACAAATTTATCACTGACTTTCCTTACTAGAAAGTTCAAAAGAAATTGTTGACTTTTATTGATCTTTATTATGCTTGATCAAACTGATATCAAAGTATTGGCTTTACAGATCAGGGAGAACTTGAGCAGAAGGCTCTGAAATAATGGGTAGTGTGGAACCACAGTGACATAGCTTTTCATGCTGTTGTTGATAACAATACTATCATCATTATCATTTTGAAATAGTTAAATGCCATCAACAAGGGACTGAAATATCTTGATTCTCCTCCAGGAGGCCATGCCGAAGGTACTGGATACATCTGTGAACTTGTGCTGCTGTTTTTACCTCTCTCTGCCTCAAATCTCCCTATCTTTGTATCGAAAATAATAATACCTGACTCCTGGGTTAGAACGATGGCTTTCAATTTGGGGGAGGAGGGTCAGGCTGGTGCGCGTCACGTCCTGGAGGACATTTGGCAGTGTATGAAGACATTTTTGTTTCTCACAATTCAGGGGTGCTACTGGCATCTAGTGGGTAGAGGCCATGGGTGCCGCTAAACCTCCTATAATGAGCAGGGCAGCCCCTCATGACAAAGAATTATCTTGTCCCAAATATCAATAGTGCCAAGGCTGAGAAACCCTGGGTGAAAATAATGATATTTAATATTATATAATAATATATTAACATAAATGATGTATATCAATTATCTAAAAAAGTATGGACACTTCAACAAACATTAGTCTTGTTTCTTTGGTCTCTCAAACCCTTCACTAACACTTTCCTTACAGATACGTTTTCATATACTGTTGAAGCACATTCTGGCTGTTCCCACTGCCATAGTCAACCATTGTTTTATATCTTGTAATAAATCCTTTTTATTTTTCTAAAAGTCATATAGATGTGATTATAATTCAACTGCAATATCAAATATCCACATGATCAAATTCTTATTCTTCCTTTAGATGTAGTAATCCTTGGGTAGGTGTCTTCTAAAGAATATACAAGCTCACCTATTTAAGTAGTTTTGACTTAATTTGGGGGTTTTTATTAGCAAACAGTGTAAGACAAAGTAGCTGGTATAATACAGAGTGATGTTTAAATTAGTTTACAATTTGCTTGGCCTCATCTAGAACTGCAACGAACAAAGCCATTCAGAAATGTCAGCTGTGTTCCTAACCACTGTAACAAATTGTCGCCTGAACGCTGCACACCTAATGACTTCAAATTAGCTTCACTGCGGTATCGCCTGACAGTTCGTTACGACTGTTAGCAACATAGCTGGCGTATCATGACCAATAAATTGGTTTCAGTGTGGGCTGGGAAAGGGACTTCCATCAATTTGATTAAAGAAATTACTGTAGCATTCAAAGCATAAAGACAAACTAGTTTAAGGAGACAGAAATAAGTTAACTGTACCAGAAAAACATTGCTCATCATTCAAAAATTTGTTTATAAACTATTTGAAAATTAAAGACCAAACAAAAAAAAATTCAAGTAGAATACTTAGATTCTAAAAACTTATTAGCATATATATATTTATTCATATTACAACATGAGTCAAGAAAAAAAAGAAGAGAAATATTTTTAAATGCTAACTTTACCACATAGGAAAAGTTACCATGTGCATTTAATATTTATTTTCACAATTTATCTGTACAGTTAAGATAAATATCTAATAGTAAACTGAAGCAAAGCTTGTGACTATGACTAGAAATTGAATATAACTAGCCACTATGAGCAAAACTAGTGATTCCTCGTTGAGAAAATAGTACATTAGACTACCTCTGACAGAAACACTTTTTAAAGTGAAAAGGAAAAGTATTTTCTAGGAAAAAGGTAAGAATGTTAACAAAGGATAAAGAATTTTTTTTTAATTTATCATCTCGTTAACTTACACTGGCAGTAGTACCGGTAGATATCAAAAACTAACCCGAACTCAAGGTGGTACCAATAGAACTAAGATAAAGTTTAAGGATTCTATTAGGATATGCAAAGCTCTAAATTATGATTAAAAATTAAGATTTTTTTTAAGTCCAAATGAGAAAAATTTGAATTTGCCCAAATCTATATACATAACCTAGGGAATTAATTGCAAACTTTTCTTTTTCTTTTTAGAAAATGTACCTGGAATATGCTTCGCCCATCCAATGATAACCACCAACTCGCGGTCCGCCAAGTCACACAGTGTAGTGAGGGCTTTAATGTCACTGTCGGGGACAGTCGGGTCAGGCATGGCATAGATCTTCTCCGGTTCAGCCACCAACAAATGTGAGACAATCTTGTTATCTGTAGGATCAGACCAGAGCACTACAAGATCACTAGCAGTATCATCCCTCTTTTATAAACCCTAGAGTATTTTGTGTTTTGAAAAACAATCCAAATTGCCTATAATAAACCTTAAATATTCCAATTATGGCTGAGATGTATATATTAAACAGTGTTCAGGAAAACTCATAGCCAGACATAAGCCACTGCAGTCATGATAGAATGTAGTCATTTTTTTTTTCTTTGCTCTACCTGCTTTTGCTGGAATGAAGCATCTGTCCTGTAGTGAAAATTTTTATAGCAAACAGATAAGAGAAGTTAGATGCTTTCTGAGTTTGTGCTTTGATTTTTAAGTAGGATTTGGGGAAGTAGATTAAATGGTATAAACAGCTTACAATAAAACCCCCAGTACACCATTGAAATATAGACCATAATGCAGGAGGCAAAGAACTACTAATGCCCATAGTCATAATGGGCATGAAAGTCATTAATTGTCTTAATTCCTTTAAAGAAGAGCAAAGGTCACAGCCCTTCTGCCTTGGTGAATTACTGACTATATAACTCTATCTCCGTGCGATGCATTAAATAGGAATTTCGTCTTTCTCCCACTCCCCACACATCTAGCCAACCTTCCAAATACAGCTAATATGTTTCCATAAAAATACTCCTACTTAAATGTTACAGTCATTTTCTCTTCTGTGTGTCAAATTTTTTAATCCTCTATTTTCATCTGTTGTCCTTAGTTCATTCTCTGGTTCAGATTTATCTGTCTGAAATTTGTGATATATACTTTAAAAATCCTTCACAAAATAAACACTAGAGACAAACGGAGAGCATCACATCAAATGTGTTTTATTGCTCAGGGGCATGTGAGAGTTTATGGAAGGGGCTGTAAAGCCTTGCTAACAGAATGATTTTTCTTGTTGGCCCTATTTTCAATTTCTACATGTAGCTTAAGACTTTATACTTTCTTCTAAGTGAGGAGATACAAATGGGTAAGAATAAGCCCATATATTTAAATGTTCTATGTACTATCACTGTAGAAACCAGAACTTCAAATGAGATTCTTGTGAACACAGCCAAAGTTCCCAATGTGTTTACCAGACTCTTTGCCTTTTGCTATAAGTTTTTAACTTTTTAACCCAATATAAAAGACTTCACATAACTTAAAATTAAACATAGCATTCTTTTTATCTCCTTTCATGAAAGAATGAGACTTGTCCAAGCTATCGTTAGCACTTTTTCTAACATAACATTTAAAAATTTCCAAATATGTCTCCCATATTAATTATACTGATTTCAAATAGACAACACATAATATTCAATCATCATCAAATGGAGAAGGCAGATTTGGGAGGAAATATTCCCCAATACTGTTTTCTAGAAAAGAATTAAGAATTAAATAGAGATTAATTTTCAGTTTGCAGGATCTACAGAAAATGGCATTCTTGTAAATATGCTACAGAAACAACACCCTGTATTTTTAGTTATGCTTGGAAAAGTTTCAACTTTCATTGCTCTGACAATGCAACAAAACCTGTCAGCAACCACTAGATTCTCAGGATTAGAAGCAAATACAATAGTAAAGAGCAGAAAAACTATCCAAAGGTAATCATGATTCCAGTTTTTTTAGTACAGGGAGCATAGCACTGGCTTTATCTGAGTCAATGGATACTTGACATGAGGGGTCAGAGAAATCTGGCTGAAGTTTAGAAATTCCCATCATTCAGAAAATGGAATGGCCGGCAGCACTGTTTCTAGGTAAATCTTATTTAATGTTTCCCTAATTAGAATCAATAGAACCCAATTTTCATTCTTGGGCCTTTGTAGTACACAATCAGTCAGGGTCCAGAAATCTCCCCAGCCACTTTCTCAGAAAAGCCCAAGCACAGTCTCTTGACACTTATCTGACAGGATCTGAAAATTAAGTTTTATAAATGTTTGTTACAAAAACACACTAATTGGATGGACTAAGGAAAATTAACACAGAGGCCTTTAGATAATGAGTAATGATTTATTAGGAGTCCTTTTTATCTCAGACAAATGGAGCTCACTGAAATTGCTGTAATCTTCTTAGAGGTACTTGACAAGCCACTTCCCAATTTCTCAGGTTTACGAAGAAAACTATAGATGTTTCTCTATCCTTTCAACTTACAAATGGAGTGGCACTCATATTTCTTTCAGTAGAGGAAATTATCAATGGTTTCAGTCAACATTTGTATAAAATAAATGAGAAATGGGCAGTCTGCATATTAGTGAATTCAGGAAAACGAAACCGCTAATGAAATTAAGCATTAGTGTTTATTGCATTTTATTGTATTATCAGAGAGTTTTTTTTATTATAATGTGCAAAATCTGCTTAATGTAGTCCTCGATTGTATTTGCAGAATGCCAAACAGCTTATGCAGGCTGAGGAGAAGATGCCAGATTGGACAATTGAAGGTATAATCAACATAATGTTTTTTGGAAAGGCAAAAGGAAACTATGCCATATGTTCACTTAAGCTTTAATTTTATGTAAAACTGGTTGTTTTTCCTTTGACATAGCTAAAATGTCCTTTCATTTACAGTTCAGGGTCTGTTTTATTTATTTAACAGATTCCCATATGCTCACATATGTATGATGCACAGCAGTGACCCCTCCTGGAGAATCTGAATTAGAAGTAGACACCTCTTCCTTTGAAGGCAGATCAAAAATTACCCATGTCTTTCCTAGAACTGCTATAGATGCATTTTCCTCTGGTGAGTGCCGGTTGTGTCTTCTTAGACAAAGAGAGCTAAATGTGAGAACTGTTTTCACCAAAGCACTCCTCCATGCCCAGTAGGAACCCTATTCATAAAGATCCGAAAATGCTAGCTCTATTGCACTACAACTATTAACTGATTTTTAGAAAATTGGATACAGTTATTGCCTCAATCTATAGTCCAACTCTTTTTAGTTAATGACAAAAAGAATGGGGCTTGCATTTTAGCAATGTACCAGTCATCCTTTCAAATTGCAACTTGGCCACATAAAACCATGAGCTCTTTAAAAGCAATTCATACCGCCCATAAGGGCATCTCAGATGGAACCAGCAACCTATGCTTGTTATTAGTAGTGCCCATTCCTGTTTTAATCTATTGCTAGCTAGTGTGTTAACCTTCTATAGCTTCAAATTAATGAGGCCCCTAATGTATTTTCATTGGGAGGTTGAGCAGTCAAACTCATTTAGTTAGTGAAAACTACAAAAATCACTTTCTTGTGAAATCTGAAACTAACAGCTCCAATGAACTAATGATCACAGTATGATCCATTTTATGTACCTCTGCAAATAAAGATAACCAGTAAACGTAAAATTCACACTGTATAAGCTATGCATTAATATGCTTATGCTTCCACAAAATGACTAGGTAAAAAGAAGGCTGGAGAGAGAAAACCACAGGTATCTTTAAAAGAAAAAACATGATAATTAGCTGAGTTTCTGTTGCTCCTCACGGACAATTCTTGGGAATAGAGCCACTGTTCTCCAACAAAGAGAAGTCTCCTTGGAGTCAGTAGGGATGGGCATGCCAAAGCTGATGTACATAGGGCCAACTGGGAGGATTTCATGTTCTGGGAAGCCAGACACATCTGCTGTACTTACATGGCTTTTTGGCTGGCTGAACCAGCTGAGGGTTCAGGTATGGGCTGTTCTCCGCATCTATTCTGCGCTTGTACTTCTGCCGACCTCCACGTACTCTGTCAAGACGCACCCCTGTGAGCAAAGACAGGCATCGGCTTACTATTAAGGTAGCTATCTTTGAGACCAATCAAATGCATAGACAGTATCCCCCAAGGGCACAGAGGTGACAAACACTAGAATGCAGAATACACCAGGGGTACTAGAATAATGTAAATAAGTGGTGGCTAAATCAAAATTGCCAGAAGTTGAAAACCAAATCTGCCAGCAGATGACAGACCCGAAAGACATTTTAGGCAAAGCCATCAAGGACACTATTTGCACATCAAAGAAAAGGCTGATTTCCATGTGGATTAAGAAGCCTCTATTTGGTGGTAGTACAGTTTCTAAAATTAAACACACTGGTATTTTGTATCCTCTTCATCAGTCAGCCCCGAAAGCTCAATGTGTAGGGTCAAGTAGATCAAGAGCTATCCAGCTCTCCTCCAGTCTTCCAGAGGCCTCAGTATGGACCTGCGGAATTGAGCTGAATAAAGAGCACCCCAGCACTTTGGGAGGCCGAGGTGGGCAGGTCATGAGGTCAGGAGTTCAAGACCAGCCTGGCCAAAAGAGCGAAACCCCATCTCTACTAAAACATTCAAAAAAATTAGCCGGGCATGGTGGCACATGCCTGTAATCCCAGCTACTAGGGAGGCTGAGGCAGGAGAATCACTTGAACACAGGAGGCACAGGTTGTGGTGAGTCAAGATCGTGCCATTGCACTCCAGCCTGGGCAACAAGAGCAAAACTCCATCTCAAAAAAAATAAAGAGGAGCTTCCCAAAGAGTTCCAAAGGCCTGGATGTCGAAGGAAGGGCACGTTAATAGGAGAGAACTAAAGGGTGAAGCTGGAAAGTAGGCAAAAGTAGTCTGTCAGGAATAAAACTTTTTCCCAAAAAGTGATGAGTTGGGTCAAGATTCAAAGGGGATTTTCCAGCAGCGGGTTTAAAAGATTAAGGAAAAAACCAAGGGAATGAATGGGATTAAAAACATAGGAAAATTTCATTATTATCAGGAAGTGATAGGGAAGAGCTTGTTAATAATCTAGTTTCCAGCTTGTAATTATAAAGTTTAGCACAGGACCACATAAATCCCTACCAAATATAAGGATGATTACTTGGGAGCAGAAGTGAGGAGACACTCTTTTTATGGTATTAGGTTGTACCTTAATTGATATAACAATGTAAAGTTATCCATATTTTGGATACAACCCATATCCAAATTGTACATATTTTGGTATTTCTCAAACTGTTTAGGAAAGAGATTTGGTTTAACAGCATCATCAGTATTACTATTTTTACTTAAGGCCTCTCAGAGCCATTAATATGCAATGGGCTTTGTGAAACTGTAAGAGGAAGATACATAGAACATGCAATGTTTTGCAAACAAGTTGAACCAGAGCTCGGTTTTTTTGGAATACTTCTTACTGTCAGGCAGAACGTGTGAGTTGTGGGTTATCTGAGTTATATGAAACAATTTGGGAAAGGCAGATATATTTCTATGTGAATACTTACAGTAAGTATATTACTTAAATATTTAAAATTATTAGGAAAACAGTTTTTATATTATCTTAATAATACTACTTTAAGAGTTGATTATCTTTTAGTAGAACACACAAATATTTGGTTCTAGATAAAGCCTGAATTATCATATTGAAACATCAGAATACAGTGTAAATAAAATCAGGAGACAACTTTGAGAAAAGTTAAATAGGTTAAACAAACAAATATCAAAAACCAAAAGTTAGGTATAGTTATTAACCATTCACTGAAAATTGTCATGCATGTTGGTCACAAAGAAGTTACTTTTTTTTATTGCTGCGTTTAAAGCACTTCATGCCCCCAGCAGGTGTGTCCCTTTGTTCATCTAATTCCTAATGTTCTATTTTTATTGCATCTATATTTAATAAAGTTTAACGCCACCTCTTCTCTCCACTTCTATCATGGTTTATCTTTTTTTTCATCTTTCTCTTCAAAATTTTCTTCAGAATATTTTTCTAGTTGAAGGTGACCACATTTTATCTGGTCATCTAAGACACGTTCAAACCTGTTTCATTACATGAGTTTTGCAAATTCAAAATCTTACTAAAAAATTAAAAGCATATGACACTAATTATATCCTCACATATTTGTCATCCAATTCCAACCCAATGAGAACATTTAATCTGATATTATTAGAAGTGTAAAGAGAAGGCAGGGAGAGAGAAACCGACAGCAAAAGCTAAAGAGAGAGGAAACATTTTTGGACATCTCTACAATTGTTAGAGCCAAGAAAGCTGACAGAATAAATCTTGACTGGGTTTGTAGACTCCCTAAATTTGCCTTTCATGCTTGTCAAAAGATGTATTCGCCATTAGCAGTATGTTCTCATATACTGAACAAAACACTACATACTCTCTAACCTAGAAGTCAGGGCTGGTGAGTTTCTGACAATAAGAGTTTTGTCCATTACGAAGGCCTGTGGAAGAAGATCATGGCTGAGTGACTTGATACAAGCTCTTGGTGGAAACATTCAGTTTTATCACATTAAAGCCATCAACTGGTTTAGCCAACTGGGCTAAGTCTACAGAGAAGGAGCAACAGTGAAAACTAGCTATTATACATCATGAAGAAAAAATGCACATCACTGATTGACGGGGTTTTTATTATGTGTTACGGGTTTTTTTTTTTTTTTTTTTTTTGTATTTGTAGAGACTCATTCTTTAAATATTATAAAATATATTCCATTACTATGCATTTCTATTTCAACTTCAGAAGATGACTACAGAAAAATTCATACTACCTATTCCATGCCTCACAAATCTAAGAGGGTGCTCTCTTATGTATCTACCCTACATCCCTTCCTGCATGTGTGTAGATCAATAACTATCTATCCATACACTCATACATCCATCTCCACCTTTCCATCATCCTAACTATACACCTATCTAGTGAAAAACTTTTCACCTAAGTATTGATTTTACACTTTATTTCCTAAAATAAAGATTAATTGGACAATGCATTCTTTTATGATTTGTAATTTTATTTATATGATAGTAGAAAAAGATTAGCTATTGAGACTCATAAAAACAGATTATATAATTATATAGTAAGAGTTGACAGAGACTCCATATGCAGTAATATTCTCCTCAAGTTTAGATTATAATTAATGGTAAAAATTTCTAGAGCCAATATATTTTAAAGGATCATAATAACTGATACTTGTGGATTTTTCATTCCTTGTAAAAAGCAGACAAATATTTCCAATTTCCAATATTTCAAATAAAGTAGAAAACATTTCTACTGCTTTTAACTCATTTTCAAAATCTGGAAAAATCTGTCTTTTATGCATTGTGTAGTGGGACGATGATTTTATTATTGGTAATTTTTGGTTTATCTGACTTCATACTTGGTGAACTATTTGAACCAAAATCCTAGTAACACACATATGCAACTACTTCAACATCACAATGAAAGTAATCATCAATTTATTCAGTTACATTGAGGGAAAAACACTGCCAGTAAAACCAGTTTTTCCCCTCAGGACAATCATATAAACACCTACACACAAGAGATATAGGTCTAAAAGTTAAAACAGTCCAAAATGTGTCTTCGAATATGTGACAAAGCCTCTTTATTTCTGCAACATTGAAAATAGTTTTATTCATGTAAATCATCATAATATCTGCACTTAAATTCAATAATGTTATTTTAAATGGTCTTATAAAACAATACTGTACAGATATCCTTAAGATATTTGTATAGTTTCAACATAATTCTATTTTTAATGCTTTTCCAGAAAAAAAAATTTAAAAAATTAAAAACACCAATACAATTAAAGCACCATGTCATAAATGAGGCAGGATCTCAGAAAATCAAACACTGGATTATGAAAAAGCACCTCTCATAATTTTTAGAAAAGTCCATGGAAAACAAACTCTGCATAATTGGGATACTACATTTCTTCTCATTAAAAAGCAAATTTTAGTGTGATAAAAGGTAGATTGCAAAGGACAGAAGTATTTAACTAAAAAGTAATGCTATGAAGTTTAAAATATTCTAAGTCAAAAGCAGTGAATGACAATTCTATCTCTATCACCATTTCCTGGACACAGACTTAAGCCATGATTTCTCATTAGGAAGAATACATGCAAATAATGTTTTGAGTTAAAAATAAATATAAATATGATAAAAAATGAGGAGAGGCCAGGAAAAGAGAAATATAATACAAATTACCAAGTAAGATTATTTTTATGTAATTGTTTGTAACTACAACTAATTTATAGTAATTTTGTTATATGCTCTGACTAAAATTTTTAGCCTTGTACACGTCAAAATGAAGGATAGCTAATAATCAATCTTTAAATCCCTATGAGCTTGGTCTATTATCTGTAATCACAATTTTGTGAAGATTAAAGTTTTCCTTATTAATGTTTTCAACTGTAATTACATAATACTCTTTCTTAAGTACTTTATCTTAAATATCATGCAAAGACTGTGTCAAAGGAAATAAAGCACAATTTGCAAGTCAGAATGGTTGAGTTCTTTAGCTTTTTCCACAACTATTTCTATAAACACTGATGAGTCTCTTATTTGATTTTCCAAATATAAGCTGCATATAAAGAACATATCTTCCATGATGTTTTGCTATAATGATCCAATAACATTCTATTATGGTTATTATACAAATGTACTTAAAATATTTTCTAAATCTTAAAATGCCAAGATCATTTATTGAACATCTATCTGCATAGAGTATTACAATCTATCCCATCACAATTCTATAGGTAAACAGATTTGAGACATGATGGAATGGTAAAATAACTTAAAGGATAAAAGCCAAATAATAATACTATTTGATGTCTAAGTGATTTATAGAAATATCTAGTATCTAGATAACTAGTATCTAGATATTTATAGAAATATCTAGATATTAGAAATATCAAATATCTAGAAATACCTAGAAATATTTTATTTCCTACCACTCCTATCACTAATAAGATCATTTAGATTGTGATTATTTAGAATAGATACAGAAACAAATCAAATTCTATTTTTGAAAAAAATATGCTTTTCCTGAGTTAAGCTGTAAGTATACAATGCAAAGTTAGAGAATTTATAATTATCTAATTAAACTAATACATTTAAAATATTCAAACTAACCATTTTAGCAGAAACAAACAATATTTATGATCACAACCTGGGAAATCCAGATTTGTCATAAACAAACAATAATATAATCCAAATATTTCCATGAAAGGTGGCAAAGCCTGTCTCTATATACCTTCTCAATCTTAAACACAAACAATTTCTGTTTGGACTCCACTTGAAAACCACTTTTGAAGAAGTTTAAAAATAAGATTTCTCCCAGGAAATAAAATACCCACAATGTTCAATGTTTGACAGGATTGGAAATTAATTAAGGCAATTAGATTTTCTATTCATGTGTAGATTACCATTATCTTTTTCTTAAATAAAAGATTTTAATAGTTGGCATTACCTACCTAACAATGTTTCACATTGCTTCTTCTTTCAAATAGTGCATTTGCCTACATTGCCACAAGGGAATTGCAAATCTTATACATTGTCAGAATTTACAAAATTGAGAAAGCAAGAGTAGGGCAAGGAGGCAAAAAAAAAAAAAAAAAAAAAACGCTTCGAGGCAAATAAACACCAATAGAAGTAAAAGAGTTCAGCCCAAGGTCTTCTTAGGTCAGCTAATTTTGAGTCTACACTTTATGCCCAAATGCAAATTTTTATAATATTCTGTAGTCCAAAGTCAAAACTGTTTTTCACATCTTTAATAGCACAAAGTCAGAGGCATTTCATAGGATAATAAAAAATCTCCCCTTCAGAGAATTACACAAGGATACTCTAGCCTACTTTCCAAATTTACAGGTAACACATTTACTATGTTCCTACATACAAATTTGCAGAAAAGCATTAATTATATAGACCTCTGGAATACTTAAGAAAGATGCAAATATTCACATTAAAGTAATAAGGATTTTGAAAAGATAATGAATACTACAATAAGCAAACTGTTGTGTTAAATAAATGTCATGTAAGATAGACTGTAATTGAGTATTGGGAGCAGACTGGAAAGGCAGGACTTTTGAAACAATAAGGTAAAGAGGATTGGAACTTCTTCCTGCACTATACATCTTCCCCATACAGTAATTACCTTTGCTGCCTAAGGCCACCTCCCTCCTTCCCTTGGGAAGTAGAAATATCCAACAGCACCCTTGAATTCTCCTGAGATTTCTATGAAGAAACCATCATAAACAGAGGATAGAGAAAAATCCCTTTGAGGCACAACGGGAAAATAAGCAAAGGCACATCAGCAGTATCAGCCACAGTAGTGGGAATTTTAGTGCCAGCCCCTGATGAGGTTCTCCTTTGGGACAATATCCTGAGAGAGGGTACCCGTTTAACCTAGAGTAGCTGTGCATATTTACAGGCTTCTCAGCAAGAGGAGTTGTGAAAACTATTTGTATATTCACATGTATACTCCAAGGAGAATCTAAGCATATTAAATTCGTGAGGATCATATAAAATAATTAAAGAAACCAACCACTAGATATTTTATCTAACTATATTGCCTCTTCTCAAAATAGATTAGGAGACTGTTAAATATAGTTCATGATTTAGCCTCTTTCTTTGTATTTCAACAGTTTAACTCATTATACCTACCTTTGCCTATCAAGCAATGTCTTCGTTGTTAAATGAATTAATCAGTCTGTGTATGAAGTATCTTGGGACAAACCAAAATCATGGCCAGTGACTAGCAGTCTCTGGTTATTGAAAACTTATCATGTGCTAGGCAACGGCTTCCCGGCTTAACACAGACTAACACATTTAATCCTTATAGTAATTCTATGAGGCAGATGCTATTATCATCCCATTTGACAGATGAGAAAACCGGAACTAGTAAGAGGCAGAAACAGGAGTGGAACTGAGGGTCAATGGCCACAGAATTCATTTTCTTAAGCACTATGTTTAAACGGCTTCTCTGCCATCAAAGTCTATTTTTGGAAAAGAGCATTTAGTACATATTCCAAAAGCAGAAACACAGGCAGCTGAAAACCCATTATGGAGGTAAACAATACCTGCATCATGATATGGGGCACATACAAAAGGCAGGCAGAATGATGAACTAGCAGCAGGAAAAAAGAATGAACACTCTTACTCAAAAGGGCTAAGTGATTTTGCATCTATCACTTTGGAAGGTGATTTCACCTTTAAAAGTTTACAGCTATGAGACCGTGAACAAAAACCTAAAGTGATAAAAAGATTCCATTCCTCTTTTTTCCCACTGAGGCAGGGACTGAAGGATATTAATTTCCCTGCTCCTGGTCTTCAGACTATCACTGCACATTAGACAAGGTGTGCTTTTCAAGGGCCATGGAAGCAGAGCCACCTTCCAGTTGAACTTTACAGTTTGGGTAGAAGACCCACAGAGTCGATTTTCTGTAAACTCCCCCAGCCAATGATTACATTTACTTATGCTGGAAGATCATGACAACAATTCAGAAACTTTGTAAGCTGCTTGGCTGCATGTGGAAACATTATCATGTCTAATGATATAAAAGAGAAAAATCACGCAGGGAGAGAAAATGCATATCCATTAGGTGGGCTCTAAAAAAAAAAAAAAAAACAGAGTCCTCAGTCACTAAAAGAGATAAAAGCCATGACTCACATTAAAGCTTCCTTGCTCTACAGATAAATTAACAATTAGCAAGGGGAAGTCTTTCCTTTTCCTCTACTGATAGCTATCTGGACTATTAAACATGTGAGCCTTGCATAGGAAATTACAAAGGCTTCCCTCTGTTTCAGATTCAAGTTGCAACCAAAATACAGTTGTGGATTTCTGCGCACGGGACATAACCCCAAAGAAGTCCCTTCTTCTATTTGTTTCTCTCTCCACATATGATTGACTGCTCTTGGCTGGTGTTGGGGATCATGTGCTAAATCTATAATCTGCATCAGAGCCGAGATTGCAATGACAGAAATCGGAAATAACCATAAACAAAATATTTAGCAGGGGAGATGTTCTACTAGAGGTAAAGTTGCTTCATCTGAAGCATGGAGCCCTAATCTATGACACATACAAGTACAAATTATGTCATCTGCAACAGGTGACAAGTTTTAATTGAATGTCTTCGGTCTGCAATTCTGACAAAAGGTGAATGGAAATAAATGAGTCTGGCAAGACAGCCCTGAGCCTTACAATACCCAATATCTCATTATTTTTAAACAGCTATCTATAAACTGATGCTGACAAGTCTTGAACCTTTTATTTCTGCTCAAGAGGAGGTGGCTGTGAAGAGGGGAAAAAAGAAAGAAAGAAAAGGGGCATCCAGAACATCACATTAAACATGCAATACCTACCATTATCACTTCCCCAACGTAATTAAAGGAAATCTCCTATTCAAAAGGCACTATTTCTTACTTTGCTTGATGTCAGAGGGAGAGAGAGAGAATGAGAATGAGAGAATGCTTGGCCTGCATTTGCTAAACATAGGGACTGTCTGTAAAGAAAAAAAGAAAATCTTCCCTTTCCTTCTTTTTGCCTGTTAAAAATTTCATAAACTATTTTTTAAAAAAGATATTACGATGGCTCATGCCTATCTAAACTATAGTCTTGTTACTATTTAAGATGAATGAATCTTCTCTTTACACTTTTCCAAATTGCCTTCTTGTATGAATAAAGTTATGAATTCATGGGTAAAGACATGAAATGGGGTTGTACATCAACATCAGGAAAAGTGATTCTACTAATTCACAATTAAATGTGACACTGGCAGCAATAAGTTTAACCCAATAATAATAGTAATAACAGTGCACAACACCCCATGGGGATGCTCTGTATAAACAGAAGCTCAAATGTTATTTATGCAAAATTCAATGCCCTGTAAAATGAATTAAATATGAAATCAACCAAGCAGGTTTACAAGTTGCTGGGTTGAGAGCCCCCAGTCACTTTGTTTCACTTGATGGAGATGAATATAGTGGAATATAGTAGAGTCTAATGATCAAAAAAGCAGACATGGATTTTAAATATAGATTATTTTTAAAGAAAATAGATGGCAGAGAAAGGCGCCATAGGAGCCTGGAGGGCATTTGGTTTCAGCATATGTGAATCTAGATCATACGGGCAACCTAGGAAGAGCTTACCAAGCTCAAAAAGGAGCTTATGGAAATTCTAATGGGGAAAACTTTATATCCTGGCCAGTGTGTCAGTAATTCACTAAAGACAATAAAATGTATTACCAAACTCAAGCAGAAATTCTGAGGGTCAATTATAACATACCAAAAAGAAGCATGATGTTTGATAATATTTCTCTGGTGATCACTATAATTTGGCAAAGTTGAAATTCAAAATAAAGTAAATCTAGTATAAAGGATATAATATATATTCCCAGGTCATGTGTAAAGGGAATTATACCTCTTTAGGAAAAAATGTTTCCCCTTAGGAAAAGATTAGTTCAATAGAGATTAAATGTAAATACAATATAAGTGAGAGATTTCTTGTTACACTCTGACACTTCTTATTTCTTGTGCCATTGGTAGCAACAAGTTTAACACAGTTATAGTAGTAATAACAGTGCTTAGTTCTCCCATGGGAAGGCTCCGTGTAAAAGAAGCCCAAATATTATTTATTCAAAATTCAATACCCTGTACAAATTAACTAAATATAAAATTAAACAAGCTGGTTTTCAGGTTGCTTGGTTGTAAGCCATAGTCACTTTGTTTATTCAATGGAGAAAAATACAGTGGATTCTAATGACTCCATTGTAAGTCTTAGTAGAATAAACAAGAAGCAATGAAGGAACATAAAGGAGTTAGAAGGATACTCTAAAATAGGTTGATTCAGAGTCTGATACAAGAGAATACAGTGGTAGTTTCCATCCCCTTCTCAACCAACTCTATATACCATTACAGACCCCCATTCATCTACCAATTGTGTTATTAAATAGTCATGAGGAAAGTTAGTAAAGTAAAAGAAAAGAAAAACAGCAGAGATTATGAGAGAAAGGTATAAGCTCTGTAGAAATTCAGAAATTGAGAAGAAAGATTCAGAGTACATTCTTAGCTGCCTTGAGCCCTGAGCTATCCACAGTGGCACACAGTCCCCTGAGGGCACATTTTCAAGCCAAGTAACATACAGTTTTCTTCTCCTAGAGTTGACAATTCAACTCTTGAGGAATGTAAGACCTCATGGGAAAAACTGAGGTTAGAGAATTATGAGTAGCAGTGAAAATAAGAAATCTATGTATATATAAATGATATATACTCATTAAAGTGAGGAAAAATATGAAAATACTATAGATGACAGACACACTAAATAAGTAATGTTTCTTGTTCAATTTATTTCCATTTAGCATCTTTTGATCTCTTGTATGTTTTCAGAATCTCAATTCAATCTGGTTTCAGTAAGATGACTAAAAATTCTGTTTGCTTTGATGCATACAATATGCATATAAAAGGCATTCTATTTTGACATCTGGACTACAAGCTGAATATTCAATGTTATTTTTATTTTGCTACTCTAAGCAACTAGGTCTTAATATGGAGTCACTCTAGATTCACATTAAGTTGACATCACGGTAACAATTACGAGGAGAGTTATATATATGTGTATGCATAGCTACATGTCCATCTAAACATAACACATTTTTTTTTGTCAAGGAAATTAACAATTGGGAAAGCATATACTCTGAGGGCCAATGAGGAAACTGTACATGTGAAGTATTGTGGTATGCTAAAGGCCATATCCTGTATTTTTGTTCTTAAATTAGAATGAGTGAAACATGTGTGGAAATATAGAAAACACCAATGATATAACCAGACACCAAACAAAGTCTTGGCTGAGGAAAGTTTGTATTTGTATCAAGTCATGAATTTCCTGACAGACTTCCCCATGTTTCATTATTATATGATGTGTCATAGGAAGGGCAACTGCCAGTTGACTCAATGTGGTTCTCAATGCAAGGGAGCATCTTTAAATTACAGTGTGTGCCAAGAAAGAAAACAAACACATTTTTCCATTCACAAAGCAGCTCAAGGCTAGATGTCAAGAGTGGAAACCCCAAATGTCACTCCCTCATAGAGAAGGAAGCAGAATTCCCCATGAAAATTTCCTGGTATTTTCCAAACCTAATTTTCTTAGTCTTTTCTGTCAACTGCCTCCTTCTATATTTGTGGAATACAGACTGGCCTAACTGTAAACGTCAAGGTATTTCATTTGTTACATGTATTCGACTTAATTCCATAAAAATTTGAGAGTGGACTGCACTGTGAAAATGTCATACTAATTGAAAAAGCTCCAAAGAGTCAAAATATAATCAAATGATTTTGGTGTATGTTTTAAGTGTCTATTCATCATCATGAGCCATGCAGTATGTATTATGTGCCTACACAGTAGGCACTCAAAAATACCGAATAAGTGAATAAATAAATGTACAACAGCCTTTATAGCCATGCACTAATCAGATTTTTGGATTTCTTTTGGTAATTCTAAAACTGGAATGTACACATACACACACACACACACACACACACACACGAATCTCTAGTCAGTTTTCTCAGTCATTCTTGATTGGCATGATTTTCTTAATGTACCAGTATGCAGTAACTTAAGAAAAGTATAGAAAACCTGAAGATAACAACACATGAAGCACTAAAGGAAAAAAAAAAAGAGTTGGCTGAAAGGTAGACTCTCAGAGTTTTATTTCTTACTATTCACTATGGACAACATAAAACAGTATTTGATTTGCTGGGAAAATCTCAGATATTAAGAAGAACTGACTGATAAGCGAATTATATTTAGACGCTGCATATTGAACAAGAAAGATCATAGGTTCCTATACTTGGGAAATTTGACAAATGAAGAAAACTATTCTCTTCCTGAGACATTTTTATTGCTCTCCTGCCTGGAAGCAGATGAATGAGTTAGATCACATGTTAAGCTCTCTTCCAATTCTGAGAGTCTATGAATGAAATGGTGTACTTAAAAAGATGGAATTGACCCACAGATTCAGAGTCAGACAACTGCCTTGGCAGTTGGAAACATCAACATACTTCATATCTTAAATCAGGGAAGACTGGAGCCAAATGGATAGCATTAATGAACCAGAAGAGCAGAAGGCTTTCTGGCACAGGTTTCAGCCTTCCCCTCATACTGACCTTGGCCAAATGCATTTCCTTTTGTTCTTGATGATAATAAAGCAAATAAAGTGCCTATGTTTGAAAAATGCTTCTAGCTTATTACTGCATTAGGAAAAGATCAATGTCTGTTGCACATCACTGTGGAAACTGAAGTATGGGAAATCATATACAGCTTCAGATTTGCAGACATTTACAACATATAGACTAAAGTAAGCTGAGGAGAATAGGACCAAATAAAATATTTTGAAAGCAATCAATGAATAGATACTGACTATTCTGTTATTTAACTGAATTCCATCTAATGTTTTAAAAGTCAAAAGGCATTCGGCTAAATATGACCAGATTTCATTAAATATACCACAAGGGTGAAAATTAATGCTTCATCTCAACATCTACAGTCACCCTTTAGGCAGAAACCATACTATATATAAGACATATATGTATATCTCTCTCTATATGTACATATATGCATACATGTACACATATCTACACGCATATGGATACATACATAGAGATAAACATAAAAACACAAACACAATTATAAACCAGTAAAACATGATCCAATTTCTTTATTTTTCTGATAATGATTTGGCCCAGCCAAATGATTCAGTGAGAATTAATTCATTTGCACAAGTTTCCTCCCAAAAGAATACATGTTCTATGAGTTTGTATCAGCATTTACATGAAGTCGCAAAGTCAGACAACTACAGGGACTACCTACACAAAGGGAGTGAATGAAATGGACTATGTGTTAAGAGAGAGAGAGAGAGAGAGAGAGGAACAATGGGTGTGAACTGTGTTGAACCCAAGATCATTTACCCCCAAAGGACACAGCCACTGCTCAGGGCCAATCAAATAGCTATTGCCTTACGGGAGTGGGGTGGGCAATCTTGAACGTTGAGTCCAGTGTTATCAGTTTCCACTCCCAAAAGTAACCAGCAATCTGGATCTTTCTATAAACTCATCCGATGCTTAGGTGTTTCCCAAAAATATTTTCTAATTGTGTCGCCCTCAGGCCACCCATTTCTAATCTTTGGTGTCTATACCAAAGATACACAGGACCTAAATGTTAGAAGTTTCCTGATAGAAGTCAAGTTTGACAATTGGCTGCTTAACTTAGTCACATTGTAAATTGGTCACTATTTAGAACTTACTCTTTTATTTGTTTAAGCTCTCCATTACATCTGCATAGATTAAGTTATCTAAATACTTAAGTTGTTCTATAGACTACATATTGAAATCCTGATTTTAAAATGTCATTTTTAGGGTTTTAGGTATAATACTAATGTATAAAATACATGTGTTTTCATTTAAAAACATTTTAAACAAGAGTAAAACTTTAATCGTCCATATCTAGATCTACCACCTGTTAAACAATGCTGGCATGTTTGGTCCAAAAACCCCTTCTAAAGAATTTCTTGCTAAGCTCTGGTCTCCACTGGGAGTTATAGCAAACAGCAACAAAAGCTCTCTTTAAATTCACCCATTACATTTACTAAATGTTTTCATGCTCTGAAGGAACACCTTTCTGCTGAGTTCTGTTGGAAACTGCAAGTCAATTTTTTTTTTTTTTTTTTTTTTTTTTTTTTGGATATGGAGTCTCACTCTGTCACTCAGGCTGGAGTGCAGTGGCACAATCTCAGCTCACTGCAGCCTCTGCTTCCCAGGTTCCAGCGATTCTGCTGCTTCAGCTTTCCAGGTAGCTGAAATTATAGGCATGTGCCATTATGCCTGGCTAATTTTTGTATTTTTATTAGAGAAGGGATTTCACCATGTTGGCCAGGCTGGTCTCTAACTCCTGACCTCAGGTCATCGGCCTCCCAAAGTGGTCATTTCTTAACGTACAACTGGTGATCTCCACTGTCACTCAGATTACACCAAGTTCATCATCACTGATAATTAGCTGACAAAGATTTTTACTTCTGTTGGCCTGGATGTTTTTTCCCTAAATTCTTGCATTGTATGAAAGAGAAGGTCTTTAAAGTGGCAAAAGAGGAAGAGGATGCCGAATGCTTTTTTGGAACAGCCCTGGGAGGAATCAGGTTTTCAGTGCTTTCTTAGGGTTTGTCAATTCTAGAGTACAAAGGAGCAGAAGAAACTGCTAGAATAGAAAAGCAAAAGCGATGGGAGAATGGGAGAATGACCAGGAAAGACTTTATAAGAAAAAGGGAAGAGAAGGGAATTTAACTTAAAAAGACTATTGAGTGTTTGAAGAAAAAAAAACTGTAAATATGAAAGAAGGCAGTAAAAATCATTTTGCTATCAACCTTTCAAGACTATGCAGGCATATTATGAAGAACTGTCCGTATGCCAAATAGCATATTATATAGGGTGAAGAAATGAATCTTTAAACAGTGCATGACACATACGGGATGGCCAGCAATGGATCCTAGACCACCAGAATATTAGTATAATTGCAGAGAGACAGTAAAAATATAAACTCATTAGCAACAGATGAAAGGCAAATGCATACACCTACTGAAGTAAATGGTTATTCTAGAATTCTTGTCAATGCCAAATCACTTCAGCAACATGGATCTCTGACAGAGGTGCTGGCTTCTCCCAATGTACATATTTCAAAAACTCACTCTAGAAAGCCTCTCATTTCTGCTATCATTGAGAGAACTAGAAAGGAATCCCCTTGGAAGCTGTCACTGCAGTGCCCTCATCAGTCAAGAAGGTTGCTGTTGGGCAGCATGAGCCATCCCCTCCCTCTACAGGGTGAAGTTTCATGGCTGGCCTCCTAGCATTCAGAGTCCCTGCTAGCTGAGAAAGTGAAAGATAGTGAAACTGAACTCAAGTTACCATACAGTAGGTCAAGAAAGCACAGAAACTGGGCCACCAAAGCAGCCCAGGAATAAGCTTTAATGTCATAATAAAGACATATCCAAGACTGGGCAATTTACAAAGGAAAGAGGTTTAATTGGACTTACAGTTCCATGTCACTGGAAAAGTCTCACAATCATGATGGAAGGCAAGGAGGCGCAAGTCACATTTTACATGGATGGCAGCAGGCAAAGAGAAAGAGAGCATGTGCAGGGGAACTCCTCTTTTTAAGACCATCAGATCTTGTGAAACTTATTCACTATAATGAGAACAGCATGGGAAAGACTTGACCCTGTGATTCAATTACCTCCCACTGGTTACCTCCACAACACACAACACTTGGGAATTCAAGATGAGATTTGGATGGGGACACAGCCAAATCATATCACCATGTCATAAAGGAGACAGCAGAACCAAGGGTTAATATATGCTTTGACATGAGAGTACATTGAAAAGCCACTCTTCGTCTTATTCTTGTTTCCTTCCCCTCTTTGACCAAACACCTTAATTATGCACGTATATATAGGACCTTTAAGATCTTTCTAAAATAAATCATCTTTGTTTCTAAATCAAGGTACTCTCTGTTTTTTGTAAATTCTATTTTTTTTTAAAAAAACTTGCAAGTTATAAATGGGAAAAAATATATTAGTAAACTCTTCTGAGCATTCCTTGCATAGCCACTACTCAAATTATTTCAGATTTTAAATAATTTCTCAGTAATAAGAAATTTAAGATCCTTTATAAATTTTCATGTTACTTGTTTTTTTTTTTTTCTTTTTTTTTTTTTTTGAGACAGAGTTTCGCTCTTGTTACCCAGGCTGGAGTGCAATGGCGCGATCTCGGCTCACCACAACCTCCGCCTCCTGGGTTCAGGTAATTCTCCTGCCTCAGCCTCCTGAGTAGCTGGGATTACAGGCACGCGCCACCATGCCGAGCTCATTTTTTGTATTTTTAGTAGAGACGGGGTTTCACCATGTGGACCAGGATGGTCTCGATCTCTTGACTTCGTGATCCACCCGCCTCGGCCTCCCAAAGTGCTGGGATTACAGGCTTGAGCCACCGCACCCGGCCTCATGTTACTTCTACATGTACTTTACTTTTTACTTATAACATCAAGAAAATAAGAAAGGTACTAGTAATCTGATGTTACAGATGGGGAAATAGAGCTCAGCTCTACAATTCCCTATCTTTTCTTCCCTACTGTGATTTACTTTTTTATTGTTAAGGATATGGTTGGAGAATATCAATATGTAGTTTTTATGACCAGCTGTATGCTAAATGATGGTAAGTATTAAATGTTTCAGATGCCATAGTGCCTAAGTTTTTCAATACAAATTCATTGTTAAAAAGAATGAAATAAAAATGGCTGGAATTATTTTAATTAGTGGCTCTAATAAAGTGAGAGTTCATTCATCTGTCAACAGGTGTTCATTCCCAAATTGATAAAAGTTTAAAAAGCTCATTATGATGGTAGGGGCCTAGTAGAAAGGTTAAAAAAAGAATCATCTACAGAAAATATTGCTAGGTATTTTTCATGTTTCCTTGATGAGTATGAAGGATTTTGTTTTTCAAGGATAGGATACATTTAGAGAAATAAAGAAAAATAAAGAATATGGCAGAACTCTATAGATTTATATTAAGTCACATTTAGTAAACTGCCAACATGCTCTTAATTTTCATGTTAAAGTCTTTCATGTGGAATTGCACCAATGTGCTCTCTAAATTTAAGCTGTAGTCTCTAAATTTGAATCATATCTCGCCTATTTAGAAGAGAAGAAGGAGAACAGATTTGAATTTAGAATACATAATTGTAAAATATCTCCTGAAATCAAAAAGTTAAGACTAAAAGAGTAAATAACCCTGAAATATTCACTGAAAAATTAAATGGGAGAAGAAATTTGATCTAACATCTTTGAGAAAAAAAAGACTCTTCAAAAGAAGTCTACTTATTTTAAATAATGTCAAAATAGATGTTTGTGGACAGTTGTGGATAAGTTTTAAAAATCATTATAACATTCTATTGAATAAGGCAACATAAATAGAAAAATAGGCCAATCAAATCATATACATTGTATTGACCCTAATAACTGATTCCAATAAAAAGTACATAAAAATATGGCTAAATTTTATATTTAAAAAGGTCTTTTTAAAAAAAATCTTAGTAAAAAAACAATATCCCACTTTTCATATTACAAGATGGAAATTTAAACAAATAATTCACAGCCAGAGTAATGAATCTGTAAATAAAACATTCAAATCTTAGTAGTCATTTCCACTGTCCTGTATTGTATAAGCCCAATTTCTGAAGCTATTTGGGTTGCAGCTTCTTTACCAAAACAAAATTTAGCATAATTTTTTTTTAGGATTCTAGAATAAAACTTAGTTTTACAATATTTCAAAATAAAGCCTTCTAAAGAAATCATTGCCATAGATGAAAGATGCATTTTGTAAAAATAATAGTTAATGTTTTCTGTTAAATCAGGCTAAGGTAAATTAAAGGCAAAATTAAAAGGTACATTAACTATGGCCATTAGAGGAATGGGCTAATTATTTCAGAAATAGAATATATAATAATTAAGTTAAATCATAGAACACTCTATGTCAACTTCTTCTCATACAAAGAAGCTAATAATTGAAGTAACTTTTGGGCTTTGTTTTTTGTTTTTGTTTTTGTTTTTGTTTTGAGATGAAGTCTCTCTCTGTTGTCCAGGCTGGAGTGCAGTGGCACAATCTCAGCTCACTGCAACCTCTGCCTCCCAAGTTCAAGTAATTCTCCTGCCTCAGCCTCCAGAGTGGCTGGGACTACAGGTGCCCACCACCACAACTGGCTTTTTTGTATTTTCAGGGTTTCACTATGTTGGTCAGGCTGGTCTCCAACTCCTGACCTCCAACTCCACCCAATTTGGCCTCCCAAAGTGCTGGGATTATAGGCATGAGCCACCACGCCCAGCCAACTTTTGAGCTTTCAACACGTATTTTATCAGCACCAACATAATACTTAAGGTGACATTTTATCCTCCTTGCAACTTCAATATCTGCTGTCCAACAAATACCTGTATGATGAGTAAGTGTATAGTAAATAATATCACATTACTGATACTTAAATATAAATTAGGCATTATAAATCTTATATATATCTGTGATAAAATCACAATAAAGGTAAAGTAGCTTCATGTAAAACTTAGACATACATTTCATAGTATTTTGAGCAAGAAATTCACATTTGCAAAATTATAACTTATTTCACAGTCCGTAATGTTGCTTCAAAGTAATGCTTTGGACCAAAATGGAATTACATTTTTTAAAAACTCTAGTACATTTAGTAATGGTTAGACAATCTATACCTTGATTACAAAATGTGCCCACTCTGAACTTTAAAAAGAAGGAATAGCAATTTTATAGTAATCTGATAAAGAAGCATTTGGACCTTTGGGGAAAGAGTTAATTATAGATCTGAAACCAGGTTTCATGGATTCACTGTGAACTTTCATTCTAATAGTTAAAGTGGATGTCTATCAAATTGCTTATGAGGACAAATTTATGGAAAATAACCAAGAGTAAAGCTTTGTTCTTATTAAGAAACATGAATATGTATGTAATTTTAGCCAGACTAAATTAACCCAAAAATGAATAAATAAAAAAATAAGGACAATAATTGTCGTCACAAGAGAATTGTCTCCCTTCCCCCTCATAAAAGCATTTATGTTCAGAATTTTTTTTAAATTTCACATTTTTAAATAAAACCATTTGGAAAGAAACAAAAGGAAAAGAATCTGCAAGGAAACCATTAAGGAGTAAGAAACATGTATAGTTCACCTCCTTGGTAATAAACCAATAAACCTTAAAACAGGGAGAGCCTGCAGGCTAAATACAGTGCTTGATATAAACATAATACATGAAACTTAGCACGCAAACAGTGTGTTACTGCTGAAGTGTGTCCATTTTCTAAGCATGACTATTTAGAAAGGTTACATTGAGCCATTAATCCTAATTTTACATTAAACATCTTGTGAAACTGCATGTGCTCTGAATAGAGTAAGATCCTATTTTAGCTGTAACAGTGTAAGTAAGAAACAAATATAAAATGTCTCATAGATATTCCTGTGAATTCTTCTGTGTCTTTGCGGGTTTCGTACATTAACATGTATTCCTGCTGGTGGATACTCAACCAATTATGTGAACCAATATCAATAAATAAGTGAAATATACTTGTGACTTCACCTTTATTTTCAATCTAATAGTTTAACTTGACAAATGTCCATTGATCATTAGGGATTTTTGCATATGAAACTGGTACTATTTCAGTTTAGCAAATTTACAAATTACATTGCTATTATGTCTCTTGTCCCTTTGGGCTACTGATTCTTCTGAAAGCTTTTGCTTTCCAAAGATGTGAGAGTGAGGAGCTACTACAACAAACAACAACAAAGCCAAAGCAATCTCGTTTCCATTACTAACATTATCAAACATCAAATAGAAATAAATAACTAAAATTTTAAGGCCTTTATGTTCTAGATATTATTCATCAACATTTCAAAGACTTTGGAATAAAATCAGTCATTACACCCAAGTGATTTGTTAATATTTACAAAGTACTTTCATAGATCATCTTATTTAATTCTTATAATTCTGTGCTGTGAGTATAGGATTATTATCTCCGCTTTACAGGCTCAGAGAAGTTAAGCAATTCATGATTAATACTCTGCACCTGTTTTTCTAATTCCAAGTCCTCTTTAAAGAGTATCAATACTATCATGTTGAAATCTCTATTTTCCAAAAATCTAACCATTTTGTTTTTAGTAAGAGGAAATAGAAAAAGAAGGGGGAAAAGGAAAGCAGATAATTAATTCGTTCATTCTCCCACCCCTAAAACAAGCACTTTGGGAATCTATTGGGTCCTCCTCTGAGGACTTGCAGTCAAAAGGAACAAAGTGAAAGGCAAGAATCCATAAGCCACTAAGTGTGCATCATTAAGATTTATGACTGCAGGTATAAGGAAAAAGAAGATGAAGTCAAAGCAAATGCCAAAACTCAGATTTTAAAGGAAAGAAAAACAGTGCTTCTGACCAAAATGGAAAATCTGGAAGGTAGAATCTGTTTCTAAAGAAAGATAAGAAGTATGGTTTTATACTTGAGATGACTTTGGGAAATCCAAGATGTATCGCACAGAACTCAAAACTGAAATTCTGGTAAGAATACAGGGCTGGTTTTGTAAACTGGAGCCACCAACACAGATACATGAAAATGTAAGTGCAAATTTGCTTTGCAGGGTGTAGAACAAGCTTGTCTGACCTACATGTGGGCCATATGTGGGCTACATGTGGCCCAGGAAAACTTTGAATGTGGCCCAACACAAATTCGTAACTTTCTTCAAACGTTATGAAATTATTTTTGTAATTTTTATTATTTTTAACTCATTAGCTATCATTAGTGTATTTTATATGTGGTCCAAGACAATTTTTCTTCCAATGTGAGCCAGGTAAGCCAAAAGATTGGATACCCCTGATGTAGAATAAAAAGACTAAGACCAATCTTGGAAACCAGTCATATACAGAGGAGAAGCAATAAATGTAGCCAGAAAAGAAAACTAATAAAGGACGATTTTTAAAGTAGGAGGGAGAAAATTGGTAACTATTGTACCATCCAAACTAAGGGAAGAGAAACCATTAAGAAGTGAGATTCAAACCCCGGCACTTAGGGAGGCTGAGGCAGGTGGAGCACTTGAGGTCAGGAGTTTAAGACCAGCCTGGCCAACATGGTGAAACTCTCCACTTAAAGTGCAAAAATTAGTTGGCATGGTGATGTGCGCCTGTAGTCCCAGTTACTTGGTAGGCTGAGACAGAAGAACTGCTTGAACCTGGGAGGCAGAGGTTGGAATTAGCAGAGATCGTGCCACTGCACTCTGGCCTGGGCAACAAGGTGAGACTGTCTCAAAAAAAAAGAAGGAAGATTCACAGAAATTTAGCCCAAAAAAATGAAGTTGAAAAAATATATGTAACAGCAATTTAATGAAAATATGGCAATATTACTGGAAGGTAATAAAACGTAAAAGTGAGTATCTTAAAAATAGTATAAATGTGGCCTGGTGTGGTGGTTCATGCCTGTAATCCCAGCACTTTGGGAGGCTGAGGCAGGCCAACTACGAGGTCAGGAGATTGAGACCATCCTGGCCAACAGGGTGAAACCTCGTCTCTACTAAAAATACAAAAATTAACTGGGTGTGGTGGTGTGTGCCTGTAATCCCAGTTACTTGGGAGGCTGAGGCAGGAGAATCACTTGAACCCGAGAGGCAGAGATTGCAGTGAGCCAAGATCGTGCCACTGCACTCCAGCCTGGTGACAGAGCAAGAGCAAGACTCCGTCTCAAAATACACACACACACACACACACACACACACACATATATACATATACACACACACATATATACATATATATACACACATATATATAGTATAAATGCATATTGTCCAAGATATTTCTTTTTCAATCAATCCTGATGAAAATATATTCAACATCACAGATCCTTATCTAAGCCAGAACCCTCTAGTGGTAATGATTGATTAATAATATGACTACTATATAATGGTACATCATATCATTATTAAACAACAAAATGTTAGTAGTCTAGTATCTTCTAGAAAAACCACAAAGCTACATACTTCCAACAGTTCTAAGATTCATAGTATGAAACTGAATTCATTTTGGTATTTTTGTTGTTGTTAAATTCCAGAAAAAAGCAATCTCATATGAAATACCACTCTAGAGTGCTTTACTCTGAACGTTATGAACTTAAACTGTACAGTCAACACTGATTTATATAATGATGTCACATATGTTAAGAACAGGCAAAATAATTTGGATGAATACATTTTTTAAAAAGTTCAAACTGGCTTCTTCCCTTTGTCTGGAATTTAAGAAATAAGAAGTCTACTGAAATCTTACACCCTGAAAAATTGTTTCACTACAAAGGTCATTAATATGCTCACTAGGCCATGCATGGCCTGGTGCTACCATCTTGGTATAATCTGGCAGAGGCGATAATTTGAAGAAAATTTGTGTACTGTTTTTCAATCTATGGAGCACTTCACCTAGCTTCCCTCAACTGATTCTCATATTTGCTGTATGAGATAGGTATTATTATGCTTCTCATTTTAAAAATAAGAAAATTGAAAAATCCATTACAAGGTTTGTGGATTGCAATGAGCAGTTTTAAAGATTTAGTTACAGAATTTTGGAGAAAATGAAAGCAGAAGGCAATAGAATCGGTTCTAATGGTGAAAAACAAAAAGACTGAGTATTTTTCTGTAATTTCAAGTCTTTAGACAGTTTTGTCTGAGACATCATTAGAGAGTATGAATGAATGTCATGAACTACAAACCCAGTCTCTTTTTATACAAGACAGTATAAGCCACAAGCCAATGCCTCAATTAGACTACAATTCAATAACTAACGAAGGGGATGATAACATATGTTCCTTTTTCTGTCTCCTAAAGCTTACACCTTGTTGCAACTTGACTTTCTAAGCCTAAGCTTTACTGACACATGACCACAACCCTGTGATAAAGTGATGTTCCATTTATACAAACAAACAACTGTAGTATCACAGGAAGATACTTGATTTTTGGCCCTGGTTTCTGGTACAGTGTTCCTAATGCCCTTGAAATTTCCTGAGTGAAAAAGGTGAGAAGAATCTCCTTTTTACTAATGAACTGACTCTTGACAGGCCCCCAGTTAGCTTCTGAATTGGGGCTGGTCACCAGAAATACCAAGCCTTGATGAAAAACTTAGAACTTTTAGCCGCACTCCCATCAACCTCCAAAGAGAAGAGAGGGGCTGAAGACTGAGTTCAGCACTGATGATCATGATTTAATCATTCATGCCTACATATTGGAACCTCTGCAACACCACCTAACAGATGGAGCTCAGAGAGCTTCTAGGTTGATGAACATAACAATGTGCTGGGAAGGTGGTGTGCCAGAGAGAGAATGGAAGCTCTGTGCCCCTCCCAGTCGGGCTTATGCGACTGAGCTCTTTACTGTGTGATCTGCTAATAGCATCGTAGAGGGTGTCAGAATTGAATTGAAGTACTGGATACTCAGTTGGTGTTTAGAGAATCAGAGAACTGGTTGTTGGTGTTGGAAAACATTCAAAAACCGTAACAATGGTATCTCGATCTTGGTTTCTTAAAATCCTTTTATACCACAAATAAATATAGCTCCTCGGAGACATGGCTGACGCTGAGGCTGTTGCATGTAACACACAAAACTAATCTGGACCATCTTTTTGTGCCAGAAAAGTAAGAAAATGAACCAGTTACGGGGATGTGTCAATAAGTTACAAGAAGGCAGCTTGAAGGGGCTCTCTCTGGATAAATCTGGGGTGATCTGAGGATCAAAATAAATAATGATAGCAATGCAGTATAACTCATTGAATAAAACAGGATCCATGAATCTATCCTGACATAAATAAATAAATGAATAAGCTGATGAGGAATGAAATAATTACACAGTCTCAATTTATCACGCGACGAAATTCTTATTACTCTCCAAGGGGAAAAGAGCAACTTTACAGTGGAAAAGCCTGGTAGATACCCCCAAATGAGTGACCAAGCTAATGTCATCAGTAATGAGACAAAGGGCAATTTGTGCCATCTGATATAATGCGATGAGATCACTGCATCGCGTCTGTGAAATTCCTGCCAAAGATGCATAACCTGAATCTAATCATGAAGAAACACCACAATAGCCCAAATTGTGGAACACTCTACAAAATAACTGGCCTGTAATCTTCAAAATTGCTAGTCATGAAAATCAGGGAAAGAACGTCAATTTAATTAGAAACTCATATTTTGTGTCAATGAAATTACACTAGTCTTAGAGTTTCCAGTAATACTTGAATATCTTTATTTTTACTTCCATGTGGCTCACACTCTCTTTTCTTTCATTCTTCCCTTTTTCCACATCTCTCCTTTTCTCCAGACTCCAAAAAGTTATTGTTGCCTAGAAGTAATATTACCAAAATGCTCATTTTACCTCCAGTGGATCTCGATTTTCTTTTTCCACACCCCTTATATTTACCATTGATATTAATGACAGTGGCATTGCTACAATTTCAGGATGGTGCTACCATATACCTTTTTTTTTTTTCAGACAGAGTCTTGCTGTCACCCAGGCTGGAGTGCAGTGGTGCAGTCTTGGCTCACTGCAGCCTCTACCTACCAGGTTCAAAAGATTCTCATGCCTCAGCCTCCCAAGTAGCTGGGATTACAGGTATGTGCTACCACGACTGGTTAATTTTTGTATTTTTAGTAGAGACAGGGTTTCGCCATGTTGGCCAGGGTGGTCTCAAACTCCTGACCTCAGGTGACTCACCCACCTTGGCATCCCAAAGTGCTGGGGTTACAGGCATAAGCCACTGTGCCTGGCCTGGTGCTACCGTCTTGGTATAATCTGGCAGAGGAGATCATTTGAAGAAAATTTGTGTACTGTTTTTCAGTCTATGGAGCACTTCACCTAGCTTCCCTCAACTGATTCTCATATTTGCTGTATGAGATAGGTATTACTATGCTTCTCATTTTAAATATGAGGAAATTGAAGCAGATTCAATCCATTACAAGGTTTGTGGACTGCAGTGAGCACTTCTAATATCAGTACCACACAGCTGTCTTCCCTACATACAAAGGACTGTCTGCATTTCCGCATTATAAAAAAGAAGAAATCTATTAGAGAAAGAACGGCCACTGAAATAAGTTAGTATTGTTCAGGTTGCTCAATGTGAATGAATAAGTCACTATGCCATCTCAATTAACGAATGGAAGACTGTAGTAATCTATCTTCTTTTCTATTGTTGCTTAGCTTTTTAACTAAGACGGTCTTCTATTGTTACTTGTTTTTTTTTTTTTTTTTTTTTTTTTTTTGAAAGAAGTAAAGAGGGAAAAAAAGAAAATGAGTAAAATCAATTATGGTTGTTGGTGAATTCCATATATTTGAGGCACAACTTTACTGTTTTAATTAAATGGAAGTATAGGCTCATTGTTTTAAAGACAATAAAAAAACAATTCAAACCTTGACATTGGGCCATCCCTATATCCCAACACCATCTTTTATAAGTGGAACATCTAGGAGAACCAGGCTAACCATGGTTTAGAAGATTGGACTCTGCTAACAGCAATTGCAAATAACTACCTGCATTCCAATTATTCATCTAAAATTCCAACTAATTACAAGCCCACGGCTTTGTACACTTCTGTAAAGTTCGGATCATTGTCTAGTTTGAAGTAATCTGATAGAGTTGGCAAATGTGAAGTCAAAAGGAATTGCATATCAGTTAGAATGGATTCCCACTGAATAATTCTAGGATTTATTCCATTCATACTGACTGATTTTTTTTTTTTTTTTTTTTTGAGACAGTATATCCCTCCGTCACCCAGGCTGGAGTGCAGTGACACAATCATGGCTCCTTGCAGCCTCTGCCTCCTGGGCTTACCCATCTCAGCCTCTCAAGTAGCTGGGACCACAGGCACACAGCACCATGGCCAGCTAATTTTTTTTTTTATTGTGTAAAGAGAGGGGCCAAATTTTGTTGCCCAGGCTGGTATCAAACTCCTGGGCTCAAGCAATCCTCCTGCCTCAGCCTCTCAAAGTGCTGAGATTACAGGTGTGAGTCAATTTTAATAGTATGAATTTTGCAACTCAAGAGAAACCTCTTATAAGGTACCTTATTGGCATAAGGAAGCAATTGTGACTTCATATTTATGAGATTTGAGGTCAAATTCTTGGTTCATCTCTTCTCAGATGTGTGCCCTTTATGTCTCTGGGCCTTAGCATGCTCATATGTAAAATGGGGATAAAAATACTATGTCTCTCTCAGACGCATGATGTCTAAATGAGATGAGGTGTCTCTGGTACAAGACATGTTCATTATTGGCATTTACATTTGTATTACAAACATAAATACTCTCATCTCTGGAAATCAATGTAATTGAGGCATAACAATATTATTTAAATTTCTTTGAATACTATTCCAAATCAGACTATTTTAAAGATAGCAAAATGCCTGAGAATATCTATTTGCTCAATATTGCTGTCAGCCCTATTGTGTGGCCAGACAGCTAGTCTAGAAGGAAGATCTTAGGCAAACTGTCTTCTATTAATCCTACCTTTTGAAGTGGTCCTCTACCTCCACCTCATCAGCTGTTTAGAGCACTCAGCATCTAGAACTAGCTAGTGAAATCTGAGCACTCAACTAATAATAAAGTGAAGTGAAGAAAAAGTGATTGGTATGAGGTTGAATCACAGATGTATCTAACACTTTCTTGCTATGTGACCTTTGCATACATCGTTCATTATCACCATTATCACCTTCCTCCTCTCCTGGAGACTTAGGATTTAGAAAGACGGCATCTCTAAAAGGCACAGTACCTGGCACACAGCAAACACTCTGTAACTATTAATTTGCTATGGCCCTCATTTCACTCCCTTCCAGGAAGATGCACGTAAGAAGAAAACAATTGCAATGCAAAGAAATTCGTCTTTGGTGGTAGAACTTTGGGACTTGGTAGCACCCTGGTAGGGAAGATATTTTGAGGCCTGGAGTATTTCTAGCATCTGTCATATCACAAGAGGCAACCACTTCAACCATCCTGCAGAAAGTAGACTATGGCTAGAGGTGATGTTTCTATAAACTCCCCAAGGAAAAATTCTACAAGCACTTGTGTGAGAGCAAATAAAATCTATCTCCCCTTGTTCTAAGAAAGAGGACAGGGACTTATATTTTCTAGACAGATGTTTGAAAATGAAAACAACTAGTATGATTAAAACTAAACGTTATATAGTACATTTTTAAAATGTTTAATGATAGAAAACATAGCTCAGTTTTTCAAAGGTGATATTATTACCTGAGAAGGCTTACTTATGTTTAAAATTCTCTAGTGCTCATGGCACTCAGTGCTCATCACATTAAGAACTCAGGTTATCTCAAAAATGACAGGGCATGATACATATAGAAGTAGGAAACTCCAATGTGGTACAACAGCTATATTCTCACATAATCAATTATAATTGAATTTATTTATTTTTCCACTTGATAAAATATATTCTAGAAATGCATTGAGAAACATGCACAATAAGCTGTTTAAATTATTTTAAATAATTAAATATCAAATAATTCAAAAAATAAACTGCTAGTATCAAATGTCAAGTGCATAAAATGTCAATTTCTCGGAAAGGGTGCAGCACATTTCATTTCTATTATGCTTTTAGCACCTTTTCTCTATTTCTGGAGACAAATAAATTTTGAGGAAGCCTAATTAGCTGTCTATTCAAGTACAACTCAGTGAAAAAGCTAAGGGTATTCCTGGCTGTTTCCTCTCAACTTCTGATTCCTTAGAATGCTGAATTCATGCTTAAACTCCCTTAGAGCCCCTGGGACCAACTGCCAATTTTATTTCCCTTAATGATGGATTATGAAAACAATTAAAGCATTCGTAGTATTTTTTCCACATAATTTTGGTAGAAAAATGATAGGACCTTAGAAGAAACTCAGCAAGTTGGGTGTTTTTAGCAGTGTAGAAGAAAAGACAACGGTTTATTACCATGTTTCATATGCATGATTTTGACGCATGCTGCCCCAAAGCCAATTCAAACAGTAATGGGGACTGCCGGCAACTTCGTTTACTCTGGAGAACAACATGCATTTCTTAACGTTTCTTCCAACTTGAACAAGCCCCATCCCTGGGGTCAACTGGCTCACCAAGAAAGTCGGATGAGGAACAACATAAAACAGGATCGCTGCTCTAGTTTTCCCTAAATGCTCTAGGTAGCTGTCACTTTACCCTGTGTACACCGCATTCCATTACTGCCCAAAGTAATAAAGACTTCTGTCACTGCAAGAGCTTTCATCTTCAGGGCTCCTTTCTCCTCTCCTGATAAGACTGCCAACTCCACTCTCTGTAAATGAGCTCATGTGAACACTTCATTTTCAGTGCGTGAAAACAAAAAGGGCCACTGCCCAGCTTCAGAGATGGAGCGGGTAGTGCTCTCTCTTCAAAGTCAGAGGAGGATGTTTGAAAGGGATTGAAACTGACCTAGGGAGCCTCCCTTGGAATAAGGAAGTTAAAGCCGAGCTATTATAACTCCTCCGCTGCTGCACTTTTATTTTACAATGCCTGAAGACTTGAGAGGGCAGGGAGGGTGAGTGGGAGGAGAACAGACCAGCTATCTCTAAACCAATTTCTGTTTGTGAACATTAAACATCTGCATTCACTTTGGCCAACACCACTAGCCAATATCAATGCTCCAAGTATATGTGAGCTGAACGTTTCACATGTGGGACAGATGGCTAAACCATTACAATGCAGTCAATTTCAAAATAAGTGAATCCCAGCTTAGCCTTCCTCGTCCAAACAGTAACTAAATTTAATTTTTTTGCAATCAGTGGCATATGTTTGCATCTGTCTACAATATGACTTGGGCCAAATCTGATCTGGCCATGGCATCCTGAGTACTAAGGCTATACAATTCCCAGTGTTAAATTTATTGCAAATACCAGAGGGGACAGGCTAATTAATTAAAGATATATATATTGGGTACTTTTTGCCTTTTGGAGATCTATACCATGTTTGTAATGAAGGTAAGAGCTGCTGACCAACTACAGGATTTTCTCTGTTGTACTTTTCAAATGTTTAAAATTTCCCCATTCAATACTAATAATAACTAACAATAACAGTAATAAATGGAACCCACATTTACTCACATTTAATTGTCTATTACAGCTAAGAGAAATTGGTTTTATCTGTTGGCTTCATTGCAGTCACCCAATTCAATTTATTCAAATATGTGCAATGTGCTTATTATGCATCAGGCACCGTGCTAGGCATGGGACAATACCTGAGCATTCTTTCCAGGGTTTACTGTAACAATCAGGCAGGTAAGTGGGAAACCAATTACAGCTTTATGATGCTTGCTTTTTAATAAAAGTATGGGCTAGACCCCAGAAGGGGCATAAGAAAGAAAATGTAACTCTTTCTGGAGAAGTCAAAGAAGGAACTCAGGCATAACCGTATTGAGCTGCTAAGGTATCTATGTGCATGAAGAAGGTGGAAGGATATTTCAGTCACAGAGAACAGCTGCGGCAGAAAAGCAGGTAAAAACAGGATTTGGAACTGTGCTTTCCAACATGTGTTATATAACTTAATTAAAATAAAATAAAAATTTAAATGCTGCTACTCAGTTACCTTGGCTGTATTTCAAATGCTTCCCGATCACATGTGGCCAGTGGCTATCATATTGGACAGTGCAGTCATGGAACATTCCCATAACTGCAAAAAGTTCTGGTGAACAGTGCTGATTTTGAAATGTAGATTATTGAGAAGTGAGATGTTACAAAATAGGAAATGGATGAAGGGACCTGGTCCTGTAGATCCTGAGAAATCACTCAATGAAATGGGGATTCCAGTTTACAATGCTTGAAGAGCCACTGGTGGATTTAAGCAGTGAAGTAGTGTGGATAAATGAAGGAGACAGAAAATGAGTTACTTGATCATATTTGTATTTTAGAAAGAACTTCATTCAACCTGTACTGTGAAGGGTGATACACATATGTACATCTACATTCACATACAATATTCCAATATATATATATATATATATATATATATATATATATATATATATCTCAACCATACAGGCTTTTCCCTTCTTTATTGTTTCAGTGAATAATAATAGTTAACATTTATTAAATGTTTATTGTGGAATATGCACCACCCTGAATACTTCACATGTATTAACTTATCAAGATCAAGGAATAAAAGGGTATCTTCAAGATACATGTTGATTTTTAAAGACCAACATTTCAATTTAAGCCTCCATTTATATTGTTTTATAGGACTAGATATATAGAACAGTGAATAGAAAAACGGTAGAAAAACATAATAGACAGGTTGAATCAATGGTGCAATTCATTCTGCCAACCAAATTTAAGCTCTAAGCAGGTTAGCTTGGCACCTGGGGACTGAGTGGACTGTGGCTGCTACATGCATCTGCAAACAGGTATGGCATTTGTGGGAATGCCAATAAAAATCTCTTGAACTGCATTAATGGGAACTTCTCTATATAGAATATTCAACCAAAATCCCTGAAAGAAATTGTTCATATGAAACAACCCACCTTGTGAAACTGTAAGAAATGGAAATTAGAAGCAACAATGAGCGGGGAATTCTCCAGTGACCTGCATCTCACTTAAATGGTGAATTGAGGTGGCTGGATGTCTGGCCAAGTCTCAGCTTTCTTTGTTTTCTTGGGAAAGGTATTTTGCTCACCATCCTAATCGCTTAAAGTCATGCTGTGCTCCTACAGCAAGTCAGTGAAATATGCTTGCTTCTTTAATGGCTAAAACTTGATCCAGGTTTGGTGGGGTGGGGTGGGGGGAAGAGGCTTGATACAGTCTGGGATCCAGGTTTGCTTGTAAGCTACCTGTATACCTCACCACTTTCCCATAATTCACTGAGTCAATCAGTCAAAAAGAATTAATTTAGTCCCTACTGTGTGCAGAGAAGAGCATATGGCATGCAAAGACACAATTCTGACACATTTTAAAATCTAGTTAAGAGAGAAAATAATACTTATAGAAAGAAATATCAAATAATCAATATTTAAAATAATATGTTATAAATTGAATGCTTGAGTGCAAGAGAGACCTGAGAATTTAGGTAAAGTCATGTGTATGGTATATGATGACATAAAAGAAGATTATCTGAAGGAGATTTGTTGCAAATCAGATGGCAAAGTGTCAGAAAACTAGAAATATTATAGGTTTAGATATTCATAAGGGGTTCCAATAATTTTTTTCTGATTTTATAATAAACCCACAATTAAAGATCTTGAAAATCTAAACAAGAGATGTAAAATATAAAGCATAACAAAGCTAGTTCTGGTTCACAAGTCATTTTAAAAGAAAGAGTAAAACCACATCAGAAAGCATATGTCCTAACATCTCACAAGAAAAAAAACTTTACACAGTGTGTACTTTCCATATAATTTCTTGAAACTTTGCTATTTACAATTTCTAATATAATTAATGGGGTGTTTTTAATGCTTAATGCTAAAAATCCTCTGATCTAACTAATTTTGAAAATGAATTATTCCACTTAACAAGGGAAAAAAAATCCTTTCCATTTTTACCCAAGTGCGACAGTTCTCCAAGTATTCCACATTTTCAGCTATTATCCCTTTCTTACAAAGAGCCCACTTAATAATGTTCACTCTAACAACCTCATTTATTTTCCAGAAAATTAACTCAGTTTCAACCCTGATTAATGATTTCATCTAAATGAATCAAATTAAAAATTGAAAATTATATTTCAAAAGCCAAAGAAAAAAAAAATTGACCATTTCCAGTTAACAAATGATCCTTTCAAATATTAAAAGATGACCATGAAGAGTGCGTGATAGTAATGAAATCTGGCTCGGGCCTGCTGCTTATCTGGAGTTCATGGAGGAGGAGAATTAACAGGAAAAAAAAAAAAAAAAAAAGAAAAGAAAAGTAAAGAAAGAGAAGAAAAAGGTACCCTACGCATTTTTAACACTGAAATCCCTTGGGACACCAAAGTGACTTCCACTTAGTCTTTGCCTGTAATCAGTGTACCAAAATAATATGAGCATTTCCCTGTTAATTAAAACTGGTTGGGCTGGAGACGCCCCTCAGCAGAAGCGGGATTAAGAAGTCACACACACTAATAGCCCCTGTTAACAAAACCGAAACCGTACAAGAATGCTTCATGCTATGATGTCTTCTCTATGAGCCAGAAACAGTCCATGAGGAAAACAAGCAACTAATTAGGGAGAAACTTCTGGTCTGATACGTTATTTTTTAAAAAATCCATTTTGGCCAGGGGTTAGGGAAAGGAGGGGTGAACAGGAAGAGCACAGAGGATCTTTAGGGCATTGAAACCATTCTATGTAATACTGTAATGGTGGATACATGCCATTATGCATTTGTCAAAAGCCACAGAATGTGCAACACCAAGAGTGAACCCCAACATAAACTATGGACTTTGGGTGATAATGACGTATCCACGTGGGTTTATCGATCGTTAACAAACGTACCAGTCTGCTGGGAAACGTTGATAATGAGAGACAAGCCTGGAGGGGGGTGGGTCAGGGGATATATGGAAACTCTCTGTACCTTTTACCCAATTTTGTTGTGAATCTAAAACTGCTGTTAAAAAAAAAACATAGAAAAAAAAAAAAAAAAAAAAAAAAACTTAAGTTCAGAGATACATGTGCAGGGTTTTTACATGGGTAAACTGGAGTCTTGCAGGTTTTTTCTGCAGATTATTTCATCATCCAGATATTAAGCCTAGTACTCATGAGTTATTTTTAAAATCAAGTCCTTTTAAAAAAAAATCCCAAATCAATAAATCCAGTCATGAGGTGTATGGATGACTGCACTTATCTGAAGTCCTGTGAGAGAACTTTGCAATTAGGGACCATGTCGTTATTACCCAGATTTCCTGATGTCATTCAGTATTTTGAAATGTACGCACATCAAGAGTAAACAATGCAGAATGACGGGTCTCACAGCGGGTCCCAGAACACAACCGCGCTGCTCGGGTTGCACGCAGGCTGAATCCTGTTTCCTGGACACGTTTACTCAGCCCAGTCTTTCCCGTCTGAATACTGTTAAAGATAAAATAGTTATCTCAAATTGTGAGCGAGAAAGAGCTGCTTCGGCGTTCCCCCCGCGTTCTCGGCCTGGATTGGGCTCCCGTGGGTGGCTGAGCATCTCGCGGGGCGCAGCGGGTGGGGGGCAAGGCCGGCGGGGAGCGTGGGCTCCCGCCCACCGCCACCCGCAGGGCCGCCCGGGGCTCCCGGGTGGGCGCCCGGCCAGGGGCTCTGCTCCAACCATGGACAGCTGGGTGGAAAGGACGCCCCGGGAAGGACACCCGGCCGGCAGCCCGAGCGCACCCCTGGGCCCCCGGGGGCTCCCTCCGCAGACTCCCAGGGACTGCCCCGGAGCCACCACCGGGGAGGGCGCTGTGCGCCTCCGGAGCCAACAGACACCGAAACCGCAGCGAAGGAGGGGAGCTCCCAGCGTGCGAGAGAGGAAAGCTGGAGGGAGCGCATCAGAGACAGGAGGGCAGATGAGGCTGAACACATTTCCCACAGAGGATGCCCTGTCGCGAGTCGTCTTGGTGACGACCGAGGAAGACGACTTCAAACTGAATAAGCAAGGGGGTGCCCTCATTCAGGGCAGACATGTGGTGGCTTTGGGATGTACCTGTTTCGTGCAAGTTGCATTCTTTTCAGTGCTACTTCCCATGTCCCTTGCAAGAGCTGTTGGACCCACTCCCCTCTTGCCCTCGAGCTGGAAGATTATTTCACTAATCACCCCAACAGGAGGCAGATGTTACTTAAGATTTACAAGGGGAAATAAAGGCATAGATGAAGGGATTTGCATCAAGTTCAAAAAAGAGTATTATGTTCATAGCTCCTTAACTATAATTAGATACCTGCCAGGCTTTCTATAATATACTCTGTAAGTTTCTGGAATTTTTTAAAAGTACCCCACCTATCTTTAAAAACTAAAATCCATTCAAAGCCCTACAACTGATAGGGCCTTTGTGACTGTTATTAAAATCCCCTCAATTAATAACAACAAAATGAAAGCTTAAAATGGTTGAATGACTTTTCCAAGATCACACATCTAGTAAATAAGCACTGAATAAAAATGCCTGAAATGTTCTGCTTAAATTCCCCAATTTTAATATAGTTGTTATTTTCACATACCGTTGAGGCTATTATCCCCATTAGCAAAGAAAGTGCTGTACTGAAGGCAGCTTTCAACATTTTCAGGGATTTTGTAGAAACCCTGAGGGGTAACTATGCTGTACATGGTTCCTCATCTATTACATTTCCTAGAGGAGGCTAAATGGCTACACACCCTCACTTGTCATGAGCCTGAAAGACTTTGTATCTGTTCTAGACATACATGTAACAAGCTTTTGATGCAAAACATAATGCAAAAAATAAAATACTGTTTGTGAAGTCAAAGATTCATCAATACCAAGTATGATCTGTTCCTATACACTTTTCAAACAATAAGATTGGGATAAGAAAATCAGAACTAGGGCCAACTGTAACAGGTGCTAATAGAATTTTTCCATGAACTATTGTGTCAGTTTAATCCCCAGCCTGACCTGGAACACTTTGGCCATTTTAACACCAAGCCTCCCTGGATTATCTATTCTGGGTTAAATGTTCCCAAGTAGATTGGTGATCTGTGCAGCAGAGAGAAGCTCTGCAAGGATTATTGTAAAATTTCACAAGAATTTCCCTGACCTATACTATGTATTAATATGAACTATGTTTCCAAAATTATGATTCAATGAATTGCCTAGCCAAGCAACATCTTTACAGTTTAACTAAACACTGAAATGTTTTTCCATAAGCTCAAGGTTCAGAAAATAAGTATAAATGACTGTAAATTAATTTAGTCTTTAAATTAATACCCGATCCATAATCTGATATTGTTTTCACTGTCTACATGAAAACAAAAGACAAAATAGCTTTTCAGCTGTATCGTAACTTCATGTTAAACTACACCTGTAGAGCCCATCTATATAGATGGAGAGACTCTTTTAATTCAAATGCTATAGATAGCAAAATCTGTTAATACAGATCTTATAGCATTATCTTTTTACTTGAATTACTGAATTTAGCTGCTGTCTACATTGATCAGAATAATGCATTAATTTTCTTGACTTTATATTTGATATTACAGAAAATCCAATTTTAATGATTAAGTGTGCTGAAATGACATTTTTGAATGAAATTAATCTATGTAGTTTAAAATATTTCATTTTCATTAGCATTCCCTCTTATTTCTTAACACTAAACTCCTTTGCTTATTTTAAAATAAAACTCAAAGCCCACATTCCATGCAAAGTTTTTCAAAATTATCATTATTCATTCATTCTCCAAAAGACTGATAGGATCTGTGAATTGACCCTAACTTTCATTGAAGCAGCATGCAAATATTTGTTATAACTTTACCTGTCTGCCTTATCTGGTTCGACTTAGCTAGATGTGGAGAGATTTGTACTTAATCCTCACCAGAAAAAAAGACATTATTGAATGCTAAAGGCTCTGTGAATATTCTACAAAAGATCTTTCATTGCAAATCAGTTTAAGTTAAACAGAAAATAAAAAACCAAAGACAGTTGTTCACTGACCTCAGTAATTTTCAAGCTACTCTATAAAACTTGGAGATTCCCAGTAAAGAAGACAGAAAAAGTGGCTGGGGGCAGTGGCTCATGTTTGTAATCCCAGCACTTTGGGAGGCTGAGGTGGAAATGCTGCTTGAGGCCAGGGCTTCAAGACCAGCCTGGCCAACATGGCAAAACCCCATCTCTACTAAAAATACAAAATTAGCTAGGCATGTTGGTGCATGCTTGTAATCCCAGCTACTTGGGAGGATAAGATGAGACATTAGAATCAATTGAATCTGGGAGGTGGAAGTTGCAGAGAACCTAGACGCTACCATTGCACTCCAGCCTGGGCAACAGAGCAAAACACTCTGCCTCAAAAATAGAAAAAAAGAAAGAAAGAAAGAAAAAAAATTGTTTACACCCTAGTCACACATTCTAGAATCTTGTGAGGAAATAAGGATGTGAAATTAAAAGAAAGAGTGTACATAAAATTAGGAAGCTGCTGTTCCACCTTTGTTAGAGTCCAGACAGTGAATTAGAAACCACAGTAGGCCTTTTAACAGAGAGAATTTAATATGAAAACTTGGGTCAAAGGGTGTTGGAGAATTATAAGAGCAAAAACTGAACAGGCGTTTTAACTACAGGAAGCAACTCTTGCCTCTGGAAGTTGTGGGAACAAAAGGAAGTGTTCAGCACATCAGAATCTAAAAGCTCAGTGAAGAGGCCCTGCTGGACTGAGGCTGATCTCAGAGGAGTGAAAGCCAGTGGCCAGTGCTTGGCTTTCCCAAGTACACAATGGGGCTTGATCTGAGAGTGCCACAGAGAGCTAGAAACTGTGCCAAATGTTAATGCCAGGGCAAAGGGTCTTTGATAGAGCGGCACTGTCAGGAACATGTTAATAGGAAACAGACACAAAGACAAAATCCTTTCTCCCTCCTTGTGTCCTGAATCCCAGCCCCCACATCACAAAGAAGAGTGGGTTTAGAGCTGAGAGACAATAGCCTAATAAGGGGCATATAGGCTTAAGAGGGCTTTCATAACTGGATCATCAACCTCATCTCTGAAAAACAGTGACCTTTCCATAATAGTGCATCCTATGACATTAGAATGGGATTGGGTCACTTTCTTGATCCAATAATCTGTTGCTAATACCTAGCGTTCACGCCCTAACTACCCTGCATACATTCTTTTCCTTGGCCTGTATCATCTAAAATATTTACACATTGTTCCCTGTTCTAAACATGTATTCTTGACCTTTTTAACTTAAAGGCACAAATTATATCATCATTTGTCACCAAATACACTATAACATTTTTGTGTAGGATAAATTACATTTGGAGTATATCAAAACCCTAGCCCTCTGCCTGGCTTTAGGGCTTCTTTGGCTCATTACCAGGTGGACAGGTGGATGGAAGGAGGAGGGGGAGATGCTTATATGAGTGGGAGGTATGAATACGTGTGTACACTGAGGTTGTGACTGTGAAGAAACACACAGCACAGAACTAGGCCAGTAAATACAACCAAGAAACAGAGCTTAAGCTAGAACTTCATACAGGAGTTTTCTGTTCTCTTCTCTTTTTTGCATTAATATTGTTGGTCAGATTTGCAATGTTATTTGAAAACAGTGCTATGGCACGTGAACCAATTTACTAAACAAATAGCAGCTGAGCAAAACATCTGTTTGGGAAAGAGGAAATATAAACTCATAAAATCAGATGAAGGCAGTGTGATCTGTACTTTCACAATACACGAATACTAGACATATGGAGCAGTTTGCAAAAGATTATCAATCATTCCATTAAAAAAAAACAAAGTGTGAAACAGGTAACATTATGATGTTCACATAACACATTAGCCAGTATCAGAGCAAGACTTTAGAAAAGGGTATGAGAATGTCTCTCAGGAATGAGAACACCTACCAACATCTCCCTTGCAAAAGGAAATTTTTAAAGTATAAAAGAGGATTATATCTAAAAATAACTATATGTGTCTATGTAAACTGACACCATAGTAAGATGATTGGTGTCATATAATTATACAAGATTAAAGAAAGTAATAATAACAAAAGGAAAGAAAAATTTGGTGTGGTGAACTCAGGAAAGACATTTGTTATATTATGCATGGATCTGCTTTCTAGTTCATTAGAGCCAAAATGATTTGCTTTCTGAGGATCAATCATTAGAGGAACTCTAATACAAATTTCAATGAAACTATAAAAGAGAAAAGTAAACCAAAGGCTGGGTTTCATCCTTATGCACCCAGTCTGCAAGAAAAGCAAAAATCAATAAAGAGAGCTTAAATTTAAAAAAAAAAAAAATCTTTCTGAAGAAGCTGTTGGCTATCTTCCTAATAACAAGAAAGCTGATTTTGTTTGTTTGCAATACGTTGCTGCCCCTGTTCGCCTTCTCTTTGCTTCACAGAGTTTAAGCTAAAACTAAAGAAAGATGTAATACATCCCAAAACAAAATCGCATCACTGGTATAAAGCAAATCAGAGAGCAGTAATAAATGTCAGAGCTGTAACAGCAAAGGCAGCAGCTAGGTTCCTTCACACCGGCCCCCCAACCCCAACCACCACACACTTAAAAGTGAAATACCTAGCTGTTATCTTGGTGCCTGCAGAGCCTCCCCATTGTAGATTCAATAATACAAGAGGCTTCTTATCAGCAGCTGGGGTGACTGATTGGAGCTGTGATATGTTTAGACAATGCACTGTATTTAACTGAATTTACAGATGCCCCAACTCAGACGTGGTAGTAAACGCCAGAGACTAATAGGAAATTAAACATGTACAATGGACTAACTCCATTTGCTCTCACACAGTGTAATGTGTTTAGTTAACTTACTCATAGTCACACTTTATCTTTTTCTCTATGGATTCTCTGGGATATGTTTCAAATTGGCCAGAGATTAAATCTTCTTTTCAATTTTTTGTTACCATTTTATTGCCGCTTTCCCTTATTACTGGCCACTCTTTCTCTTGCAGAGATAAGCTAAACAAGATGACCCTCAGCCCTCCCCCCACAACCCAATTATCAGATAGTCAGCAAGGAACGCAAGGGTACAGAAGATTCCATAATATTAATATTAATATAACATGAGAAGAACAAAAATCAGTCACTTATTTGAAAGCAATGGTGTATTTAACTCATTTGAAATTTAAATGTGAATTTTAATGTACCTGGTATGTAACACATACATACAGAAAGCGACAGTGTGGGAGCAGCATGCATAGGTCAGGTTAAGAATTATTTTAACTCTTCATTGTTCATATATTTGCTAGCAAAAGCGGCTTCAAGTAGGCATGTGTCTACATAACTGCACAGCACCACCGTTGAGGGGTAGAAAGGAATAGATGTCACTATGCTCCGGTACTTGTCATCTGGTTAACAGAGAAAGGTAATTTATCGTAAGATAAACCCACAGATTGATCTGTGGATATTCTAGGGAATCCTTGAAAGAGGCTGTTCACAGAGAACTCTCTCGTTATATAATAGCAATTGAATCCATAATGGTTTTGTTGTCCTTAGGAAACCGTAAAGGATTTCTACATTCATAAAAGCATGTTACCCAGAAAGTATAAAAGAACTCTTGTCTATTCCAATCACATTCAGACTCCTGAGAGGGTTAAAGACAGTTCCAGCTGAATGCTGACCACAATCCCTCCACCCCCATGACCCTGACTGGGAGAAAAGTGGATGGAGTTAGATGTGGAAAAAACTGGCCACCAAAATTGACAATAGTACAGGTTTGACCGTCATGACCTCTCTGTCACTTGTTTATATTTATTACATGGACAAGAACACTTTGGCATCAGCCTAACTTACAAAATAAAAGTAAATGAGATCCGGGGTGAGCACAATGGTCAGGAAGGCTGGACAGAGTGGGCGCTTGTATGGCAATTTGCATGCTTTATATTTGAAAGACACTGAATGGAGAGATGTTACAGCATCAACTCTGTGTGTGTATATTCATGCCTGTTTCTGAAACACCATTCCCCAGACCTCACTACAGAATGACTCGCGTCTGATAGAACAGAGTACCCACACCAGTGACCACGACCTTAATATTACATTTTCTTCTCCTTTGTTCCCTGTTTTCTTAGTGGCTATTTTTTACTGAGAACACAACTATTTCATTATCAACATTTTGCATTGAATGAGAGGTATAAACAAAATAGAAAAGAAATATGTAACTATGATGATCGAATGACAAGTGCCTGAATATCATAATCCTTGCAATCAATTCTTTGCCTGGCTTTTTTAAAAAGCAAGGATACCAAATGAAAACACCAAAAGTGCATGTAATCATACAAAACCGCTAATAGGTTTATGTAAGTCAACATTCCAAAACATTATTACTCCTAGATCAAAATTTTTCTCTGTTGAAAGAGCAGGGTGGCATGATATCGAGGAGTACTAATGTCATCTGAAAATCAAGTTAAAATCAAATAGCCATTATTCAGTAAAATGGACTTCATAGTAATCATTTCTTTCTATAACTGAGCAGTTCAATAAATGTTACTTCTCTTAATCAGTTCTGATTGGTATTTGCTATATGAGACACAGACAAATCTTTGACCAATCTTTAATTAGTATCGCTGATGAAATATTTATTCTTTTAATTTGAATTTAGAAACCCAATAAAGCCATGTTTACATCTTTTATCAACTTAAATATTATCCTCCTTTATTGCTTTTGTCATGACTGCAGATTCTGAAGATGTTCTCCTAAAACAATGCATTATTTCATGTATGCACGGTTGCCCTGGTCTCATTGCTTTTGGGGCAAATATTTAATCTAGGCGTCCAGGTCATAAATTCATTTCAGTCTTCTTTCTTAGGGGATCATGAAGTAAATTTCCTCGAAGTGACGAAAGGAAAAGAGGAAGATATTTTTAGACATCCTAAGACCTTTTTAGGGAATCACTGATTCTCCAAATTATAACCTAATCCTTCCTGGAGCTCCTAGAGTTCAAGTCACAGAAATGATAGGACTGGACAACATTGCTGGGCCCTTCCTTGTGCATGGAATATGTGGTTCTAGTGCCCAGATACTGAACTCAGAAGCCAGTGTTCCATTTTTGGCTCTACTACTGATGAGTGGCCACCTTTAGCTTCATCCGTCTTTTCAACCAGAGGCACTGTTAAACAGTTCCTTACTCTGATGGTCCGTAGAGATCTAAGCTTATTTAAAATAGGCAGAAATCACCAAGCATATTATTAAAATCTAATGAAGCAATCAGATTGCATCTTGTAATAAAAACCACTTTACCAATTTCCTCTAGTTCACAAAACACCTCCAAAATTAATATATCCAGAATAACATAGCAAAAAAAAAAAAAAAACAGGAGGAATTGTTATCTTCTGAAAGATGTAAAAATACATGGCATACATGGGTCTTCTGTACAGCACAGCAGTCTCCAGCACATATGAACATCTTTCCTGGTTACAGGCTTTGAATTTTCTTTCACCTTCTCTTTGGTACCCTATAATCTCCAATGAAAGCTAACGCTTTGTAACAATCTAACAAAAATTAGTAGATTGAAGTGCATAGAACCTTAGATGTTCATAAGAGCTATGCTTGTTAACCTATTACACACACTTCATGACATCATATACCGCTGGTATATAGGATTTCCCAGTTACATTTATTCTACATTTACTAATGAGATTATTTGATTCATGTCAGACTTAATCATTAGATTATAAGCTTTTCTAGAACACAGATCACACTGTCTTTTGTTTATGATTATATACTTAAAGCCTACCACAATGTCTGGCATACTAACATTCATCGAATGAAAAGAACACAGACTGTCCCTCAAAGAAGCCAACACTTATTCTGTACTTGTCTCAGGAGAGCCTTTGAGTGGGTCACACCTGTATCTACCCTGGAGAACAGATTTCACTGTTGTATGGTTTTTGCAGCACAGCCCTGAACCCCAGGTGAGCATAGTCCCTGGCACTCCTGTATTTCCACTTCTTTCTAGAAATAACAAAAGTAATATCTGAAGTTTCATAATTCAGTAATATCCATTTTATGAAAAAATGAAAAGTAGAATCCCTAACTACTTAAGTCAGATTCAATAAAATGGAATACTCTGTGAGTTACTAAATAATCTTAGCTAAAAACAACTTTAGAAATAACTAGTCTATCTCTTCTCAAAATAATCTGCCATGAAAAAGACAGGAGACATAAGTATAAAAATAGCAAAATTACTGACATATTAGTTAACATGTATGTTGTAAATTCTGGCATTTCCTGTCAAAATCTTCATTAGGGGTTAATTCTGTCAAACAAAATCTTGGCCTACATTTCTATTTGGTGGTAGCTGTCAGCTTGTATTTTGCACATTTCAATATTATTTAAAAGTACTTTTCCATATTTAATATATGATGGCTTACTGTACCTTTCCACTGGCATTTATCACCTCTCAAGAGTGATCAGTCTCCACAAAGTGAAGTTCACTGTCACAGAAGGGCCTAGCCCTCATTTATTTCCCCATACGGTATTTGGTACAGAGGCAGAGTGTACAATAGCGGGTGTGCCTTCAATTTAGTGGTCATACATTTAGCAATACTGAAATATCAGTTATTAAAATAGACTTGTCATCTTTAAAAAAATATATGGCACCCTTACAGTGTAGGTAACTGTACAAAATTCAGTGCTTCTATTTTCTTTTGCTCTAGGTTCCAAAATGATTCTAAAGATGCTGCCATTGCCCAGACGACAATTCTCATTGTTGGCAGGATAACACTGAGTTGAGAAAAATACAGGCTTATGATATAACCAACTTAATCCCTGCCTAATTTCCCCATCTCCGTAATAGGCTCAGTTGATGCAGCTTGCAGGCTTGAAGGAATCTGAACAATATTTAGAGGAACATTGTTTTTTCCATTTGACTTAGCTTTAGTGTGATAGGACCATCTTAAACAGTCTGTGATCGCTAGTGTTCAAGGGGAAGGTGCACTCCAGTATAGGAGAAACAAGTTGTCTACAGCACTTAATTTGATGTTCCTTTCCCCCAGCTCTGCCACCTACTAGCTATGTGACTTAGGGAAGTATACCCAAATACTTACTCGTCCTTAAGAATATGAAACTAGCTAAGTGCTACCAAGAAAAAAATGTGTGTGTGTGTGTGTGTGTGTGTGTTTGTGTGTGTGTGTGTATAAATATATGTATATGTTTGTGTGCATATTTTACTTATTGACAATATTGAGCACTGATCATGTGAAAAACAACATCTTAAGTGCTTTACATGTATTAACTTATTTATTCCTTAGAACAAACCTGTGAGAAAAAAGGAAAGGAAACAGCAGTTAAGCAAGTGCCCAGGTTTACATAACCTAAAATGGCAGAGGCAGGACTGGTATCTAGCTATTGTACTGCCTATAAGGAATAACTAATATCGTAAGAAGCGTCTCAATTGGGAGGCCAAGTCGGGTGGATCACCTGAGGTCAGGAGTTTGAGACCAGCCCAACCAACCTGGTGAAGCCCTGTCTCTACTAAAAATGCCAAAATGAGCTGGGTTTAGTGATGGGTTCCTGTAACCCCAGCTACTCGGGGCGCTGAGTCAGGAGAATAACTCACTTGAACTCAGGGGCGGTGGGAGTAACGCTGAGATTGCGCCATTGCCCCAGCCTGGGGAGGCAACAAGAGCAAAACTCCGTCTCGGGGAAAAAAAAAAAAAAAAAAAAAAAAAAAAGCATCTTGTTCACAGTTTGGCACATGGCAGATATCTAACACAAGTGGTAAGTTCTCACCATTTGTCTGTTTCTTGTGTTTTCTTTTCATATAAATCAATAATCAGATTCTCCTAGAGTAGCCTGAAGACCTAATTCAATTGGTATACCAGATCTTAGCAAGGAGTCACTAGATACAAAATCTTATAAATGTATATAGAAATGTAAAGTCTGCTTACAAATGTAACACACATGCAAACACACACACTCACGCACTCATGTGTACACTCAAACACACATAGGAGATTCAAATAAGCCTTCAAAGAAAGTCTCCTGAAATATCTGCTGCCAATGAGTTTATCATCAGAATTGATGGAACATGGACTCAGATCATAAAACTATGTTGGAGTTTAGGGGCAGTGAGATGAGGCGGCGAAACAAGAATAAAACTTATTGCCTGCCCTCAAGGGCCCAGAATCCGCTGGGGGACTCTAAGAATTCACTATCATATATTTTGTACTGTGCTAGAGGTATCTAAAAAAAGAAAAAAAATAAATCCTATGGGAATATAGGGCAAAAAAAATTAATTCTTTCTGAGGATTCACAAAATAGAAGTAATTTCTTTTGGACATGTTGAACTTCTCCAGGCAAAGACGGGACTGAGAAAGGCATTCCGGGTTGAGAGAATGAACTAACAGATACACAGAGGCATGAAAAGCACATGCTATGAGCAGGCAAGTGGCTAAAACATCTGGTGCCTAAAGAAGGTTAGGGAGAGAAATTGTGACATTCTAATTGTGAATGGCTGCTTATATAACTACTAGGGAGTTTGGACCTTTTCTTATGCAGTAAAAAAGGCAGGTCAGGCACCAGGCACCAAAGACATATAGACTGATGGAGATTATTTCAGTAACCCAGGTGAGAAAGGGAAATTACCTGTACTAAAGTGGCGGCAAAAGGAATGAATAGAAAGAGACGGGTTCAAAAGATCCTCTGTAGGTAGAATCCACTAGGCTTAGTAACTGATGAGATGTAGGGAGCAGGAAAAGGATGAATTCCAAGGTGTGTCGAATGGTAGCGATCTATGTATTTAATGATCTTTACACTTATCCTTGAAGTAGGGAAGGGAGGAAGGAGGCGGTGAGAATAGAACTGTTTCGATCCCTGGGTGTCATGAAATTTAAGCAGATTATCTGATATCTTGGGTTACAGAGAAGTCATCAAAAGGAACTTGTTGTCCCTCTTTATCACTTCCCAAAATGAATACCTAATACTCCTTACAGTTCTTTCCTCTCCACCCGCTTCATCTCTTGTTTCCCTCCCCACTTCTCTGTGGTCTATCCTAGCACAAACGCATCAGCAGAGCTTAGCCCCACAAGGTGGGAAGAATCCATATAATCTGCTCTCCCATTTCACTCATAGTAACATTAGTGTCACAACCACAGTTGTCCTGACACTCTTCAAAATCCCACAACAAAAATTCAGGTTCTTCCAAAACTGCTTTGTGGGACTTATTTAACCTAAATAAGGTGATGTTTACCTCTGAGCCTGCAGCAGCGCAGTGGAATAACTTAATAAATGGAAGTAGCAGAGACATCTTTATGTTTCCTATGCAAATACTGCTTAGAAAAGCCATTAATGGGAATTACAGAAGGGGAAAGCCAACTAAATACATGGGCCAGAGTAAGCAGGATGACTCAACTGGTCTTCAGAGGCCTTCTCCTCTGCTGGTAGTTTTATTAGAACCATTACCAGTGAAGAAATTTTCAGCTTTTCGAATTGAACTGTAAATTGTTCCTGTTTTCCATAGTATCTTAAAGAGATTTCAGCGGAAATTTCTTTTTTTTTTTTTTTTGGTGTGGAGTGATTCCCTGTCCCTGCAGACTAGGGAAAGTCTTTTGGAAATTTCTGGGTTACTGCTGGGAATTTTTCCTGAAATGGATTCTTCTTTAGAAATCTTGTGGTCATTAATTTAAATAATATGTTGGAAAATCTCCGTATAAAGATTTGTAATATGTCCCCAACTTTCTGTTTATAGGATTCATAAGAATATTATTGCCATGGCAACAACATCTTGCAATGGTGACCGTGTTTCTATTAATTGTTGTGAAACCCCACACCACTGCTTTAATCTCTGTGCAAGAAGTCCTTATCTTTTAAAGTACCAAATGTGTTTGTGACAATTCTTCATAACCCAAATTATGTCTGGCAGAGGCGCTATGAAATTTTCTCTCTTTGTTTATAAAACTAAATTATTTGTAATTCTGGGAAATAGACTACAAAATAACATGGAAAGTACCTTAAAATGTTTACGTATGAGACCATGTAAAGCCTCATAATAACTACTGTGATATAACATTGTTGTGTTCAAACATTACATCATTTATTTTATTCAAAAGTGTGTGCCTCTCTACATATACCCATTTTAACAAAATTGTATTTTACTGTTCACGTCATGCTTAGAAAACTTCAGGTGACATCAATAATGCTGACCATTCACAGTGGCAACATAAAAATTCCCTTATCATTCTCCTTTTTCTTCTAACAACAGAAAGTTTATTTGAGAGATGATGGATACGAATTGGAGAACTGGATTTAGTTTTCTGAGAACAGTATCTTGTACACAAAGCTTTTATCTTATTGTTAACCTTCTAACACACATAGATTTCCTTCTCCCATTTCCCCTCCTTTATCTTAAGTTTCACGGGAGAGTCTTTGCTGGGTTTGCAACTTTGGTGTCTTCATAGGGCCACATTGTCCAGTCTGCACTAAATTCTAAGTCCCTTCTCCCTGACTTCCACACCCCGCGTTACAAAAACACACCATTTTGCAGATCAAAGAGAGACGATTTATGCTTTCATCCAGCTGACGGACGATTAAATTAAAACAGATCAGCAGTGCGGTGCACGGGCAAGTGGCTCCCACCACCACTCTCGGCCTCAGAGCGATTAAATTGTGGCGGAGATGGAGGGCCTTCCGCTCCCATTCCCGCACTTACAGATCAAACGGTGACAAATGAGATGTTACTGCTCTTGTAAAGCAAGGCTACAATCTGTCAAAATCCAACATAATTTGTGACCCTCTGTGACATCCTCTTTCTCTTTTTTTTTTTGACATTTGAATACAGTGATTGTACTAGAGTCAAGTCCATTTAAGTGAATATAGTCAATTCTATCTAAAGGAATACAGCCTGTTAGCTCCAACATGGTAGCTGAATATATATCTGGTGAGTACTCCAGCGACCCTTTGTGTTAAGTGCATACCATTAACAATGAATTCTGATTTTTTCCAAGTTATATAATTTGATATCTTGACAGCCCAGACACTTAAAGCACTACTATTTGTTTTAAATGGCTTTATTTTATTGTTTAAATGTCAGTATCAAAATAAAGTAATGCATACAGTCTTGTCAGTTCGTGCAGGGGGAAGTGTTCCTGTTGAGAAGAGTCTTGAAAGAGTTGGTTCTAAAAATGGACTCAAAAGTCAATTGCAATGTCTCTTGGCTGAATCCTTAAATGACTCATGAAACATATTTATACGGCATTTTCTGTTTAGCTGGTGCATTTAATAAGGCACTGAAGCATAAACAGTGAAGGGAGCACAGCATCTTAACTTACTGAAGTTGACATTATTGCCAGGTTTGAAAAAATACTGACTATGGGAAATAATGGAGAAATACACAATAGAACCCAAGGCCCAGATACAGACCTCTTGGTGTGTTTTAATTACATAATCTGCTGGATTATTATAGGTGGCTTGGTCATAAAGGAGTAAAATTAAAAACTCAAGAGACTGATCAAACACAGTTTCTAATATTTTTAACTACTAGAATGGCAGGGAGAGTTGACTCTGCCATGCCTCCACTCCACTCAGACGTGTGTGGGGGTGACGAGCCTGTCACAGTTCAGAGCAGGCATTGACTTTCCACTTCAAAGTGACTGAGGAGCTTTTCTAAAAGGCTTTTGTTGACCACAAACCTTTAGGCAGGTTAACACCAACCTTCAGGGAAATCGCTCTGAAATAACTTTGTTTACAAAGAACAAAAGTATACCTAGACTCTTTGAGCACTTCTTTCCTAAAGAAATCGGGTTACAGTTTAAAGTTCTTTGGCATACTTTTCTGCTACGGAGCTCGTTCTGTGATCTACATTAAGTGGGCATACTCAGGTTAGTCTACCCACCCTGGTCTATTTCCTTAACTTAGGGCTTGTTTACATATGTCTTAAGGTAACTTTCCTGCTTGATGTACAATCTCCATTAATACCTTTGCTTCAGAGGCCCAGCTAGCTATAGGGCAGACCCCAATTTATGGCATTTCAGAGTAGTCAGCTGGGACTGAAAAGTCACCTCTGTGTTTGGCACATGGCATTGTGAAAGACCTCTGCCCCTACCATCATAGACCCTTTTATCCTCTCTAGGTTTTAATGCTGTCCTCACTCTAGTGTTACCCATATGCGGAAAGAAGGAATACTGTCCATAAGATCTGCAAACCTTGCCTATTCCAAGGCAAGGTCTCCACCTCAGCCTAGTCACCTTATGGGTGTCAAGCATTTGCTTTCTATAGCCAGGAAAAAGCATCTCACCCCCTATAAGAAGGTTCCAGGGCCTCAGGACAATGTGTCAGGAGTATACTAGGGTCACTGTGGTGGATGATCATAAAAGAGGGTCCACTGGATCCTGATGGTCACTACCGTGTGCCCACAGAGACCTGGAAAGTCCCTACCCCAAATCTACCCAAACCTGCAGGTGCAGGTGGCTTTTGTTAACACTGAAAGCCTACCAGGAGGTTGGTAGTAAATTCAAGATACACGTTCTACTCTCAGCCATTTGGGGGAATGGGCACACTGACACAGGAAATGCAGATTTAGCTAATGTTCTCTTCACAATTTTCTTTTTCAAATCAAAAAGTGCTAGATTAAAGAACAAATGTGGGCCGGGCACAGTGGCTCAAGCCTGTAATCCTAGCACTTTGGGAGGCTGAGGTGGGTGGATCACAAGGTCAGGAGTTCGAGACCAGTCTGACCAACATGGTGAAACCTCGTCCCTACCAAAAATACAAAAAAAGTAAGAAAATTAGCTGGGCGTAGTGGCACATGACTGTCATCCCAGCTATTCAGGAGACTGAGGCAGGAGAATTGCCTGAACCTGGGAGGCAGAGGTTGCAGTGAGCCAAGATCATGCCATTGCACTCCAGCCTGGGTGACAGAGTGAGACTTTGTCTCAAAAAAAAAAAAAAAAAAAAAAAAAAAAACCCAAAAAACAAAAACAACAAAAAAAGTACCCGATAAAAATCTTTAGAAAAGTTGATTTTTTTTTTGCCCTCTTCATCAGTTTCTCTAAATTTTGTTTATAAAAGCAAATGTGTTAGGATTGTGTGTTGATCTGTACCTACTGTGATGACAGAGGGAAGTCATTCAGGGCAGTCATTCAGGCTTGCCAACTGGCTGCATTTGTGAACAGATTACATCCTTTACTTTTTTTGAGTCCTGTCTGGCTCCTGTTTCTGTGAAGGCCTTTGCTGATTTTATAGGCTGCCTCAAACCACTGAGCTGATCTCTTCTTACTTTCCTCCCTCTTCTCTCTATTATCTCTAAAAGCACTTCCTGCGTTTGGCATAGATTCTCCATTAGACGCAGAAGATGCAGGGCAGGTTTTCACCTTTGCCTGTAAGCATGAGGGGAGGAAAGAGCAAGGTGGCAGAAATATTACTAACTTAAAAATCTTCCTTCTACCTCCAAGATGAGAATAAACGTCCCCCAAAGATTCCCTGAGATATGCATAATAGTTAATCCCCCACAGGAATCTCCTGTCACCTCAGGTTTTTTTCTTCTTTTAATGGAATAGAAGACTCTCAGTGTATGTAGAGATCTTTTCCAATGGAACTACCGTACTGCATCTGTCGGATGACATCTTCATAATACAAAACTCACCCAACATGTTTCTTTTCAACATTTTCAATGTTTGTTATATGATGTCAATTAGAGCTTAACTTCCTTTACCCTAACAATTTCCCAGACTTTTATTAGATTGGCCAGCTAAAACTCACATGTTCCTATTTAACTTCTCAAGCAACAGAACAGAAGGCATGAGTGGCTGATGTTAACCAAACCAAAGGCCACTTGAGAATGCCACTAAAAGTATAGTGGCTGAAGGTTATAAATAGGTGACACTATATATCAAGCATAAACAAAACGTTTCATGATGTGTAACATAAAGCCCAAACCGTCCTATTGTTAAAAACCTGCTCCTTGCCTAATGTCTACATAAATAGCAGCAGCAATGCAGTATCATGAGCTGCTTTGTTTGGCCTCAAGCAAATCACAGGCATATTCGATGTAACATTTCCTACTAATTGCTGGTCGGTCTTTAGGGAAAAAAAAAGTTGAGGGTAGGGGACTTACCAAGTAGTATCATACAGCAGAGTTTTAAAGAATCTCAATTATTTGAACATTCAGCAATGGTCATATATTGTGGCACTTAAGTCCAACAATAGCATGCTGATAACAGAAATGCTAATCTCTTGGCTTTAACCCCGCCCAGCACTTGTTGCTCCTGAAAGATTAATGTTATCTCTCTGTTTAAGTAACCCACATATATGTCCAAAATTAGACTGTAAAGCAAGAGCCTGCTTGGCTAGAATAAAATGGCTTTTAACATCAATTTACAAATACTCTGAAAATGCGAGTCACTTTCCCTCAGCTGAATGGCTAATGCTTTACAAGATTTTGTGATACCCAAATCATGGGATGTCAGAAAGATTTAAGTTCAAATCAACATGCATTTATTCTATGGTAGAGCAATATGGAAGGCTGATGGCATGAATATTTTACGGTAATGCTTCAATATTAAAATCCTCATATTGAGATTCTAGAGTAACATACAAATTATATTTAACCATCAAAAAAATTCATTGAAGTACTTATTAGAATATCAGTAATAATAGTCATTAAAATTTTATGATCACTTAAAAGAACACTAAATAAAGACAGTTTAGCAAATGCCCTATTTACATATTTTAACAAGACTCACATAGCAATATCAAAATCACAGATTGAATTTGAGAGTAAAATTATACTTGCCCTCAAAAGAACAGATACATTATGGATGTACCGTGAAAGGTTTGGGTGTTTTCCCAATAGTGGGGTGAGTTGCACTGATTCATTCACACCGCCTTTTTGGATCAGCTGCAACATTATACAAGATCTGACTAAGAATCAGGGGTTCAATCCACAAATAAAGAACAGAATTAACTAAGCAGGCTATATGGGAATTGAATCTGCCACCTTAGCCTCATTTGGTACCATATCCCATTTTGCTTAGCTAAAAACTTACACATTTATCTACCTAATTGACATATATATAAATAATAAGTATATAATGATTCAGACATCTATATGTACCCACTATGTGGCTCGCTTTCATTTTCAACATTTGACAGTATTTATGCAAGTTGCAGCCCTTAACAATTTTGATATTTAGCATCTTACTTGATTTTCACAGCACCTTAGAATGCTAAAGAAAATAATTTTTGAAATTTTCCTAAATCCAGGGGAGAGTATAAACTTTAAAAAAAAAATGCTGTGATTTGTTTTCTTGGCCTTCTATGTTTAAGGTTAGGAGTGATCACTGTAAATTCAATGAACTTGAGGGAAGAGTAGGTCACTGAAATTCTCAGAGAGATATATGTAGGCACTCAGGGAAGATGGGTGGCCTGGGGTCAATGACCAAGCCTACTGAGAATGGCCCACGCCATTGACACAGGTCACTGTGGTTTCCTTGGCATGTGTGATTTAGTGGCACTCATATCCACTAGAACCCTTGTAGGCTTTGTCAGAATTTGAGACTCATGAGTGGCAAATTAATCTGGTGAGGCATTCAGCTCCACCAGATCCCATGAGGAATACAAAAGTCACACCAATATACGCATTCTTAGCTCTTTTCCTTGTTTAATGCATTTACAACATTATCTAATATTATGAAATCAGAGAAGGGAAAGACTTCCTAATATCGTACAGTTCTGATGGTTGAAATGTATATATGTATGTTCACCTTTAAGCACACATGTACATGCTCACATGTGTGGAAGAGGGAACGTTAGTGAAATTATAGAGATTCCTATAATCAGAAATGTATTTTAAAATATTAAATACAAAACAAAATGTCAAATGATGTTTCCAGAAATCTATCTAACTAGGCAAAGAAAACACATCATTGGAAATATTTGGGGCCACTTTCATTCTATTGTGGATGATCAATTCATCAAACAGCCCATTATCTTCATTGTTACTGCTTCCTCTCTTCAAAGAAATGAAAAGTAAGATCTCTTACCTTCATTGGCCTTCAATTAAGTGGCTTGAGCCACAATTCATATGGAAACTGTAGGAGCTTTCCAGTAAGGGAATTAATTTTTTCTCAGCAAAACTGTATCTAACACTAAGCTAGAAATATTGTTATGTTCTGAAATATATGCAATAGTGACAGAAGACAAAAGACCACAAATAATATATGGGTCCTTGTTCTGAAGCCTGCTTCCCTTTCCAATCATGATTTTTGAGATTAATATTAAAATCCAATTGTATTTTTCACAACATAGAATGGTTTGTTTAGTTGAAGAGTTAACAGACGCCTAACTGAAAAAAATACATGGAGTACACCTAATAATGTGGCCAGGAGAGTCAAATTGAACTAGAAATATCTAGTCAGTAAAATGCCTTAAGATGTTTTAAGCTGAAATGTTTATTCAATGTGAATTACAAAAACTCTAAGAAGACAACACTGAGTCAAGAAGACTAAAAGCACACACTTTCTCTATGATCTTTCTCAACATTTCAACAAGTCAAAAATAATCCTGCTATTAGATATTAAAGATCTACATAAATACATGTAGGGAAAATTTTTTCATATAACTTAGGAACCTTCCACTCTCTGACAGCAAAGAATATAATGTAGTCTTTTTAAGCTTAGGCTCAGAAGCCAATTACTGGGTTGCAATCCCAACTATGTAACTTACCAGCTGTGTGATTCTGATCAAATTATCCAATATCTCAGTCCACCAAGTTCATCCACAATATGGGTTAAAAATAGTACCTAATTCATTGCATTGTTTTGAGGATAAAATGATTTAATACATGTAAACCATTTAGAACATGTGGTCAGCTCTAATTATAAACCATCAGTATTATCTAATATGTTTAAGACCCATCCACCACTCTAGGACCAACCTGCTAGTTTAAATGTTACACTGCCCTCAGAGAATCCTTTTTATCTACTTAATTTTTCATCCACTCAATTATTTCATTGTTCATTTTCCCAAAAAGAGTTTGGAAAAGGATAAACCACTTAAGGACTGGCAAACCTATAAAAAGAATAAATGGCCGACTTGTGACAATAAGCATGCATTTTGGTGAGCTGGAGTCATCAACTAATATAAATCAATCCTCCCTTCACCTCTAATTCATTCACATTGCATTGTGGTAACAAAATGAATAAAGGGTTTAGCCATTTATATGTGACCCAGGAAGATGCTTAAGACATATTTTATTTGATCTAGAGAAAAAAATATGTAAGTATTTAGAAGAATGTACATTGCTGATAGGTGGTAATATACCCTTATCCACTATCCTTTGAACTGTGCCTCTAGTTACCATTTGGAACATCTCTTCTACTTAAATATTCTCTGTTTTAAGAAAGTAGTTCAAGGCACAGTGGTATTTTGAATGATGTAGAAAAAGGAATTAATCTCTAGATATGTTTGGTTTACCAATCTGAAATCTGCTATCCCTTGAGATAATATCAATATTGACATCATGTTTGGACACAAGATGTCAAGATGCAGAGTGTTCTCCAATGAAGATTCCCATCCCATTTTGCTTTTACAACAGCCAATGAATATGGATAAGATCCTGGAAGCAGCCGGGGATATGTATCCACAGTAGAAACTTAATGTAAGTGGCATATAAGTGATATTTATGTATATAATTTTGCTTACTTATTCCAGGCTAACATACTCAAAGCACTAACCTTGACCTACCCTATCTAAACTGGCAAAAATCCAGTTTATTATCCAATTTAAGGAATTTTTTCCTTCACATTTTATTGGAAAATTATATCCATCTAGTTCACGGCACTACTAACAGAAACATCCCAGTGATCTGTGCTTAAAAGACTTTTGACAAAGATGTGCAATATCAAGAGCCACACAGAGTAATTATTTTTGTCAATTCCATAAATTGAATCAAAAGATGACCATTGGTTGCAGCCCATTTGTTGCTAGGTAAGGAAAAAGGAGATGGAGAAAGACCTCAGCCCACATGTGCTGTGTACAGGATGGTAAAGCCACACCCCTTAGAAGAAAGGATTCCTTCTGATACTCCTCATTTCCAGTCAACATCTGAAGTTGTCCATGGTTCCATTTCTACATCGTCATCTTGAGGAAAATGAATGCCCCATGGTTGATCAGGCCATTTGGGGCAGGCCATCAACCACTGAAGACAAAATTTTACTCTCCAGAGTCATCTTGGCTTTGCTGTTCAGAACTGCAGACTGATGGCATATGGGGATTAGTCTATTGCAACAGATGGCTCCACTGATTTTCCTCATGAAGTGATTATTGCTCCTTCCAACAACATTCCCAAATCCAGTCAGGCACTGGGTCAGGTTAATTCTGCCTTAGGAATGTTTCTCAAGTTCATCTCTTCTTTCTAGTCCCACTGCCACCAATCTCATGAGGGCCCTCACTGAGACTTTGTATCTGCAGTGAGGTGGTGCTCACTAGACTGTGCCTGTCCTCTTCATTCTGCCATCACAGATACACGCACAACTATGACTTCCCTGCACAAAGGCCTGAGCTGGATGACTACTGTCTACAAACTACAGGGCAAATATTTGGCCTGGAATTCAAGAAACACCTTCTATGGGACATTATCTACTTCTCTATCCTTAGCTCCAAATTCTGCCTTTTACAAAAATTTGACTCTAGCCAAAATGATACTTACTGTATCAGGAAAACACCATGTATGTTGTCCTTATGAGACTGCACTTGACCACAATGACCTCAATGTAGAAAGTCCTTTCTCTTGACCTCTGCAGTTCGAAGAACTAACATTTCTTTAAGAACAGTAGAAATTTCACTTCTAAAGGACTTCTTAAAACACTGGTCATCTTAATTCAGTTCAGGAACGGAACCATGATAGCTGGTGCCTGCCACGTTTATATGGGAACTCATCTCTGCTTTCTTGAATTATTAGTTTTCTTTTAGGCGTTCTCTGATCCTTCTCAACTGACTCTTCAGCACTTTAGGAATGTAGACTCTATACTTGAAATTCCCCACATGTTAGAATGGCCTATACACTATAAAAATTTTGTTTACTATGATATTGAAAGAAAGGCATGTTTCTTCTTTTTATTAAGTAGCTCCAATGGAAAACAAAAATTATATATATATATACATATATACATATATATGTATATATATACATATATACACACATATATACACATAAACATATATACCTACATATATACATATATATATACACACACACATACATTTCCCATAAGATAGTGTATCTAATGATTTCATTAGTAGGAAATGCCTTTATCGGTATTCTGCTTCCTGTAAACTCAGAATTTTCCTGAAGAAGAAATTTAGATGCACATCAACCACTCTGGTTACACATTTCTTTATCAAAATACTCTACATTAATTTGAGCATATGAAGCCTGAAAATAAATAAATTACTAGTGTATTTTGAAAAGAATCTCTCTATTTTTAGATAAGATTAGCATTTATTAGAGATACAGAAGAAAAGAAAAAGGGACATATAGCCATGTGAAGTAATCTAAATACTTTTTACAGAAGGTATCTTCATGTTTAAAATATTCATCCTTTTTTTTTTTCCCTCTGGAAGTACAAAATATTTACTTCTATAGTCACAGTTCAATGCCACTTATGACTAAAATTGGCATCAGTCAAAATCATTAAACTCTAACTTTTAAGAACAAATATATGCAAAACAGGAAAGTTATTGCTTGCAGCATTATATACATTAGCATCAACCATATAGATGATATCGTTTTTATCTCGCTAAATTCCTGCATCCTGTAAACAACACACCCACATGTGGAGACCAGAACATACCAACACAAAATATTCCCTGCCCCTGTTCTTCTGGCAAAGAGAAAAGGTACCAGTGACAAAACTATACTATTGAGGGACCAAGGAAATTGAAGAGTTACTTTATCAACTTCTGAGGGTGTAAGGAAACATAAAACAAAGCTAGACAGATGCTTACAAATACTGATAAGAATAACTAGACCATGTAGCACTGAAAACTTACCCAATGTTACATTAAATACTGACCTTTCTAGGAGACATACCTTCTAAATGGTGTTTAAAGTTAATAATGACTAAATATGAGAAATATACTGAGGATTCACTTGAGTTGTATACAGGCTGGAATGGGCATGAAAGGAAAATGACCATGTGTGGATACGTAGCAAAGTGCCCAGAAACACAAACAAATAAAGAACAAAGACAGGTCTACACTGAGAGCAGGTATTGATTGTGCTCAATGGCATATATTCAGGTGATTCAAATGTACTACACCAGTGGGATCATTATTTATGATTCTAACACTACTGGCCAACTCCACACCTAAGACCAATAATGTTTGGAAAAGATCTGGAACACTCTCTTTTCCTCTAAAATATGCTAAGCCATTATGGTTGCCACTAACACCTAGTCAGAACCATAATGCTTAGCATATTTTAGAGGAAAAGAAAATCCAGGGAGGCACAAAAGACTGATAAGCAATCACCAAACGCCAGCCTTGGTCTCTTTCTCCCTAAGTCCTAGGCAGTAGGGTGTTAGAACTCTAAAAGGCTAAAGAGGAATTCCTAGAGCATGAATAGACACATGACTTTGCTCATTTCCAGTGATACTGTGAGTTTCTGTTACTGCATTCAATGATCAGTGCAAAGATGAAAAAGCATTCAGATACTTAACGGTGTCTAATAATAGTAGACAGTTTAGGACAGAAATAATTCCAGACCTCTAAGAAACCTGTCAAAATTTCCCAGAGGTAAGAAACAACGACCCTACAGTAGACTGTGGCCATGACCCTCAGGTCCAAGTGCTAACTCTAAAAAAGTGCTGTGAGATATTTGATGACAGCCGATCAAGACATCATTTTGACGCCCTATCTGGAACAGATAATACCCTTTGAAATGAATATTCAGCATACCTGCCTTCAATACCACATGGAAAATCACACAGAGACAAAGGAGAAAAAATGACATTCTTTCTCAATTTAGGCTATTCGTGAGTTAATACATAACCCAACCTTCATCTTTATGCTTCTGTTCTCAAATTAATATCTCTATCCCTGAAAAGTCTCTCCCAGATTCAAGCTTCACATTTTTAATTGCTTCTAAGTCATTTTGATTTGGATACCCCATTATTAACTAAAATCCAGCATACCTCAACTAAACTCATGATGAATCTAAGTTCAGTACTTATCAGAGGGCTCAACTTATAGGGAAAAGAGAAGGCACTCTAAAAATTCATTAAGTAAATCACTATTTCTTCTCATCCCAGTTTCTACTCTCTATTCCCTCAATTCTGCTTCTTGGCTTCTGGTGTCCTACTTTGTTTCTCTGAAATAATTGAGTCATCTGTTGTAGCCCTCCTTGAACCCTCATTCAAAATACTCACCATATATCTCAATCCTTTCATCACAGACTCTCTCAGATTTAACTCTGAATGCTACCACCTTCAGACAGTGATCATATTATCCATGGGCCAAGAAGATGTCTCTTCTTTTAGCCCAATTACAAACAGTCTGTTTCTCCTTTCATCTAATTCCACTATTTCTACAGGACTCAGATTAGTAAAATAAGTGCTTTGTTCCTTTCTCAGAAACATATATTAGCTGAAAACTGTTGTTACATCAACTCTTAACTACCACATCGATTCCAATGTCTCTCTAAACTGAGTCCATCCTGTTTATCAATCCTTATCACCTACCGGATATCCAATAGTACCATTTGAAAATTTCTGTCCTCATTATACTCATGAAAACTCTTTACTGATGCTTATTTGGAAAAAATAAATCTATTTTAACGCTTGTTCTCCATATGAAGTTGATTCTTATAATACTGTCTTACTTTTCATTTTGTTTCACCTGGAAACATCACGCTTCCCTACACAAACACTAAATTTCAGGTGTCTAGAGATGATAATATAAGAAGCAATATACTGCAGTAATTAAGATTTGAACTCCGGAGTAGACTACTTGGGTCCAAATTCCAGCTCCAGCACTTAAAAATTATGTGACCTCAGGCAAACCTTTTAAGTTCTGTGTCTTTGGACCCATCCTTATCTGTAAGATGGGGATAGTAATATCTATTTCATACAGTTGTTGTAAGAATCAAATGAGCTTATATAAAAAGAATGCTTAGAAGTGGACACAGCATGGTTACTCTCAATTATTCTCAGTTACTATGTATTTCTTTTAGCCACTATTCACTGCTTCTTTCTGTGTCCCTATATCTCTCTGTCTTACTGTCTCTAACTCTGTCTCTGTATGCCTGTCTCTCTCTGACTTCTCTTTCACTCCCTCTGTTTTTCTTCCCTTCACAGTCCAGATGGAGGAAAGGGTTGTTCATTCCCATTTCTTCTATTTCTTGACATCCCATGCATTTCTCAAAGCAACTGATTTCTGCCCACATCATTCTAATGAAACTGTTCTTGTCAAAATCAGCTTTGACCTCTTTGTTGCCAAACCCAGTGATATTTTCGGTTTCCTTATCGACCATTCTCTAACGTTTCACATTTCTCTTTACCACTTGTTCCTTAAATCTCCATTCTCTGACTTTCTGTAATACCACATTCTCTTGGGTTGTCCTCATACATTTCCAATCCTAATCTCCTTTAAATTCCTCGTCTCCTAACCTCAACTTATTATTAGTAAACCCAGGATTCTGTCCTGAACTCACTCCCCATCTTGTGTTTTAAAGACATTTCCCCATGGCTTCTATCTTTCATTCCCGTACAAACACTGACAGCTTCCACAGTTTCACCTGCAGTCCAGACCCCTTCCAGCACTCCATCCTGTCTACTGGATACCTCAGCTCCACTATCGCACTTCAAACTCAGTACATCAAAAGCCATATGTATACCTTCTCCCCTTTCACTCCCAAATCCTGTTCATCGTGGGTGCCCTGGGGCAGTGAAATGCAGCACCACTGACAGTCGGAGATGCCTGTGCCAGTCCTGAACCACCCGCCACATTCAGTGCATTCCACTGTCTTACTCCCTCCTCACCACTCTGTTCACTTCTTTCAAGGCATGACTGATATTTTACTTCAGTCTGTCATTGTTTCTACCCTAGATTACTGCAGGAGGTTCCTCGCTGGTATCTTGGTAACTGGCCTTGCCAGCTGCCTTATCCCTTGGCCACACTGCAGTCTGACTCATTGTTGTAAAAATGAGAATCTAATCATATGAGCCCCCAGGTTAAACCCTTCCTTGGATCTCCCACTACTGTCTGGATGAAATGCAAACTCTTTAAAAATGCTCTTCTTCAAGATCTCACTTACCTTGCCAGCCTCGTCTCCCCATCATCCTCTCCTTAGACACTAAACTGAACCAGAATGCACTACCTGTCATTCCCAAAACTGCCATTCTCTCTAGTAGATTCTACTTCCTCTATTTGGAATTCTTTGTGCTCCCCTTCTCTGTTTCCCTACTTAACTCTTACTTGTCCTTTAAGGTTAGTTTGGCTGTCACTGTGCAGAAAGCCCTCTATAATTTCACAAATTTGAATCAGGCAATCCTTCTTTGTGTTTCATTTGCATCTCTGCATACCCATAATACGGCAATTATTGCTATCTTATAACCACCTTCTGTCCCTCTTAAGGGATAGGATCCATGCCTTATTCATCATGTGAGCCCAAGTGCATGGCAGAGTAACCAGTACCTAGCAGCTGTTTAATATGCATTTACTAAATGAATGAATGAATGAACCTAACTGCAGTTTTCAATTCACAATGGGCATCATCATATTATTTTTGGTCTAAAAATATAAATGTTTAAATTCATGAGTAGCTTGAATGAAAATATAATGTCTTAGGAGACAAAGATTATATCAAGAAAATTAATAGTGTCACTCTCTCCAATAAGGAAAAAACTGTTGGTAAAAATATTGGTGAGTGTGGGAGGGAAAGAAACTTCAAGGGTAAGTGATCACGTCATCCTGAAGCTTATAATCACAAAAGAAGATGATGCAAAGAATTCCCATCTATGTACCTTAGACTCTAAGATAGATAGATAGATAGATAGATAGATAGATAGATAGATAGATAGATAGATAACACACTTATATAAATGGATATATAGACATAGTTCTTTAAAAATTCAGTATGATATGTATGTCATGTCAAGAAATATAAAACTGCCCACACAACTTGACCCAGTTTTGCCTTTTACAAATTTACCCTAAAGAAATATTCAAAAGAAGAAAAATACTACAGAGATATGCAGGGTGGTCTTATTTATAATAAAGAAAAAAATAGAAACAATAAGTTATCCCAAGAAGCAAATAATTAGGTTAATTCTAACGTTAGTTTTTAATGACATACCACTTAAAAAATACAAAAGAATATGTAAAAATAATTTATACAAACTAGGATTACAACTACAAAATACATGCATGCATAAACAGATCATATAAAAATTGTGCTTGCTCTAAGTCTACTTTCCATATAGAAAAGTTAAATATTAAAACACATTATATTCAATAGGGAAGTCAGGTTCACTTTAGTGTCTAAGGAGGGAAATGATGGGGAGACGAAGCTGGCAAGGTAAGTGAGATCTTGAGGAAGAGCATTTTTAAAGAGTTTGCATTTCATCCAGACAGTAGTTTTTAGATATCTAATTACACTTTTCAGATTTTTAAAATTAAAATCATTATGTTGTTAACTAAATCTAATGTTTTTAAAACATAACATTTAATGTTTTAAAAACACTAGATTTATTACTTGCTAATTGCTAACAATTTCAAAAGGAAGAAGAGAATCCAGTATCTTCAAAATCCAATATGGTGAATGGTAATATAAAGTGATCATTTATTGAACATCTATTATAGACTAGGTTCTTTAAAACATTTTATCTTTACCTGCATTCCAATGTTTATTGAAGCAGTATTCACAATAGCCAAGACATGAAATCAACCTAAATGTTCATCAATGAATGCATAAAGAAAATGTGGTGTATATATACACAATGGAATACTATTCAGCCATAACAAAGAATAAAATTCTGTTATTTATTGCAACATAGATGGAGCCAGACGTCACCAAGTAAAATAAGCCAGGCACAGAAAAACAAATACTGTATGTTCTCACTCATATATGGAGCTAAAAAAGTTGGTCTCATGGATGTGGAGAGTTAAAATAATGGTTATCAGAGGCTGGGAAGGCAGGGGGTAGAAAGAGGGGTTGGCTAATGGGTACAAACGTACAGTTAGAAGGAATATGCTCTAGTGTTTGATAGCACAGTAGGCTGACTATAGTTAACAATAATATATTGTGTATTTCAAAAGAGCTAAAAAGGAAGGTTTGAAATATTGCCAACACAAAGAAATAATAAATGTTTGAGGTGATGGATATGCTAAATATCCTTCTTCAATCATTATGCCATGTATGGATTTATTAAAATATCACACATATCCCATAAATATGTACAATTATTCCACATCAATAAACAATTTCAAGATTAAAAAATATTATTTTAGCGCTTATAATTACTTTACAGTGTAGGTATTGTTCATTCCATTCTATAGGTGAGAACTTTTGAGTCCTGAAGAAGATAAATGGCTTATCTGAGGCTCAAAGATAGTAAGCGTTTTGGTCCGAGTCAAACTCAACTATGCCTTTGTTCTGGCCTAGAACCTTTCTTGCACCAACCTAGGGCAGCACACTTTTTCACAAATTTAAATTTTAGCAAACAAAAAAGAACATTGAAAGTAAAAAGAGGGAACAATGAAAATATTCAAAAGGAAGAAAAGAAATTATAAAGAAGAAATGGATTTTCCCAAATTTTAGCCAAGGTTTCTAAAAGAGATCAAAACAACAAATGTCTTTTAGTCTGTTTTAATTGTCTTGCTTTTCATTTGCTCAGGAAAGATGGTTATAGTATGTACTTATTTATCTGTTAATGTGAGTCCCACTTCCCCCCACAAGACAACTAAAGCTCAAACGACTTGCTAACCTCAAAGACAGCAGCGCTCAGCCAATCAGAAAACCCTGCCTGATCTCTGAATATGAATCAAAGAAGAAGGGACTGCTGAGAACTCACTCCAGGGCCCACTGCAGCAGCACTCAGTGCCCAGTGAGAGTGGCTCCTGTGGTGGCCACAGCAGTGTCCTTAGGGGGATCTTCCTGGGCACTAACTTAACCGTGGTTCAGTCACTCAGCTTCCTGCAGTCCCCTCCCATTCCTAAGCCAGTTTCTTTAGTATTCCCATCTATTGTTGAGCCTCTGATCCTCCTGCCCATACCTATTCCCTTTTTGTTTAACTAACATCAACTTATATTGATTGCAAGAACTTGGCTGGTAAAATAGTGTAACAGAACATATGGCCAAGTGATAATATTACTGTTTTGTAAGAGCTTTTCTCCCCATTTTCTCCATCAAAGAGAATGACCCTCTAATTAGATTACAAATGAATAAACCACAAAATAAAATAAGTGAGCATCTACATACTTTAGTAAATGTCAAATTTTTTCTTTTATTAAAAAGTATTAAATCACAGGGAAATCACATCTGGAATGCTATGATAATATGCTTTTGAAACTAAAGAAGCACTTTAGGAAAACTTAGGAATAAAAGAATCCCATCTGTGGATGTGACCAAGTCTAGACTCTCTAGAAGAGAGGAAATAGAAAGTTTTATAAACCACAGATCCTCATGTGTATCCCTTAACAAATTTTAGAGTTAATTAGGCTCAAAGCCCCATGAGCAACCCCGTGTTCACTCAAGCATACAATAATTGTCTTTTGGTACTGAATTTTTCTTTCCTTCTCTACTCTGCATTTTCCACATTTATTTTCTATAAGGAATAGCAGTTAGTCCTTTAAAACAGAAGAAAACATTTAAAGGTCAACTCATATCATATCACAGAAAACCTCATATCCTTTTTGATAGAGTTACTCTCCGAGTGGATGAGTGGAATACCACAGACATCTTGATAGTGTTTTCTCCCAAGGACTTAGCGAAATCCACATGAAAATCCTGTGGACAAGACAGCAACACGTGGAGTAGATGATAGTAAATTTAGAAGAATTCAAGGCTGAATGATATTATCTCACACCTGGATGTGCTATCTTACTCAAATGTTGTGTACTAATGAATTGATGTCAATTTGCAGGGGAGGAGAACTCCAGAGGTGGATTAGAAACATTTATGAAATGAAAATGTCAATGTTAGTTATAAGGACTTGAAGATTAAGAATGCAAATTGATTATATTTACAAGCTACCCAAAGAAGAAAATACTTAGCTTATACAGGATAGCAAAGCTATTCTAAAGGGTACAATTCAATCAGATTCTTTTTTTAATATAATAAGGCTAAACTTAAAGTTCAAGTTAGAGTGATAAATCAATTAGATAAATAAAGAATAAGACAGTGAAAACTCAAAAATAATTCAACAAAAAACACCTAAGGACTGGAACCAATGAGAAGGTTAATAGCATGAACAATATGGAGAGAGCTGTTGCAGCCAAGGGATCCGGGTGAGCAATATTGAGTCATAAAACACCACTATTTTGTGCAGGTCTGAGAACGATGCTTTAAAAAAGAACATTTATTATGTAAAAAAATTATGAAAGGAAGCTACCAGAATAAGGGGTCTGCAATCAGTTTTTGGGAAGCGCTAAAGACAAAGGATAGCTTAACTTGGAAAAGCATGAAGCTGGGGCGGAAATGAACAATTTCTGATTTTCAAAGTACTGATGCATGCACAAAAGCATAGACTTCTGTGTGACCGCAAGGCAAAAGTAGGGATGATCAGCTGATGTTCAAAAGAGGCAGTAGAGTTATTTATATTAGAGAAAAGAGTCAGGGCATAGATAGCCAAATAGATTAGAATCAAAGGCAACAGCACTGTACTGTGAGTTATTCCATGGAGCTAAGGTTTATTTTTCTCTATCTTTGCACTCAGCGGCTCTGCCCAAACCTAAGAGACTTAAAGTATAAGAAAAGCAGTATTTCTGGAATTTGTGACCAGTAATGTCTATGAAAGGGCAAGGAACTCCTCCAAAGCAGATTTTCTAACCCATTTACAAGGGACTTGTTTCCAGAATTTGAAGAAATGTGACATATGGTTATGATGGCATGATTTGATATGGAAAGCCTTGCTCTTTGTGGATGTCAATAATGAATAAAACACCTGGAATCCATATAAGAATAACTAGTGTGTAGCTACAAATTTTAAGGTTGTTATCGGTAAACTTTGAAATCTCTTAATTCACAGGTGCCATTTTTTTAAATGTATAAATTTCCTGGTCACTCAATCCTTTCCTTGCACCAGGTCTCTGTGCCTCCACCTGCCATGCACCTCACCCCTGAATTCCTTTCCTTTTCTTTTTGGTCACATTGTAGCTGGTTCTCGCTCTCTCAGATGCCAACTCAGCTTCCTCAACACATCTCAGTCCTGCTTATTTCCACTTCCACTCTGCTCCATCTAGTGGAATGCTGATTTTTACAGTGTGGTGCCAGCTTAAAAAAAAAAAAAAAAAAGTAATACTCTACTTTGCTGTGTGGGGTCAAGAAATAAACACTGAAACAAAATCAAACTTTTACTTTTGATAGATAAATTAAGTGCCATTTCCCAAATACCTGAACTGAAACCAGAATTCCACAAGCACACTTACGTGAAGAAAGTGGAAACATGTTCAATCCAATAGCAGCATTAGGCTCCGCAAGGGCTATTCCATCAAGAAATAAAAGATAAATGATTATTTTCTCTGTTATTGAAGGTTTGTTAGCATGGCCCTCTTAATATAAATTATTTGATAATTAAGAAATATGCTTTAGGGATCATTAAGAAGTTTTTTTTTTTCCTTATACTGAATGATAAAAGTTAAACTATTAGGCAAGTGAAAATATTCCTATGCTTTGTTTTTTTACTTACAGCATGCAAGGTATACTTGGAACCACGTAAAAATTAATTTCATCACAAAGGCAAGGGTCTGATACTCTGGAAAACATATATTCCTCTATGCAGACAGTTATTTTTACAATATTCATAGGGTATGAACTATACAATCAAGCTAGAGCTTGATGGTGTACTTTCTTCAGACAGATCCTGATGTATCTGTGTCGATTATCTTCATGATTGGAATAATGGATTTTAGAGCTGGAAGGTATCTTAGCGTCTACTGCCACAGATGGTAATTCATGTCCTTTCTATACTTCAGTGTACTCTCTGTGAATACAAATAACTCTGTTGAACCTGATGGGATCCAACCTTTATTCATTCATTCATTCATTCATTCATTTTAGAGACAGGGTCCCACTCTGTTGCCCAGGTTGGAGTGCAGCAGCACAATTATAGCTCACTACAGCCTTGCACTCCTGGGCTTCAGCAAACCTCCTCTCTCAGCCTCCTGACTAGCTGGGATTACGGATGCGATCCACTGTGCCTGTAAGAGCAAATCTTAAAGACTCAAGCTAAAAGCCAATTTGGAGTAGATTCCCTTATGATTTTATTTCTGGAGTTGAGAAGTACGTGAATAAGCATGGGGCCAATTACTATCATCAAATGAATAAAAAGTCTTATTTTTAAATTTGACTGGGGACAGAAATATCATAGATATCCACTAGGAAGGAAAGAAAGAAAGTTCATTCTGAAAATGACAGCAAGTCTAGACATATTCTAACCTCATGCCAACACCATTGGCTCATTCATTCATTCCCCCAAGTTGTAGCCATAGTGCTCCTCCTAAAAAATACATCTAATCTGGTCCCAAACAAGAAAAAGCAAAACCTTCAAAACTTCTCATTAACCTTGGGCAAAGTCCAAAACCCTTAAATGGATTTCAAGATCCTTCAATATCAAGTCCCTGACTCCATCCTCATCACTAGTAACCCGCCTCTTCACATCTCTCATGACCCTTTGACCATCTGTAACAACTCTCATGTCCTCAAAGGAGCAAAGCTCTCTCTCAGCCTCTGAGCTTCTGCATCAACTGACCTCTCCACATAGAATGCCTGCTCTCTTCCCTCCACCCTTCACAGGTTAATGTCTGCTCATTCTTCAGGTCTCACTTTGCACATCACAAAACTAGGACAGATGCCCTTCCTTTGTGCTTCCATGACACCACCTTGTTCTGTTCCCCAGGGCCAGTTAGATGGCAAACTCTTCAAACTTCTGTTCACCTAGAACTCTCCATCACCGAATACCAATGGAACAAGAGATGGTCAATATACCTTTGCTGAATAAGTCAATGTATAAAGAAAGGAATGAAACCCAGACATCAGCGAAGCATTAGCACCTAAGCCAACGAACTGACAGTGGACATTTCAGGGCTGTTTTTTTAGACATAAAAGAGAGAAGGAAAGATTTCTTTTTTTAAAGTATGAAGTAAAAAAGCCACATAATTTTGCCCATTGGGTGTGTATGGATATAAGACACCACTGTGAGAAGAAAATCTAAGATATAGTTAGCAAGTCAAGTCAGAATGGAATAACCATGAAAAATAAGTAAAATTTCCCTATTGGACTTATTAGCTCCAATATCTAAGTCACTCCCTGGGGAGAATTTGGCTCTTATATAGGAATGCTAACTTTTTTTCACCAGAGCAGAGTCTAATCAAGTGTGTAAATGCTGCAATACACCAAATAGCAGAGGAGAATTAATGTTTCCCTTGTGGGTTCCTGAAGTGTCTTACCACCGGGAAGTAACTTGTGCACTGAACAGAACAGGGATCATTAGAAACAGTTATGCAAAACTTACGAACAGAAATACCCTTGCTTTATGTGAAGGTTAGAATTTGATGATCTTTTTTTGGTGCCCTCGGGGTGGAGACTTAGGTAAAATACCAAGCATTACCCACAGTCACAGAGCTCAAGAGAAAGAGGGGGGGAAACGTCAGTTTACAGCTCCTGTGGTTGTCTGCTGTTGATTTCAAACACTGCTTGAATAATGTTCCCAAGTTAATTCTTCATTTCTAAAAATTTTAAAAGAAAAACGGTCACACATAAATGGTAATTTCTGAGGCCAACTGCCTCCCCACAAACTTCCCCCAAAAATGAAAACTCTGACACCTCCATTATAGATAAAATCCTGGTGAAGTCACTGAAAACATTCAGGAAATAACTTGACTTCTAGACACACATTGCTTTCCTTACCACGAAGTCAGGATTAGATGACCAACAAATACTAGAATCAGTGCTATGAAAAACTGTTTGCTTCCTGACAACAGCACTTAGGAATTTTCGTTTGTAACTTTCACTCTCTGTGATCAGAGAGACTTCAGTGCTCTAAATCACAATCGTAGACTATCAGCCTGAATTATTTTTGCCTTCGACATAGAATGATCACTGAATTACAGTTAGACTTTGGGAGTCGTGTCTACCTGCTCATCCAACTTCATATTGACAATTTTTTAAATTGTTAGTAAAACTAACATATGTGCATGCACATGTGCATATGAACACACGCACACGTGCACGCGCGCGCGCACACACACACACACACACACACACACTTAAATCTTATAGGAAAAGACATCTACCTCTGCCAAATTTCAGCTGGGAACAAATTTTTATGGCTAGCTAATAAACCTGCTGAAAACAGGGGTTGATAATGGAAACCCTCCCGAGCCCTTAACTACAGTGTGCACGGCTATAATAAAAAGAATTAATGCAGTCAATTTGTACTACTGTTCTCGGAACAAAAAACCCTATTTCAACCACAGTCTTTTCAACAGCTGATTGGCAGCCCTGTCCATTTCCCCTCTGCAGTGTTGTCAGGAGTCTTCAACATGATAATGAGCCTGTCACCGTATTCAAATAGCCCCGTGACAGCATGTTTTGTGAGTGTGACGTCCACTGCAAAGGGTCTGTCAAAAAGCACCTTTCAGAAAATGAAAAGAGAATGCTGTCCTGATGATAAACCTAATTTCTCCATAGATAAAAGAGTGAGATTTTTCATCAGATTTTGTCAGTGTTGTGTTGCATTTATCTCTTCAAATGTTCCTGTTTTCTTTTTTAAATATACATACATTTAGATTTGTCAGTGACGGGGAAAAATGATGATGAAACACATTTTCTGTTCTAGGAAGCCGAGTCCACTAGGTTACCACAGAGAGAAGAGAAAAAAAAAAAAAATCCTGATACTTTCCTATCACATTAAAAACCGGCAGAAAAGTAGGAGGCTAACTTGGTAACTCCTCACCTAATAAACTTCCACGCATGGAACTCAGATTGTGTGTGCTTCACTCACTAAGGCCAATTGCATCCCCAAAAATACCCACAGGAAGTTGTTGTATTCAAACTGTGTCTCTACACAGTCACATTCTCAGTGCACAGGAAAATCTGTAACCATGTTAATATCAAGGAGAGAGCTCCTACTTCAAGATTCGCGGGCTACTTATTATCTTGGTAAATAGGGATTGTTTTCTGAATACTTGGAAAATGCATTTATATCATATTTCAACGCAGTAAAGGTTTTTGTGTGTGACTAAAATGTTTAGAAGTACTATTGTTAAGAGAAAATAATTCTTCTTGTGTTATGAAGACTTATAAATAACCCGGGTTCTCTACAACATCATTTAATTTTCTTCCTTTGTTCCCACCCCAGTGTGACCGAATCTCAATGTGTTCAGTATTAATGCAAAAACCTAATTTAGGTGGTTTCTCAAAAGGATATATGTATGTGTATAAGTATATGTACTAAATATAAAACACATACCATACTTACGTATATTTATTATATGTATATGAAATATATATTCATATGTAGGTACACATATGTGTACATAATACATGTACACACACACAGTAGAAAGAATATGAAAATGTTTATTCTTTGTTAATATTAGTGTCTCAGAATTTAATAAAATTTATATGCATGTGCCCAAGGAAAACAGGAAAGCTCTCTGGCTTTGACAGTGGAAGAGGTGGGACAAGGATTGGGATGAGGAAGCAGGGGGACAGGAAGCCAGCAAAGAACTGTCACTCTCTCCCTCCTGAGGTGCCCTCTGTACCCCCTTAGGCAAATAAACACATGCCAGAGGTCCCAAAGGCTTCTAAGAAAGAAAACATTGGAAGAAATGTACATCTCATGCCTACTTTATCTAAAACTTTGTGACAATAAAAGAATCTTATATTTTAGAAAACACATATTCTGAGCAGTGAACTACTATGTCATTTAATTCACTAATATGCCTATATTAAACTATATCAAAATACTTTTTAAAGATATTACCAAACATACATAACCTTGTCTCACTACCCTAACTTTAGCTAATGGCTCAACTGACATAAGTCCCATTTTCAAAGCAATATTTTCTTTCATTCATCTCTTCCATGCAACTTATGTATCCATAGGTGATGACAGCATTTGTGAAAGCTTTTCGCTATTTATAAGCAAGGAAACAACTGGAATTTTCATTCTTCCCATTTCAGCTAAACACAGTCCTAATTATATCTCATTTGAATTAAAGTCTGACTATGCCAGAAAGATCTATTAAAGAAAATGATAACTTCATGTTTTTGTATGTATTACAGATACAAAGCTGACATGAATAGGAAGTTTTCTTAGCTAAAAATTAATACATTTTGGTGGTTGAGGAGGGTGTTCTCAGTTTTTGCAATAGCAGTTATCTTATCCTAGATATACCAGGAAGCATTAAAATTTAAAACACAAAAGAGAGATTTTTGTAAAGGTATGACTTATCTGTACTAGTCAACAGTTAGTGAAGCTAAAATTACTGAAGAGTTTTTAGGGGTTTTTATTTATTATTATTATTCCAGAGTGAGAAAAGGCAGCAAAGAAAAAAAAGGTGGGGAGAGGTTCCCCAGTATGTGAAAAGTCAATGCCTGAAGAAGTACCTCATTGAGGCTCAGCAATAAATTTGACTGATTTTAAGTTTGTCAGCTGGATGGAACCATTATAAAGCCAATAAATAGAGCTATAGACAGCTGACTTTGTAAAATATCCTGCTCCTTTGGCTAAATGTTTAAACTACTGGTTCATTTGAGATTTTTTTTTTTTAAGAGGGAAAGAGAGAGGGAGAGAGATCACACATTGAGCTATCCTCAACATACAAAGCAAATTCCAGAATCTTGAAGACTTTCATTGTCTCTGAAAGTCATTGTCACCACCCTAATCCCCTCATTAAAGCTAAAGAAATGCTAGGATGGCATTAAAATGAATGCAAACCATTTGCAGCAATCTCCTGCTCACACCACCTCCAAATGAAGGCAGGCACATTGCATAATCCAGGCAGCAAGAGCTCCTGACAGGTGGATGATTTATGCTCATAGTCAGAAGAATCGGAGAGCCTGCGGAGGAGACAGCATGAGCAAGGTGGTGGCGAGACAGATGCTCTCAGTGGGCTTGCAGGGGTTGGCAGGCTCCAACTAGTTCAGGTGCAACCTGGACACTTTAAGTGCTGAACTCCTATTGCCTAGATTCCAACACTCTGATGTGTCATTTGCAATATTATATGCAATGTACACAATGAATAAACTGTCAAATCCAGGCAAGCATTGTACACATACTGCATACATACCTCTTGCATTCATAGATTTTATGTACACAATGCCAACATATAAGTGAAAGGAAATCTCTTTTTGTCAAATGATTATTATGAGAAAGATGTAAATATTCTGTACCTTCAGGATCCTCAGTTCTGAAAATATTTAGCCCAGGTATGGTGAGTGGAGAGTGACAAGATTTCCTAACAATTGGATCAATATTAAAGATTGCACAGTGGGATTAGGAGAAATACACCTCAGCAGAAAACCGACATTCCTGTCAATTATATTAATTATTTTTCAGATACATGACATGCTTTCATGACATTTTATTCTGAGAAAGCATTTGAATATTTGAGAAGAAAATGAATAAGAGATAGATAAAAGGAAGAATCACTACGAGTTGAACTGCTTTGAGATCAATTTTTAAAAGAGTTTTCCAGAATTTCTCTCAATAGCTCCAAACAATAACAATCTGGTAAAGATTATGGTATTGGTTAAAAGGGTAGATAAACCTAATTACAGTTATTGATGACAAATTACTGTGACCCTACTCTCTAACAGAAGGTATTAGTCAGCATTTTACTGGTGAGCAGTAAACCACCAATGGACAAAGAAACTCACCCCATAGATCTATACACAACTATATATATCATTCCTTTTCCCCATTCAGCCCAGTATCTCTGAAGCATAAAGCTTCAGGCATCAGTGAAAGGGATAAGCTTCCAAATGTACAAGCTTCAGGTTATGTTGGATGAATGTGATTTTACTTTCAAACCTAGATATTGTAGGGTCAAAGGTAGAATTGCCAATGAGAATTAAAGAGCGCTTTAATTAGATAACAATATTCAAAGTCTTGTAAATTCCCAAGAAGCCACTTTGCAAAGCAAGAGTTACAGTGTTCTCCTGGGGGAAAAGATGGGCAGTGGGCCTTTTTTTTTTTTTTTCCTCAGCTATTCACCACTGTAAGAATTTTTTAAAAGAACAAAATGGAATACATTGTAAGTAATTCAGAATGCCTCCAGACTTTACAATTCTCCCTAGAGAAAAAACTCAAACAATTTGAAGTCTTCACAAACTGCATCCAAATCCTTTTTCTAACTTCATTAAGCTCCAGTACTTAAAAATCGTTCATAGCAAGTACTTTAATTAGAGGCGAGCTTGTGCGGGATAGCTGGACAGGCAGTGCATCTACCCAGTGAGCAGGCTGCATCACCTCACTGATGCAACTGGTGAAGGGAATGGAGTGCGGATACATTTCTTCCTTCCCCAAAAGAAAACGGGAGGATACGTGTGGGTTGGTGGGTTACAGAGAAAGATTCAAACATCATTCTGGCCTCATCAGTATTCTGGCAGTTTACCATGATACATACAGAAAAAGAACAGAAAGTGTGTTAAAAAAAATGCCAATTTTAAGGGGAACGGAGAACAAAGTCATCTGCACTATGTAAGCCTATTTTTTTCTTTCTCTGTTTCCCCTTCTTCTCTCTCTCCTCCCTCCTTTTCTCTTTGTGCGTTCCCTCCCTCCCTCTCTCCCTCCCTCTCTCTCTCTCTCTCTCTCTCTCTGTCTCTCTGTCTCTCTCTCTCTGTCTCTCTCTCTCTCTCTCTCTCTCTCTCTCTCTCTCTCTCCACCAATCCTCCTTCCAAATCCCATACTTTGAGACTGAAACCATGAAACCACTGTCATGAGAACTGTAGTACAGGTACAAAACCGGTATCAAAGGATATAAGCGTCACACAGAATCCTGATATGATGCCATTAATTTAATGTTCTGGGGTCAATACAAGGGCAGAAAGGTAGCAGGGGAAGGAGAAAGAGCAGAGAATAGAGGGGAACAATTGCTATGCATGAGCAATTTACTTCCCTGGCTAGATTAATGTCTTTGAGGCAGAACTTGAGAAAGCAAGTAAAAAACTCACAGGTTCTCAGCTACCTGCAGTTTTGAACCCAAGTTGTTTAGAGATTCAAAAACAGCAACAGGAACAAGTGGGTTTTTAAGGGATAACATGGTTGTTAAATATTCTAGGTGGTGGTAGAAGCCCTTTCCTCATCAATCACATATCTTTTTTATCCTGAAATGCTAGAACTGAATGAACAGATTAGCATGTGCAAAAGTAACTATAGATGCCTTCATAAATTACACCTGAGAAAAAGTTAGCACTGTCCGGATGAGAAGTGATTCCATGGATTCAAGGTCATTTGTTTCTGGTCCATGACAGACTTTCTTGCTGTCTCCCCACAATCGACGGAAGGGTCTCTGTAATTCTGGCAGGTTTTGCTGACCCTGCCTGTCACCTTCAGCTCTCCTGCACACAGGAAAGGGTCTTGGGCCAGAGTCACACAGAGCATTATCAGGGACCTCTGACCCCAGTGAGTCACAGACAGCAAGCAATGTGAAGACAATCTAAGCCTGCTGTGAACATAGCACTTGGTCATTTTGGAGGGAAAAAAAATTCCAGCAAGATGACATTTGAGACCAAGCAGAACAGATTCATCTTTGGTGTAGCTACGCAAAGTCCTAAACATTTGAGCAACGAAATAATAGTGATGAGAATAATAACAAATATTTACTGATGACTTAATATTTGTTAGACACTGTGCTATGCATTTAAAATATATTATCTTACTTACTCCCCACAGCGAATTATGTACGATAGACATTATTATTATCACTATTTTACAGATGAAGAAACTGAGGCTAGCGACATTAAGAATTTTTCCATTAATTGGTGACTTAGTAGCAGCTCAGGGATATCTGTTAGCAAATTCTATGATTTTGTTAGTATGCTATGTTGAATGAGGTCTTTATAATACAATTCGAAATGTATTCTCTTTATTTTTCAAATATACTTAACCTGTAACTTTGTAAGATATTATGCTGCTTACTGAAAATTTGCAATGGGAAAAATTAATGACCATAATATTTCCCTCCATTTTTCTCAGCCTTGAGTTTCTTTAAAATACCCAGCCCTGAAGAAAAATAAAAGCCAAAATAAAGAAAAAGAATAAGGTATGCCTTAGCATTTCATATTAGAAGACTTTTCATCAGTGATGTCTCTCATTGCGATCGAAAGGAGACGATAGTAAAGTCCCTGCAACTAACCTCTGCTTCTCTGACCCATTAGCTATTTTCCGATGCGCAAATCGCTCTGGTCTCCCAAGACTATTTACGTGTTCAGCTGACTACAGCACTGTCTCCTTTTGGGTTTCCAGTTAAAATCAATGCATTAACTAAGGCTGCAAGTTAGATTCTAGAACTGCAAGTTAAGTAAGACAGGTGAGGAAGGGAAGAACTAGCTTTATAAGCTTGGGAACTTTCAAAGAGGCCAGTTCCTGAGTGGCATTAAAACAGAAATAGAATTCCTTGTAAAAGCTGGGGGATTTTGTTCTTTCCTACCTTAACGAAACTTTTGATAGGTTTTCTCTGCTGGAGTACATAACCAAATAGTTAAAGATTTGTGAGATAACCAGGAGATTCTCTAACATTTCTTAGGTACCCAGGGTTTGAATTGAATATCTGTTCCTTTTACTTTGTCACCATTAGTGAAGCTTTATTTTTCTACACTATCCCCTCCAGATCCTAATTAATGACTGCTGGGGAGACTTGCAGACATATACAGAATCAAGAAATACATTTGTTCACAGACCACAGATTTGGACCAGTTGTCTACAGAGCATGGAAGTGATGCTACAAACAAAATGAAATGATCGGACAACAATCTGGACAGCGTCTAGAGGACAGATGCTGGGCAGTGGCAGAACCTCTTCCGCCAAACAATAGGCTATGATAGTCTATGCGGAAGGGCTGCCGTTCAGAAATATACATAGCTCAAACATGATTCAAACCATCTCTAAGACAAAGCAGAAATACTCTACACAGAAATTTCCAGCAATCACTTTCTAGTCCTACAGACAGTAATATTTACAGAAATCAGAAAATGTTCTTATTATTGCACATCCCTCCTGTTTTAGGATGCCTACGGCAAGGAATGATTCTGGAAATTGTAACAGGCCTGGCACCAAAGCCATTCCCTAAAATAACGGTCTCCTGGCTCACAGAAGGAAGTAATAGCAGAGAACAGCAGCTTCCACGTGACTTAAAGGATATTTCACCTTTTGATATTCTGGTAAGATTAACTGAGAAAAGAACCAAAAGACTTCATTATAAATACCAGTACAGCATATGAGCTTCCGAGTCAGAAAATTTAGGATTGAATCCTGGCTTTACCATTTAATAGATGTCTGGTCTTGGGCAAGTTATTTATATAGTTTATTTAGAATAAGTCTTAGTTGTTATCTCTTTTATATTCACTAACTTATCACATGTCTATGGAGAAGATAGATTAAAATGAACATTATTCCTCACGTTTTTTTTCTTTCTATCTGCTTTTTTTTGATACCAATTGCTATGCTGTCAATGTACTCAATATACTTTTGATCAAACAGGACTTCTGAAATACAGTTCTGTCATGGTCATATGCATATAAAAGAACATTGTTAGTAATTATATAGTAATTAAAATTTTCTAAAAATCATTATTTATGAAAAATTAAAGTATACTGAAGAAGACTTTAAAAAGAAAAAAAAGTCAGTCATATTTTATTGAACACCTACTCTATGTGGTCATTACTGTACTAGGTGCCATGAAAAACTAAAATACAAACAGTTCCTGTTACCAAACTGTTTATGCTTTGTACCATGAGTCATCCCAGTGAAGACTGGAATATTAAAAATTAATAACATCTATTATTTTCCTAATGCTGTTGTTTACCAGATACTGTGCCAAGAATATTACAAATATTATCTCATTTAACCCTCAAAGCTATCCTCCGATATATGTATAATTACAATCTCCATTTCATAGATAAGGCTTAAAAAGGTAAAGTAACTTGTCTGAGATGTTAGACAAGTACTGTAACTACTACAAGACTAGCACTACCTACTAGTAGTAAAGTTTACTGTGAACCAAGTGTAAATCTGCACTATCCAATATGGTAGCCACCAGCCATGTGGGGGCTATTTAATTTGAATTAAATAAAATTAAAGACCGACTTCTTCAGTTGCATTAGACACATTTCAAGGGTTCGATCAATAGTCACAGACTCCATTGGACCCAGAGTCCATTCTCTTTAACTTTATGCTCCATTTCCCTCTGCAGAAAACATGAAATTAAATGCTAAATAGTATGAAACTGAATATAAATGCTGGTGAACTTCTGAAAGGGGTAACATCTCTATATTTTTAAGTCTTTAGGCTATGCAGGATCATAAATTCCACAAGGATAAAAACTCATTTGACCATGTTCACAAAGTGAATGGTATGGAGCCATCTCTCAAAACACATTTGTTGAATGGATGAGTCAAGGATGGATGAATGAAAGTTTGGAGATAGACTTACAATCTGTATTATTTGGATTGATAGATAGCAAACAACTCCTGAGAGGAACAACCTCACTCCAACTCTAGATGTTGTAAAGAACAGGATGGACTTCTGCCATAGCAGACAGAAATATTTACACAGATCAAACCATAAGGCAAGAATCCACTGTCCTTCCAACTACTTCCAAATAATGTATGAATTGATAGTAACCTAAGACTGGCTAAGGTCAGAGTAATTGCCATTTAATTGGCTTCAAATATACTAATGATTATGATAATGTTGATACTGAAGAACTTAATAGGCCTGGAGACAAATGTCTAAAAGAGCGGAGAGGTGAATTCATGGGGAGCAGGAGTAGGGAAGGAACCATTATGGAATTCACAAGTTTGGAAATCACCAAGTGGTCATTCAGTAGAGTTGTGAAGAAATTTGGCTTTTAGAGGAAACTATTTGAACAACAAAACCAAAAACAAACAAACAAACAAAGAAAAAACCCAAACAAACCAAAACTTAAGAGGGTGAAGAGAGAGAAAGTTGTATTTGCGCCAAAACTTCTGTGTGAAGAAGCGTGGTTGGGGATATTAATTGGACAATCCAGGGAGAAGCCACTAAAGAAGGGCTCAGGTGGCCTCAAGGAAAACACTTATTATAGCTGAGAACAGAGGAGGAGGCCAGGCAAAATGGACTGTACCTCCTAAGGGGGCAGCATGCTGGCTTGAACTGATACACAAAACCGGAAATTGGCATAGAAACCAGATCTAAGTAGAAACACACATTAAGTTAAACCAGGTAATGTAAATTACCTCATTTTTACACACTCTCCTACTTAAATTTTCCACATCCCCAAGATACATACAAATGCTAGTAAAACAGTACAGACATAATAAATTATGACTATGCAGACCGTAGAAAAGATTTAATAGATGAAAATGTAATTCTTGAGAAAAGTAGAATAGGGATTTGATCCTAGATACACACAATCTTTTGAGAAACAGGTTAAGCAAAGGGCAATTGCTAAGATACCCTCCCTTTGGGTTTTGCCATAGGTCCCATTTCATCTCAGACAGTCATCTATAAAAGAAGAGCATCTTACAATTGGGGCTTCTAAAATAGTAGAAATCCTAACATTCCTGTCAAAGGGCTCTGTAATGCTTCCTGCTTCCAAAACCATTTCCATATCACTCTAATGGCATGATTCATATTCATGTCAACTTGAAAAAGCATGGAAGCTGAAGTAAGGTAAAAACAAATGAATGTTGTGGATAATCAGCTGAAATCCATCACACCTGAGGGTCCATTACTATTGTGCTTGGGCTGTGCAGTCTACTTGGGAAAGGCTGAGTGGGAGTGGCAGGTCCCGATATTTGTTCTAGTAGCCACAAAGCAGCACTGGCTTTCAAAAAGCACAATCTGCCATTCACTTAAGTCTGGTTTGCCAGGAAGCCCAAGGATGGACTCCCCACTAGTACCATCAGGCTCAGGGAATTTGGCTAGCACCAGGCACCTCAGACTTCTGCCAGCTAATTGGCTTTGGGGAAGCCGCTGACCTACTCTCCACTGAGTGGCTTTTGCGAACCTGGAACCTAGCCTGCTTCTCATCATTGATCAACCTTGGCCAAGCCAGCTGGCTTGTTCCTTTGTAGACAGCTTGCCTTAGGGAAGCTGGTTGGTGGCGCCTCAACCTACTAAGCGAGAAAGAGAGACAGAGGAGAGACAGAGAGAGAGAGAGAGAGAGAGAGAGAGTGAACTACAGAGCAGTCTCTCAACTCAGTGTCAGTGGAGGGGGACTCAGAGATCAACAAAATCATGCCTAAAATCTGATATATTAATAGGTGGAGTAGAACTGTGCATAGCCTTAACCAGAAAGGTAACTAACAATTTAGGAATGGGGCCCAAATGAAATAAAACCATGAAGCACCTCATTAAACGGGTCTTATTCAAATGTATACCTGGATTCCTTTAGTTACATTTAAGCACAATGTATCATCATCAGTGTCACGTTGATGTATGTATGTATTGGTGACAAGGAATAAAAATCTGTTGTTTGGAGGCTGGTAGAAAAAAAATCCACATTAAACAGAGTCCTATATGGCTCTGGCCACCCCTTACCATTTACTGGGTTAGACTTCCAGGGCCTGAGCAAATGTTCAAGCAGGTTTCCCCTGCTTGGGGCAAAACCCAATTTTTTATAATCCAAAAAGAATAAAAATGTGTAACACATTAGAAAAATGCTGGCTTCTGATTTCAAGTTCACAAATGGAAATGACAAATGGGGACAATCAAATAAGTGATTAAATAGTATCCTTCCTGAATCAGCTGGAAGAAAGCAAAAAGAACTGTTTCTTAGGATTGCAGTCTTTCTGTCCTCTCCAACACAAATGCAGGGAGCACAGATTTATCCGGCTGAAATAATTTGAAGTGCTGCAAATGGTTAGTTCACATCAAAGATTCCATCTACTTTATTTCTAATGTAATTGTGATTTTAAAATACATGCATAAATATAAAATTGTTTTGGAGAACCAGGCATGCAAGGAGTATGTGATAGTCTCCTACGAGCCACATGGATTATATGCAGGCTCACGGACAAATCTTTAAAACATTAGAACTTCAATTTTCCCCATTTATATAATAGATGAGGTTATAATACTCCAGTGGCACACTTCGGCCATATCCTCAAAACAACTGAGGCAATATGGTGCACAAAGTCAGAGGATCAAATTCATTCCTCTCTGCAAAAGCACAACTCGTAAGAAACGTGGTTCTGGAGTTCATTTGCTAAAAACTGAGCCAGAGACTAAAGCTATGCTACAAGGCCAAATTTTTCTCTATGTTCCAATTTGGATTTAAATAAGATGTCATACACTGACAAAAACACAGACCCCTAAATAGAGTTCCCAGGAATTGAACAGCTTCGCTATTACTGATGTTTATTCACATAGTTTATAACTGCTAAGTTCTTCCAAAGTTTATGTTGAGATGTCAGGATTCTCAGAGTGGGAAGTCACTGTAAAAGACAGTCCAGTCTAATCCTCACATCATACTTGAACTTGTTCCCTACGGCATCTCTCACAGTGCTGGGAAACTTACTGCCTTCCAACACAGTTCATTCTATTTCTGGACATTAAGCGAAGAATTCAAAGCACTGAAGTGAGCCCTAGTTCAAAAGGGGGAAGGGTTACTCAAGTCATCTTTTAAGAGCTCAGTATCTCATACATCTTTTAAGAGCTCAGTATCTCATACCCACAGCCTCTGAAGAATCCCAAGCTAAATACATACATGAATATTCCTAAAGTTCCCAAAGAATAACTACATTAAACAAATACACAGCAGAAGCAGTAGAATCAAAATATCTGCTACAGAATCTGGACTCCTTCATACATGATGAGAACATCGGAAGGTAACACAATGTCTCGAAGCTTCCCTTTCCTCTGTGAAATGGGGAAATACTTACCACTGGGCCATTGTAAACATTAACAACAAAAACCCCAACCGAAGTACCTAGCACACAGCCTAATGTATATTCAGCTCTCAAAAATCTATGTTATTAGTCTTACCTTCAAAATCTTTACTATCCATTTGGAGACTGACTATTCAAGTTTCTTATCAACAAAATGTGAAAAAGAAAATCACCGTCTAGTAATGCAGTATCTGTACATAAAATTACTTTTTGTTGTATCTTAAGTATATTCCCAAATGGCTTAATGTCAAGACGAAGCTCACAAAGAAGGTGCTCTTCCCTATTGCTTATATTATAACTTGGGAGTTTTGTTTAATACTCTGCATTAATGAGAGAGCTTCTTAGGATAATATTACAACAGAGAGTGCAAGAAACACCAGTGAGGTCAATGCAGTTCTATTAACTGTCATCTAACACAGAAATATTTTCCTTGAATACCATTAAAGCTTTCTCTTTTTCTTTGTTCTGCTTTTTGAAGACAGTAGGAGCCCAAATTTCCCTACCAATAATTTGTGTTTTCGACTTGGCAGCATAATGATATTAGACTTGAGGAAAAAAACATCACCTTGGCAATGTCTTCTTCAGAGGTTTTTTACAAAAGATATTTTGTTAGGATAAATTATACTAAGTAGGCTCTTTAACTAAGCAAAAACAAATCCACTTGTAACTAAACGACCTGAGTAGCTTTATATTTTTTAAAGAGAACCTACCTGGAAAACACTATACTCTTTAAATGAATATTTTATTAAAATGCAAAGTATGAAACAGAAGGGTAATTAGACAAGTAAGTTGCTCTTTGCTACTCCTGCTGATAGGATAAACTCAGAAGACTCTCCGAGTTCCCGCTGCCATATATAAATCAAGACTCAAGCTGTGGTTGCAGCAAAACAGTTCCGGGATAATTTTTCTTTATATCTTGGGGGTTCAGGCCAACTGATTGGAGAGATGTAATGCAGTTAAATGAATAAATGTATCATATGCACTCTCTCATATATGTGCGTATATGTAGACATGTGCAAATTGCCTTCTCTAAACTAAAAAGGTGGAAACAGAAAATATACCCCACGGATTTCACTGAGATCACTCAGACTAAACAGAGCATCTGAACAACAAATCCCCTAATATAAAAGAAGAGGATCTCCATACTCCTACCATTTCTTCCACTCAAGGATTTCCTAAACATGACGTCAGTGCTAATTAATCTATGAGTCAGAACAAAAGATGAAGACCTTTCATTTTATAGACTGGCAATTCTTGACGGATTTAACATGATTTGTCAAGGTAAAGGATTTAAGCTGGGCAAAAATGGTATGACCCTTTTGAGATGCAGTGTCCTCAACCTTGCCCTTTGACCTCCACAACTCCTGATGCACTTTGCCTTTTCTAACTCACCATCAGTCCAATACTCTAGCCTGCTCAGTTATCCCATAAAGACTTTTCCCGGATCAATCTCCAACATTATCTCACTTCAGTGGTCCCATCAAACTTTAGGTGAGAAGCCTGGTTTCCTCAGAACAGAATCGTAAGGAAAAGTCACCTCCTAAAGAATGTCACTTATTTATATGCCTTAAGCTCAAACCCCTTGTTAGACTCATAGACTCTGCTGGTTATTGGGATCTCCAGGACTTTTTTCCATTTTCCCCACCTCCCTGCTCAAATAAGTAGTTCCGGTCACTGTTGGCCTACCAACAGGTGCAGGCAATCAACCCAAGTGTGGAGCAGGAAAGACCCCTTATTTGGCCAAGGCTGCAACACAGCTTGGCAAAGATACAGGGTGGTCCTGGGCATATGATATACTTGGCTTTCAATCCCATTCCCACTTTGTCTGCAGGGGGACTGTGGGGAAGTCACTAAAACTCCCTGATCTTGGGTTCCTTATCTGACTAATGACAATCTGACACTCAGGTTCCCACTTTTCTAAACTGGGTGGGGTCTTAGCACGATAATTAAATCTCAATATCCTGTATTCCATAACCATAAACGGTGACTTACTCCAAATGCCAGTTCTCAACCTCTGATTTTACTTTATCTGGAACATGGGCACTCACAATTCTACTATATTGTTTACACTGTCTATCCGGGATCTGCATACTGTGTGTATTTTCTAGACTATTACAAAGTGGGAAAAATATGCATGCATCACATTGAGCACCTCTGAAATTAAAAGATACTTTTTGTTTGTGGTCTTTTCTTTTTTTCTTTTTCTTTTTTTTTTTTTTTTCTGGGACAGTTTGCATTCTGTCACCCAGGCTGGAGTGCAGTGGCATGATGGTCTTTGCTCACTGCAACTTCCCCGTCCCAGGCTCAAGTGATCCTCCCACCTCAGCCTCTGGAGTAGCTGATACTACAGGTATACGCCACCACACCTTGTTAATTTTTTTTATTTTTTATTTTTATTTTTGGTAGAGACAAGGGTTTCATCACATTGCCCAGGCTGGTCTCAAACTCCTGAGCTCAAGCAACCCTCCCACCTCGGCCTCCCAAAGTTCTGGGATTACAGGTATGAGCCACTGCTCCTGGCTGAAAGATATTTTAAAGTGATCAAATCAAGTATGAAAATCAAATATGGGTATCAATAAAAGATGTAACTATCTGATTTGTTTTGCTTATTTTAAATAACTTATTGTTTCCTCCAGAGGAAATATTTAGAAGGCATTTGAATTATATAAGCTTGCTGTTCTCCTTTCCTAGTGCTATCAATATTTTTATTTAAAAAGTAACAATAAGACTTCAAATAAAATCTGACTGATAGCAATCACAGCAATCTGTGTTGAGATTTCAGATGCCCATAGAAATAAAACCATATTGACTGCACTTCAATATATTGAAAAGAGTTGGGAGGAAATGTGAGGAAATACAGGCCAAAAGTTTTCACACACAGGCAAAAATACATAATCAATACTTCACTTCCTACGTATTTAAATACCTATTAATTGTTCTACTGTGACTTCACCTTTCACGTCTGTTAACTTTGAAAAAAAAAAAAGACATATTTCTTGCTCCTCTAGGAAAACAAAAAGCATCAGAAGAATTTTCAGTTAAGACAAAATTCACAAATAGCACAAATCACTATCCATATTTCTCAAACCAGAGCTCCTATTGTAGTTCCAACTTCATTAATATGGTCATCATCATCATCATCATCATCATCAGTATGATAAGTCTCTTGGTGTCATATACTGGTATAATGTTTATGTAGGCATTATGTCATTTTTAATTACATATATATATATAATTTCAGATAAGAAGAAATAAGAAAGAATACAGTCTAACTGCTCCCCTGAAGATGTAGAAGTAGAGACTCTCAGAGATGAATGGACTTGCTTCAAATCACATCACAGTATTAGGTAGTTGAGAAATCGGAATTAAAACCTAAACCATAGTTTAGGTACAGTGGCTCATGCCTGTAATCCAAGCTCTTTGGGAGGCCAAGACTGGAGGATTGCTTGAGGCCAGGTGTTTGAGAACAGCCTGAGCAACATAGGGAGGTGCTATTTCTAAAAAAAAAAAAAAAAAGCATGGTGGCATGTGTCTGTAGTCCTATCTACTCAGGAAGCTGAGGCAAGAGGATCACTTGAGCCCAGGAGGTCAAGTCAGCAGTGAGCCAAGATCATGCCACTGCACTCCAGCCTAAAGGACAGAGCCAGACCCCTTCTCAAAAACAAAACAAAACAAAACAAAACAAAACAAAAAGAAAAAAACGAAAATGATCGGGGGTGGGGGAAGCCCACAAAAATGTACTTGTGAAGTTAATGGGATTCTTACAATTCTCCTTGCACATTTAAAAATGTGTGCCACTAGTTCATTTTCTTTGGTGGAACATTAGCTTTCTCCTCCTCCTCTGCCTTCTCTTCTTTTTCCTCTTCCTTTTGCTTTCAAGACAAAGGAGTAAGTTCTCCTTTTTGAAGCTACAGCAGTAATTGTAAAGCTTTCTTCACCTCGACCGTTGTTAGTGAAAACCTCTGCTTGGGTTAAAGCCCCTTTTCCCTTTTTATACTGTTGTTTCTCTTCACTTGACCTAAGGTCAGATATTAAAGACTAAATTTCATCATGAAATTTCTGAGCAAATTTTCACGTATTGATGTGCTTCTATAAAAAGTTTGGAAAGCACCCCTAAGGCCATTGACATTGCCAAAGGATAACAAATGACGTGACCTTGGGTTGGTCTAGCAAGTCAAGCCCAAAGTGTCTCCTGCTAAGCATGTACTAGACCCCGTACCTATGTTAAATCAACTGGTTTTCACAAAAACCTCACAAAGTAAGTTCCAGCTTCAATCTCATAATTATAAATAAATAGGCTGAAGCAAGTGAGTCTTAGAGAAGTTCTTTAACTTGCTCCAAGAGATGGTAGAACCAGGGCTTGAATCTTGAATCTATGAGCCACCTGACCCTGAAGCTTGACCCTTACTGTCTCTGCCCACAGTAACTCATGTTGGCAGCATCCTTACACTAGGCAACGTGGTATGCTAAGCTCGCAACCTGCAATATCTCATCGGCGATTTATAACACTTTGCAAATACTATTAGCAGTGCCATCATTTTACAGATGACAAAATAGGGCTGGTGGGGTTGGCCTATGCTTGTAATCCCAGCACTTTGGGAGGCCAAGGTGGGAGGATTGCTAGAGCCCAGGAGTTCAAGACCAGCCTGGGTAACATGGTGAAACCCTGTCTATAAAAAAAAAATAAATAAAAATAATATACAGATGACAAAATAAGAGATTAGAAAAGTTAAGTAACATTTTTTAAGGCAAAGGAAAAAGCACACTCTTTGGCATGAAATAACAAAACTGGTCCTCTAAGTTGCCTCGATTCATCTACACTTTGACATGCCTGCTGGCCTGGCTAAAGAATATGCACATGAATGTGAGTCTTTTGTTCATTTGCAAGAGTAAAAGAAAAATATTTGAATTGCCAAGGTGAGAGCCATCATGCCAATAAACATCAAAACACTCTTAATCCTTTGATCAATGAATTCTATACCTAAATAAAATAGTTATTGCTTTCATAAAATGTCTCTGTTTGCTACCAACAGAGAGCAAACTGAGCTAGTATGTCCTGCAATAGCCTTTAAATAACCAAGGAGAGAGATCAAAATAAAAATAAATCTTGACCAGATTTATAGGTGCGCCTTGATTAGTTCTTGTTATTTTCCTTCAAATAAGCAACACCTGAAAAAAATGAAAAGGGAATGTTGAGACCAGATATCATGTAATAGATGGGCTTTGTCTGACATACAGTATGGTATAATGCTGAAAAAATAATGCTGGCCCATCATTCGTGACACTTATCAGCTAAGTAGAGCAGAGAGAAAGACAAAGAGGATTTTTCAGGATGCTGAATGGGGCCACCACTTGGATTTCAACAAATCATCATTTGTTTTACTGTACTTCTCAAAGTTTTGTTTTAGTGTAGCATTCTGTCGCTTTCTCTAAGACAACAGGTTTTTCTTTTGCTTCAGCTGGTAACATTTTTCTGAAAAATTCTACCATTAAAATCAAAGGTAGTTTATTCAAGTATAATTCCATTGCTTGCTAATGAGAAAGCATGTCTTTTAAGAATTTTAATTATGTACAATGTGATGAAACTGGAATTGTTTACCTACTAAGCCATCTCTTTCTCCTTCACACTCCCATTAACACTCAGATCTTCTCAAAGCGAAATGCCATAATTAATAGAAATGCCAGTCAATAAAGCTAAGGATTCTTCTTTTTAAAACATTATAATTTTCATTTTCCTGTACACTACCTTTTTAATGAAAACTTCATTTCCTTCAGGCAACGCTTAATTTATGATGGATTTGGCTAGTTGAATAAAAATATCTGTTAAAGGAGGGAAAGTTCCCTTCAAAGCTGTTGAAATCTGATTTCATTTCAGATTCTAGAACTAATGTTGTTTTTTGTTTAAATAGATTTTGTCTGTCAATTTCCAGACCTGCTGTGCCATCAGCCTGTATGGACTGCTGTGGTCAACACGGGGGTTGTAGCAGCAAATTTTATTATGAACTGGTAATTGAATTGAACAGGTTTACATTTGAATAGATTTACTACATCATGATCTCTGACATACTGCATGGGACCAAAATCCCTCTCCATCCATAAACATACATTTAAGACAGTATCATTCTCTTCAGCCTTAGAAAGCAAGTCTTGAGCCAAGGAGATGGCCAAACATAATTGCGCATTTATATGCAGGGTACAATGCAATATTTCACTGGATTTTTTAAGTATAAAAGAACAAGAATATTCCATTTTTACTCATAACCATCCCATTCTTTTGATTTGGTGGTTGCAGGGAGGTGGGGAGGGGGCAGTTAAAGAACAGATATTCTACCATCAAAGTGGGCATTAATAAGTAAAGGAAAATAAATTATTATTTGAGTATATCAGCAACAGCAGCAGTTCCCTGGAAAACAGATACTTGCTTGATAATAGCAACTGAAGAGGTGTGAATCATAGATAAGCACTGTCCCATTCACTTTTACCAACAATGTTTAATTAAACAGTTCACACCTCTTCACTCTCAACACCGTTCAGGACTGTTCCTGCTAGAAATCACAATGGAAAAAATATTTAAGGAAAAATATCTTTTATTCTTCCTCCTTAAACCTGGAAAAGCAAATAGTTGTATAAATTATAGTAGTAAGCCAAACTAATAAAAGATATGTATTTCTAGATTTGGAGAAGTGACTCCATGTAAGTGAGTTTTTCAAAATAAAACCTAAATCTTGATCCATACAAAGTGTTCATTGTTATATTAATTTTAGAACTTCTTAAAAAATGGATCTGCTTTTGAAAAATAATGATTTCTTAATTTTCAAGGATTTGAAATCACTCTTAATTAAGCCTTTTTGAATGAGCATAAGTTAGGGTTGAGTCTCTACAACGAAACTAAGTGGCAACATAACTATAATTAAGGCCAGAAATTGACTGTCAATCACTGATCATTAACTTTCAGAAGTATGTTTTGTTTGTTACTCTGCCATAGGGTTTAAGGCAATGGTAGCTTACGTTTCACTCCACGAACGTAAGCTACCACCATCATCCTAACTAAAAGAAAAACTCTTTGTCACGTGAGTTGGGTGGCTATTGTCTTAATTATATGTTTTCCTTTATCGAAAGTGTCCTTCTGGCATTTGCACGTAAGTTTTCTCTAGCAAGAACCACCTTATCTGTCTTTTTCACTGTTGTATCACTGGAGCCTGGAATAGTGTCTGGCACAGGGAAAGACCTTGATACATATTCAGGAAATGGATTATAAATGTAAAACACGTTAACTCTGAAAAATCCTAACAGGACAAAAGGCTATACTATAAAACATTTCCCCATCCTCATGTTCATTCACCAATGTGACACTCTCACTAATCTTTAGGTATCCTTCCTTCCTTCCACTTTTCCATGTATACACATTTGTATATCCAAAACAGTGTGTATCCACTACCTATCATTGTCCATTCTCCTTTCCATCTCTCTTGCTATATACATATATATATATATACACACAGAGATATTCTCATACACACACACACACACACACACACACATAATGAATCATACTATTTACTATTAGAAAACTTGTTCTTATAGATATGTATTTACTTGGTAATATATCTTAGTCATCTTTTCCTAAACCTTTATTATAACATTATACACTTCTTTGTTTTTAGCTCTTTCTCAAGGGAAGAACAAAGCTGAAGACTAGAAGAATTTGAGAGGGTCTTCTCTGTTCCTATTTGACAAGTAAAAGGCAGAGAAACACGATGTGAATTCCACATATTCAAACATAATTTGACCTACTCATCTTCCTATAACATTGTTTACAGTAAAAATCTTGAAAGAAGAACAAACCAGGAAAAATTATGACACCGTGTGCTGGCACACACTCATTGACACTCTGGTTCACTCTTGGTGAATTAACGTGTGAGCTTATTTCGATTTAAAAGTTAAAAAATAGGGACTCTCCAGTAAGAACAAAATATACTAATAGGACAAGCCCCAGAAACAAAGCATAGTTCTATGGTGTAACGGAAGTCATACATTTACATATTTAATGAATCTAATTTTCCATCAAACATTAATTACCACTTTTTTATTGCATGACTTTATAAAACTATGTTTATTACAAACTCTGGTGGATGTTCTGAAGGAAAGGAAACAGAACATTCTAAATGCAGTATGTAAAATGCATATTTACAAAAACACACAAGTACAGCAATGCATAAAAGAACAAAAACTAAATGGTAGGCCTCACAAAGTAAAGAAAACGTTTTATCCATCTCCAAGCTAAAACATGAGTTTCACTAGAAATGCTGAAATATACAAATATTTCAGGACCTTTGACATGTGTGGAATAGTTGAGTGGCATCTAGAATTGATGGGTTCAGTTCCTGGCTCCACCAATTGTAAACTGTGTGAGCTTAAGCAATTTGTTTAGCACAGAATACATGTCACTATTACTATTTTATGCTTGTTGCTGTTATCCCCCACTAGAAGCAAATAGAAAGCCATTTTAATATTATATTTCAAGCTCTTAGTAATAGAAAATAAAGTCTAAAAGATAAGGTTGGAAAACAATAAGAGTGCTTTAAACTGAAGATTAATTTTAAAAAGAAAAGAAAAAAAAAAAAAAACTCTGCAAACCTAGTAATGAGAAGAAAACCAAAAAGTCAATGACAGTAGCCTCTTGGTTTGTCTTCAACTCCTTTGCCTTCTGCAATGTGTAAAGAAGGAAAAAGTACAACAGTTAAGCATACCTGGTGTGTTCAGCTGTACATAAGATTCTCCTACCTTGTCCCTTCCTCTCGATGTCAGGCAGTTAGCCATAAGGTATCAGAAAGTCCAGGTGTAAAGAAGGAATATTCTGCCATCAGAGTCAGGATACTTACTGTTACCTCATCTTTTTCTGGTTTCTCTAGAATTGGTGGAATTTATTGCCTCCCATCCACACACCAAAATCTAAAGCTCAGGGGCACTAGCAAAGAGCCTTACCTTCTTTGAGCATGCCCACTTTTAAACACTTCATGAAGCGGCAAGCCTGGCAGGATTTACGTCTGCGCTTTGTGATTTCACATTCATTCGTGGCAGGGCAGCTGTATTCTATATTGCCTAAAACACAAGTTTGAAGAAAAGTTGTCAGACTTGCAAGATCCAGGAAACATTAGCATCCCAAAGGCAATGTCAACTCTATTATTCTTACTCCCCTGCCCCAAAAAATGTCATGAGACTCAAGAGAAATGTCAGAAATGTCATCATGCTGATGCTCTGCTATAAACAAGAACACATATCATGAAGCGCTTCAAAAGACGAATTTTAAAATTAGCCTTCAGAACATTATGCTGGGTCCACCCATGCAAAGTAAGAGTCTTCCAGAATCTTGCGATTCAAAAGAAATTTCAAAATAGATTATGTTCATGAAACACAAATATCAAAACCAGAGTCTTGGATTGCCAATCCTGGATGTATTTTGGTTCCTAACACTTTGGTGCATTAGGTTTATTGTCTTTTCGACACTGAACAAGGTAAACTACACTCTGGAATATGACATGTAAACTAATCTGGGATGTTAGAGTAAGCTCCTAGAGGGCAGGGACAGAAATTACACAGTTGTTGCTACAGCACTTACCAGAGCCTTACAACACAATTCTGTGCTTGGTAAATGCTTACTGATGATGGTGATGATAATGATGATGACCACCATCTTCCTTATCATCGCCATCATGAGGTTTGCTACATAATTTTCATAATTAATTCCAAACACTGAAGTTCCCTGATGTTAGAACGAAGAAGAAACTGCTATGAAATTGTATTTTTAATATGAGTCTGTATCATTTACGGTGGTACCTACATATTTAGAATGACACCTATGAAATCAGCAGAAGATCCAAACTAAATTCTTTTTCAATTAGTACCAATGACAGTGGGATGTGCTCTGGGGCTGCCTACAGCTTTATAAAGAAGCTGCCTTTAAAATAAAGCCTTTCTCCCCTATCAGCTCTGTCACATACTGCTTGAAGGTCTTTCCTTACTTCCTAACCCTTTCCCCTTGTGATTAAGTGCATTAGTATCTTAATGAAAATGCATTCTGTTTACTGCCCTCTTGGGAAGGGGGAGGTCATCACACCAAATGCATAAATTGTCATCAGAGACGGTCCGAGCATAATTGCAATTTTGCTGCTCCATGTTTGCTATACTCAGGGTCCGTCCAAGTCCCCTGAAACATGCACAGTTTCGAGTAATTAGCATAGAGTCTGCCTGGGACCACAGCATTGATGAAATATTTCAGAGTTAATCACACTTTGTAAACACTGATTTATATTGACTACCTTTCTCCAGACTGATGTCTCCTCATTAAATATCACATTAGTGGATTGCAGGATAGTACAAAGACTCAACTACTCAGCAACTGCTAATTCAACAGGAAGTAATACCTAACCACTTATAACTACTGAAAATGGTTAAGTATGCATGACTTGAAAAAAAAAACACATTATAATTTGAGATAGCCTATCAAAATTGCCTAAATTAGCATTCTAATTCAGGGCATTTATAACAATAAAAGCAACTACTTTTTAACAGGAGGTTAAGTAATAAGAGTAATATTAATTGCATCAACGGAAGTATATACCATTACCTTCCTTGAAGATATTACTGATGCTATATTCTTAGAAAACCAAGGATAAGTCAAAGAAATCAGGCTGGCTGGGTCACAACTAAGAATAAAAGGATTTATAATCTGAACTTTAGATGAACCACTCTTCAGAGTTTCTTTAACCATCCCTGAATATTTATTTTGCATCAAAAGAGTGTTGCTTTTAATTTTCTAAGGGTTAATTAGTATTCCATGACTAGAACCTTCGATCCTGTAAAGCTCCGCCTACACTTACTCAAAAAGAAACAGGCCTTTGCTGTCTTAGGAATGACTGAACAGTGACTGGTTAAAAGAATCAAAAAGAAAGAAAAAAAGTTTGCCAAACAGCATTCCTTTCCTTTCTGCCTGAAAAGTCAGTATGAAGTAACACTTTGTTCACTTCCCTTATCAAGGCATGAGTGCTAGCCCTGCATACCTTTAACCCAGTGCTTAAAGCTTCTACCAGGATGAGCCACTGCCACAAACGTAATCACCATTCTTTGAAAACCTGTTCCACTTCCTCTTTGAACCGGGTATCCTCATCCTTCACATCAACATGCTTCTGGCAAGAATGCGCATCAGGCATGTGTGAGCTCACACCTGGACTATGGCAGTTATCTCCTCCCTGGGCTTTTCGCCTCCATCCTCACCTACTCTAATCCACGTGGCTGCTTTGATCATGTCATCATGCTAAGTTTTAAAAATCAATAGATTTCTTTGCCCTCCTGAATGAAATACAAACTATAAGGCTTACAAACAAGGTCCTCTCTCAGTCTTTTATCTACTTTTCCAGAAATATTGCTATTATTACCTGACATGAACTTTTTGAGGAAGCCAATTTGATTTATTCATTTTTTGCTAAGTATCCTTCAGATTTTCCTCTGAGAATTATCTACCTTTTGTCACTTTTTACTTTTTAAGATTATTTCTAAGTCTCCTGTTGAATTCCAACTCCATTTGAATCTTTCACGAGAATTTCTCCGACTATCCCAGCAGAAAATGATTTCTTGGTTTTCATATCTTTTTGGGTACTCTCATCATACCTAGACAGACCATATTTTGTTATACCTTTCATACACATATTACCCATTGGATGGTAAGACACTAGAGGACAATGAACATTTCTTATGCAGCATAAAAACTATCCAGGCCAGGCAGGTGGCTGTAATCCCAACACTTTGGGAGGCTGAGGCAGGCAGATCACTTGAGGTCAGGAGTTCAAAACCAGCCTGGTCAACATGGCAAAAGCCCATCTCTACAAAAAATATAGAAAAATAAACCAGGAGTGGTGGTGTACACCTGTAGTCCCAGCCTCTTCGGAGGCTGAGGTGAGAGAATTGCTTGAACCTAGAAAGCAGAAGGTACATGAGCCCCAATCATGCCACTACACTCTAGCCTGGGCAACAGAGCAAGGCTCCATCCCTCTCCCCTCCCTAGTAAAATAATATACTTAAAATAACTTAGAATTCTCTTATCTCAGGGTCATTATTATAAACAGGAATTATGGTGCTCTAATACAGTGTCACAAGATCAAGTGAGCTGCCTGTCTCACTAGGAAGCAATGTTAAAAACACTAGGAAAACTATTTCACACATAATCACAAAAATAGAAAAAAGGGCCAGGCGCGATGTCTCACATCTGTAATCCAGCACTTTGGGAGGCCAGGGAGGTGGATCACTTGAAGTCAGGAGCTCAAGACGAACCTGACCAACATGGTGAAACCCCATCTCTACTAAAAATACAAAATAGATGTGGTGGTGCACAACTATAATCCCAGCTACGTGGGAGGCTGAGGCAGGAGAATTGCTTGAACCCAGGAGGCAGAGGTTGCAGTGAGCCAAGATGGGGAAATATTATGCAAAACAAACCACAAAAGCTTCTGTGGAGTAAAGTGTGAATAAAAGAGGAAATCATAAAGGAAATTATAGTATCTGGGAAATAAAAATCCATCCTGATATGTATAGGATAAGAATAAAAGAAAAATAAAATAATACAGATAGATGATATCAAATGAATTATATAATTTTTATCTTACTATATAATTCCTATCAGTATTAACAAAATAAGTGCTCTCAGAATCGGAGCTACATTGGAGAAAATATTTAGGATTGGTTCAATAATAGTAGCTAGATCTATGAATGACTCATTTAAGAATAATTAAGTAAAGATTTTAAAATCTCTTCAAAAGGCAGAAGGAAATCTGTCAAATAATGATACGAGAGTTTTTAAAGACTCTGGTCTCCTTTCTATCCATTACATTCCATAATTCTTCAATGACAGGGAAATGTAAAAAGCAGGGGAGGTTTTCCTAGTGTCTTAGAATGAACTCTTGGAGTGGGACCTCTGCCTTATTCCTTTTGAATCCTCAGTGCTTATCAGTGAGCTAGGAATTTTGTGTTATGGCTGGTTTGGGACAGAGCGAGGTGGTTCCTGATACTAAGGAGTCCACATAGAGGAAACAAGACATGTAAACAAACAATACAATTTAGTGGGTGGTGTCATGGTTCAGGATGCAGTACTGGCACGTACATGTATTCCTACACACACAGGGATGATGCTTAGGAACATCAGCAAACTTTTGACATAGGAGCAAATGCCTGAACTATGCCATGAAAAATAAACTAGTGACTACAATGGGGTAAAGGAATCTTCCCAGAGCTACAGAAAATACAACATGGATGTAAAAATTTCCCCGTGAATGGATGGAAAACACAGTGGTCCGAGTGTCTTCACAAATGATATATTTTTAGCTGAAATGTATAGAAACTGTTTCTGATAAACTGGGCCTCTTTCACAGATATTTTCATTCAATAAAGTTGCCTTGACACGTATGGATAATAACCTTGATTTCACTAAGTAACTCTGGTTTATATCTTGAAAAACAAGTCAACATCATTCTTATAATTTATTTGCTGGAGGAATACCTCTGATTTCCAAGCCCTCCCACTGAGTTATTTTGTTCACTGTTGTTGGCGATGAGAATCACCCACCCAGCAAAGTCTTTGATCCATGTTAGTGTCTACAGAGATTGTGCCCTTGAAAAACCTTCCCTGATGATTTTTTCATTCAATAAAGAAAGCATTTTATCCTAAAAATGTGCTGCCCCAAGCACCTGGGTAACAATGTTGCATCTATTTTGGTAATGGTTCAAAGACAGGACTCCCAGTAGACCATGTGATCTCCATGGGACACTTGTTTTCCTTCCATTCTCTAAAAGTGGAAACTAGACAAAAATATTTCCAATAGCAACTATGGGCACCTGGAATGTGAACACCGGATATTCATTCAGAAGGATGCAGAAGTTATTGTTCACAGCACAGGATTTTCATTTCAGACACGGAGTTTTCCTGGATTATAGGTTGCTATTTTCTGGGACACAGTTGTTAGATGGCACCGGGGACTGAATTGGGCAGCTCCTGATGACACGACTGGAATTTTCCCAGTTTTGTCAATAGCTAGGGAAGTGCGCTCTGTGGCAGAGGGAAGCAAATCAACATGGAAGCTCTGGGTTTTTAAACCAGGCTGACAAGAATGATAGAGCAATTTATAATATCTCCTGGCGGCTTTTCAGAAAGTCCCGGGCTCTGATTACTTATTTCAGAGTCTTTTGTACAATTAGTTTGCAGGCAATATAATTTTCTCACTTACTGCTTAATAGAATCTTGCAGCTAGCTGGCGGATAGAATAACAGGGTGTATGTAAAACTCCAGCCTGGAGTGCCAGTGGATAATTTGTATATTCCTTTCAGTCACTTAATGGACTTTTACAGTTTGTCAGTGAAAGGGCTGAATGATGCAAATTAGCATGGCATCTCAAAATAAAAATATATGTCAAATCTTTATTCCTGAATCACATCACTCCCACATGGTAATGATGCACTTGGATTTATGTAATTCCTAAGACTTGCCCTCTTTTTCATACATACAGACATCATAATTGTAAAGCCGATTTGAAAGCATCTGTATATTTCTCCCAATTGTTTTAATTTTATTAACAGAACCAAATGGCTTGCAATGACCCACAGGGCACTCCAAGTGAGGTTTATCCAATTGTTTTTTTTTTAACATTAAGTGATTTAAAAATAATGGGATTTGCCTCCATACACAATTACAGAGCACTAAGAACATGCAGGCAATAATCTGTAGTATTTTTGTTTTAAATGCTCTAAAACAGAAGCAAGAAAAAAGAAAGAAAACTCTCTATTGTATATCAATAAAGGTTTTTCCATTTTTACAGTAATCCAACTTTTTTGCTTTGTTTTTCTTTCTTGTTTTCAATGCTTTGTTTCTAGCTACTCTCTGCTCATTTCCACCTGAAAGAGAAAATACTACCTATAGCTGAGATTCGTATTAGAGAATAATAATTTATTATATACCTGTAGCTTTAACAAGTCATAATTACATCAATACACACATAAGTTAAGGGAGCTATTTGTTTTTCAAAGAATGCATCGAAAATTAGATTTCAGCTAAGATATGTAGGAACACTACACTTTATCTCAAGGGATTCCACCAAATACTTTTTGGTGCTTCCTTTAGAACTGCCACCAGAGCCACTTTACAAGCTATAAACAGGGGTTGGGAGGCACTATATTCTAAGTCATTTTCACCCAACCTTACTGCCCTTTTCATTTTGACATGAAGACAGATGATTTTTGTTCATTACTAAATTTTAAGTCTACCCTTAAAGGTCAATGACTTGCCGTCACTGAAGCTATTGGGAGAATCCGTCTCAGGCTCTAAAAGAGAATTTTCAAAAATCCTACAAGGAATGGATAGTATCACTGTACTGATGGGACCCCAGACCACCTGCCAGGTGAGGTTGTCGCATACTGAAGTGGAGGAAAGGAGGGTCACATCAAGTTAATAGTTAGACCTAGCTCTTACCAAAGCAATTTCATACATAGGAGTGTGCTTAAGTCTCATGATCTTTGCCTCTGTACTGTCTCTCTACCCTATTAAAAATTGAGGTGGGGGACAGGAGAGTACAGACAAGGTCTTTTTCTAGTTGACTCTTTAGCATTCTCTAGGATTAAGTTCTGGTAATCATAAGTGTAGTGTATAAGAGGCATATAGCATAGTGGCGCAAACTGCTGCATTTTCGAGGTGAAACTCAAGCCTCACTCCCAAGTAGAAATGGATGATGCTTTGCCTTTAAGGAAAAAAGATTGGAAGGATATCCACAAGCAGGCAGGCTTTTAAACCCTAAGCAATCTCTAGCCACTAGAGATCACACACTCTGGTTTCATCCCACCATGTCTTTTGTTTGGGACAGTCACCAAGGCTGCTGTCTGTGCCAGTACAGACCACCTCTGTGTGCAATATTTCTAACAATAAAATTCTATTCCTCCATGGCATTGAAATGAAAAATGGGCCGGGCGCGGTGGCTGACACCTATAGTCCCAGCACTTTGGGAGGCCGAGGCAGGTGGATCATGAGGTCAAGAGATCGAGACCATCCTGGTCAACATGGTGAAACCCTGTCTCTACTAAAAATACAAAAATTAGCTGGCCATGGTGGCGTGCACCTGTGGTCCCAGCTACTCGGGAGGCTGAGGCAGGAGAATTGCTTGAACCCAGGAGGTGGAGGGCGGTGAGCCAAGACCGTGCCACTGCACTCCAGCCTGGGTAACAAGATCAAAACTCCGTCTCAAAAGAAAGAAAAATGGTTAGGATTTTAAAATGCTGTAAAATGGGGGCAAATTACTTAGCCTTGACTTTGTTCCAGTTTAAAAAAACTAGATCTTCCCTCAGGTTCCCTTAAATTTGTACACATGGGCATTTCTTTATCACTTTAATTCTATAACTATCAACTAAACACTAGTCATTGTGCATGTTCATTTTAAGACAAAATTTTTGTATGCCCATTGTATGTCCATCTTCAGCATATTACTTTGCATATAGTTGAGAAAAATATCTGAAGAGGAATGAGTGACAGAAGGGGAAGAGAAAAGAAAAAAAAAAAAGGCCAGGTGTGGTGGTTCACACCTGTAATCCCAGCATTTTGGAAGGCTGAGGCAGGTGGATCACCTGAGGCCATGAGTTTGAAACCAGACTAGCCAAATGGCGAAACCCCATCTCTACTAAAAAAAAAAAAAAAAATTAGCCAGACATGGTGGTGCATGCCTGTAATCCCAGCTACACGGGAGGCCAAGGAAGGAGAATCACCTGAACCCAGGTGGTGGAGGTTGCAGTGAGCAGAGATTGTGCCATTGTACCCCAGCCTGGGCGACAAAGCAAGACTCCATCTCAAAAAAGGAAGAAGAAAAAAAAAAAAAAAAAAAAAAAAAGGAAGGGAAAGGAAAGAGAAAGGGAAAGGGAGAAAGAAAATGCAAACCTAGGTCCTGATTCCAGCTCTGCCATTTTATTGGTTGTGTGAACTTGAACTAGTTGCCTTTGTTACCCTGTTTGTTAAAGCACAAACGAGGAATAATCATATCTGCTTTTAACTTTGTAAGAATTACATTAAATAAAGGTATTAAGATCATATACATATAGTTTTGGTCCCTTTTCTGAGGAAAATGGAGAGAAATGTCTTAAGATGCCATGTATTACTATTTACCTTGAATCCTAAGACTTTAATCTGGAGTTTGCAAATATTATAAAATAAAATGACCTTCCTCAGATTTATGCAAGGCTATGAAAATGAATATGCCATTCACTCAGAGATGCTGAAAGATTTTGTCTTTGCAACACTTGTAGAGAGAATTTAGCTATGTTTTACAGATATTGAGAAGGAAAGGAAGACAGTCATTCTTACAAGTACCAGAATGTCTGAGAAATGAGTTTCTGAGGCATGAACCACATCTTGTGAACACTTCCTGTGTCTACCTTGGAGCACATACAGTGACTACCGCTGGGTGTGATCTGATGAGAACAGAGGGCAAAGGATTTGCAAAGCTCTTCAAAAACCTTCACCCAGCCTCATCTCCTGCCACAGTCCCAGATCGACTTCTACCTCATCTCAAGCCCACCTTCTTCTCTGATATCCATATGGCATTACTTGAAATTTCTAGAAAGTAGCATTCTTTCCTGCTGCTTCTCTATATGTGCTGCTTCTATCATTTCTTCAGTGAGACTCTCCCACGGCTCCTGAGACTGAGTTAGGGGTCCTTAGGGGAGTAACTAGTTCATCCTGCACTTACCTTTCAGTATGTTAAGTGCTAAGTGAGTCCTTCTCTTAGCACTTAACACACTTCACTATGTGTCTGGGGACTTGCCCCCATCCGGTCCCAATGGCATATTCTTTGAGGGCAGGGTCTTACTCCCTTCAGAATCCTCTGTGTCCAAGAGACTGTCAGGTCAAGTCAACGACCCATAGAAAATACTCATTTGTCAACCTAATTTTTAACGAGTCTATTATTCATTCCCCCATTTTAATGTTTAGCCCTAAATTATTCATTAAAAATTTAGAATGGAAGTGTTAGCCTTCCACCAACAGTATATCAGTTGGCATAAAGCAACACAGATTTATAGGATATTGGATTTCAATGAGATTCTAAATTCCAGTTGCTTCAGCCCCCTTGTTTTATGCAGGAGACCATAGAAGGGGTAAAGATGTAATGACTTATCTGCTATCGCTAGAACCTATGATCGCTCCAACCTCTTTACAAGAATATGGTCTAGTTAACTGCAGAAATGAGACAAAAATGAGACATCCCAACATCCAGTTCAATGGCCTTTAAATGCATCCATAGAAACTTAGATATCAATACCTAAGAACTGGATGATAACAAACACTAAGACTCACAGGTAGTCTTTGATGTGCTTTATATTATGAACTCCCATTTTGTGATTAGAGATTTAAGGCAGAAAGAAAAGAAGGTAACACACCCAGAATCATGTAGCTAACAAGCACTAGAGCCAGGATTTGAACCCAGGCAATCTGGGTCCAAAGTCTGTGCTCTTAAATATGAGGCGATGCTGTCTAACTCTAATCTTTTAAAAGTAATTAACTGAATGTTGTTTGGAATAGAAATAAAAATGAAAATTCCATCTTCTGAAAGAGTGCTTTGTGTAGCTATTGCTGTTGCTATTGTTGCCAGTCAGAAAGAAAATTTTGATGCCTGACATAGGAGCCTGAGAGTGATAGGTTCAGGGTGGATGTTGGCATTGTCTTTTGCTATTGTCAGACTCGTGGTATAAGGGCAGCTGTGGGATAGGATAGGGTTGCTTTTAGAGAACGGAATCTCTCAACACCTCAAAAAGAAATCCCTCAACTCATCTCTGTACTAGTATGGTTGGCGGCCAGTTTAATTCCACAGAAACCAAACAGAGCGTGTCACCAAAGCAACAGGTGTCAGGATATACACAATGCATTTTAACAATCCCAAAATAATGCTATTGTTCATCATGGAAAAAAGAAAAGAGTAATCCATAATCATGAGGGTGTGTCCTGAAATACATTTAAAAGGGACTGATAAGCGTATAATAAAAACACACTGGTGAAAATGATGGAGAAGATAAACTTCAGTCTCTTCCAAGGACTAAAGAAATCCAATGTTTTTAGTTCTGATATAATGATATCTTCTTGTAAAAAAGGCAACTGTTTTTTACAGTGTAAAATGCATCTCTTACATGATACGTACAGCCTCTTCATCTTAGTTTTTAAGCTCTTACACAGATCACGTCACAGAAGTCCTTATAAAGAGCTCAAAGATGACCACTGCCACAAGAAATATTTAATATCTGAGCTGACCATAACCTCCAAATTTGCTGTGCTCTATATCCAACATCAATTGTCTATGTTCTTCTTCTACCTATCAATTTTAAACAACCTTGATACAAGTCTGCCTATCTGTCTTTCAAAACATGCAATAACAACAAAAGGCTCAATAATAAAATATTCTTGGAAAGGAAAACAATGCTAATACACCTAATGCATTCACTATCTTTGGCTAGAAAAAGTTTCAATATGTACATTCTATGGTACATTTGACTTTTGCAGATTGGCACAAGTCTATATGACCAGTTAGCGGCATTTGGATGATACCCTACATGATAAAAGTTGATTCTTAAATAGGAATTTTACTTCTTGGGATTTCCCTTCTACATTAAGCAAGTATAACCTTTCCTAATACCATCCCTAAGTGCTTCTGTTCTTGAATGCTATCAATGTGCCCGAAGTCTGTCAGAAAAGAAAAAACGGAATTAGAGTTTTAAGATCAAGTTCATATATTCAACAAATATCGGCATCCTCTAAAATTAATACTGATTTGGGGAACTCTTTGACATAAGTAATGGTCATTGATCTGTGAGTATAAACTGTAGGAGGCAGCATAACATACAGATTCTGAGCTAAGGTACTGGAGTCAAACTGGGCTGCCTCATTCTACCGTTTTCCTGGTGCCTTTGGAACAGCTCTTAAATTTGAAGTTACTTTTATGAATGACATGTGGATGGGTATAGTAATTGATACGTTATGGGATTGCTATTAACATTAAGTAAGATCGTGTATTTAAGATGCTTAGCAGAGTTCCGAACAGGGAGCAAGCATTGATAACAATATTAGCAATAATTACAGAGTCGTTAGCATACTCAGGGAAGGAATGCAGGAGAAAGAGCTAAGAGGGACTCAAGAACTGCCAGGGCGCTGGTTCTCAGCACAGACGTGAGGAAGTGCTAGCCAGAGAGCTTCTTCCGGCCTTGTGCTTGTCGGCCAAAAGACAAAGAACTGATGTCTGAGTCAAAAGGCGCTTTGTGAGAAGCAAAAGCAAATGACAAACCAACCAAAAGACTACCCCGTGGACCCAGTCATGAAAGAAGGTAATACAGTCAAAAAACAGTAATTATCTCAAGGGTCAGGGAACTGAGGGCTGCTGGCTGGACTGAGAGAAAGACAAGGAAAGCCCAAAAAACAACAAAAGCTCCTGGCATGTAGAGTCTGTACCCAAAGTTTAAAATAAAATCTGAATACCTGAAGTGTCTGCTATGTTAGGGATTTCAGATAAGTGCCCTGCATCGCCTTAGGAAGAGTAAGAAAGAGCAGTATAGAGGAAACTTAGCAGGGAGAGTGGGGTGGGGGGTTCCTGTTTGATGATTGTCCAAGGGACACAGGGTAAAAATGCCTCCTCCGTTTTGGGATACTTGTTTAACTCTAACTCTTCCACAGAGGAGCAGGGGTTTGATTGGCAAGCTTTTTCTGAAAGGCCCAGATTGTACATATTTTTGTCTTTGCAGGTCATGCAGTCTCTGCTGTGACTCCGTAACTCAGCTGCTGTAGCACAAAAGCAGCTACAGACTGTACTAGAGTAGGTGTGGCTGTGTTCCAATAAAACTTTCTTTAGCAAAATGGATTTGGCCTGCAGGCCTTGGTTTAGCCATCTCTTGTCTAAACCATATGGACAAAAGGCTGCAAGGACAAAAATACTTTACAGTCTATGATCCATTATTTCCTTTCTTGCTCATGACTCTGTAAGGTAGTTTTCCCCAAGTTAGGTACAGAAACTTTTTTTTTTTTTTTTTAGACATAGTCTCACTCTGTCGCCCAGGCTGGGGTGCAGTGGCACAATCTTGGCTCACTGCAACCTCCATCTCCCGGGTTCACAAGCGATTCTCCTTCCTCAGCCTTCTGAGTAGCTGGGACTACTGGTGTGCACCACCACGCCCAGCTAATTTTTATGTTTTTAGTAGAGACAGCGTTTCACCATATTGATCAGACTGGTCTTAAAGTCCTGACCTCGTGATCTGCCCGCCTTGGCCTCCAAAGTGCTGGGATTACAGGCATGAGCCAACATGCTCAGCCTAGGTACAGAAACTTTTTAAAGAAATCTTGGTAAATTGATAACTGAAAAGAACAAATGGAAGAATGAGTCTGAGAACTTTTGCTTTAAGTACAACAAAATTTGAAATTGTTCTCCATATAAAACATAGTTGAAAGCTCTGGGGCACAGCGAGGTTTTTCCAAAAGCAGGAGGCACTTTGGAAGAGTGAAGATGCTGTGGAGGCAAAAGTCAGGGGAAAAAGGTGCACTCAAGGGCAACACATTGGGCTACATTCCTGCCTTTGAAGACTTTTGTACTTATCTCTGATTGCCCTCAAATGGAAACTGTAAATAGTATGCACTAAAGAGAAAATGGATATCAGAATGCAGATTTGGGAAATGTATTCAAATTCACTCTCAAGGTGCATTCAGATTTTCAGCTCTACATTCTAAATTAACAAAGATGTCCTTGAACTAAACCATCTCTAAGTAATACTCTTTCTAGTATTACTCAGAGATGCCCTTAAAAAAGTATATGACAATCAGGGTTATTCTTTGTTAGTTGCTCAAATCGAGATAAAATAAGATTTAATTCCAAAGAAGATACCAACTTTTTGTTAAAAATGAAGATTAAAAAAATACATTTCTCCTTCTATCATTCATCATAAGAGAAAAAAAAAAAAAAAAAAAAAAAGACCCAAACAACAACAAGAAAAAGGGATTGATTCTGAGCTGCCTTCTGGCATAGTCACAAAGTTTATGCAAAGGGGTAATTATTCTCACATCAAAACAGAAGAGAAATAAGCCTCTTTCTTCCTAAAATCAAGAGTTAAAAAATACAGAAGTGTCATCAGTGGAGATAGATTTCTAGGACCAGTCTAAAACTAACAAACAAAAATAGGGTGGAGAAATGAATGTTAGTTAGCTGATAAAAATCCAGAGAATTGACACAGAAAACAGAGATGGTGGTGATACTGAAGAGTTGTGCTCTCAAGCTTCACATTTAAGGAATTTCTAAAAATGAATTACAAAACATTTAGGTATTTTTAAAACTTACTTCTGTCTCCTTTATAAAAACCTTGAATATCGTCTAATCATACCATTTGGAATATTCTTAATTCTTCATTTTTATTTTAATAATGCCAATAATTTTGCCCATGGATTAAAATTCTGTCAAGAAAAATACAATCTAAAATAATTCAATCTTTTAAAAGCTTTAAAAAATATACAAGGCAGTTTAATGAGGGGGTTAGGAGGATAGGCTCTGGGTTCAAGATTTCACCAATTATTCTTTGAGCAATTACTTCTCTGGGCCTCAATTTCCACATCTATAAAAGGAGATAATACAATAATGATATGATTGCCTTCTTCATTGGGATGATTAAAGAAATAAGAAAATTAACATAAAACAGATAGAACAATGTGTGACATTTTGTAAAATCAAATATATTCATTATTATAAATTAAACTAATCTATTCATTATTACTATTAATATTACTATAGATGAACAAATTCTTCCTCCAAAGGCATTGCATTAAACTTAGGAATCTTAAAACAATCACGTACATTATCCATATATCTAATTACTTATGGATAAGTCTAAGATGATCAAAGATTATAACTTTGATGTATAGATAAGTTTGGTATATATACATAAAAAAATCTCTCAAAAATATTTAAACAATCACCTCCTACCCATTAGGATGGTCACTATTGAAGGAAAAAAAAAAAAAAAAAAAAAAAAAAAAAACAGAAAATAACAAGCACTGAAATTCAGAATATGGAGAAATTAGAACTTCCTGCTAGTGGTAATATAAAATGGTGCTGCGATGCTAGAAAACAGTATGGGTGTTCCTCTAAGAATTAGAAACAGAATTACCATATGATCAAGTAATCTCACTTCCTGGTGTGTATATATATCTAAAAGAATTAAAAATAATTTCTCAAACAAGTATTTGTACATACACCCATGTTCACTGCAGTGTTATTTACATAGCCAAGAGAAGGAAGCAACAGAAATGTCAGCCAAGAGATGAATGAACAAAGAAAATGTGATCTATCCATACAGTGGAATATAGTAGTCCTCTATTTGCGATTTCACTTTCAGCAGTTTCAATTACCCAAGGTACAGTACGGTAAAATAGTTTTAGAGAGAGAGAGACCGCATTCACATAACTTTTAGTATTGTATATTGTTATAATTGTCCTATTTTAGTATTAGTTATTTTCGTTAATCTCTTACTGGGCCTAATCTATAAATTAAAGTTTACCATGGATATGTAAATATAGAAAAAAAAACTAGTCTACATAGTGTTCAGTACTATCCACGGTTTCAGGTATCCACTGGAGGTCTTGGTACACATCCCTTGCAGATAATGGGGAACTCTTGCATTATTCAGTTTTTAAAAAGAAATCCTGTCATGCACAACATGAATGAACTTTGATGATATTATGCTAAGTGAAACAAGCCAGTCACAAAAAGACAAATACTGCATGATTCCACTTATGTGATATCTAGAGCAGCCAAACTCATATAAACAGAAAGTAGAATGGTGGCCACCAGGGACGGGGGATAGGGAGAAATGAGGAGTGGTTTCATGAGTGTAGAGTTTCAGTCTGCCATGACAAAAATGTTCTCATGAGCTATTGGACAACCATGTTAGCTATAGTTATCACTAGTGTACTATACATTAAAAAAATCATTAAGATGGCAAATTTTATGTTTTTTACCAAAATCATTTTTTAAGTGTCATTTCTTTTAAATAAAAGCATATTAGTTTTTTTTTTTTTTTTTTTTTTTTTTTTTTTTTTTGAGACAGTCTCACTCTGTTACCCAAGCTGGAGGGCAATGGCAAGATCTTGGCTTACTGCAACCTCCCAGGTTCAAGCGATTCTCCTGCCTCAGTCTCCTGAGTAGATGGAATTACAAGCATGTGCCACCATGCCCAGCTAATTTTTTATTTTTTTTTAGTAGAGATGTGGTTTCACCATGTAAGTCAGACTGGTCTCAAACTCCTGACCTCATGATCCTCCCATCTCGGCCTCCCAGATTGTTGGGATTACAGGCATAAGCCACCATGCCTAGCCATATATTAACTTTTAAGTATAAAAGCTAAAATACTACACCAGCACCCTTTACCTAATTTTGTGTTTACGTGAAACTTTTTAAATTGTATAAATGAGCTCCAATGACTAGGACTTTTTACATCACTGAAGCCGTATTATCAGCAACTTGAAAAGAAAGTGGAAAGTGAATTAGTGTAGTTTGTAACTTGAGTGAGTTAATGTATTTTCCAACTTCTAAGAAATTGTCTAAGTTTATCCAGTAATATATCAGGAAAACACATCACTGCCCTGGGCTTTACCAAAAAAAGAAAAACAAATTCTGACTCATGAGTTTTATTCATGTCAAAATTCTGAACCCCACCCAGCCATACCTCACAACTTGTCCAACAGCTTCCACAGCTTGACTTTTAACAAGAACTGATGTTCCCTTTAGTATCAGTTCTTGCTAATCATGGATCTAGCAAATCATATTGAGCCATATTCTCCTCCAGCTAGTTACCAAGCAAAAGTGACCCACATCAATAGGAACTTCTGACAACAGACCTCTCACCATTCATTGTGGTTTTCTTTCCTACATTTAGAGTGAACGTTCTAATATCCCCTACCTGGCTTTAGCCATAACCAATTTTGAATGTACCAGAGGAGTGGTTTTTATTATATAATTATTTGAACATATGTACAAAAGCACACATTTTGAAAAATATAAAGCACAAAGTGTCATTCCTATTGTTTCGCACTCAAGCATTTAACATGTTGTTGGGTAGACTGGGGCTAGGTCTCACAAGGTCTGAATCAACCTTATTTGTCATGACTTGGTTCTGGGTTAAGGGAGCACAAGGAGGAATAAAGGAAAGCTATTAGAGTGTTAAGAAAGGCACGGATGTCTTTGTTTGGGAGTTTATCTCGTAATCAAAGAACTGCCTCCAGTACCTTCATCAAAACAAATAGTCATCAGATAATAGAGATTACAGATGGCATGTACTCTGGGGAAAGTGCAGGGATCTGTAGGCTAAGAGTCAGCCACACCCGCTTCCTGAAAGTCCATTCACAAATGTAAAATTCTACCTTGCAAAAGGCAGGAAAGACAATGGCATATTTATAAGAATTAATTGGAAGTGATCTGTGAAGTCCTTTAGACTGGAACATAAAAACAACACAAACTTCCTTCTTAACAGTTACTTGCTAGGAGAGCTCATAGACTTAACAAGTCGTAATAGATTAAGGCAGGCTAAAAGAACTCCCCTCCCCTGCCAAAATAAATCACTGTTAGAAATGGCAATGTGACAGCTTCCTTCCCATAAGAGAATGATTGAATCAGGAACAGGTATGTTTCGGTGGCCCAGATGGGTCAGGATAGAGGATGCTCCCACACTGGAACCACAGAGGCACCAGGTCTTGCGCCAGCTGCACCCACAGTCAGCACCTGAAGGGCAGTTTTCTGTCAATGCTACTACTTCTGAGGACAAGAGCTTAGGTGAGCCATGGGGAACTGATTTTATTTTCTGAGTGCAGAGGGTTTTATTAAAAAATAAATAAATAAGAGTAGAGGTTCTGATTAGTTATGCATATGTAAAGAGAATTTATTCCAGAATAACATTCTTATTTTTTTGGATTCTAACATAGGCCATATCTCACAGTAGAATCCATGAAATATGGGCTTGTGTTACAGATACATTATAAGTTCAGTTAAAGTATAAAGATAGAACTAAATTTAGGCCAGGGACAGTGGCTCATACCTGTAATCTCAGCACTTTGGGAGGGCGAGGTGGGCAGATCATTTGATAGAGGAGTTGGAGACCAGCTTGGCCAACATGGTGAAACCCTGCCTCCACTAAAAGTACAAAAATTAGCCAGGCATGGTGGTGTGCGCCTGTAATCCCAGCTACTCAGGAGGCTGAGGGAGGAAAATCACTTGAACCCAGGAGGCAGAGGTTGCAGTGAGCCATTGCACTCCAGCCTGAGCAATAGAGCGAGACTCTTGTCTCAAAAAAAAAAAAAAAAAAAAGAAGAAGAAGAAGAAGAACTAAGTTTCAAGACTATCTACAAGCTCATGCTTTTATTAATTGTAACTATCATGAATTAACAATATTGCTATTTTAAAAAGGTATTACTTAAATAAACAAACAAAAATTTAATATCACCAGAGGAATATGGAACACTTACTATCACTTCTTCCCAATCACTGTGAAGTAACAGAGATAGCAGGAAAGAAGGTTACCCATTTTGTAAACACACTGTTAGGAAGGTTAATTTCATTTGCCTAATGTGACAGTGAACTATAGCAGGGCATTAAAAGTTTTATTGCAAATTTGTGTCCATCCTGAATGCCACTGGCATATACTACTTACATGGGATAGACTCTTATGTATTGTCACCCAATAGGAAAATAGGCCCTACAAGTCAAAGCTAAAATGATGTGCCTATTTTAAATGACTTTCAAAATATAGTAACATAATGCTAGGTGTTTCATAAGCATGTAAATGATGCCAGAGATTCTGTTTTCTGTAAATTGGAGTTTCTAATATCTGAAGGACAAAAATCTAGTGAGGATCATTACATTTCTGTTTTTCTTTCCAGGATCAAAGAATAGTCATGAAATGAAATCTCTGAAAATAATCACTCTGATTTTACAAAAACCAAAGATCTAACTTTTTTCATCAGCCACTCTGTGACTTTCTTAATTTACATTGATTCTGTTTTCTAATTAGCTAGCCAACACACACACACACACACTTACATACAAACACACACACACACACACACACACACATATATTCACACATATATGTCATAGTGCTCACAGACATGTAGTTCAAACAGACTTGAAATATGCCAACACAGAAAAGAGACTAGAAAATTCTGAAGGAGTAAAAATACTCTGAAAAGGGAAATAATAAACTAAAAAAAAAAAAATCATAATAGAGAATTTGGTTTTAGTTTCATAAATGATATGTACACAAAACTGCCTAGGAAGTCCTTCGGCGTAAAAATCACGTATTTCAATGTTGCCTATAGGGAAGATAAATAGAGTGTTTTGGTTTAGAAGTTACCCACACTATGACCAGCAGGTCAAATCCAGCCCTGGGCTTGTTTTTGAATGCCCTCAAGCACAGAGTGGTTTTTATATTTTTAAATAGCTTAAAATCAAAAACAAACAAACAAAAAAAAAAACCAGAGAGTATGGAACAGAGAAGGCATGTAGCCCACAGATCCTAAGATATGTGATAACGTAAGATATTTAAACTATCGAATGTATTATCTGTCTCTTGAAAGAGCCTGCTGACCAGTAGTTCTCTGACAACCTCAGAAGTATAACAACTTAGGTGAATTCCCAAAAGTCAGAACAAACCATGGAAAAGGAATCACTACTCATTTGTCCCAAGAAGTGGTTCCAGTAAGTCAAAACTGCAAATTATGCTGTTTTAGGACACCCATAAATACAGTATATCTTCTCCACAAAAAAAGAAAATCTATAATACTAACTTTTACTATTAAAATAAACACTGGACCTAACAATTAAAATAGCAAAAGTCGAATGATATTTGTTGTTTATAATTTGGCAACATTAATGCATTTCAAAAACTTAGACATAATTGGCATCAAATGCAAGAAGAAGTAGAAAAGTCAAACTTATAACAAAAACAACTTAAGAGTTAGAGCAGGCCAGGGCTAGTGGCTTTGGAAGGCTGAGGAGGGTGGATCATGTGAGGTCGGAAGTTTGAGACTAGCCTGGCCAACATAGTGAAACCCTGTCTCTACTAAAAATACAAAAATTAGCCTGGCTTGCTGGTGTGTGCCTGTAGTCCCAGCTACTCAGGAGGCTGAGGCAGGAGAATCACTTGAACCCAAGAGGCGGAGGTTGCTGTGAGCCGAGATGGCACCACTGAACTCCAGCCCGGGTAACAGAGGAGAGTCTATCGTTAAAAAAAAAAAAAAAAAGGTTAAAGCAATGGTAATGAAAACATTTCTTTGGAAAATAGTACTTCTATAATTTAACACTGCATTCAAACTGATAATCACTGCAATTCATCAAGTCAATTTAGACATTTCCATCTTATTTTGGATTTCAATTTTAGAACATATTAGAGCTTTAAAGCTACCATTTACCATAAACTGAGGTAGTTATTTTCTCTAGACGCTATTTGGGTTAAATAGGATATATTTTATTATTTTCCTTTGGAAGGTTCTTATCATGTACACTCAGTTTGTAAGTTCTTGCTCCCCCTATGGCTAAAAACATTCTGAGACTGAAATAGCACATGATAGCAAAAGAAACGCAACACCGGGAAAGATCCTCTAGGACTGCATGCCTGCTTCAGGAAGGAGTCATACAATTCACAGTGTAGGAAAGCAGTTGGTCGCATCAGATCCAAGGGCTATTCCCACATGCCTTTAGCATACAGCTTGCAAGCAAATGACTAATCTTTAATGCCCCATGTATAAGGTAAGATGTAGGCTCACAATAATGCCACCTTAGCCTAAGACAAAGAAAAGCCCTTGCCCAAAGGCTTTAGAAAGTATACATAGCACAAGGAGCCCATTCAAAGTGCAAAGGGAACAAAGGCCAGCTGGAGCTGCCCCCTGCTACCCCATGATCCTAAGTACCTGGGGCCCTCCAATGCCCAGGCTAAATCACCACAAGCTCATGGAAATGCCAGGGCCTGAGTGGGTCTCTCTCCTGGGTCTGTCCTCTGGAAGCTAGGCTGGACTAAATTCCCTTGTGGTGGGCACATGAGATTGTGCGTGGTCAAGGAACAGCTGTTTGGAAGGAGTCGCTGGGCCTCAGATGTGTGGACAGTGGTGTCCACAGTAGGTACAAGATTGGGAGACAGAGGACTGGGAAAGAAAGGGGGCTGCAGGCTATGAACCAGCTTTCCTTGCACCGCCTCTCACTGACACCAAACTGCTCCTTGGAGTCAAAGTCTGAATAATAAAACGTCAGTCTTCCAGGCCGTTATGAAGGTGTATTTGGTCAAATAAGAGACTAGAACAAATTTCACTTAGCGATTTGTTACCCTGATTTGTAACTCTGACATGTTTACAGATACTGTGCGGTCTTCGGGTGTTTGCTGTATACCTGTCCCAGGTCCCATCGTGTTCAGAGTGGACTGACTTCCCATACTGGTCACTCCCACCCCTCACGCAGAGAAGATACGCTACTAGTCCAGCGCCTAAATCTCACATGTGAAGCTTTACTGAGAACTTGATGTTTTATGCAAGTTCCACAATTCAGGCTTGCTTTTTGATGTATGCGCTTTCCCATCCATATTCACAGGGAAATAAAGTTAATCGAGTCTCATAAGCTAAGTATAGCTAAACAAATTTCCAGACAGCTCCCCTAAATGCCTCCAGTCATGTAAGGGCACCATCAGTGCGACGTGGCTACAGGGAGAGAGGGTTTATGATTGTAGCCAAAGGGCGGAGGCAGCTGTGGGCTCAGGAAGGTGACGTACCAGCGCTTCTAGTTTCACCTCACGGATAACTCTCTGTGCTCGACTGCATGAACAATCCAGTGTCTGGGTACCCCAGTCATATTCCCAACATCAACCAAAACTAATGATTTATTGAACATTTACTATGGGTCAAGTAATCTTATATTCATTCTCTCTTTTAACCCTTATCACTTGGGAAATGAAGGAATGGAGGGGTTAAGTTCTCACAGCTGGCAAGTGGCTGAGACTTGGGCCTAGCTTTACCTAAATCCAGTTCTATGCTATAGTGAACGTCTTTTAAAATCTTATATTTTTAAATATACAATTTCCTCTTTTTTAAATGTGGGGGAAGAAGAATACTTTAACACTATAATGAGCAGTTAGAATGGCTATATTATCTACACACTGAAAACTATTTATAAAATTATTTTCCTTATTATAGGACATAAAAACTTCAGTGGGCTAGTGTTTTGTGTATTAAATAATGAAATATGTATTGACTTACTTGGGTATAAGGATGTTTTCCCTCTCTTGCCTCCTTAACAAGAGTCTAGGAGAAACTCTTAAGGAGAAGTTTCAAAAAGGAAAGGAGTGGAGGGGAGGGAAGAGGAGAGGAAGACCTTATTTATTTATGAATTGAAGTCAAAGGAGGGGAAGGGAGGAGGGGAAGGGAGGAGGGGGGGAGAGGAGAGGAGAGGAGAGGAAAGGAAAAACCTATTTATGAATTAAAGTCAGGGGAGGGGAAGAGAGGAGAGGAAGACCCCATCCATTTATAAATTAAGGCCAAAATTGGAATTTGAAAAAAAATCAGAAGAATGACAATATCACATCCCCAAAATTACTATGCCTAGAAAATGACATGAAATCCCTGCGGCCGTCGTAACCCTATTGGATGACAGGGTAGAGCTGTCAAAGTTTGGTAAAAGTACTTTGGTCAGCAAAACAAAAACAAAAACAAAGAAGCAAAACCTTGACTTCTATCCAACTAAATGCTGGCCTAATTCAATAGTTTTTCAGCGATAACTTGGAAATAGTCAATAAGTAAAATAAATATTCCTGTCTATTTACCGTTCATTGAAATCCATGATTAATCGCCTTTCACAACAGAAATGGCACATTCAGCTTGAAAAAGAACAATTTGTATTACTTCTCTCAAGATATGCTCTGGATATATGTTCTTTCGGTTCCAGTTTAAGAAGTATTTTTCCCAACTTTTTAAACTTATATATTTATTACATACTTGATAACCAATCCTAAAAATAAATTATTAAAATAAGAAATCAAGATGTCTCATGCCTGTAATCCCAGCACTTTGGGAGGTCAAGGCAGGAGGATCATCTGAGACCAGGAGTTTGAGACCAGACTGGGCAACATAAGGAAAGCCCGTCTCTACAAAAGTGAAAAATTACATAGGCGTGGTAGTGCATTCCTATACTCCAGCTACTTGGGAGGCTGAGGGGGAAGGATCACTTAGCCCAGGAGGTTGAGGCTGCAGTGAGCCAAGATCGGGTCACTGTACAACAGTCTGGGCAACACAGTGAAATCCTGTCTCAAAAAAAAAAAAAAAAGAAAGAAAGAAAGAAAGAAAGAAAGAAAGAAAAGAAATGAAAAATCGAAGGAGGAAGAGGAGAAAGAAAGATCTAAAGAGGTGATGGCCTCCATGAAAATGCCGATGGATGCACATGTCCCTTAAGTCAATGAGAGCAGAACCAGGCTCTGGTGAGGCAGGAGTCACATGTATGTAACAGTATGCCCATTAGCCCTCTGGTCTAGCAAGGCTTGTTGTCAACGGGCGTTAAATAATCTCTTCTTTTTCCTCGGACAGCTTTAATGTGGGGAGGGAGAGACTACGATCTGTCAAGAGTGGTTTGGCTGCAATGCTGTCTGAAGGCGTGAAAATGAACTCCAGGGCAGCTTCAGCATTGGAATAAGAGTCTGGGCCACGTTCAACATCTTTGGTGTTCAATAGCTATCACTACTGTATTTGGCCACAGTTAGAAGGGGCCGCTCCAATCCTCCTTACAATTACTGCTCTAATTATTACATTATACTTTCACAATTTAATCCCTTTTTTTTTGCCTCACTGCCTTTGTGGGGCTAAGTGAGCACCACGGTGTGATGCCTGATGATGTGGCTAGCGGGGCAGCCTCGCCGAGTGCTGCGCAGCTGCCAGCTACAAGCACAGCCAGGTGGGCAAGTCCAGAGTGCTAATCTGGACAGTGACATCTTTGTCTCCTGCTCAAAATCCTTGAAACTTGCTCTCTCCAATATGGAGTAAAACTGAGCACATACATCAATGCCAAGAATCACCCTGCACTTTGCTCTGTTGAGCTTTTGGTAGCATTTCAGCATCCTAAAGAATAATCATGCATAGAATTCCAATTGTTCTAATGATTGCTCAGTAAATAACTATTGCCGAGCTATTAATGTCTAACCTATGAGATTTTTTGAGACAAGGATCAGGAAATTTTTTCACATTGTTAATCTATCATTACCAAACATACTGAAGACCCAAGGGTTTAATCCCCTCAAACCCAAAAACAGGTATTTTCTCAAGGGAGGAGACATTTGTTAGAGGAATTCATCTCAATCCACAACCTTTGGGAACAAAGCTTTAATAAAATGTGGATAAGAGGGCGCTCCAACCAGCCTGCTGTCTGAATCACAGTAGGTTCCCAGCAAATATTTGTTAAATAAATGGGAGTGGTGTTCACATGGAGAACCTCTTGCTTATATCAGCATACTCGGTGCTCATGAATTTATCCCAAAATATTTGCTTATCTTTGTGTAGTTAGATGCAGCGCTGTGTAAACCGAGTTAACAAAATCAAATTAATAACAGATTAAATTGTATATACTCTGTAACCATAAGGATTATATAACTGTTGAACAATGGCTGGTAAACACCCAAAGATTTGAGGTGTGCTTTCATTCTCAAATTTTGCAGTGTTAGCAAATAGGCTGAAGAGATTTCTCAAATGCCCAAAAGTGATCAAAAGCCTTGTGCTCTACAGACCACCATTGTTTTTAGCTTACTCACTTTCCATGTGATTTTATATTTTATTTTAAATTTAAGTATTCTGACGTTAATGCCTTCAGTTTATAGATGAGGATAAAGAAGATAAAGATCCAGTAGATGAAAGATTTTTGAAATAAAATATCAATATATATAGCAACGATGAGCCAGAAATTATACAGATACAGTTATGAAGATATTTAGAAAATTTGTATGTACTGCACACTAACTTGGCTTTGTGTTCTTCATGTAAAACTATGGAAGGCTATGAAAAGATTAGGATTAAGTATCTCATCTACTATGTAAGAGTGTGATGCCTTGAGAAACTGTGCTTTAAGTAAATTTTTTTTTTTTTTTTTTTTTTTTTTTTTTTTTTTTTTGAGACTGTGTCTAGCTCTGTCTCTCCAGGCTTGAGTGCAATCATGGCTCAGTGCAACCTCCAATTCCTGGGCTCAAGCAATACTTCTGCCTCAGCCTTTCCAGTAGCCAGGACTACAGGCACATGCCACCATGCCCAACTAACTTTTAAATTTTTTCATAGAGATAGGGTTCTCACTTTGTTGCCCAGATTAGTCTTTTGAACTTTTGGCTTCAAGGGATCCTCCGGCCTTAGCCTCCCAAAGTACTGGGGTTATAGGCATAAGCCACTACAACTGACTAAGTAAATATTTTGATCTTGTTCTCATCAGCTACAGATTAAGGAAGTTATGTAACAGACAACAAAAAAACAAAGGGAGAGAGAGTACAGCCTATTCCACTAAGGACTGTCACTAAAATCTTCAGTGCAACTGATGGAGAAGAGTTAAATTTCCAGATGCTCTTAAAAGGGAAGGTGGGGGCCAGGCACAGTGGCTCATGACTGTAATCTCAGCACTTTGGGAGGCCAAGGTGGGCAGATCACAAGGTCAGGAGTTTGAGACCAGCCTGGCCAACAAGATGAAATCCCGTCTTTACTAAATATGCAAAAAAATTAGCCAAGCATCATGGCGGGTACCTGTAATCCCAGGTACTTGGGAGGCTGAGGTAGGAGAATTGCTTGAACCTGAGAGATGGAGGTTGCAGTCAGCCGAGATTGTGCCATTGCACTCCAGCCTGGGTGACAGGGTAAGACTGTCTCAAAAATAAAAAAAAATAAAATAAAAAAAAAAAAGGAAGGGCCGGGCACGGTGGCTCACATTTGTAATCCCAGTACTTTGGGAGGCCGAGGCAGACAGATCACGTGAGGTCAGGAGTTTAAGACAAGCCTGGCCAACATGGTGCAACCTCATCTCTACTAAAAATACAAAATTAGTGGGGCATGTTTGTGCATGCCTGTAATCCCAGCTACTTGGGAGACTGAAGCAGGAGAATCACTTGAACCTGGGAGACGGAGGTTGCAGCGAGCCCAGATCGTGCCATTGCACCCTAGCCTAGGCCACAAGAGCAAAAATCCATCTCAAAAAGAAAGAAAGAAAAAAGGAAGGTGGGAGACTGCTCTACGTACACATAAAGGGTTTCAGATTCATGTTTTGTGAAACTATTTAAAAGGATTAGTACTTAACAAATATGACTTCTTATGTACTTTGAAAACTAGCACATCACAGAATTATGAAGGCTCCAAATAAGCTGGTTTCAGTCCTGTTCAACAAGGGACCATTAGCTGCTGATGGTCTATGGTCAGTGGTTAATGAGCAGTAGCGTGATCTGGAGCCGTGGGTTTAGATTTGAATCAGCATCAGGATTACCCAGAGGGTTGATAAAATGCAGATTGCTAGATCCACCCTCAGAGACTCTGTTTAATACACGATGGGGCCTGGGAACCTGCATTTCTTACATTTTCCCAGATGATGCTGATACCACTAGTGCAGCCACTGTACCTTCAGAGCTGTTGGCAAAGAATACAACAGTATAATGCAGTGGTTCTTAACTTTGGCTTTACATTAAGTATCACCCAGTAAGCTTTCAAAAATCCCCCCATCCCTGGCTGTGCCCAAGACCAATTAATTCAGAATTTGGGGACATGAGCCCTGGCATCAGTATTTTTTTAAGTCTTCCACTGATTCCAGTGAGCCAGCAAGCTTGAGAACCACTGATATGTGGGAAGATAAACTTGGTGCCCATAACTGGTTATGAAGAAGGCGTAATTTGTAAACCACTGAGCAGAACTACTGATGTGCTGTGGATCTTCAGTATATATATATATATATTTTTTCCTTCCCCTATTTTCTTCAAAAGTGGATCACAAGAGATCTAAAAAAGTGACACCTAATTTTCTGCCAGAATATATATCTATAGCTTGTTAATGAACTGAATTCTGTATCTGTAGATTACCAGTTTAAAAGGGCATAAACAAATTTCAGTCCTATTTTTCTACATTGTATGGGTGCAGTAATGTTATTTATAAATCTGGAAATCTAGGAAGTTTGGGGTACATATCACTTATATATGTTGGAGGTATATTTTATCATTTAATGACTTTTTATTGGTATAATTTGAAAGTCTTTTGATAGCAATTCATTTAAAAGTTAGAAAAAGTATATCTAACCATAAGAAAAAAAGAAAGACAAAGAGGTAATGACATCTGTCTAGAGCAGTGGTTCTTAAAATTGTTCCGTGGACCAGCATCATCATCAGCATGACCTGAAAATTGTTAAAAATATACACTCTCAGGCAGGCCCCCTCCCCAGATCTAACGAATCAGAAATTCTGGAGGTAGGATTCAGGAATCTGCATTTTAACAAGATCTCCAGATGATTTTAATGCACACTCAAGTTTGGAAATCACTGGTCTAAAGTATTTGTTATTTCCATGCTTCTGTAAGAAGATCCAAAGGGGTCAAAAGCACTTATTCCAAAGTGCATTTGTATAGTTGCTATATAGACTCACATAATATAATAATGTGGGTCTATATAATAATAATAATATGCTCTAATAATAACTATGTTCTTATAAACTCTACCCAAAGTTTATTATCCTTGCACCATTAAAGCTTAATGGTAAGAGGAAAATTAATAGGTATGGAGTATATCTGGGGGAATTTTATCCTATAAATCTTCCACTACCAATCGTAATCTATTTCTCTTTTCTATTCAAGATAGAATTAAGACTATGGAACTTGACTTATAAGAATAAGAAGTAGGAAAAACAAAAAACAACCCATCATGTGAGGTTGGAAGGGGGGGGAAGGTATTCCCAGGTCCAACACTAACCTTGAATTGTCCTCTTGAAGAATGCCTTGCAGGCTTCACAGGAAGCTACCCCATAGTGGTACCCAGAAGCGATGTCACCACACACTAAACACAGTCTCTTGGGCATCGAGTTGAGCATGTATTCACACTTGGTCTGGGGATCTTCCACAATGGTGCTGGAGCAGTCATCATACAGTTTTCTGACAGGCCCACTACCTCCCAGGATAGGAGCAGAAGGGTAGAGAGGTGGCGAGTCAAGTCCGTTCTGATGGCCATTCATGGTTGAACTGTAGCTCCCACTGGCGTCTGACGAGCCACCAGGGCTGTGGTGGTTGACGCTGTCCGTCAGGGAGGCCGGGCTGGAAGGTTCCGTCTTGATGAAGGACGAACAGCTGGAATCAATGTGTCGATCTTTGTTTGACATTCTGCAGAGAAGCCTGAGATTGACAGAGATACAAACAGAGAGAGAAAGAGGAGAGGGTGTCAAACACAGAGACCAAAAGAACAAAAGAGATGGTGAAAAAATAGGGAAAGGAAAGGGAAAGTTAAAAGGAGGAAAAAAAAAAAAACAGAATTCATACGTTAAAAACATTGCTCTTTGAGAGTGTTTCCTAAGGGCTAGGGACTACACATCATTCATTCTCTAGTCAATACTTCTTGTTCTACAAGAAAGTAATCAGCATAAGGGCATGACAGGGTTACATCAAAGGGCCCAGACAGGCCGTAAACCAAAGCTCTAAAGGGTCCAATTGCTTTTATTTTACCTTTCTCTTGGAGAACCAGTGTCAATATCTAAATTAACTCTAGATTCTAAATTTATCAATGGAAGAGGTGGTGATTTGCAAAGTCTATACCATTTCTAAAATTGTATTTATCCTCACTCTACCTTTCTTTCCTCATTCTGATGCTGCAACCATTTTATTATGAGCAGAATAAAACTTTTGTTTTCAAGACTGAACAGATGATCCTCAGCTCTGTAATTACTGTTTGTCAGCATGCTTCCATAAGCATAACTGTGTCTTTTATTGATCTGACTAAAACACATAGGGAATATATCCTCAATCACTTTGTTTCTTTATTTAAATTGCTCTATTTCATAGCCATTCGGCAATATAGAAAGACATCAAGTATAAAATTCCAGCCAATATTTAAAGATTACTTCCCAAAGTCTGCAAAACTTAGCGACTGATCACCAGTATTGATTAATAAATACGTGCATGTGTTTCTTGTGTGTGATTTGCCATTGTTTAAAAGATGAATCAGTAAAAGCCATTTGAGTCTTCAGTATACCTATGAGTCCATAAATCTGATAGTATATTACCTGATATTATAAAATCTGATATTATATTTATATTCAGTAAAATAGAAATGTATCAAATTTTGTCCTAAAAAAAAAAGATATTTCCGATGGACCTTCACCCACTTCGTTCTGTCATTTAACATTATTCTTCCTAAAAGGAAAAATGTCAAAGCTTCTATTCTGACACACTGTTTCTCCTGTCTAGAAGACACACTTCAACCCTTTGGTTGGTCGAACTAGTGACCAGATTTCTGGAAACGTAATTAGATGAAAAGATATCATTGGTTTTATTTTCTTTTTGTTTAGCCATTGTGCAAAACCTCGTTTAGCAAAATCTCTAAGAGCCTTCTGAGAGCCCACTATAGAAAGAAGAGGTGACAATCAAGAAAAGGACTTGAATAATTGCTTCCCAGTGAAAAGCTGATTTATGGGAATCCCTCTGGGTAATGGTCATTCACTAGAATTTGGGGGACTCCTCACAAGATAACCAAAGAGACGCAACTATCTCTTTCACCATACATCTAATGAAATTTGATCACTGAGCACATTTTACACCCTCCTCCAGGTTCTCTTTTCTCCATTGTTCTGTTACTTTAAAATGAAGAAATACATGGAACTTTTCTGGCAGAAAGGTTCATGTCACTCTTCCAAGAAGGCGTTCTCAAAAGCAAAACGTTGAGGCAAGATTTGCCTCTTACCAAAGATATTTCACTTTGAGAAATTTCGCACAGCTTTCTAAAGTCAAGCAGTATCAAGATGTGAAGAAAGCAAATAGGAAGGAGAAAGCCACCAAAATATCTCCTTGCTTTCACCCGCCCACGTGTGTTGTCCTTTCCTCAAGAACTAGCGAAAGAAAAAAATAGCCCCCTCGCCAGCCTGAACTACGGCGTCCTCTCTCTCCTGCATCTGCTGCCTTGTACCCGTCACTGCTAATGAACGTTGTAATTAATAGATCGCTCTCCTTGTCTCCTTAGCACTCTGGGCTAAGCACTTCCCTCAAGTCAACGTTTGAAAGAAAACGGGTCGGCACTGACTTACAGCAGCCCTGCGAATTCCTTTTAATTTAGAGCACTTACACCACCACTTCACTTATTACCTTATAATTACTGGACTGCGCGCACATACATTATGATCTTAGACTAGAGTTAGAAGTTATTAGGGTACTAAACCATGCTTGCTCCCCTTTCCTCTCTCCAGCACTGAATTTCTCACAGCTATGACAATTAACTCTTTCACCATCTGCCTACAAGGCACTGTTTTTTTTTAATTTAGAAAATGGTTTTTTTCATCCAGAGGAGAGTTCCTTGGAACTGCTTGATCACAAAATATATGATGATTTCTTCAAGCACTCTTTTTTAAAAAAATTTTTTTTCCCTCTCTCTCTTTTTCTGTATCTTCTATGGTCATTTTCACCCCAATTTTTCTCCTTCAGGCTCTTGCTCATAGACTTGTAAAATTTGCAAAACTCTTGATTTAAAGAACAAAGCCAGAAATTACCCTCCCATTTCTGGATCAGTTATTTACTAAGCCATCAAATATTTATGTGTCAAATGCATGTCGTTAAAGTCCCTGAAAATAGGGACTCTCTAGCAAGCTGTCTCATACAAAATCTCAGTCCATAACTTGGTAATAGCCTGGATAAGGCAAGGAAATTCAGGAGGTACAAGCTGCCAGGGAGGTCCTTGGAACAGAAGCAATATCTTCTCCTAAACAAGGTCTGGCCACTGGAGCCATAAATGAAAGTGAACCAAGTGGATTTGTGCTGTAGGTTGAACATGTTTTTGCCCTGCCATGAACTGCTTCCTTAATTAATATCTTTTACCCAGTGGAAATAGTAAAAGTCAGAACTGCCATTTATCAAGTGCTTGTTATGTGCCAGGCACTGAGCTGAGCTCTTTACAAATATTACCTCATTGACTCCCCAAGAGAACTTCGGAAGAAAGGTATTTCTCTTTAGGAAAATGAGCCTCAGACCTTTCAGAATTTGCTGAAGGTCATACAGCCAGGAAGCAATACAGCCTGAATTTGAACTCAGGTCAGACTCCAAAGTCTAGAGCAGAAATGTCTTGAAGCCAACAGAGTTTTCAATGGTGTTTATTTGCTCTATTTTAAAAAATAACCAAGCCAGGAAGGTAGAGGTGGCACGCAGAGATACGCTTTTCTTTCTCATCAATGACATCCACAGACCACCCATGAATGGAGAAGGGCTGAAGAGACCACCGCACCGTGCTGGCTGCAGGTCTGTCCTACGGCCTCACCCACCCCAGGGTTTGGAGTAACGCCAAAACAGAATCTCTGAACGAACACAGTTGTCTCCTCATTACTACTTAGCTCATTACACTGAACACTTCCTAGACACTATTATGTTATAACCTAAAACTACAGCGAGTCTTAATTCTCTGCCTCTCTGTCTCTGAAATTCTACAGCTCTATTATTCAAGCCTGAAATATTCACAACTATCTATAAATTCAATTGTCAGCTGGTGGGTTTTATTCTAGACTTCACTTCAATCTAAAATTAGAGGCACTAAAATTCACATTAACTCTAAGAGGAATGTAGTGAATAGGACTTTATTTCAAAAGAACACCTTTTTGTCAGAAAGAGCCATTTTCAAGATGATGGCTTTATCTGTAGCCAAAGAGAATAAGCCCAATTCCACATTGTGCTGTTAATGCAGAAATTTTAAGTCACATCGGATTAATAAAAATATAAATTTAGTTAAGAATTATGAATAGAAATAACCTGTCGAAATAGGTGGGAAATATTTATTTTAAAGCCTTAGTATGGTTACCATTATGATTTTAAGAGAAATAATGAAACGAACAGGGAGTAAGACCAGCTAGCTCCCTTCCTTCCCAAAACCTCTGAATGAACCCCGAGAATAAACTGGAGGAGAAATAACGATGTCAAGAATAACCTTTAGTTTCTATATGAGACACTAGATTTGAGGAATTTAACAGACTTCCTGAAATTTCAGGGCTTTAAAAAGCATTTCAACACAATTTGAGATACAGCATCAAATAATTCTGATGATCATACTTCAACCTAGAAAGTCATTTCCCAGCCCTGCTTAGGTTCAGCAAGGGTAAAAATTATCTTTGGTGTAGATACTAATGATCAGGCAAATAAAATGTCTCAGTTGTTTGACTATTCAAAGACACAATTTTTGAAAGTTAATTAATGGTGTGTAGATGTATGCACATAGAGAGAGTAAGAGAAAGAAAGAATAAGAATCAATTAAAGTTGCTGCTGTAGGGGAAAAAAGGAGAATCTGTGTTAATGTTCGATTTACATTGTAATTATCAAGCTTAATTGTTTTCGGAGATTCCACCTACAATCAGGTAAATGTGGGATCGTGAATGAACTGCAGAATTTTGAATTTCCACATGCGTGTGCTGATGTTCAAAGTGGTCTACATTTCGATGGTAGGTCTGAAGCTCAGCCAGTACTTTTATTTGTTAAACATTGGTATAACAATAATGTTCCATAGGGCTATACATTATTAACCCTTTTATTGAAATACAAGTTCTTAACAAGCAGCTGCATTTCATCATATGAATTTTACACAGATCTTGAATTCATTTGCTACTGTATTTCCCCACTAAAACAAATATATAAATAAATGGGAAAATGGGTGCATAAAATTCTCATAAGGAATGTGTGTACAGGTCATCTTAGATCTTGCTTGTTACACGAAGGCAAGTTCTTCTGCAACTTTTATTATATTTATACCAATAATGAACCTTTTGGTAGGCTAAATAAATGTCAACTAAAGAAGTCAACACATTTTCATTTCTTCTTTGTCATCCTTAAGGGCCTAGAAAGGTCATCACTATAAATTCCAAATGCTTTAAAAAATTGTTTTCAATATTTTTGTGTAAGGACACAACACAGCAAACCTGCAAGTTTACATACAAATACCGAGACAAGAAGAGTTCCCACCTCCTCTGTATGATTCAGCGGAATCATAGAATTTCAGGAATGGAAAAGAAGTTTATCAAGTCCCACCACCTAATCACTACTGATTCAAAACAAAACTGAACCTATGGGGATCGGTTGATTTTCTACATTCTGAAATCACTAGACTAAATATTTAAGTATTTGTGTTTTAAAAAATAGAAAGTTCTTAATAGCATACTCTGTGTGTGTGCGTGTGTGTATGTGTGTGTGTTTTATGTTTTTAGAAGAATACCTCTAGACTAACGCTGCAGCTCCCAGAGGTACAGGCTTCAGAGCCCATGACCCCAGCAGCTCCCATGGCAGCCTGAGTTACAACTTCAAGCACGCTACTTTACAATGAGCTTTTTCCCTCCCCTGCTTCAACTAATTGCACTCTCGTAAAGTGGCAAAATGTGAATCACTTAGTAACAAAATGGGCACCAGCTGCTATTGTCAGAGAATGGTGATGCCGAAGAAAGGGAAAGCAACCGAATGAAGTGTCATGTCAGAAATCAACGGTGCAACGTGTGATTTGAGAAAACATGACTACTTTACAGAGACAGGGTGTCATTATGGCATCACAGTAATACGATGCTTTGACAACTGCTGGGTCTAACATATCATCATTGCATTAAGGTACACTGGCTTAGTCGGGAAAAGAAGAGAAAGGATTTTTTTCTTTTAATAAGAAATATCTTAAGGTCTGCCTGGTTAACCTAACGGAAGGAGATCATTAATTGTAAAGGAAGAATTGTGAATCCTGACCCACACGCTCAGAAAGATAAAAACACATGGCAACTTAGGCACACATGCTTCTGTATAATTTTAAGGCGTCCTTTAATAAACGCTGAGCCCTATCTAATAGAGTGGATTTCCGAATATCAGAATCACAATGATTTAGTAGTGCTGCTTCTTGATTGTTTGAACAAATAACTTGTGCACTTAGTCCAAAAGACTCTGTCTAACTTACTCCATCAAGAATAAGAGTAAAGAAATGACCGTCCTCAAAGCTGGTGCCTGAGTTGCTGACAAGAGACAGAGCTATGTAATATGGAGACATGGGGCCGGCCTGCTAAAAAGGACAATCAGAGCTGAAAGCTCTCCTAACTCTGTAAAAGGCTCTCTGCTCAACCCAAAAAGGAAATTCAGTACAAATAATTAAGACTTCCAACTTATTTCTGGCCGATTCTTGACATAAAAGTGTCTCATGAATTATAATTTCATACGTACTGACCAAACTCTTACCAGGAGGACCTCATTGAAACCCTATCCGCTTTTAGAGTTGTAGAGTTCAATGATCCTTCTTCATTTAATTTTTTTCTAACATTGGGTTGATCAACTATCCTGCTTTTGGCAGCAAAATCCCATGTCCTGGGTACCACTGAATCCCAGGTAAACCAGGATGGTTTGTCTCTCAATCTGACATATAAAGATACCTATGAAATCCCATGTCTTCACTCTTACAAAACCTAAGGGATTTGGAAATGGAGACAATTCATTTCTTGTAGCAGAGGCCCAGAAAGACAGAAAGAGAAATGTACTAATAAGATTAACTAAACTAATGAAGACTAGGGGTGTCATAAGCATGTATGTGTTTTAAGTGTCTGTGGACACAGCAGCATCTCGTTTTACTACGCCATGCAAGCTGGAAGTGACTGCTGATTTCCTTACGTCATCCAGACTATTTTACATGTAGGAAATTGCAGTTGCTTCAATTCGTATTGCCAGGTGATTTCTTATGCTTCCTGCTTTATAAACTTTATTAATGGGAAAAGAAATGGTCCTGTGATATCACAATGTGTTGCACATTATGATTGTTGACAGTTTCTGTATTTAAGGATTCGATCTGATGCAGAGGCGCTTAGTGGTGCAATTTATCCTTAGCTTGTTTTCTTGGACCTATTTCAATCTGGGGGTGAGCATCTCTTGTTTATGGCTCTAAATACAGTAAGTGAGCTACTGACAAATCAATAAAACTGTTAAATGCATAATAATGCCGAGTAATTGCATACATGATGTTTTGCATAATTAACTGAGCTTTTCTTTAATATAATGGGCACTCATAGAGCAGCTATAAGTCTATAAAATATACACAGTTTATATGAACCATGATTCTGCTTAAAACTCTGGCTAATCATCTACATCGGCTTTGAAGGGAAAGCTCTCCTCCACTGCCAAGTCCAAATCAATTCTTATGACATTACTTTATAACTAACATGATATTTAACTGATGATGGTTATTAGCTATTATACAGATTGCATTCAAAAACTGTAACAGTGGTGGGGGGAGAATATCATTTAGTTTAAACAAACTTCTGCCATGTAATCAATATTATTGAGGCAAATTAAGTGTTTTAACAAGTGTGTATATTTGCCCTAACACAGCTTAATTAACTATATCCTCACAACTGTTCAACTACATGACACCGATGGATCTGGAAAGAGAATCTCGAAAACCTCCTAGACAGAAACAAAGATGCAGAACAGATGGAAAAATAAGCATTTTGTCTTCGATCCCTGAAAATATTTCCTACTTTCCACAAGTTACTCTACTGTTAAAGAAAAGCCTGAGGACAGCAGGGCTTTGGAATAGTGTTGTGCTATAGTCAACCCTTTGGGTAGTAGATGTCCCAGTATTGACCAGGTCACTCTGCTCACGGTAGAGTATAACAGCCATAGGCAATGGGTCGGGACCACCACTAAAATGAAAAGTTTCTACAAGATTAAAAAAAAAAATTACCTAAGATAAATCGTTAAAATGAAGCTTACAATATATGCTGAATGTAACATTTATTCGGTGTTAGAGATTTACTACGGCATGAGCAGACCTCCTCTGCAGTAAGCTTTCTAGGGGAAAGCTATAGTCTCCTACTTCTACAAATCTCTGGTCTTTCAAACAGAAATATGGATCAATAAAGTTTGCTTGTGTGCAGACAATTCTGTTTTCAAGCAGTCAAGGAGCACACCGAAGAGAACTTGACACAACAGAAGGGGACTGACAGCTAAATGAAGACCTTCCCACAGCATCGCGCTAGAGAAGAAATAAACAGACATTCAACTCATAGAAAGTCTATGAACTGATCTTTACAAATTACAATTGAATATAGATGCTTTGCACACAGGCACTCCAGTGATAAGAGTTCACAAATCAAATCCAGGTCAATGAAAGCTCAGGCTTCCTGAGTTTCCCTGTCCTATTCTCTGCTACACTGAAACAGGAAATGCAAATGCTATCAGAAGTTGAAACAAGGATATGGAGATCATAGTATTGATGTCGCTCTTTACTCATTAAGAAAATGTTTTGAAAAAGCAATTACAATGACCAATAAACCAGCTGCCTCTACAGACATAGGCCAGTTCACTAGGAGAGGAACTCTAAAAAGTACTCTGCAATTGAGTGAATCACAGTGGTGAGAAAATCTAAATGTTAGGTAATCATTATTGAAATAAATGTTGCTTCAAGCACATATGAAAATTTCTGTGTTAGATGGAGATTTACAGTATAATCAGAGATAATAAACCACATCTGTTGGGTGGCAGTTAAACTATATTTATATTTTTACATTAATAGCTTAGTCTGCAGTAGTTAACATCTGGATGTAAATGCAGCTGGTCTTGGACGATCTATAACAGAGGTTACTTTATATTGTTGGTATCAGGTGTTGTCCAGCTGAAATAGGAGAGTAGTGAAGAGGCAGGGAGGAGGGGAACTCAGCTAATTATTAATCCAAAAATTTCCTTCTCTATCTTCTTTTTAAATAAACATTTCAATGACTAGTTACTTGAAGAGAAAGTAAAGCTAAAACACACAAGCCTGTATTTGCAGGCAAGGAAAAATAACATATATCTGCACATATATTTAATTTAAGCCATGGAGATGACTAAGGATTTGTAGCATGACAGGTTTTGTTAAAAAAAAAAAAAAAAAAAAAAAAAAAAAGAATTATTCAGCAGCAAGATAGCATCCAATGAAGCCATCGAAAAGCCCAGAGTTCAGATCAGGACTTGCTTGTTGTCTGTCACATTCAGAAATCCAAATACAAACATGCAGAGAATAATTTCTAAATATAATTTGCTACTCTAAAAAATCTACTTTAAAAAAGAGACTATACCAGAGACTCCGCAGCTTGCTTTTCTTCTCTTCTCCTTTCCCAGGGAGTCCTGACTTCTTGCAGCACTTGACAGAGTAGGAGACATGGGTTCTAGCTCTGGATCTAGGCACTGTGTAACCTGAGGCAGTCATTATACCACCCTGACTCTCAGTTTTCTCATTTACAAAATGAGAGTATCTGCCTACATGCTTCCTAAAGAATTCCTGCCATTTTTAAAAACCATATATTCTACTCAAATAAAATCCACACTGGCTTGTGAGTCTGATTAGACCTTGAGAGCAAGGGTTATTGTACTAAGGAACACTCTTCAAACTCCCAAACTTCCATTTCCTTCTCTGCTACTGCACTGAGTCACCATTCAGGGACATGGCAGGGCGTGTATGTGTGTGTGTGTGTGTGTGTGTGTGTGTATGTGTGTGTGTGTGTGTGTGTGTGTGTGTGTGTGTGTGTTGCAGGAGAATAAGTAATTAAACAAGACTCACTCCCAGTAGTCTACAAAAGGAGAAACAGAGACGTGATCATTTTAGGGGAACTGGGGAGTGGGACTCTTGGTTTTTTCCTAGAAATGGTTCTCTTTTTGCTCATTACATTTTTGGTGGGAGGCGTTGGCGGAAGGGCAATTCCCTGCAATCAGTGTTTAAGTGAATGTTTGTCCCAGTGTGTGACACCACGCTGTCAGCAAGCAGCGGGGAGCTGTGGAGTTGTTACTACATTTGATTTGACTGCCAGTAGGAAGCTTCATTTCTACCAACTGTTAGTTGCTCGCTCAAAGAATCTTCTCTTCATTTTTGAAGTGATTTTTCCCCCTCTCTTCTATTTCTCGTTCCTTGATGTGTCGGAAGCCCAAATGCCATGTGGATATGTAAGAGGTAACCTTAGTTCTTGGCCCCTAAGCTTGTCAGATCTGAGAATCTGGATGTAAGGGACCCATGCAAACTGATCAGTGTTCCTCGTCTCCCATTTAGCTTCTCCAGCAACTGAAGACTGCGTTTTAATTCAGACTCCCTAGACCATCCCAAGGTCAACAGAGGTATAAAATGATTCTGCCACATTGTGGCTATGTCTTTAAACACTGTAGGGTTTATTTTAGCTAACAGAACAGATATTTCTGCAGCCCTTATTCAGCGAAAATAAGTGTTGCCATTTGCCTTTTCGTGAAATTTTGTTGAAATCCGTGCCAGTTTTGGTGACTGCTTCTGGCACCTTTAAAACATTTTTCTGATTTGGTAACTTTGGTAATTAGGAATCTCAAATCGCACCTCTGACAACAACTTCTGACAATGAAAAGCATCTTCAGAAAAACACGAAAGAATATGCATGAGTGAAAAGGGTAAGAAAAAAAGAAAAAAGAATCCCTGAGAGATATTAAGAAAATTCAGGCTGAATGAAAAAGTAATTAACACTAAAGAGCTAAAACTGTAATTAAGAAAAATTTCATTAAGGGGAGGCAGGCAAGCCTGCTTTTCTAAATATGACAAGGTGCTGTGTAAAAATAAAATAGAAGCAGGTTTCGGTGAGTGGAGCAGGAAAGCCATGTCTTTAACCAGATCAAATTCTTGAAATTGGCTGTCAAGACAGGATTGTTGTGATTTATACCCGTCTATCAAGTGCATGAACGAGAGACAGAGAGAACAGAGGCAAGCTGCTGTCGCTTCCATTCGCAAAGAACCTTTAATTTCCACAGCACCATCTGTTACCAAATCTAATTCACATTCCCCCTTAATCTGGTTTAGTTCCATAATACTAATTCTTCCCCAACCTTTATGAACACAAACGACACAAAAACATAACAAAAACAAAACAACAAAAAGCAGGGCTTTGGTTCTTGGTGAGTGAGAAATTGAATATTACAGAGTTAAGGTGTTAAGGCTCTGGTGACTTATGTGAAGCAGGCTCTCTTCCATTAAAATGTATTCCTGGTAAAGGGGATTTGTTTTCAGCCAATGTGGAGATATGAAACTGTTCATATTTGGGGTAAAAAAAAAAAAAGATGATATAAAAGTAGGCCGGGGACATGAAAGCAGAGATTGTCACAAAATACAATTGTTGTCAAGTTTAGTCACTTTTAGAACTGGCTATAAAATCATTTTGTCATAGCTTTCATAAAGAGAAAGGCTGAAATTGTATTTTTGGTAAGGAAACTTGAGAGAGTGATGTATATATTCAGAAAGAGTAGAGGAGAGGAGGGCTGGGGAAAAAGCCTAGGAGAAGTCGAAATGGAAAACAATTATATGTATCTTAAAATAAAGAGATGCATATGGGTAAACACACATTAACTCCCCTCAATCTAAGATTCTATTAGCACATCCTTTTGATTCACCATTGCTCCTACTCTTAGCCAATATAATAACCGGCATTCACAATAATGAGTCTGCAGAGCTATAAAATTAGAAAGTGCTTTCTGCATCAGAGAAAGATTAAACTATGCTCAGTAAAGATTTAGTGTTAAATGTATTTTATTGCTTTCCAAGTCTGTAGAAATTTGTTATCTCTAAAGGCAATAGTACATAAAGATCCACAGGCATCTCTTACAAAATGCAAAAAAGGTACCATGTGAATGCTGGGGTGAGTCTTGATTACATTTTTAGTCAACTGGCTCACTACCTAAGTTTTCTACGACCACTATAGGAATTATCCTTTTGTTCTTTAACCCAGTATTACAGAAGACTAGCTAGGTTATATAATACCATTCCCTTAGTTTCAGAAATAATTGGAGAGACTGTGATATAAAATTTGTATTTGTCACAGGTCTGATTATTACCCATAAATACATTTTTATAGAGAAGACTTTAACAAGTCAAGTCCATAGCTGAAGTGACAGTATCTTAATACCCACTTTTTTAAAAATCAAAAATGTTGTGATTGAGATTGGTAAGAAAAAAATTCTCATTTTTCTGATTAATTAACTATACAGATAATTTCAACTATGAGACATAATAAAAGTCTGATTTTTAAGAGATGTGGTAGATTATGAAAGGAGATAAACTGTTTTATAACACTGAAACAAACCAAAAACTTGAGACCTGAATAAATATGCCTACCCACACAAATATATTATCTATATACTTCCTATAAAAACATCAATGGATGTCATAAACAAATGTAATTGATTAAAGATTATACAGATTATAAAATATAAAGCAACACTCAAGATTTTCATTATTCAATAAGGAATATGCTAATTCAGATATCCCTAAATTATAATATGTATTCTATAATTTTTAGAGTTTCTATTTCAGTTGCAAATTAAAGAAAATTTTCAGTTCTTCACACACATAAGAGAGGCTAAAATTCATAAGATCGACAACAATAAATGCTGAGGAAGATGTGCAACAACTAAAAATCACATGTGTTGCCAGCAGGGTATAATATGACACAACCTCACTGGAAAAATACATGTTTGGAAGTTTCTAATAAAGTTAAATGGGCACCATATCACAGCAATTCCACTCCTAGATATTTACTACAAGTGAAAATATATCCCCACAAAAAGAACTGTTTAGGAATGTGAAGCTCAGCTTTATTTATAATAATAATATTAGCCAGGAGCTGAAAACAAATCAAGTGTCCATCACTAATGAACAAATAAATTGTGAAATATACTTGTGTATATACTTGAAATATACTTGTGTGACAGCCTGAATGTGTGCTCAAAGGAATCCTAGTCAAAGATAAAAAGAAACAAACTGTGATAAATACAATGGCATGGCTAGATCTTAAAAACATCCTGGCTAAGTAAAAGAAGCTAGATGTAGTAAGAATACATACTCTAACATTCTGTGACGTTTCAGAAGAAAGAAAACTAATCATCAAAACAGAAATCACAGTGTTTTTCTGGAGCAAGGAGTGGGGGTTGCCTATAGAGGAACATAGGGAAATGTAAAATTACAGGCAAAACCCAGTTCAAATTCCAGATTTTTATCTCTTAGGTCAGCTCTTTCCTTAAGTAAGGCCTGCACTGAAAAATAATCTACTGACTTGAATAAGGTGCTTTTCACATTCTGTTTTTTAACAACTTACAAAATCCTTGCAACTGTAAACATAACACAAATGCATTCATGTGCATATTTTGAAAGAAAAGAAAGCTAAACTTCTTTCATTCACCATTTTCTTCCCTCAAAATATTTCCAATAATAAAATGGCTTTAGGAAATAGGCAATATGTGAGTAGCCATAATGTGTCAATATAAGTCAGTCAAGATAGGCTTACAAATTTTCTTCGTTTGGTTTGGTTTGGTTTTTGTAATAAGGAATTAGATGTTATGAAATAGAGAATAAAGAAAAATGTAGGATTTAGTAAGTAGAAATAAGAAAAAGAGAATAGTCATTTGATTTTTAAAAATATAGTTAAGCTATAAGTACACATATACAAAGTACAAAGTATTAGGGAGAAAAATATCACATATAAAACCTGAGAGGTAAAATGATACATTTCAAAACAACTGTATAATGTCTGAAAGGCTATCAGGAAAGCAAACTTGCAGAGCAACTTCAATAAATTTAAAAATTATTTTATTACCAATTTGCCAAATGCTTCTGATGTAGGGACACCTAGATGACTTTCCTTAGCAGGAAAGGAAATATATCATAGAGCACATTTATTACCTTCTTTAACTTTCACACACACAAAGGTTACGGCATTTAGTATTAAGGAGAAACAACATAATTATATAGCTAATTCATATTTTCCTGAAAAGGGGTTTCTGCATATTAATAAAACTCTGTGTTTTAATAAAACCCTGAAATACAAGTCTGGCTAAGTTCACCATTCAACCCTTTCAATGGCTCTATACATGCTACAGGATACTAGATCTCTTAACCAGGGTGTCCAGACCCAGCCTTCCTTAAGCTGGGCCTTTCTCTTCAACCTCAGCCTTGTATCTTACACCATCATGCATGGTGAAACAACATGTCAGTCAACAACAGGCCATAAATATGACACTGGTCCTGTAAAATTATAATGGAGCTGAAAAATCCCTATCACCTAGTGACGTCATAGTGCAATGCATTACTCACATGTTTTTGGTGATGCTGGTGTAAACACATTGCACTGTCAGTCATATAAAAGTATAGCACATACAATTATGTACAGTAGGTTGTATTGATAATGATAATAGACGAGTATGTTACTGGTTTATGTATTTACTATACTTTGTAATCATTATTTTAGGAAAAATAATAGTTACTTGTAAAACAGCCTCAGGCAGGTCTTTCAGGAGTTATTTCAGGAGAAGGCATTGTTGTGATAGGAGGTGACAGCTCCATGCATGCTTCTGCCCTCAAAACCTTCCAGTAGGACTGGATGTGGAGGTGGAAAACAGTGAAATTGATACTCTTGACCCTGTGTAGGCCGAGGCTTGTGGTGTGTGTGTGTGTGTGTGTGTGTGTGTGTGTGTGTGTGTGTCATAGATTTTAACAAAAGAGTTTAAAAAGAAAAAAAATCTAAAAAATAGAAAACCCTTATAGACTAAGGATATAAAGAAAAAAAATCTTTGTACAGCTATACAACATGTTTGTGTCCAAAACTAAGTGTTATGATAATGTTTAAAATTTGAGCAGCGCAGTGGCTAAGCACAGTGGCTCATGTCTGTAATCCCAGCACTTTGGGAGGCCAAGGCGGGCAAATCACCTGAGTTTAGGAGTTTGAGACCAACCTGGCCAATATGGTGAAACCGCATCTCTACTAGAAATACAAAAATTAGCCAGGCGTGGTGGCAGATGCCTGTAATCCCAGCTATTCGGCAGGCTGAGGCAGGAGAATTGCTGGAACCTGGAGGGCGGAGGTTGCAGTGAGCCAAGATCGTGCCACTGCCCTCCAGTCTGGGCGACAGAGACTCTGACTCAATTAAAAAAAAAAAAAAAAGAGCAGTTTATATAAAGTAAAAAAGTTACAGTAAGCTAAGGCTAATTTACTATTGAACAAAGAAAATTTTAAAATAAATTCAGTGTCACCTAAGTGTACAGTGTTTATGAAGTCTAGTAGTATACACTAATGTCCTAGGCCATCACATTCACTCACCCTCACTCACTGATTCACCCAGGGTGACTCCCAGCCCTGCACATCCAGTCATGCTAAGTGCCCTCTACCAGTGTTCCATTTTTTAATCCTTTTTACTGTATTTTTGCTATAGCTTTTTATGTTTAGATATGTTTAGATATATAAATACTTACTATTGTGTAACAATTGCCTACATTATTCAGCACCAAAACATGCTGTACACGTTCATAGCCTCTAGGTTATACCACACAGCCTAGTGGGCTATTCCATCCAGGTTTGTGTAAATACACTCTAGGATGTTCACATACGGAGATTGCCTAATGATAAATTTCCCAGAACATATCCTCGTTGCTAAGTAACACATGACTGTATACATGCAATGCTTAATGCTTTGTAAGTCCCCATGCTAACAAGCTTTTCACACTGCTTTTCCTTCTCTCTGGAATTTAACTCTCTTGCCCTGGACTCCACTTTCTGCACAACTTCCATTCATCAGTAAAAGTTCAATTGGGTTATTATTTCCTCAGCAAGTCTTTCCTCACACTCTTTCGTTTTGGTGTTTCCATAATACTATGAGCCTATTTCTATAATTGCAGTTAACATCTTTTGGGTGTGTGTGCAACTTAAAAAAAAAAACAAAAACAAAAACAGAGATGAGGTCTTGCAATGTTGGCCAGGTTGGTCTTGAGTTCTTGGCCTCAAGCAATCCTCTTGCCTTGACCCCCCAAAGTGCGAGGATTACAGGCAGACTCACTACACCTAGCTTTAGCATCCTTTTTAATGTGCAGTTGTCCCTCAGTATTTATGGGGGATTGATTCCTGGATGCCCCTCAGATACCAGTCTATAGATGCTCATGTCCCATATAGAAATTGATGTAGTATCTGCATATAACCTGTGCATATCTTCCTATATATGTTAAATCATCTCTATATTACTTGTAATACCTATTACTATGTAAATGCTATGTAAATAGTTGTTACACTGTATTGTTTAGGGAATCATGACAATAAAAAAGTTTTTACATGTTCAGTGCAGATACAACCATCCACTTTTTTCTGCCTTTATTTTTATCCGCAGTTGGCCAAATCCACAGATGCAGAACCCACAGACATGGAGGAATGACTGTATACATTTATGTTTCTATCCTTCCACTGTGAATTAATTGTTATATTTCTATGTAACCCTGTTTCTGGGTTGTTGAGTAAATGAACAAACCATCAATTCACACACAGAAAAAGTTGTGGACTTTAAATGTTGGGGCACAAATTTCCTTAAAAAAAGCATTTTTCATACAACCTCAAGAATCTGTAAAATAAAACATTAAGCATAGAAAAACTATTTTTATGGAAGACAAAACAAAACAAAACCAAAAACCCTGCTAGTGAAGTAGTAAAATGATTACAAGATTTTTAACTGGAAGGCCTGGTTTTGAGTTCACCAGCACTGTAATTTGCTAAAGTTAAACTCTGACATGGTATCTGCAAACCTTGCTTGCTAAAGCTGTTAAATGGAAGGTATCTCATTGTGAATTTTAAGAAGATTAAATAAAAATTATTTGCATTGAATCAGAAGGATATCAATGAGCAAGGAAGAAAAATACCATTTTAGTTTGAAGGAGGTTGACCCCAAAAATGAGAAAGCAGAGAGTAGGCTCAGAGAATATAGGAGGGGGTGGTTCTGAAGAATACTGTAGGGGACATGGAATCAGCAATGGGTTCAGAAGCCCATTGGGACCAGATTGTAGAAGGTTTACAATATTGCACCACACAGATTTAGATGTCACTTTGTAGGTAATGGGAAGCTATTGAAGTCAGCCAATTTGTGTTTCTTTACTTTACTTTTATTTATTTATTTATTTATTTGACCCACAGTCTCACTCTGTTACCCAGGCTGAGTGCAGTGACATGATCAGAGCTCACTGAAGCCTCTAGACCTTCTGGGCTCAAGTGATCCTCCCACCTCAGCCCCCTGAGTAGCAAGGACTACAGGTGCATGCCACCACACCTGGCTAATTTATTTTTATTTTTATCATTTTTCAGGAAAGACAGGATTTTGCCATATTGCTCAGGTTCGTCTTGAACCCCTGGACTCAAGCAATCCACCCACCTCAGTCTCCCAAAGTGCTGGGATTGCAGGCATGAGCTACTGCACCTCGCCCGACTTTTGTTTCTGTTAAACACTGTTTTGGCTCCAGCATTGTCCATTTATTCACTCATTCATTCCTATCATGTTTTAAGCCTATAACCTGGTAAGCAAAACACACCACATCTTTGAACTCAGTATTTACAGCCCAACTATGAAGCTATTATATTAAATGAAGCTTCATTTATCATGAAGATAAATCATGAAGAAAAGATCTGAACTAAGATGATAGAGAAGAGAATGAAAAGAAAGGAGATAAATATTATAGGCATCATCAGAGGTTTTTGCAGTCCTAGTATTCTGCAAATAATATATAAGAGCTAGTCAAGCTATGATTTCTTTGACAGAGTACAATTTTTAATATATAATTTTAAAACAAATTAATGCTTTGCCATGGAACTGATCATTTTTTGAACTGTGGGAGTTACAAAAATCCTATATATGATAAAATTATATAGAACTAAATATACACACACACAAATGAATATGAGTAAAACTGGTGCTGTCTGAAAGGTCCACAAACTGCAATTACCTGGGTGTAATATTGTACAATAGCTATGCAAGATGTTACAACTGAAGGAAATTGGGTAAATAGGATTCTCTGTATTATTTCATATAACTTCATGTGAGTTTATAATTACCTAAAAATAAAAAGTTTTTTAATTAACATTTTCCTTGAGGGCTAGAGTATAGATCATATTTGACTTCGTATCCTCAGTACTTCATATTATGCTGAGTTCATGTCAGCTAATTCATAAATGTGTCACTTAATAGATGTTTGTTGAATAAATAAATGGATTACAAAGTATCACATCAAGTAAACACTACATTTCTGTTTATTAATGTTATGAACCTGATCTTATGAGTTTCCACGTCTGACACATCTGTTTATGACATTAGTTTAAATAACAGAGTCATGTGCATCTGACTCTAGATACCATGAACTCAAGATCACGAAGATGCTGGCATAGATGCTTGGATAGTTCTCTCTTTCGTGACATTTCACAGTGTATGGTGAATTCTCAAAATAATGTTCTTAAGAAATACTGATATAATTTCTTATGTCCCAAAAAGATATCTAGAAAGTTTTTCCTTTTTCTTTTCTCTGCTATGGTGAGGAAAAAAAAAATTACAATCCTACTGGTTCTCAAGACAACCTTGTAAGATGAGTGTTATCTCCATTTTGCAGATGAGGAAAGAAGGCTGGGGTAGAACCAGAACCAAACTTGAATTTTCTGTCAAAATTCTCCTACTCTGCACTACAAAATGCTATACTACAAAGATTGAATATCAGTAGTTTGTAAGAGTCAACTTAATATGTCAACTGTAGACATATCTATATTTAACACTTTAATCTTCTAAAGTTTTTTGTATTCTTTAATTTTCTTAAACAATTGTGCACTCGGTAAGTGCCATGATGTACCTGTCTTGACTGTTTGACCCCATAATGACAAAAATGTGACCAAAATAAAAGAAAAATAAAAAAGTTATCTTGGTCCTTCTTAAATGCCCAAGAACAAAGAATAATAGTGTGTTGAAAAGTCAAAATTACATAGCAACTTATGATTATTTATATCATCAGATAATAAAACATACTAGGATGATTTATATCATAGTTACTCCTTAATTGGTACAGCATTAGAGCCTTCTATAAGGAGAAACTGACTTATTTCACACCATGGAAAACTGGAGCTAGATATTAGGTAGAACTTCCTGGCCAAATATTTTCTGTCATTAATTAACTGCATCAATATATATAATTAATATACATAAATTAACTCCCTGTGCCTCAGTCATCTGGTAAATATACTAGGGTACTGATACCTATCCTGTCTAATGTACAGGAATGTTGAGACTGAAGATAAAATAGTTACCAAAATCTTTTGAAAAGTTTAAAGTATTGTGCAGAATTAAAGTGCTACTAAAAATTTGTAGAACAAAATATCTTCTTTGTTTGTTTTGAGATGGAGTCTTACTCTGCCGCCCAGGCTGGGAGTGCACTGGTGCCATCCTGGCTCACTGCAACCTCCACTTCCCAGGTTCAAGTGATTCTCGTGCCTGAGCCTCCCGAGTAGCTGGGGCTACAGGCATGCGCCACCACGCCCAGCTAATTTTTGTATTTTTAGTAGAGACAGAGTTTCTCCATGTTGGCCAGGCTGATCTTGAACTCCTGATTTCAAGTGATCCACCCGCCTTGGCCTCCCAAAGTGCTGAGATTACAGGCATGAGCCACCACCACACCTGGCCCAAAATATCATTTTTAATCTTTGGAATAATCAAATATTAAAGAAAATTTGCATCTGATTTTGGAATACAAATCCACGTTTACCTGGAATACTCACAAAAAGTTATTTAAATTTTGAGATTTGTTGTGATTTGAGTTTGTTTAAGCACTTTAGCAATGTAGTCTGAGTTTTACCTATGTTTCATTAATTTATGTAATGTTATACCAAATGATTTCCTTAATTCTCTGTACCTGAGATTAAGAGGTTATGCTAGCTGTTTATAGCACAGCTTTAATTCAGTCAATTCACAAATCTTTTGTGAGTACCTTCTAAGTGCAAGGCATGGTGCTAGCTGGGATAATGAGGTCTTTTTCCAAAGGAAAATGTGGTGAACTTCAGGGAAGGTTAAAATAGCCAGGCTAAGAATTAAGATTGTGTGGAAGTTATGCAAGAAACTAATGAGGTCAGAGCCCTCCATCAGATTCCATGTGGATAACAATTAATTTAACACAGGTCGGGGGAAAATGTAGACACAACTTTTAAAACTGCTTCGCTAGATTCAACCATCTTAGCCACTAACCACAAGGAAAATAAGACAGGATAGTGTGAAAGCTATCTGTCACTACTTCTGGAAATAAAAGTGACTCCTGTGTATAAAGGCAGAGTCTCAACCAAGAGCCTTGAAAACTTTGCTGTGAAGTTAGTTTAACAACGCACAGTATTAACTGTTCTCAGCCTCAGTAGCTGCTGGCCACACCTAGAGACTTAAGCCCCTGTCCCCTCGGTGTGCCCCTAAGATGTTGACAGTTCATCTGTTCAGTTTCCAGAAGGGAACTAGACATAGCAGGGATATTTATTGTTCTTATCCAAAGCTCAGTAGGGATTATTGAGGGAAAACAGGGAAAGGAAAAATTAATGCAATCCATCTCACGAAACACTTGGCCAGTGTTACATATTAGCTAACTAGTTAGATGTGTAAGATTGCAAGTTTGCAAGTTACCTCCTGGAGCACATATGTCCCCATGCAAACTCTGCTCATAATTAGGCGTCTTTTTGGGAGCGGGGAAGCCACAAAACAGTAAGTGATGGTCAGTATAGAGGCATTAACTTTACAGATTAAAAAATAAACAACATGATGGTCAACAGTGAGAAATAAACTTAGGGGGTGTCAGAGAAAGAAATGGAAATGAAGTAAGGAGTTTGATTTTATCACTTCAGAAACCTCTATCGAAGAGATGCCTCCCCACAACGTCTAAGGAACTAAAGTGTCCGTGGCTCAGGGAACTGAGCTTTAGGAAAAACAAATCTCCTGGAAAATGTTAACTTCTCTCCTAGCTTACGCCCACATGTACATATTTCTCCCCGCTCTTCAAATTTTTGCTGACGGATTAGCTGGTTCAGACAATAATAATGCTGACTGATGTTGTGAACTTTATTCATTCATCTATCTTTCTATCCCTGGAAACTTACAAGGCTGAGGGCTGCATGCTGAGGCCATCGCCAGCACATGCATAAGGTCATCTGTTTATTCACCTGCATGGCTGTATCAAATATGCTGTCACATTGAAACTACAGAGCTACTAAAATATCTGCCAAAAGGAAACAAATAATGATAGCCAAATGATGATGTGTGATTGGTTGACTGTACTGAGTACGGGGGGGGGTTGTTATCTAGCAGTTTTCTTAAATATAAAAACAAAAGATTTATATTATGGGTGATAAGGGCAAGAATGCTGTAAAAGTGAGAAAATATGGCAACAGTGTACTGTACATCACCAATGGGATAATTATTTATCTAAAAAGTTGGCATTCTTAGACTTCCAACAAGCAGTGTATGAAATTCATATATTCAAAGGAGACATCATAATAACCTGCCGGCTGGTGGTGATGGATTTGTTTTTAATCCAAATGACCACAATCTTCAGTCTACCTGTCACAGAGGGCCAGAAAAAAATGGAATTTTCCTTTCATAACTCTTGATGTTGAAAGAGGAAAAACCTGGAAGAATGATAAGTGGCTCATTCCAATGGACAAATGGACATGAGGTTCAGAGAATGAGTGTGAATAAAAGTCATTGTTCCTTAACTAATGCCATTCTCACTTGTTACACAGAAAAAAAAAAAAAAAAAATGGAGCCAGGGATGATTTCTGCCCCCTTCATGTCTGAAACACAGGAGTTCAAACTGCAACAAAAGCTGGAAAACCTTCAACACTATGTGAGTTAATTTACAAATTACCTCTTGCTGAAAAAGTCAGGGAGAGGCTGGTATAATATCTATCTATTAACTAAAACTTATTGTACAAACACAGCAAGAAGAGTGATGCTGTAGTGTTTTATTGACTAGAAAGCCTCGCCTATGGATTTCCTCCTTTGAGGTTTAAAGGAATTCCTATTTCTCATTTACAGTCTATCAGAAAAGGTATATGACCTGCATTTTTTAATTTATATAAATCCACTCAGTCAATCAGCCTCAGCTGAAATTTAATGGATGTATCAGTCATCGTTGGTCCGGGGAGAGAGAACGAAGCATCAACATCTACACCTCATCTCTGCTCCCTCGGTTATTCTACCGCAACTTTTATTTTTAACCTCACTAGCTTAGGTACCTCACTTAACTATTAAGCGGGAAGTCTTGCAAAGTTGTTGCTTTTTATGGGAGAAATCTGAGTAAAAATAAACTGATGGGGAATATAGGAAGACTCTGGCTATTTTAGCTTTTAAAAGTCTTCATTTTCCCATCTGTGTCATGGCAATATCATCGCATATTCAGCAAATATACAGTAACAAGATGTTTCCTTGACAAATTAAATACTTTCTAAGCATTTTATCAGATAAATAAAAATATCACCACAGGAGGATAAAAATCAGCTCAATCAGTTGATTTAACCTGTCCTTTGGGAAAGTCACCTGAAATAGATTAAGGACCACCTCTCAGACACAGACATACACAAACACACACACTTATGCACTCATTTGCTCATACTTTTACACACATAAACTTGACTCTCACACTACCGCTAACAAGGCTCATCAAGGCCTCCTAACATCAAAGCCAGATAGTACTGTTTACTGGATTAGTATGAAGATGGTATTCCCATGCCTTTCAAAAGATAGGAGAAACTGAAGATGAGAACGTCTTCAAATATCTTTAATCTCAGGATAACATGCCAGAATCTGCACTTTCTCCTTATCTACCCTTAGTAGATGACTTACAGTTTTATTTTGACATTTCCTTTAATATAAGAGAATATTATATTTTTATAGTTCTATTCTTACCCTAACACTCTAGGCAGAAAAGCAACGAGCAAGTGGCTAGGTTTCTGCCTTTACTTTGCTTTCCCCTTTGCTAATTTCAGAAAGTGAATCCAGCAATTATAAGTAGTGTGAGACTGATAAGGAGTCACACATGCAAGAGAAATAGGTTCAATTCAAGCTTCCCTGACTAATCCTTATTATGACTCATTTCGACTTCAGAATTTGTCGGTTGAGGTAAGAAGCTAATTTGGCTTTGAGAAGCAGAATCTCAGTTTTGTACTTTCCTTCTAGTGCTATTAACAACCCCATTATTAACAGCAAGTTTGTGGGGTTTGGGGGGAGCACAAAATATTTATTGAGTGCCTACTCTTGCCAAGCATTTTTTGCATGCTATTTTATGAGATGGCTAGACTTAACATCCTTTAAGCAGCAGCATCAATTTCTCTGGCTTTCAAACTCATAGTCTGCACCACACTATCTTGCTTCCCAAAATAAAGTGCATTATATTTAAAACCTGCACAAAATATCACTCTCACTCTATGACCCTGAGATTAACAGTCTGACATTCTGTGAGATCCTGACAGGACATGGTAGCAGAAAGGACTTGAGAGATTTCTCTTAACTGCTTTATGCCTCTATGCACAGATGTTGCTCCTTCTGTTTGCACTCAATAGCAGACCTGTCTCCTCTCTTGCCATGGGTTCTCTCCTGCAAATACAAGTAGGTTTTAATCTATATGTTTTAAGAAAACAAAGGAATCTGGCAGTATGCCTGGACCAGCTGTGATATCCCAAAACAAAAGATGATGAGGCCATGCTGACTGTCTTCAGTACTTAAGTAAATACCACCCTATTTATTAGCCTAGCTTTTGGGAAACCCCAAATGGTCACCTAACCTCCTGACTCACGAACCCATAAAAATGCCCATGATTTATTACTGCATCCCCCTTCTTCCCTGTGAATGGGATAATGAAGTTCTTTATGGGAGGCTATTAAGAAGCAACATGGATGCTACTATTTGCTACTTACCCATATAATTAATAACACCATAACTGCTACTAGAAAGCAGTATTTAAAGTAGTCAGACTAGCATAAATATGGCTGATTTGACTAAACTGTCAATGGCAGATTTCAAGAAGAACCATTAAAAGGAGATTTACTTTTGAAATATATATTACAGAAAGGCTTTTATTCACATTTATTTTATTTATATTTTGGTTCTAATGAAATCACTAGACTTACCAATTTACTAGATAATTGAAAGTCAGAATTCTTAAAAGCAAGTAGTTATCACTAATTGATTTTCTTCTGGATATTGACAAAGTATAATATCTCTCTTTTACAGTTTTTTACATGTAGTTGGGCCATAGCTTTCTTTAAAATGTGGCATTGTGTCTTTAAATAACACCTTTGATAAAAACGCTGATCAAATAAAAGTAAAGTAACATCTAGGATTATGGATTCTCTGTTCTTATGAGAGGGTGAAGAAAGAAATCTGTAAAAGACTAAAAAGAGATGTTGTGCTGATTCATATTCATTTACTAAGTTTCAGTTCCCATTTTATGGAAATAAGCACACTCCAGACTTCCCCCTTTGAAACAAATATATTTTTATGTGATCTTAGGATAAAGTAAGTTATTAGATATTCCAAGAAAGCCAGGCACGGTGGCTCACGCTTGTAATCCTAGCACTTTGGGAGGCCAAGGTGGGTGAATCAATTGAGGTCAGGAGTTCAAGACCAGCCTGGCCAACATGGTGAAACCTCATCTTTACTAAAAATAAAAAATAAAATAGCCAGGCATGGTGGCATGTACCTGTGGTCCCAGCAACTCGGGAGGCTGAGGCAGCAGAATCACTTGAACCCAGGAAGCAGAGGTTGCAGTTAGCTGAGATCCTACCACTGCACTCCAGCCTGGGCAACAGAGCAAGATTGTCTCAAAAAAAGAAAAAAGATATTCCAGCAAAGTTGACCCAGGCATATGAGTTGCTGAAATCATGTGCATGTGAAATATTCTAGTCCTGTCCATATTAGATCAGAGAAGTTCTAATACCCTAATGTCATAATAAAAGAGGAGAGAAAAGAGTGCTCAGGAGGATTCTTGTCAGTATGTCTTAAATTTAAAAATAATAATAATAAATGAGCACAGTGAGTTGTGGTGAATACAAACCAATCAAGGCAGTAAGAAAAAAGCTTAACTATTCTTGTATATATACGGTTTAAAAAATGTAAAATATTTACTGTACTTTGTACATCTAAGGAGCCTCATGATATCTATAGATGTTCTCTGAAGTTGTCAAATAAATAATAAGCCAGCTGCTGTTCTCGCAGTTAACAAACCACTAACACGTGCAGGAGTGTCCAATCTTTTAGCTTCCCTGGGTCACACAGGAAGAATTATTGTCTTGGGCCACATATAAAATACAATAACACTATGATAACTGATGAGCTTAAAAAGATCACAAAAAAAATTCTTACAATGTTTAAAGAAAGTTTATGAATTTGTGTTGGGCCGCATTCAAAGCCATCCTGGGCCACACATTGGAAGAGCTTGATAGAGATTACTTTTAATTAAGTTTTGTCTCTGTCAACTTTATCCTTCTTTGCCTGTCTATGGTAAACAGTGTTCCAGTGACTCTGTAAGAAGTAGCCTACCTTTCAGGAAAAGATAATTTAAGAATAAGTGAAGGTCTTTGATACTAATTCTGCATTTTTTTTTTATTTTTTTTTTAACTGCAAGGAAAAATAGACAATGGCTTCTTTTTTAATGGCATGTTTTCAAAGCTGGGTGGACGTGTGCATGTGTATTTGTGTGTATGCAGGAGTGGGATTGTTGTTGAATGTGGGGCTGAAAAGAGAGAGGGCTGGGATGCCAAAGGAGGAAGTGTAGAGCCAGAAAAGACTGCGTGAGGGGGATAAACTTCAGTCTTGCCTAAGTCACCTGAATTTTATTGACTGCCCTTAAATTTTACAGAGTTGCTTGACATAAGGAAAATATCTCATTTTATATGGTGCTGAAAAATGGTTTTGGATGCAGATAAAAAGGCATCATCTCAAGTCTTTTTGGGGAAAGACTGGGTATAAATAAATTTTCTCAAAGTAAAAAGTACTGAAAACATATGAAAAGGATTGGTAGTTATCTTTTGAGTTAGCAATGTGATTCATTTTCATGTATGTTCTGTTCCCCATATAGACGTTGCTTATCTAAATGAAGGCTAGCACTTTACTGGCTCAAAGAAAAAAGCAGATCTCTTAAACACTTTACTGGCTCAAAAAAAAAAAAAAAAAAAAAAGCAGCAGCAGCAGCAAATCTTTTAAATTTACTTTGGAACTGAATTGAGTCAAGTAGGATACTGTAAATTAACCATAAAGATCCAGTAAATTTATCCAGGCGTGGTGGCTCACACCTATAATCCCAGCACTTTGGGAGGCCGAGGTGGATGGATCATCTGAGGTCAGAAGTTCAAGACCAGCCTGGCCAACATGGTGATACCCCAACTCTACTAAAAATACAGAAAAAAATAGTAGCTGGGCTTGGTGGCAGGAATCTGTAATCCCAGCTACTCGAAGGCTGAGGCAGGAGAATCACTTGAACCTGGGAGGCAGAGGTTGCAGTGAGCTGAGATCACACCACTGCACTCCAGCCTGGGAGACAAGACCTCTATCTTTAAAAAAAAAAAAAAAAATTGTCTAGTAAATTCTAAAGTGCAAAACATTACATGCCTTTCTGTACACATGGAGCCAGAGAAAATATTAATAAATGTATTCTCTTTTTTATGACTTTATCGTAGGTACTCAGTTGACAAATAAGATACAAGATATAATCACTAGATATATAACATTATCCATATGTATATGTCTGTGTTAATCTACAACGTGCAAATGGGAGGAGTAGATTTTTTAAATCATAATTTAAATAAAATCCCCCTACCCATAGCCCAAAATGATACTATGTTCTGAATGATTCTGAGGAAGAAAAATAGGAAAGAAAATTTATTTCAAGTCTGGAAGCTACTAATTCCATTCCTAGTTGTAAACTTTGATTTACAATTTATAATCATTTTATACAAATTAGCTCTTCCTAAACCTCAATGACACTATAAATTTGTAAACATTTCTTGTACATACAAAATGATACCAGTAAGTCTTTAAAAACCAACATATTTAAACTTTCCTAATTGCAATAGTGTCCATTTCAGTATATGACTTGACTCTAGTTTACAATTTCTTTAAGTATTTTTTTTTCTGGTCTAATCAAGTAGGTACCTGTCCATGTGGTTTATCTAGGCACAAAACACACAGTTATATAGAGATTTATGTGTTTGAAGACTTTCATTTAATATTTAGTATATATTAATGTGTATGCAAAATCCAGAACAATACTTTGTACACAGTAGCTAACTAAAATATTCTGACTGGCCACATAAACAAATATAATTGATATAGAAATTATTTTCTAATATTTTATATCTAGTAAGAAAAAAAGGACAAATCTGTGTGAATTATTATTTACTAAAAAGTCAAATGTGTTATCCCCATTTAAAAAAATCTGTTTCCAAAAGGACACATAGTTATTTTATTTTGCTAAATCAATACTCAAAAGTATTACCTTTCCATCAGTTACACTTATGTCGAATGTCTCAAAGATTCCCTACCTGGAATTGCCTATATTTGAAGTGCAAAACAGGCTGAGCACTATCTAAATCTAGATAAAACTCATTGGTTTGTAATCCGCATAATGATCTATACATCTAAATCTATATGCAAATTGGATGCTTTCATGCATTAAAGCATTCCAAAGCACCCAGGACCAAGGGAGCAGCAGGTTCTTTCAGATGCTTCCCCTGTTACTCTTCTTCTTTCCTTCTATTTATTTATACTAGCTACCTAAATAATTCACACTGCCTGCTTTTCAGCCCGAATGTTCCTCAGAAGAGGCCTACAATGAGCTATTGCAGTCACCAGATGGACTCATGAATGCAGCAGGTGGGGCAGATGGCAAGGCGCCCTGTCTGATGCTGCCTGCCTGGGCATGGACTGCCTTTTCCTTCCAGGTATATTATCATCATCCTAACACTGAGCGGTGTGTAGTTTGGGGGTGGGGTGGAAGTGGGGCACTGGCAAATCCTTGACATGGAATACTAGAGAAATCATAAATTACCAGCTGCCCTCCCTCGTTGTCCCCCACCCCCAGCAACCCCTGATGTTTCACGTTGTTGCTTTGTTAGTGGGTTTGTTTTTTTTAAAGACTATGGTGAGGGTTTCCGAAGCCTTCTGGCACTAGACATTGAAGAAGAATGCATCCATTTTAAACATACCACCTCAGCTTTAAAAAGTGAAGAGAATTCAAAGGGAGTGATATGGGAAAACCCAGAAAGACTATAGGGGGGAGGATAAAGCATATTCACAAATATTTTGCAAAAAAAAACCCACAAACGAAGCAAAAACATAGGTGAGATGACTCAGCTCAAGTCTGCAGCACTTACATAAAAGTTCTTTGCATATATGGTATGGAAAAGATAAAAACCATATGTTTACAGCCTTTTGATGTAGTAGAAAATGCTGGCTGTGCCCACGTCGCAATAGTTCTTTGTCTCATATTTCCGGTACCATTTCTAAAAATGTGGCCTTTCCCTTCCAAAGTTTATAACCCTATAATACTATAACACAAAGAAACTGCATTGCACATCACTTGCAATTGGAAACTTGCATATCATGGTGCCAAGCTACCCTGAGACAAGCACTCAATAATATGTAGTTTAAATTTTAATTGAGCATAAACACTTGACAAAAACTCTCTGAGATATCTCTGGCATATTCCGATTGGCAATGGTGCCATGATACCATGATTTTAATTCTTCTATAAACTTAACTGACGCCAATATAAATCTTACTACCTAACTTCACTAATCATCTAATTATAAACATCTAAAAATGTGAAAGACAATAATTTTAATGACTTGAAGCAAACCATTCTGTATCTTCAAAAATAAATAAGTAAATAAAACACCTAAATAAAAGGCATCCACTGAAGAGATGCTGAAAACAGAGAACTGCTTTGAATTCAATCTTCGAGTCCTCAGGCAAATTGAAATCCCAGGCTTTTGGGAACTACCAGGCAGTGCTGTAGGAATGCTGGACAAAGACAACAGCCGTGAGATTATCTCAAGAGTAAGGGCAAGGTTTTCTTATAAAAAATACTTTTCAATAGTCATTTACTTTGATCGGAACGAGTTTACTAATTCAAACCTTTTCCTCAAAGTCAAACAATATAAACCTCCCAGAGTTCAAACAAATCTTTCTTACCTTCTCTATTACCTGGTAAATATACTGTCTTACATGATCTTTTAAAGCATTTTTTTCTTTTCATTAATCAATCTAAAAAACCAAACCATATACAAGTAATATTGAACATTTTAAGATTTAATGGCAACTTTGGTGATCAATCCTTCACAAAGAGAAAGAATCTGGCCTACCTTTTAGCTGAAGGAACACAGGCCAGGTCAGACTTAACTCCTCCAAAACCCCAATCACTTCCTGGCCCACTCAGGATCTAAAGGCACAATTCCTAATTACGTTCATGATGTGAACTTCCCATCGGTTCTAAAAACCCAAAGCCAGAAAGCTAGGGTGAAAGTTTCGATTTGCTTCAGTTTTATGTAAAACTACTGCTACTTAAAGTCTTGAATTTATTTTCTGAAGACTGACCCCTGTTTAAATTGGAGACTTAGGTATGAAAATTCCCATTTTTAAATGTTTTACATGCATTCATATATTTTTATCATTTATTTCAGGATCTTAGTGCTTAAGACAGTATCTGCACGTAGCCAAATAAATACTTTTGAATTATCAAGAAAATGCAGTTTAATGCACTAAATTGATAACATTAATGATTTTAAAAACTGCAAAAGAGCACATGTAATCTTTTTGGCCGCAATGTAAGAAGTTACTATAAGCAATCAATTTGACACCAGAGAGTCGGTTATATGGAATACACTTCAAGATCAATTTTAAACTGATATTTTCTAAACCTGATTTCATTAGCTATCATTAAGCTATGCACCCACAACCCAATTACTGTACATAATGGAGGATACTTAAAAATACTAAACAGAAGAGAATAAACACTTCTTAAGAAAAAATACACTAGAAGGCAAGTGGTGTTAAATTAACTTTTTAAGATAGTAACTGTGGAATGGAAACATAATTTTTAGAATGGATGTAGTTCATAATGATTTGAATACTCTTGGTATATTCAACAGGCATTAAGACTGTCATAATTAAGCTAGTAGGCAATATTCTAAAATAAAATTAGTAGCAAAGTCTCAGAATAAAATAGCCATTTTAAAAATAAAAGAATAATTGTAAATAATGAAGAAATGAGTGTGTAATTACAGCTTAAGCTTGGAATATAAAAGATAATAAAAGTAATATATATCACCAAGATGCTACTGAAAGAGAATTATAAATAAAATTTTAATTTTTTACATTTCAATAGTATTCTTTTAGTAAAGTTTACATTATATTCTCAAATAGATCCACCTTATATAAATGTCTACATTTGAACACATTTTTGGAATGCTAGAAATCAGTGTAATGACACTGGTCACTCGAGAAATGCAAATCAAAACCACAGTGAGATACCATCTCACGCCAGTTAGAATGGCAGTTATTAAAAAGTGAGGAAACAACAGATGCTGAAGAGAATATGGAGAAATAGAAACGCTTTTACACTGTTGGTGGGAGTGTAAATTAGTTCAGCCTTTGTGGAGGACAGTGTGGTAATTCCTCCAGGATCCAGAACCAGAAATACCATTTGACCCAGCAATTCCATTACTGGGTATATACTCAAAGGATTATAAATCATTCTACTATAAAGACACGTGCATACATATATTTATTGTAGCACTGCTCACAATAGCAAAGACTTGGAACCAACCCAAATGCCCATCAATGATTTAGACTGGATAAAGAAAATGTGGTACATATACACCATGGAATACTATGCAGCCATAAAAAAGGAAGAGCTCATGTCCTTTGCAGGAACATGGATGACGCTAGAAACCATCATTCTCAGCAAACTAACACAAGAACAGAAAACCAAACACCACATGTACTCACTCACTCATAAGTGGGAGTTGAACTAGAGAACATATGGACACAGAGAGGGGAACATCATATACTGGGGCCTGTTGAGGGGTGGGGGGCTAAGGGAGGGATAGTATTAGGAGAAATACCTAATGTCGATGATGGGTTGATGGGTGCAGCAGACCACCATGGCACGTGTATATACCTGTGTAACAAACCTGAACGTTTTGCACATGGATCCTAGAACTTAAAGTATAATAATAAAAAAAAATCAGTGTAATGACAATACATACACATGCAAAAAGCTTACATTTGAATGCATTCAAAGAAGAGTTATGTGTGTGTGCATGTGTGTGCATATATGTATGTGTGTGTGTATATATATATTATATACACATACATACAATTTTCTAATTAATTAAATTGTTATTTCCTTATTTCAGATCTCTTGTTAGATATGGCCAAGTCTGGAAGTTTCAAAATACATGTTTTTCTAAACCTAATAAAGAAAATGTATCCAACTTTTAATCTAACATATAATATATACTAGAAATAGTTTAATTTAAAAGAGAAACATACTTTTAAATGCTTCCTTCTCTTTGCCAAACAAAATATTCACAAAGTGACTCAGATGCCATAATTCAATGCAATGCCCCATTTTCTGAATTCATGCAGTCCCCTTTATTAACTCTGATTTTCTTTTTTGCCAGCATTTTTTTTTCTACGTAAATAGTGCTGATTTAAAAAAAAAAAAAAAAATGGAGGGAGTTCGTATACTCCTCATGAATTACTGATTGTACTTATTTGTGGTTTGCCGACCTCAGTGAAAATATAAATTAAGTCACATAATTAAACACAAAAAATATCTTAGAACAAGCCAAGCAGTAATTTTTTTTAGAGCTGGAAAATACGACACACCAAATGATGATCAACGTTTAGTCTGTAAATAAGGACAGTATCTTTGCAATATTAACCTGTAATCCTGGTTTGGGGTTTACCCAATGTTTGTTTTATTCTGCTTTTCCGTTCTGAGAGTCTTAGAATAATTTTCTGCATGTATTTTGAGTTTATAGTTTTTTAAAAAAGAGAAATGAGTGCATGCTCCCTCACATGCCTTCTCGGTGCCTAAACAGAGCCATTTACATAGCTCATTGAACACAGTTTAGTAAACAAAGCGAGTACAAGTCCAGAGTGGCTTCTATCTTCTAGTCTTGCAGTCTTTTTTAAAAACAAGGCAGGGGTTCTGTTTTTAGTACACACTTCGGTTCAGTGTTAATCCTGTTTTATGTTGTTCACACCTGCTGCTGACTAGCAGCCTGCTGATGGGCTGAGGCTCGCGCTGCTAGGAGAAATCCCACTAAAACTAACGAAGAAGCTGGACAAAAGCTACTGTACAGAGCTGGAAACAAAGCCCGCCCAGGGTCCAGGAGACAGTAAAAGCAAACCCCCACAAAATCTTTCCTCTCATTTGCAAATAAGCCTCCGATGTCCCAAGTTTGCCACTAAACAAAAAAAGGCAACCAATGGCTTTTTCTGGAAGTCCAACCACCATTGGGTTATTTATATTCCTGACCTTTTTATGTATTTTGGCAAAATTGATGCAAATACAGTTTTTAAAATGCTGTTGTCATCAGGTGTACATGTGAGTCACTGAGTCCTTAGCAAAAGAATCTGTACTTAAAACATAATTATTCATTTAAAATACTCCATGGTTAACCTCTCTATTCACAGAATTTTGCATCCAAAGTGAACAGAGAATAAATATATTCCGCCATCAGTGTCCACGGTGTGGCCGGGACAATGACTGGTGTACTAAGACCACTCTCCTCCCACTACCCCCACCCCACTGCACTGCATGTGCCTAATAGCAAACATCAAAAGGAATGATTTCTTTTCTGATCTTAGTACCAGCGATAAATCAAATTCAGTGTCACAGACAGGGGGGAAATGCACTACTAAGGGAAAACTCCAAGACTGACAGTGGGACCAGGCAGAGACATTCGCTCAATCAAGTTTCAGTAAACGATGCCCACCCTTCTCGTTGAAACAAGATGTAAGGTGTCGTGTATTTACCCAGAATGAGAAAAACGTACTGAGTCCTGATGTGACCCTAAGTCAAGAAGCACTTCATGCTGACATTTGCAGCGGTGGCATCAGAGCCCCTCCCTCTCACCTATAGAAAGAGTCCATTTCCTTCCTATCTGGGAGCCACGTTCTGCCCGCAGGTGGGCAAAGAAAGTTTCTATTGGCCAGTGCAGGGCAGCTACAATAGAAGCTGCACATCTGGGTGGCGGGGGTGGGGGGGGTCAAATGGTGGCTCTGGGATCATTTTATTACATTTCCTGAAGCACGTTTCCTGATTGCAATAGCCAGTAAAGCATCCCGTGCTCCACGGCCAACTTGGGGAGTTCTGCAGCTGCCCGCTCCACAGTGGTGCACAGATTTCACGGAGCACAGTTTTAATACTTCTCTGGGGGCAGCACAAAAAGCGCTAACTAGCATATTAAGGTTCTCTGAGCGAACGTGAGGATGAAATATTTGAGGTGTTGGTATCTTTTCTCCAATTTGTTTGGAAACTATCTACCCTTAGCAATGTGCTCTTTCTAGGAGGTCACTACTGTTTTCTAACAGGAGGATTCTCTGGCATTTGTGGCATGGTCTTCGTCAGCAGATAGAAATTTTACATGGATTCTTAAAAGCAGCTAAGCAACCACAGAAGACATATCAGCTAAATGCACACTTTTTCAGTGTGTACAATACTTTATACTTGGCGGCTCTTTAATGATGTTAGAGGAAAAAAGTTGCTAAAAATGATATTATAGTATACTTGCCATAATTGTACATAGAATTTATGTGTCTCCTATCATCTGTGACAGCCATCAGAAAAAAACATTGCTGCTTTCAATTTGATTATGGAATATGAACAGTATAGAAATAAATCCAATTATTGTGTTGAATCATATGAAATGACTGATATTTGACCACTGTTTGATCTACAAAAATGGCAACTTCATGTGATTCTGCCTAATATACTTAGAATCCCATTACCTTACTTTCATTCAAAAGAACATGATGTTTCATCAAGGAATTTTATGATTTCAAACTTTACCTTCCTATTGCTTTTTCCCTTCGAAAGCCACATCAATTTAAAATATATATATATATATATATATATATATATATATATATATATCTCCAGATGAGAGAACTTATCTAAGTCTATTCTAAGACTTGAACCTATTAAGACCTTGAGCACACAGGCCCTAGTGGTGAAAATTTCATTTGAAATGAAGGTTTTTTTTTTGCATGTAAGAACATTCACCTAATCAATGGAGTGTTTACTATATGCTCACCTTTTGGAGAAGCCACTCAGCAATGCTATCTAATGCCAGAGCAAACGCTTCATTCCAAGTGCCAACACTGCACAATAATGGAATATGATAGAAAATCTTATCTTTGAGGTCCTTGACTAAGGGACTTGAGACATGGATGATTTTTTTTTTTTTCCCAGCAGCTTTGTAAGTTTACTCAGACGAAAAGATTTTACTGTATCAGCAGTAGCGGCGGTTTTCAGATCAAATGATATTTAGTGTTTTGCATGTAGTATTGGAGACATGATGAATACTCTCGCAGTAGAAGGAAAAAAATATAAGCAGCTGTGCACTTGATCAAGGTGCGCTACCTTCTGCTGCCTCCCAGCACTGCTGCCAAGCTTACCCACTTCTGAAGAAAGTGAAGACTACCTTATTTTGATTATAGTGGTTTCCTCAGGCAGGAATTTTTATTTCCATTTGAATCTTAAACCATTACATTTCCAGTGATGCATTTTTATGTTTACAATTGACTTCTTCATAAAAGAATGAAACCTTTGAGCAACAGCTCAAAAGCATGAAGGTTGCCTGCAGTAAGTACTTAAATTATTTTACACCTAAATGGAGCCCAGTTGTTTTTAGTTAAAATTTAATAAACCTTAAACTGATGACCTTTCTTCCACAGAAAGGTCCCGAGTTGCAAAAACGAACTTTCCAATGAAATATATTTTGAGGAACTAGTGCTGAACAAAGGGCTATTTAAAGCTGAACGCTTTGTCAATTTATCAGCTTGTGAACATTCTGTTCCTGAATTCCCCACTGCTGCTGAATGTATAGAACGGTGGTGCCTTGCTTAATCGAATACTATTGATTCGAGTGTGTCACAGTGATCTCATTGAGAGTAATCAATAGTAATCCAAAATCAATCAATCTGCTCTTGCACTATCATTTATCAAATCTGAATACACCAAATTATTTGTAGGCGTCAAATTACAAAGAAGAGAAAATGGCAGAACTGGGAGAGTTAATGGTTTACATTGAAGAAAAAAACCATTATCTCTTTTTTCAAGGGAAGGTGCTTTAAGATGGACTATTACTCGGACAAATACATTTATCTTCTCATTAAAGAATCCTAACTTTATAATTAATCTAATTCCTTTCTTGAAAAAAAAAAAAAAAAAAAGATTTCTCCAGTAGGAGTTTGCTGGTTCAGCACAACTTAAGAGGCCCTAACTTATTTAACCAGAGCACATTAGCATTTTACAAGTCTGATAAGCTAAGTTTCAAATACCTGTAACCCACCTGCTGAAAAAATAGGGAAACTGGATTGACATAGGACATAACTGCATCTTCTAACATCAGAAATGATGTTGAATAGAAATGGAGTGGAGAAAGGAGTACTTAATTTCTCCAGAGAACGTACAGCAGAGATGCACCTGCTTATCATAGAAGCTGCTGTTGATGCTGAAGTTTATCAGCATATTCACCTGTAGTTTAGTCAAGGTAATAAATCCCTC